>NC_090925.1:1261102655-1261702655 GCF_040938575.1 Ambystoma mexicanum | reverse complement strand
GTTGGTCTCCATTATGATCAGATAAGGGAAAGACTTCAGTTCCCTTAGTCTAGTTCATTCAAGTCTTACCTCTCTCAGTAAACGGTCTCCAGCTTTACCCTTTTACTGAGTACAACCATCAACATCAGCCCGTCTTACCCATGACGTTGCTGCACGATTGTTGTTAAGAGTAATCTGCTGGTACTGATCCAAAGGGCTTTCCCTAATCTCATGGAGACCCTTGATCATATTCCAGTACACCCTTTACTCTGACCAATCTGTATTACCCAGTATATTTGCCTGCCTTCGCTTTCTCTCCATCACTTTTCTTCATCCCGCTCCTGCAGTTCCTGTGGCTACCTGGCTCCTCATAGATTGACTGGTATGTATCCGGTTTCTGTTATATGTTAATTGTTGCCTCGCCAGTCAACCAAAACTACAGTGTGTACTCTATATCTGTCGTCATGTGCGCTCCTGACATCTTAATTGGAAATACTAGGTATTCAGTTCATATGGGATTCCCTAAAAAGAATTTATACACTCCAACACTTGACATTAATAAAATACAGGTTAATGCGCATGCATGCTCACATAGAAAAAACTTATTGGCATACCAAGAAATAAATGAAGAAAAATGATGCAAGATAATACATAAAATCATGTTAAAAAAGAAAGAAACTAAAGTTATGGGGAGTGGGGATAGAACACAAACTTGATCAGTACATTAGTCATGATATTCTGAAATTTCTGAATTAACAGCATGTTTAGACAATACAAAGGATATCATGTTATATGGTTGGCAGCTGAGATAAACATACATTATTCTGCACCCTATCTCTGCAGAGTTTCCAAAAATGACAGCGTGCAGCGCAGGAAAAATAGAAGTGATTTGTGTTGTCCCAAAATAGTGAATGGTCTATATGCTTCAACCACCAAAGTGCCAGTGCTCAAATGAGATGACATCAATTAAGATGAAATTAATATTGAAAACGGTGTCCTCCTACCAATATATTTGCAGTGACACACTCTTGCTAATTTTGTTACAGTTTCTCTGCCTTGCCCACCATCTGCAATATGGCCGATACCTTCTGCACATTGGAAGTGCCTCACTCAGCTCGGCCTGCAGCATCAGTGATTGGCCAGCATTTGCCACTTAACACCAATCAGGGTAGCAAGCAGGCAAGAAGCCAGCCCCCTGCAGAGCATGATGGAGCACCCCCCCCTGTAAACTTTCTCCCAGACCTTCAACCCCAACGGATCCATAAAACCCTCCGCTCGCCTGGTAAGCAGCCATGAGGGACAACGCACTATCCTCCGCTCCTGGGCACCATCCCTGCTTTTCACTGCTCGATTTGATCATTTATATAGCGCACCTAACCCCTCAGGTATCTGGGCGCATTGTGTAAGGTTACGTAGTTACAGGTGAGAAACATGCAAATACAATGATATATATATACATAAGTTATGTACAAACATGAGGCAATATGTTGATGGTTGGTTACAATTAGCAAGGAGGAACCAAGGCTTATGGCATCTCCTGGGTGAGGAGCCAATTTTTTATTTTTTTTCTGAAGTAGGAGAATGAGAGTTCTGCCCTTAGGTCAAAAGGTAGGGAGTTTCACAGTTTCGATGCCAAGACCAGGAAGCTGCTGACCCCTGATTTCTGAAGGTTAAATCTAGGGACTCTGAGGCAGTGTTGCTGTGACGACCTAGTAGGTTGGTTTTAATGGCTTTTAGTAAGTTTGCAACTCAGGTATTTGGGTGCTGAGTTGGACAGGCATTTATGGGTGAGAGCTAGAGTTTTAAACAAGATTCTGTTCTTAACTGATAGCCATTGGGAGTTAAGTCTGCCAGCTGATATGTGATGAGATCTCGGTATATTGAGGGCAGATCTGAGCGCATTATTTTGAAGTATTTGTAATTTTTTCAGGTTTCTCTTGCTCGTTCCTAGGTATAATAAATTACAGTAATCCAATTTGGAAAGAATAAGTGCTCTTGCTAAGGTAGAGCAACTTACTGTAGTCAGGCAAGGTCTGCAGACGTTTATTAGTTTACAAGTGTAGGGTGTGGCAGAAGCGGTCACATTCACTTGTCTGGTCAAAGTCAAGGATGACTCGATGTAGAACCCAAGTGTTTTGACTTCCTCGGAGACCGGTATATTGGTGCCATCTATATCAAATTGTCAAGTTTGTTTAGTCTCGATTAGGACCCAATAAGAAGTAGCTCAGTCTCGTCATCATTAAGGCAGAAACCATGTGTGGCCATCCATGCCAGGATGACAAGGTAGATTTTGTTCAGTAATTCTGCGTCAAGGTCATAATTTCCAGTGATGGGGATGAGAATTCGGGTGGCGTCTGCATAGCTAGTATAAGTGACACCCAAATGGTCAAGGTCATCAAACAGGGGCTTGGCAAAAATATACAGCGATAGTGAAACGCACAACCCCTGTGGTACTCCGCAGGTCACTGGAGCTGGATCAGCTGAAACAGTAGGTGCAAAGACCCTCATCATTCGATTGTATCCAGGCAGTTGCTTTGTCTGAGAAATGGGCTGCTGATCTTTCCCATCTACCTATCAAGATTTTCCTGTCCACCACTGACATCACCACCATGCTATGCATACCTGTGAAAAAACTAGAATTTAGGTGTTCTTACATCTGCGCATCCATTTTCGTTTTTGTGCTTAGAATGCCCCTCATATGGGCGAGACTTCCCCTCTATGCTCACTGCTCATCTTTCACTTATCTACGGAGTCCTTACTGTGTGGCAGCAGGATTGATGTTGCCCCTCACTCCATGAGGCAAGGCTTTTCCAGTCTGTGTAATTGTACCCATTTGACTCATATGCTGCCTGATGCAGCCCCCTGGAACATGAGGTGAGGCTTTGCCAGTCTGTGTACACACACCTTTTAATGTCTAACCTTATGTTTATTCTCGAACTTCAGCAATGTACCTTCTATAAATAGCGCCTAGATGCCTCAGGGCTTTTTGCGCTGAAATAAATGCAAGAATAAATAAAGTCTCATTTAAAATGACTTATTATTGCCACTTCAGATACCTGTAGTGCCTCTAGGTATGCATTTAATTTTTGTTATTGGTGTTCTGCTTACCACTGAGTGTTTGGTTTATCCAATTATACCAGGATATCCTCCATTGACAAGATCAAAACAAAAGTATGCTTACATAGCTCTAAAGAGTGCAGAAGTAGAAAACTAACACACAGTTGGCAGAGTGATTGCTATAGAATGATTTGGTATGAAAATAAAGAGAAAACCTATCTTTCCCTATATCTATAAGTGGTTTCCCTGCATCAACGAAAGTGCTAATGGGTCTGTCAGGATGTCTTAGTAACTTAAAGAGTCCACCATCCTGTGTCAAAACGTCCCTATATCTGTCCCTTACAACTATTATTAAATTAATCAGTTGTACCAAAGTTCTTGGTCCAGGAGACTCACTCCATCCTCCTGGACTGGGTAGCACAGTTTAGGTTGCAAGTTCCTTACCAGGGCGAATGACTCCCTTCCCCTGGTTTTTGTGCTTCACACACAAACAAAAGGTTTGCAGATCCTCCAAGACTCTGCTTTAGAAAGTTCACTATTTTGTATCCCAAGGGGGAATGACTCCCTTCCGCTGGATCACTGGTTTGATCCTCCTTACAGGCTCGTTGCCAGGAGAATGTCTCCCTTCCCCTGGCCTTTCTCATACACTTAGGTTCACAGTTCAATACTCTGTTTTTTTCTGGCAAACCTGCTTCACTCAACTGCCAGGTACTGCTCAGAGGAAGGCAGTTTATACTGGTCTTCTGTTGTGGGTAAAGTTCCCAGAACCGAATCTCTTTACTATGTGGGTTTGCAGACGTGGGTTTGGGTTACTTACCTTCCAGGTACTGCCACAAAGAAGATGACTTGCGTTATGCTTCTGTTATCGGTTACTCAACCCTTCCCTGGTGGTCAGTGGGTCTGCTTGACGCCCAAAACAAGGAAGACTCCCTCTCATTTTCTCTAGGCTTGTGTGCGGGCCCCAGAACCTTCTCGGGTGGCCAGTTATCACTGTACCCACTGGGATGAGGGAATTCTATCTCGGAGGCTATGCTTGGCTCTCCATTCTACGGGGTCTTCTGCATTTCCAGTTACCCGTTTCCTTAACGGGAGGAGACACGGCTTTCCAGGGTTCATAGTTCCTTGCCAGCTTCTCTGCGGTTCCCTTCAGCTCCCCGCTTGGAAAAAACACCTGTTTGGACCTGGTGGTCTACCTCATAACACCTGGGAACTGCTACTCCTTCGGCGGGCTGATTAGGAGTCGGTCTCCTGCTGACTGCTCTGCTGCTTCAGCGCCGGTGATGTCTCGTCTCCTCGCATTGGTTCGAACTTCCTGGGAAGCAGGCACCCATTACCAACTTCCATGGTAGAAGACGCAGAGTACTTTTTCAGTTTCCTTATTATAGGGCTTGTCCCTCGCTTGCGTAATGGCAGTCCATGTTAGTGGCTCAGTGGTAATCCTCATGCCTCTCAAGCCACCTCGTCCCAGTACTTTTAGTTTTGTCAGTTTTCCATAGCCTACAGCAATACCCGACTTTACTATAAGTAGTTTACAGATGTACATGGGTGTGTTGGGCAAGGCACTGGGGTCTACACAGCAGGGTGGTGTGTAAGGTGTTGGGTGTTCTACTGCATTCTCCCTAGATGGTCGTCCTTGTCCCTAGAGGGGGGGGTGGGGGGGGAGTCTCCCTCTATGAGATCCTCCCGCTGAGAGCCATCACCAGGGGCACTATCGGGTAGCAGCCTCACCTCCATGGCCTCATGGGAAGTGGCTCCGCATTTGGGAGAAGTGACGACATCTAAGGATTCATCACATAGAAAACAATAATAATGTAGCGATTTAAGCTAACAATATCTTCAGTAACTAACCTGGTCTTAGTCTTGCCATTTTAAGCAAAAAAGTTATGTTAATTCTCTGTTTCTTTTAAATTATCATAGTTTCCAAATACTGCGACTGTGTGTGATGACACAGGTCTGGGCGGGTCCAATAGCCTTATCTGTTCACAACTGTGTATGTTAGCAGGGATCAAAGCAGGTTTCCCCAGAAAATAGCAACAGGCCCAAGTTTTAGAGTTGTATTATTAATTACCAGTCAAAGGTAATAGGCATCATTATTGTTGGTTGACTGTTAGCCAGGTCCCTGCTTACCTTATTTGTTCCGATACAGACTTCCGTCAGTCTCATTGAGTTTAGGCAGCAAGCACCATCTTGACGTGATTATTTAAAATAAGGCAAGAAACTTTGGATGCTTCACTGTGCTTTGGTTCTTACTACGTGGGTGCCATTTTGGTGTGATCATTGAGATGCGATAAAGTAATGTTGGTGCAGTATTCAAAACTGTAAATTCATTAAGTTATTAATCATTTAAGTTATGGAGGTTCCTCATATGTGAACTAAACATCAGGCCTATTTTTTGGTGATCGATATACAGGACTTTTTAGGCTTAATTTTTGTTTATAGACTGCAGACCCCTATTACTAAGTCCCATATGGTTCGTGGGTACTGTGAGGATGCAGAAGTAGACGCGGGACACAAAGGTGGCATGCTTGCTGTCAAACATTTATTGAAAGAAAATAAAGTGGAACATATCTGTATCACCCTAAAACTAAGATAAGTTTCCCTGCCTCAAACAAAACTAAGGATGTCACAACGTCCGTCAAAAGTAAAATTGCCCACTGTCCTATGTTCCAAACCTATTTCCCTTACACTTAAAAAAAAAAAGAAGATAAAAACAGAAACACGATATGCACGATATGCCGCAACTCCAGAAGGGCATGTCCTTCCCTCCTGGATAGTTTTAGGCATTTCATAAATGATGGGGAATATCCTCCTTCCCCTGGCTGTCAGTAGGCCTTTCTATACGGTTTCACACAGATGGGGGAGGGGGGCACGGGGGTGGCGGTGGTTGGGTGCTGTCTTCCTTCCCCAGGCTGTCCTATGCAACCATCTACAGTTCCACCAAGATGGTGAAAATGTCTCCCTTCCCCAAGCCTCTTCCAGACTCTCTTTCAACAGTCACAATGATATCTGGATTTTTACCACAGGATACATCTTTCATCCCCAGGTCTTCTCTCCATCTTTGCCAGAGGATATCCCTCTCTTCTGGTTATATGGGTCCCAGAACCCTTTCTCTGGTTTTTATCTTTCACAGGCCTGGTTCACTATCTTGTCAGGCAATGTCTTATGTAGAACTCTACAAACTTCTCAACATTCGGGTCCCAGACCCTTATCACTCGGTTTCCTTGGAGTGCTCTCTCACCCAGTACGTTTTGTTTCCATTTGGACGGTTTGGTCCCAATGGGACTAGGAAAATGGTTATGTACCTCCTCGCGGCCACAGCCTCTAGGATTTCCCTTAATGCTATTTTACCACTACATTTGTGGACCGTCCCAACCTCGCCAACCTTTTGCTTTTGTTACAGCCAGCTGTCCTGACTTTTTCCAGAGGAGCACAGCCTTCTGCTGCAATCCACTGGGCTTTTGCTCATCGTTATGGGGAAACGGACATGTCCTTTCATTTGACTTTGTTGCCACTTCTGGCAACTGCATTTCATTGTGCAAAGTACATTACTGTACCGTGCAATCGGGTTATTGCGTTTACGGGCCCTAGACATCCACTAAGGATTGTTTGGTAAATGGATAACGTGCCTATGAGTAGGGCAGCAGAAGCTTTTTTCATGTATTTTTACAATATTTTACCGAGCCATATCACCCTTACTGCGTTTGACTCATGACTGTGGCTAGTGGCCATCACAGCCGTGCCACAAGGTCTTTTGTCTTCTCCTTTGGCCATTTTGACCGTTGGCCTTGCCCCTAGTCTTTGCAAACCAGAAAACCCTTATTTGGGCATGCTGCTGACCCCAAAAGCCGCCTTTTTTTCACAGGCTATTGCAAATCACGTGTGGAGGTACCCAGGAAGTGGGATGGGATGGTCTGGGCCCAATCCACACTTCTGGTGCCAGGATTTCTGGTGTTTACGAGGGCATGAGAGCCGCAGTGGTCCCTCATTGGACCACTGCTGGCATGTATGAGTGGGGCAGACCTCCTCATTGGCCAGCTGGGTGCAAGCACTCACTGGACTTGTGGATATGAGCAGGGATCCTGAATGCAGACCCGCAGATCAGCAACAGGTACAAAGTGACCTGTAGACGGAGAAGTAGCCAGAAGAGTCGAGCAGACCCAAGGACTATGGAGAACCGCGCAGAGGAAGGTTGGCACCCTGAGCCCACTGTTCCGGTAGAGCCCTGCTTTGCGCTCGATCACTGAAGACCTGTAAGGGCGTTTCAACCCTTTGGAGTGGAGGGGACCAATCAATCTCGACGTCTCCTGGTTGCCCTGCAAAAGCGCCTTCTCAGAAGTGTCCCTGGGCCATCCAGTGGACTGTCCAGCTCGAGCCTTGGCACCCATGCAGGAAAGTTGTCCTATCAAGTTTTGCCTCGAGCTTTAGAGGGAATCCTAGCCTGCACTGCAAAGCACCTTCTTGCCAAATGTCTTCATCTCAGCTGGGCCACGAGAGAGAAGCGTGTTTCAGACCGTGAGACTTGGGTGCTCGTGCGTCACTGTGCGACAGTGATGGTCACTGTTGGCGATGTTCCCCGCATTTTGTCACGTGTCCTGGGACAAGCTGCATCGGTGTCTCTTTTGCCCTGCAACCAAGACGAAAGATATAGCTCCTGGTGTAAACCGGACCCACATCTGTACCTGCAGCGCCTGTGCACTTTGAAGCCGAAACAAGGGTTGGAATTCGTACTCCAGGCAACCTTCTCGAGACTTGCTAAGTTTGGACCTGGAGTAAGCCAAGTGCCGGGAGTATTGCAACCACTTACCGATGGGCACTAGTTCATTCATTGCATCTTTAAGCACAAAGGATCCCTTGTGGTCCCTGCCTCTGCTTCCTAAAGCCCTCCGAATGTTGGGAATAGCTTTGTTCTCCAGAGCAGATCTTCCCCCTGACTCGTGGAACCTGTTTTGCACACTTCAGAAACCTGTCTCTATCTTTACCAGCTCCTTAGATATTGTACTTCACGCACGACCAAAAGCTTTTATGCGCAAATCTAACATTGAGCACAAGACTCCACTCATCGTAGGGCTGGATGGACTTCTAAAGTTAGGGTAACACATCTCTGAAGATTGTCAATGTTCTAAAGTTTACCTGCTCTTTTCCATTACAGGTTTGGGCAGGATTCCGCACTTTACCGCATTGACCAAAGTGACTATATATATTTTCTATAGTGTGAGTTTCAGTGGTGGTATTACTGTGTTTTTCATTATTCACTTATGTTTATTCTTGGGCCTAATAAATTGTAAATTTTTATATACTACTGTTTAAGGGTAATTCTTGGTGCCTAACTGTGTGTTCTCATCAAAGACCTCAGATCGCCCCCACACCTCCTGTGACTTAGCCTTGACTGCTCTCCAAGCAACCGTGAATTGGTCTGGCTTTCTTCCCAGAAGTGTTCCCGGTTTCACTAACAAGGGTGGCGTCCTAAACATCGGTTCACCAGAGCAGAGTTTAGAAACCCATTCCAACAACCTTCAAGCTTGGTCCACAAGGCTCCTGGTTCTCTGCAACACCGCCGAGCTTCTCTGGCTTTCCCTGGGCTCTCGCGGTCTATTCTCAGCCTACGGCGTCTCCGCCATACTAGTTTATCACCGTATGTCAAGGTCTTGCCTGGACTACTCGGATGACTTCCTTCCTGCCACTGGACATCAGGATTCCCAGCCTTCAGGTGAATCCTCACTCAATTCAGCCTACTCGGATGCCAACTTCCTTCTCCTGGCCCCCTGATCTGCAGCGTGGCTCCGCTGCCCAGCTCGATCCTCCTCTGGGGCAGGGCTGACTCTGAGAGTCCTTCATCGGTTTTTATGGTAAGCCATCTTTTTTTCAAATTCCAGATAACTAGTATGTTTGTCTTGGTTCCACGTAGGACTCCTCATTGCCCTGCTTTCTGGAGCCATCTACTTTTACTCTTCCTCATCACAGTACTGTCTATCTGAGAGACAGGCTTACTATGCATAAAGCAACTAACAGAGGAGACCTATAGGGTAGGAGTGCTTGCGCCCCCCCCCCCCCCATCTGTGTTGGGTGCGTAAGGTATGGCACATGGTGGTTAACATACCGCGTTCTCCCCAGATAGTCTTCCCTTCTCCTGCAGAGGGGTTCCCCCCCCATGGGATCCTCCGGCTAAGTATCACCCCCAGGGGGAATATTGGGTAGTGGCGTAAGCTCCCTGGTCCCACGGGAAGGCTCCCCCTCTGGGGAGAAGTGACGACATCAAGGGATTCGTCACAATACATAACTACATCAGACCATAACTCTGATTGCAGTGACATTCCCAAATGCTGTTGCCATATATTGTATTGCAGTTTAAGCTTGAAAAGTAACAGAGAAATGACTAATAATAGTTTATTGTGGTTTATCCCTTTCATTATTACTATTAAATAATAATTTTCGCATTTGATTCCCATGGTAATTGGATCAAACATCTAACATTGGTTAAATGTGTCTCTCTAAATATGTGTGGAGGTTCCCTACATATCAGACCGTTCTTAGTGTAGAAAATATTTTATGAGACCACCTTAATTTCTTAATTCAGAACAGACATATGATGCAGAACAGTTCATCCGACTCCTTTCTTTGAGAACTATATTAATATCTGCATCTCCTGTATCCTATGATGGTCCATAAAATTACAGTTCTAGCTTGATATTATGTGGACTGTTATTTAAACTGTTCTCAAGTTAGCTGCCAACAAATACATTCAGTTTGTTACCGGTTTACAGGCCATCTTTGATGGCTCTCAGTTCAAATATAGTTATTGCTTCTTTCTTTCCTATATCAATGTCACTGTTGCCATTTCTTAGCTTCCAGTCAATTCTTTTGAAACCAAAGCTGCTTGATATCTTCATTGGGGTGTTCTGTGGACCAATGTTGTGCCAATGGGCATTGCCAGTTCGGATTGCATAAATATGTGCCCAGATTGTTAACGTAGTTCTCCCTTTGTGCTCAGATATAAAAACATTTTAACATATAAAGACTATTACATAGGTTGTTTTACAGTTTATGAATTCATTAATTGCAACTCATTAGTGTATGTAACAAGTTCATTGGATTATTTAAAAGCAGTCGCACATCCTGCATCCGCGCGACTCGAAAAATCCTTTTGATATTATAAGCTAGCTTTCCCCATTTCCCATTGTATAAAATTGCATAAAGCACAGAATGGTTAGGAGTCTGATAGTTTCTGCTTGTTTTAGGAGGAGATCTGTTGTATCTCTGACAATCTCTCAAATCGAGAAGAACGTTCCAATGTTTTCTCAGGATTTTATAGGATTGCATTCTTGTGAGCTGAGTGTTTGGTGATAACAAAATAGAACCAAGAAGGAGCTTGTAAGGGTTTAGTTTTAGGTCTAGGTAGAGTTTGCCTGTCATGTTTTCTAGCCAAGTTATTTGTGGCCTGGATAGCCCTTTCCTTGTACCCTCTATCCCTGAATCTTCGTCCCATCAGAACTGCTTCTTTTTCAAAATCTTCTAGAGTGATACAATTCCTTCTTGCTCCAAGCATTTCACCCTTTGGCATTTTGATAATAGTGCTTTGTTCGTGACCACTAGTCACATGCAGTATATAATAAGTCTTGCAAAATGTTTTAGTTGTCATTTTATTTTCCCACAATTGAAATGTCCAAATCCCCCCCAAAAAAGGTATTCCATCCTTACACGTTGTGCATGAAAGTTCAATTATGATGGGGTTATGGGTGAAATCATCAAAGTTGTTCGAGGTGTCTATCCAGATTACAAATCTTAAGTCAATGTACCGCTTCCACAAAAGGACATACTGCTCTGAGCCTTTAGAGCTCTGTGCTAGTGTGCGAGTTATTTCAAATTGTCGCATGAATAGATTTGCTAGTGGGCATATTTTGCTCCCATTGCTACCATTAATCGTGTATAGTAGCTGCCACAAAAGATGAAGTTGTAGTTGGTCAGTGTGAAGAGAACAACTCTTCTAGCATCTCAAAGTATTGATGGTGTGATGCAGATTTCCCTTCTAGCCAGAACTTGAGGGTGTTGCATGCAAGTTTTTGATGAATGATGTATAAAATGCCTTAACATCATAAGTTACTAACATGTAATGTTCCGGACGTTCAATGGTTTCAGGTCCATGAAGTCCCTGATGTAAGACTAAATTGTACACGTAATTATTCATTTTGATGTCAATATGGGGAAATGGTTCAGTGATCCTTCCTATACCAGACATGATTGGTGTCATGTCTGGGATTTTGACATAGGATTTGCATTTTAGACAGGAAATATATGGTTGGAATGTTGTCTTCTGATGTACTTAAAAACATTTTATCATAATTTAAAGTCCTAATTCATGTCACTTGTTAATCAATTGGAGAGCTTCTTTAATTGCTTTTGCAGTAGGATCCACCAGGAGTTGTCTAAGGTGTATTCAGAATATTATTGGCAGCCTCAAAATAATCTTCTTTCTTGAGTATTACAATAGTGCCACCTTTTCTGCCATTTTTAGGATCATAGTGTTATTGCTGCTCAATCATTTTAGAGCTAATCTTACTTCTGGTTTTAAGTTACCCTTAAACATTTTATTTTTGTCTTGAAAATCCTCAACATCATGTGTTACTAGTGCACAGAAAGTATTAATTAGACTTTTCTCTGAGCTTGGAGGAGTGAATTTAGATTTTGTTTTAACTGGCTTGGGTACAGACTATCTGGGTCATTCTCTAAATCTTCAAGCAGGGATTTCTCCTCTCTTGTCCTTTTTCAAGTGAAATCAATAATGTGGCCGGTCTTCATTCCTTTATTTCCACGGTAGAGGGTATTCTTAAATCTTACGTTTTCGTGAATTCCTGGTTTCTAAAAAACATTTTTTGTTTCAATTATCTCATGAAATGATACAGTTCTATATATGTATCAGTAACATTAACTGGTTCCAAAAGAGAGAAGGTCAGACCTCGGTTCAATGCCGATACTTCATGCATTTCTAGTGTGTAGTCTGAAAGATTAAGGACAAGATGTTTACTTACTTGCTTCATTCTTTCAGCTTGTCCTAGACCTCGTGGTGATATTGCATTGTTTTTCTCTTTCATTTCCTGTTGCCCTTTCCTCTATTGCCTCTAATGTGATCGTATGAATATTATTTGCTTTTATTGGTAGTTATGAAAAGATTATTTTTTTCTTTGTATGGTTCCTGTTCTCCAAATGATTTGCAGGTTTGTATTTTATTTGTTCAATAAAATTTGTTATTTTATGTATTGCTGATGTCCGTCAGAAGCTAGTGGCCTCTACATCTGTATCGATGCCTTCAGCTTTACTATCTGCATCTGAACTGACTGATGTGGTGGTTTGTGTGGTAGATTTGGGAATATTTTTGTAATTTATTTTGAAATGTGAATTGGTTTGGTATGCGTTGGGGTCCTGGGTGGGCTGGGGGATTAGAGCAGAGGGTGGGTTTGTGGCTGCATAGCTGGGTTCTTTAAGGGTGCAGAAGTACGACTCTGAAACAGTGATGGCATGTTTGTTGGCCAATACTTATTTATAAAAGTGAAAGAAAAAGAAAAGCCTATCTTGCACTATTACTATGAGTTGCCCTACCTCAACAAAAATACTAATACTCTGTCAGGATGTCTGTAAAGTAAAATGTCCACCATCCTGTGTCCAAACCTATTTCTGTACCTTACACTCTAAACTAACTAAAGAAAACTGGGTGTCTTCTTGAACCAGAAGAATGCCCTTCTCATTCTGGATATAGACTCAAAGGCTCAATTTTGTAACAGAATGTTCATCTTCAAAGTTCACTTCTTGAATGTTCATTCCACAAAATACACAACACTGTTCCCAAGACTCTGGAAGGAACGTCTGCCTCTGTCCATGCTTCAGTTCACAAATGTAGATCTGGTTCACTAGCCGGCCAGACCAGACCGTAGACTTTACTCCTTACAAAAAAAACTCAATGTCGAACATATCTTCATGTCACTGATGTGGTATCAAATCTGGTAACATCTTGCCAGGTTTGACTGAGGCCTTTCTATTCACAAAAGACATTCTCCAAGTGTCTCCAAGTTACAAAATATGGTATTGAGTCAGGTTCACTATCCTGTCACACATGTCTGTGACCTTTCTTTTCCCAAAACACAATATCAAGTCTCGTTGACTATCCTGCCAAACTGGATTGCATATCTTAGAGTTCCAAAATGTATTTATCTCGTACAAAGAGTCCCAGACCCCCTTGTTCTCATCTCTAGTGCCTCTTCTTCTTTACCCCGGATCGATCTGGACTATTTCTGCGTCCCGCTGGTTTTGTTCTGCCACTTGTTTCTCTTTTCAATTTGTTCAAAATCCTTTTATACTTTCAGTCGGTCCACCCGATTTACTCTGAGCTCCAGAACACTGATTATATGGGTCTTGGTACTCATGTGGGTCCTCGACCCTTATATGCTTCTCTGGCAGGCTTTGCCCATTTCTATATGGGTCCCAGACACTGATCTTCTGTTTCTGTGGGATTCCCCTGTTCCCATTTCAACAGTTGCTCACTGTACCTATGTACCTCTTTAATCCATTTAGCTCCCCTTGTGTCCCAATAGCCATCAGACTCTTTCCCTACCTTTGGGAAGTCTTGGTACTGTCTGCGGTCTCTCCTGGTAGCAGAATGGGACTGCTATGTCACTGCCGCGCTCAGCATTCTTATTACGGCTGCGCTGCAGTGGTAGAATCTCCCTCACGTCCTTGGCTATGCATGTTTTTAGCCAGTTGGGCGTCCTTTTTTCTGCCACTGGACAGGTCCCTGTTGCTTGGACCTCTTGGAGAGTAGCTTCTCTCCCTGACAGCGTCTACATTTCCAGCCTTCGAGGTCCCTCACCACAGAACCAGCGTCTCTTCCTTCGCTTCTCGAAGACTGGCTTGATGCTCTACCAAGTCCTCCTTCCTTATCTATGATTGAGGCTGCTCCTTGAAAGCTGCACCATGTGTGTTGGTTCTGCAGTCTTCCTCGTGTCAGTGGTGATTTCAATTTTACCTGGGTAAACCTCACTCTTCCTCATCAAAGTATGTGTAATGAAACCCTCTACTCTACTGAAACACAGAGGTATGGGGGACCAGAGGGACAATGAGGAAAATAATAGAGGGGGTGAATACAGTGTTCTCCGAAGGCCATCCTCACTGGTCCCATGGAGGGTTTCCCTACCCCATGAGATCCGACTCGGATTACGACTCCCAGGGGGACTATCGCATAGTGGCCTCACCTCCCTGGCCTCATGGGAAGAACACAAAAGCAGTGACGAGACCCTGAGATTCGTCACAGTTCGCATCAGCATGCGAGTCTGGGTACTACCTAAATGAGAGGAATTGCCCAAGACCACACTCTCCCCTTGAGGGAGAAAAGTAATCAGAGGTTATCAATTCAGAATCAGAACACGACACAGGTGAATTTCTGTTAAACCCGCCTCCATTATATTGTGGAGCACTCACACCGCCCTAACAAAGGACTTCCCCCAAAGAAGAGTAAAAACAAAACACTAAAGTGAACCAGCATTTTATATCTGAGTTAATCAAGGTGCTCCTCTGATAATGTAACAAGTAAAGTCTGTCTAAGAAATCCAATTAGATGAAATAAGACTGTGCAATTTGATATGCTGTAAAGTCGTACCAACTAGGGGTCAATGTGAAGGAACCAGTTATGCCCCTCATGGTGGGCACAGACAAGAGCACCCATGTTATCGGCGCTGGCATGTGCTGGAGGCTTGCGACCTGTATGTACTACAGGTCCCAACCTGCTGAGGCACGAGTCAGACATGCTGTGCATAGTGTGTATCATGGGACACGAATTGGCGTGGCACGGCGCCATGGTGAATTAACTTGGCAAGCAGGATAAGAGACGGAGGGAAGGAGAACAGCGATTCACAACATGAGCGAGCACTGCGCTATTTCTTGTTGTACTTTGTTCTCTGTCCTTTGCGCATCCCCATTCTTGTACCTAGTACTTCGTACTCCTACCTCTAACCCTTTTCCAATTACCTTCCAAATTCCCTGCTGTCCCCTTCCTTACCTCTCGCCCGATTTCACATGTACCGACTGATGAATATTCCCCAGATTGCAATTTTGCACTTGTTGTGCTGGCTGCGGTTTAACTTACTGTGTCACGACCCGTACTATAGCCCTGGGATAAGCTTTTTGGATTGCAATTTTGCTCTTTACCAAATCCTCAAGTGTACAGTCCACTGCTTGATCTAGTGACCTGCGCGATTTGATTTACCTGCCCTCCTCCTGGTTTTCATTAAACTGTTTTTCTGGATTTCTAGTTTACATCTGGTGAACACTCCCCTCTGAGTAGCAATCACTGAATCTGGAACCTTATACCATTGACTCCCGCAAGGAGTATTGTCTCCCCTCACTACAGTAGTTTTGTCCGTTTGCCAGTGTGTTAGGTCCCTTTGCCTTTTTGTCACACCTCGAGCCTTTGTGCAGTTTCTTGTCTAACGACTCAGTGCGCATGGAGGAATCCTGACTACAACTAGGTTTCTCAGTGTCCATCAATCTTGCTCTAGGTGGCTATTTCCTAAACACCTTTTGCATAAGGAAAGATGGGTACTAATACTTTCCTTTTCAGCCTGAGGGCCCTCGTCGTTTGTATTCATTCAACCTCCCGCATTTTGGCTTACCTAGGAGAAAACATGGTAGGTGATAGGAGGAAGTAAGGGCAATCCTTTAAGACATTGCCTGAAATCCTGACAGAACCATCTAGGAAGTTCCTCCAGAAACGATGGATATAAAGTGACCAGAGCAACGTTTGCTTAGATGCAGGTAGAGGGTATTGTGATGAATCCTACAGAGTGCTCACAAAAACCCTACCTCAACTCTCCTCCCAGGTGGTCAGCCAAAAGGCAGACGCTTCCTGATCCTGACCCTTGGGGCGGTATTAGCCAGGAGGATTACCTGGGAGGAGAAGGGCCCAAGGGGGAACAGGAGGACTGTGGATGAGCGCAGTATTTATCTTCCTCAAGGAAGAGAATATCATTGATACTGAAATATGTAATGGCTTGCTATCAAAAAGAGCTTTTATTCATTCAAACTAACTGTAGGAAGGTGGGTGAATGCATTTGTAATCAATCATGTCTTAAGAGTAAGAAAGGCCCTTTTAAAGTCACTGACAGCCATAGATAAAAGCCCATGAGTCCCAGTGAAACAAGGAAGAGGATCTGTAAATGTTATCAATTTAAACCCTCAAAAACCTAATTTGTCTGTACAGGCAAATATTTTATGGAATCCTTATGGTACTCCTTTGAAGAATATGCTTAAGGAGAGAAAGGAACTTGGTGATGACAATTTCATTTTAAAGGAAGTTTATATTGTGGACTTAAAGTCCCACAATTCCCAAAGTACTGGGACCAAGAAGAAGACTACAGAGGCACAGGACTGCCGGTTGCAGCCCATTAAGAATAACGACCCACACATGAGGGAGACTGGGAGACATAAAAGGCCCCATCAGGTGCAGGTCACAAGGAAGGAGAGTAGTAGTAGCAGAAGGTGAAGTAGTTTTGTAGACTCCACACGGCAGCAGAAGCACATGTTACTGAAGAACCGAGATGCCGGCACCATTGGGGTGTGTAAAAACAAAGGCTGGTCCTGAGAGGGCTTCCTATGCTCAAGTTTACTGTTGCAGAGGTCGTGCAGCGGAGAGCGCACCATTTTGCAGTTTTCCCGACTGTCAGACGAGCACTGGTGGAAGGCAGGCACCAGATAGCTGTGGTAGCCAGGAGGGCTCTGAAATTGAAAGACACGGGCCGCAAGCAGATGTCCTGGAGGCGAGGCAAATGGACGCCCACGGCAGACCCTGTGAGTTCGCTGTTACATTGTGACTGCCGTAGGGCTCTGTAACCACCCGCTGTCCAGTGATTTCAATCCCAGAAATGAGATAAACAAAGTAACTCAAAATAAGAGGCTTTTTGAACACCAAATTAATGTAAATCAAGTTAATTATACTATTGAAGACCGATCTGATTTAAGAGGGAGCAGACGGCAGAGCAAGAATGTAATAATCAAACCAGAAGGGTGTGATTATGACATAGAACATTACATAAAAAGCCAACAACAAGAAAGGGCAATAAACCGACAGGAAAATAAAAACTACAATTGCCAAAGCCCAAAGAGAATAATATCAAGGTAATATGTGAACAACCAGTATTGCCCCAGCCAAAAGAAGGCAATTGAGAATGCCATTGCTTGGAAAGATTGTTGCCCATATGTAGACGGAAGTCGTGAGAAGAGATGGATTAAACCTACATTGCCAAAGCCAAAGAAGTCTGAAAGTGAAACAGAATCCTTATCAACATTTGGTTAGTGCGGAAAGGGGAGAAACAAGAGTGGCAGGAAGGCTGCCCTTCTGATGGGCACTCCGGAGGAATGGAGCATAACCTCTATTGCGTGTGGCAATCACCTATAGGTGTAATAAACTGCACCAGTGTGGTTCTGGTTTCCCTTCAATAACTTCTTAAATGCAACATTGTGAAGCAAGAAACATTGCTAAATTATTGGAAGTCAAGTTGACCGTTACAACAGAAGTAGTTAGTAGTTTTTCTGTTCTGGCAGGAGAGCACACCAGAACAGAAGACTTGGTAGTAGTAGGCCGGGTAGGCGAATAGACCAGGAGGAAGTCAATTTAAGTACTGCGGTGCGATTAACATCCCTAAAGAAGCAGTTACAGAACTACTAAAGTTTTCTGTGGAATAATACTGCAGCCTGACAAATTATTATCAATGAAGCAAGAGTTGTCAAATGATTATACACGGGTGCAGAAATATCCCGACAAAGACAATTTTGTTGAAACTAATGAAGTACAAAACTATTTTTGATGCAAAGAAGTGTTTCAAGACCTTGGGTACAAGTAAAAGAGCAACACTGTTGAACAATTGGTGGAATTCAAGTTGGAACTTGCAATTATCAATGTGGAACTTTTTTGTATTTTATTTAGTTCATTTGTATTGCGCACCTGGCCCAAAGGCCTCTGGGCGCATTTCTTACAGTTACATTTTACAGGTAAGTGGGTAACATTAGGGTCTTACAAAATAAAAAGTAGTGTACAAGTCAGTGCAGGGTGAAGGGAACATAAATAAGCAGCGATGAAGTTTGCATAGAATTGTGCTTTATCAATACAGTACGACATTACATAGGATTAAGCAAAGTATTTACAAAATTTACAGAGATTAATACAATGGATACAGAAATAAGGGAGGGTCAAACATAGCGAGTACAGAAGCCAACGAATGGTGTTAGTTATTGTGGAAATGTAACTACTTTTTGTTGTTAAGACACGATTTCCTTATCCTCTTGGAACTGCTTAACCAAATTCTATCTGGGGAAGGCACATTCACCCAGTTTAGAAGGAGAAGCTATTATCATGATGTGAATTTAACGGTTATGTTTGCTGCTTATAATCTGCCATATATTATCGTATGGAGTTTATATTTGCACAAGTGTAAGGTACAGAGACTTTTTGTTAGACTGTTTCCTTAAGTTTATTTTAGACAGGGAAATCTTCATCAGGATAGGGAGGGGTTTATCCAACCTTTTGAGTTAATAAAATGGCATTTTATGCAAAAACCTTCTCAAAGTTGTCCGCCTCACACTTCTGACCCCTCCAGTATAATGCATTGATCTGAAGCCCAAAGTAAAACAGGACACATTCTTCAAGAGAGTGCAGGGACGAAGGAATGAAGTGCTCTACTCAGTCCGGTAAAGGCCCAGCGCCTAACGCATTGTTTTTGCGGGATGGTCATGAATCTGATGGCATCATCACTCCTTTCCCAGCAGTGACCGCTCCCATATTTGGCCACTACCTAATCCTGACCCTCGGGGCAGCTGTATGAGGAAGGATCACATGGGGGGGGGGGGGAGGCAAACCTTAAGGGAGTGACATGACATTGGATGAGACATTGTATCCACCTACTTTGGGATACCCTGTCCATTCCCCGTGCCTTGATGGCATATTGTCATGACTACCTTCACCCCCACCCCTGGAAACCACTGA
Source organism: Ambystoma mexicanum (assembly GCF_040938575.1). NCBI lineage: Eukaryota > Metazoa > Chordata > Amphibia > Caudata > Ambystomatidae > Ambystoma > Ambystoma mexicanum. Next base: position 1,261,683,601 of record NC_090925.1, on the reverse strand, counting down.
AGAGACCTTCCCATACTCTGCATACAAGTCATCAAGAACTGAATTATCTTTCCCTGGATGGAAAAATACAGTAACAATGAAGATGACTGGAGTAATGACGATCGATAGAGGGCAGAAGCACAAGCTACGTTCTAGTGGCAGCGAGCACATACTTGATGCCGAGACATTTAAACTGCAGAGCCAGCTGACAGAAGGGAGACACTGGCTGGGTGAATCTCATCCTCTTGGTATCGACCGAGGAACTGCTGTGCTGTTGAGCAGTCCATGTAGCCAACCAGTTCACAGAGGAGGCAGAGGAGAGAAGACTGCAGGAGACGGTCCGCTGTGTAGACACCGTGAGAGGGAGAGAAGTAAAGAATTCCTAGCATACGCAGGCACCGAAAAGCAGCCTCTGCCCCGTTTGAGGAAAGAGAAATGCATAGCTAACAGGCAGGAGCCGCAAGAGACGTGGCAGCTACAAAGCAGAGGCAGCAAACCTGGGAAGAAGGAACGGGATGCTGAAGAGCTGCTGCATGTTTACTCCGGAAGAACCGGCGCATGCCACAGAGAATCAGCGAGTCCCCACCCCAGGGGAAGCTGGGACAACGTGCATGTCGGCAACCCTACCAAAGGCAAATACAAATAAATGAAGCATATGAGAGAGAATGGGGGGACTCAACATTTCCTAAAGGGACATAACGGAGTGAACACAAAATATAATCAACTTTGCAAGTGCGCACAATGAACCAAATTAATAGGTCCTAGCAGGAGAGTATACCAGGCAGATTCAAGTTGGACATTGTGCAAAGTAAATCACATGAGGGAGTCCAGATAAGGATACATCAGGTATGGTCAAAGACTATGTTGAAATATACTCAAGAGGAGACGAAACCTGGCATAACAGTACACCAGGTATCCAACCAAAATTAAGACTAAAAGCAAAGTTGTTTTGCTGATCAAAAGAAGCCCAAGAAAAACTAATTCTATAAAGTTTAAAGAACAGTGAAGAAAAATCCAGGGGAAGGGAGTGCTCTGGAACTCTGAACTTTATTCATTTGGAACTTTTGTGTTGAGTTACACCTTTCCTTTTTAAACGTTTGTACACTTTTCAAGGCCAAAGACATTTCCCTTTTCACCCTAGAGTAAATTTTTAGAATGCGAGGGCCAAAATAGTACTTCGGACACAGGACAATTTGCTTTGGACATCTTGACATTGGGCAGATGGTTAGTTTTGCTTTAGGCAGGGAAACACCTCCTACAATAGGGATAGTGTAGCATTTTCCAACCCCTTTTTATTTCAATAAAAGCATATGACAAACCATGAATCCTCTGTGTCCGAGTCTCATTCCTGGCTCTTCACAGAATGTAGAATACTTAAAAACTTTTTAATTAGCATTCTAATAATTGCCATTGGGTCTTTCCATCTACTCAGTGCCAGACCTCAGCAGCTTGGGAGCAAAGTGGAGCTGTTTGTTCAACCATGAGTCATCATGAAATGTTGTACTGTGTTCATAAGCCACAATACAGATATTGGTAACGACAGCTACTGTCCCTGAACAGCTCCCTGTTCAAGGTGGAATGGGAGTGATAAATCACTGAAAAGCAAGTCAGCTGGGAAAAGGAAGGACTAAATAGCAAAAGGTCTATGCTGGATACTTTGAATAATCACTTGTGGTGACAGAAAACAAGGGGGACTGGAACAGGAGTAGGGGTTCTGGGAAATCCCCCATGTATCCCCTGCTAGACGCAGCCCCAAAGCCTCCTCCAGCCTGAAAGAATGGGTGGCCAATTTGTCTTCATCACAACGCTCATATCTGTGGAGCCAGGGAAGGAAGCAAACCTAAAGAAGAGAATCTGGTGAGGATCCGACTAGGGCTCAAGGGCAGAGTCTACAATTGAACACCCATTTCCAGGTGTTAGACTTGGGGACAGAGTTCAACTTTAGTTTAAAACAACTCGCTGACCCTATTGCTAAAAAGGGGATTCCCTTCCTATAAACTAAAACTATGGTGCTTTCAGACTATCCAAATAGCCAAAAACACAGTCCTCCGTCCTAAGCAGTCCACCTATCTGGCCTTCACTATGTGAATAACAAAACAGAGACTGGCTTTCACTATGGGGTTTTTTCAACAGCTGCAAACTGACCTCCCTCTGCTTCAGACAATCTTCAAATAAATGTTCCTCTGAGGACACGGTTCCTTGCCTGCAAAGAAGATCCAAATATTTCTGTTCCTTGTATCAAAAGACACTCATTCTTTTATCTTCCCATTCACCACAGTTTCATTTATTTTATCCAGTGGCGTATTCAACGAATCCCCCTCCAACGACGTCTTATGTTGAAGCCCACCTCGCTTCCTCAGATCTCCCACTCAAGAGTAGTGTGGACTTTACACTTGGCTTATTCTCTTGATAACTTTGGGAGGGCTCTCTAGCGCCTATACTGCTCTTATTGCTTTCTCCTAGAGTGTGCGCCCCTTTCCCCCCTGGGAGTTTGCACACTACTTTGCTGCATTTTCTGCACTCTCCAGTCAAGATTTTCACTATTTCTGGTTTCTTGGAATATTATGCAGGGCGTTTTGTAAGGATAGTCTAAACTGTGTGGTAGCTCAGAAGAAGGAGGCAGACCAGTTTTTTTCATTCTTGTTAAGGTATTATTGAAATAATAAGTAAAAAGGCCTCGCTATCCCCAATCTAAGGGTTCCTCTGCCTGGGGGCATGGCTACATGGCCATGGACTAAGACGTGATCTCTAGGTGCTCCTGCCAATCTATCAGCGATCCTGCTGAAACTATGCGTTTTGAGCCTGCTGTGAGATGTGGATCTGGAGCTGCGGCAGGGCAAGGGCATGCAGCGGTCGAAAGCTTGGTGTGGAATGCACATGTAGCAGTGAATTATGAGTCGGAGAAGATAGCGTGATCCAGCCGACAAAGGATACAAAATGGTGCCCAGCTGAGAACAAAGGGAAGAGCTCAGCATAGAAGCACCGGAAGACCAAAGTGTTGTGACGTCCTGCATCAAGAGCAGACCCAGTGTACTGAAGGAGGGTCGGAAAGACAGCACCAACAGAAGCGGTACAGACTAAAGCTGACGCGCATATGGCAACCAGCAGGAGCGCGAGGCACAGCTGATCGGAGGATACATTGTAGCACCACGCGAGTGGAGGAAGTGGTGCAGATACTCGAGAGTTTGATATATGCCAGGGCGCAGTAACAGCGCGGCGGAAAGGAGCGGGCAGCCTCCAAATCTCTGTGAAAGTCTGCAAGTGCGGTAGGGGAATAATGTGTTACGAGATTGGAGGCCTTGCATCGTTATCCATTGGGAACAGAACACTCAGACGGCCCTACGGCAGATTTACACACACGCCGACGGACACAATATTGCACTGATGGAACAAGATATATTAATCGCATAAGTGAAGAGGCAGGAAGCAGAGCCGAGTCTGCGCTCCACTGAAACTGACAAGTGAACGAGAGGGGAGAACTCTCGTGAGCGACTCCCGCATGTTTAAGGTTTGGCGCTCGCAAGCAGACAACGATTGCAGGACACTAGGTGAGCCGAGAAGACGGCAGAAGCTCACAAGGGACCCTGTCTATCAGAGGCGGTGTCGGCGTACCCTTTGGACTGTATATAGATTTTATGCGAGGCAGACACGGGAGAATGAGAGCGCCAGCTCATGCAAGACACAGTTTTCAGATACAGATTTGGTGGGCCGACGCAGGCTGGTGGGACCGGCGCCACGCCAGAGAGGTACCTGCAGAACTGTATGAGGTGGATCCGGACCATGGCCCTGAAACAGGTCTCACTATGAATGCAGCTTGCAAGAACTAGGCGCTGGGGTACATACCCCTGCAAGCACTTGACAAATACAAGTTACACTGATTTATGTGCTACCCCCAGCGAAGTGAAAGCCTCAGAGCAATCCCAGACAGGGAAGAGTAAGGCACAGGGGACTTGCAACTTCCTGAGGCTCCAGGGGACTGAATACACCAGTAAAGAGACAGAAAGGCACTGGTGAAAGCATATAAGCCCTGCAGAGATTGCTCAACATCAGTCCTCCAAGAAATTGGCTGGCCCAAGTCAGGGCAGACACCAAGTGATGCCAAGGGCAGAAGACAAAATCATGGCAGATAGAGTGGCTGCAGGGGGTTGTTTTTTGCTGTTCGTAACGCATGGTATTTGTATAAGAGAGTAGTAGAGTCCCGGCAGGAGGGAAGGAGGACCAGCCACGGTGCACCTCGCTAGTGTGCTGAGCAGTACGGTGCGTGCCGGTGGAGAGAAGAACTCGTGCTGGGCATGTACCATAAGCTGCTGTCTATATGGGTAGAGGAGGGGAGTTGCCAGAAATAAAAGTACAGAGTGCGAGCGTGTGGCAAGACCATGTAAAGACCCTGTAAAGTAGGAACACAGGAAGTGCCATAGCACACACGACTGAGCGCATCTCCAACTTGGAGCAGTGTCAACTCCCAGGAAGTCTCTATTTTGAAACAAGGGCAGAACCTTGAAAATAGACTGGAAGAAGCAGAAGGCTGGGCACGAAGGAACAATGTGCGGATTATCGGACTCCCGGAAGGCGAGGAAGGCCAGAACCCGACCAACTATATTGAGGACATACTCCTGCAGGAAATAGGTGCTGGATCACTCACCCAGGGGTTCACAGTGGAGAGGGCGCATAGAGCGCTGATGAGAATATCGCCACCTGGAGCCCCGCCCTGGGCGATAATTGCTAAGATATTGAACTATAAGGATAGGGAGAGAATCCTGGAACACTTCTGAAAAGGAGGAGCCATAAATCGGGCATCAGCATCTATCACAACATACCCGGATTACACATTTTGGTGCAAAAACAAAGGATGAGCTATGGGGCTGTTAAAAGAAGGCTACAGGTTGCCAATCTCAAATATATGTTACTGTATCCTGTGAAGATGAAGTTTCCGCATAAAGATAGTGCTCTTTTCTTCAACACCCCCAAAGATGTGATCAAATGGATGGGCTTGCAGAATATGCCAACAGAGCAGAGTCATCAGTGGGTAGAAAAAAGGGATAAGTGAAGCTGCGATGGGTGTTTTAATGCACATTCTAAAATGATAAGGGGCTGATACATGCTGTGGCGATAGAGACACTCAAACTATTTGTGCAGTGCTAAGAATCGTTCTTTCCCCACACTAGGTTAGTTAGTTGGGATACTAGTAGTACAGTATCCTCCTGCTGCACTCAGAGTACCGGCAATGGGCTGAGAAAAGAGGGAGAAGCGGGGATGCCCGAGATTCAGTTTTGGAGCTGGGCAAATGTTGTGGACGGTTGGGGCGGGGGGAAGGTGGGAAGTTGGGGAAGTAATCGTGGAGTGGGCCTACAGACACGCATTACAGAAAAAGAAAGGGGGATCTGTAGATGAGAAGTGGGATGATACGGTTGCGAAATATGGGTGAACTCAGAATAGCAACCTGGAACGTGAGGGGCTTGACCAGTTATATTAAGAGGAATCTGGTTATGACATATATGAGACGTCAGAAAATAGACACAGCGCTGTTGCAGGAAACCCACCTGACTAAAGAGAAACAAGACACAATCACGTGGAAATCGTGGAAATGGAATGGGATGACCCTGGAAGCAATATACTTGGCTTATGCCAGAGGAGTACTGATTTGGATAGCACCACATGTTTCATTCAAGCTCCTCCAGTCCTTTCTAGACAAAGATGGTAGGATGGTAATGGTACGAGGATTGGTGGAAAGTAAAGAATGTGTCAACGTGTATGCCCCGAAACAGGACACTGCGCTAATTTCAGATCTCTACATCCAAAGATCAGTCCATTTATAGATGGGGCGGTAATATGGGGTGGCGATTTTAATTGCACTCTGGACCCAACGATAGATTGTACAAGCAGCTAGCTCATCCAACCCCTTCAGCTAAAGCTCTGAGCACATTGCTTCATGCTTTTCAGTTAGTGGATGTGCGGAGGATGAAGCATCCACAGGATCGGGTATACTCGCATTATTCTGCCCCACAGAACCAATACACAAGGCTAGACTATGTGTTCACCCGGGTGGAAATGAAACAAGGTCACACTTGCTGAGTACAAAGCTAGGGTCCTGTCGGATCATGCCCCGCCAGTCATGACTTGGCAGGTCCTCCTCCCCCTCCCAACCCCCAGCCCCATTGAGCCAGGATTCCGACATGGAGGCTGAGGGTCGAGGCACTAAAGGACACAGGGTTCCGGGAGGACCCGAGGACGGATGCGAGAGGATATTTTGAACATACCACTGGCAGTGTAGATTTAGCTGAGACGTTGTGGGAAGCCTTTAAAGTGGTGGTGAAAGGGGCGGCTATAGCCAAAGCAAAGGGGATGCAAGATGTCATAATGCGTGATTTACAAAGAGCAGAGAAGAAATTAGGAACACTTATGCAAGAGGGCAAGAGATCCCCAGAAGTATCCCGTTTGCAGCAGGAATGTAGGGATCATTGGGAACGGCTAGGCAAATTGAGTTATAAGAAATATATTGTGAGGCAGCATACTGTTAGCCTGGTTATATAAGAGTGAGACTTCTCGGCAGACAATCAGGGCAATGAGGGGGGACGGAGAGACAGATGCAGGTGAACCAAGAGGACGTGACTAAATGCTTCTATGATTATTACAAGCACTTAAATGAAGAATCCGGTGAGCGGGGGTTTGGGGGGGGGGGGGGAAGAGTTAGATTTACTGGAGGCATTGACTGAGATTACTCTCCTCAAACTCAAAGCAGAGATAGCTTTGAGATCCCTATTACGTTAGAGGAATTAGAGCATGTGATAAAGAAAGTTACAAACCAAGTTCCAGGAGCAGATGGGCTCCCTGGTGAATTTTATAAAAAATATGTGGTGGAAATACTTCCCCCATTATTAGCAATGCTAAATGAGGCACTAAACATAGGCAAACTGCCAGAGTCTCTGCAGGAGGCGATAATTATCCCACTACACAAGCCTATTAAGCCAGATACAGAATGTGGATCCTATAGACCCCTCTCACTACTTAACCAAGATGGGAAGATTCTTACTGCAGTCATGGCGAATAGGTAAAAACCGATCATAGGCAAACTCACACTCAGATCAGACTGGATATGTTCCATACAGAAATATAACAATTTGAGGAGTCTAAATCACATAATTGATTACACCCAGAAAGGGCTGCAGGAAGTAGCAGTAGTTCCACATGATGAAGTGAAAGCGTTTGACTCCTGGCTACTTGTGGTCCTGGAAGAATATGCGATCAGGCCCACATACATTAAATGGGTGCAGTTGCTGTACACTGCGCCGGTAGCAAGGGTCAAAAAGAGGTTCACTATCTCAGAGCGATGGCAGCTGATCAAGGGGACAAGACAAGGATGCCCTTGGTCTCAGATGCTCTTCATTTTAGCGTTGGAACCATTGGTGTTGTATCTGAAGGAGGAGTATGGAGAGACCGGTATTGGTACTATGGGGGGACGGCACCCGATATTGATGTATGCGGATGATATGCTCCTGTACCTGCAGCACCCGGAAGAGAACATACAACTTATTCTAAATGTGTAGGCACAATATGCCTTACTGTCGGGTCGAATACTGTTGGGTCGAATTATTAACCCACAGAAGTCGAGCCTATACCCCGTAGGTGCGTATGTGGAAAAGCCCATAGACAAACTGCCAGTGTTACCTATAAAATGGGAAATGGATACGTTTAGATACCTGGAGAAAAACATATAACACAACCCTAAGTTGGAATATAGGCATAACACAGAGAAGGCGATGACCAGAATTGATAAAAGTATGGCATTCTGGACCAAGTTTCCATTGTCCATGATGGGATGCGCAGCATTACTAACGATGGTGGTGCTGCCGAGAGTGCTACATTACTTTGCAAATATTCCATACGCAATACCAAAGACATTTTTTTACGAAGCTACAGGGTACATGTAGGAGCTTCATTTGGCACAATTCGAGAAGTAGAGTAGCATTGTGGAAGCTGCAGAACCCATATGAGCAGGGAGGTATTATACTACCCAATTTTGAAATACATTAATTGGCTAGTCAGCTCCAATTTGTGGCCAAGTGGCTATCAGAGGAACAGATGCCTGAATCTAGGTTACTGAGTGCAGAGAGTGCCCTGTACTTCCTAAATGAAATAATATGGCTACCCAAGCATCTACTGTTACGCCTGGGAAGCACGATTTGGAGTAAGGCTTGTCGTATGGTAAACAATCCTACTCCATGCTCCCCTCAGATACCACTGGTGGCACTGGAAGGGGTAGATGAACAGGTCAGGCTAAACATCAGGAGGTGGTGGGAACCTGTGGCGATAGCGGCAGTGGGAGATTTAATTGTAGAAGGGAGGCCCAAGGACTTTGAAGAGCTGGTTGAGGACACAGGGTTACACCGGGGGCAATACATCAGATACTCCCCACTCCTGAACATCATAAAGAGCAAGTGGCCCGATGTCGAGCTGTCCCTACAACCGGGTGGGGTCATAGAAACATTCTATGATGTGTCGGATGGGGGACATGAGGTCTCCCATGTATATGCGTTATTGATGTCTAAGGTGGGTAGAGAGGTAGTACGCACAAGGCAGGATTGTGAGACGGATGCAAGGGAACCAATGTGAGATTGGATGTGGGGCAGAGTGCAAGGGTACCACAAAATGGTATTGAGAAATGTGTGGTTACAACAGATCCAACTATATGTAACCCACAGAGCATACCCAACCCCAAATAAAATAGCTAAGTTCAATCAGGCAGGAATACAGACATGTCCGAAGTGCGGGGAGGTGAACGCGGAGCTGGTGCATATGTTCTGGTCATGTGCAGAGATAGGCAGATTCTGGGGAGAGGTGGCCCAAATCATTGCTAGAGTCGAAATCAACCTGGACGTGGGATCTCCTTGGGTATGTCTTTTGGGTGCTTCCGAAGGCCTCGGAGAGCTAAGCATGCGAGTAAACTAAAGGACCTACCGCATATACTCGCTACACGCAGAATTGCAATGAGATGGAAAGTGCAAACGAGACCGTCTGCACAAGGATGGTGGAGAGATCTAGTGAAATGGGCCAAAGCGGAAACAGTGGTGTGGCAAGAAGCAAGAGGGAGGAACGCAGAACCAGAGGATGGAGCGCTTCAGGCTTGGAGGCAATTAATAGCCACTCTGTCTGTCTCAGAACAAGTTGTTTGGGGGAGAAGTTAGTCTAGGAGGTGGGATGACATTGCTAGAACAGCTGTGGTAAGGAAGAGGAGGAGGAGTGCGACGTGGGGCTGTGTTGGGAGGGGGGATTTAAGGGAAGAGGAGAAAAGGCATATAACACGGAATGTGAAAGTTAATGGTTTGTAAATGTGTATGGTTACATGTAAAAAAAAAATTAAAATACTACACTAAAAAAAAAAAAAAGATTCCCCTGCCTGACAGAACTAACTAGGGTGCTCGTTGTCAGATGTAGAATCCACAGGGTGAACAGACTGTCCTCAAACCAAAAATTAAACTACACTGACCCTACCACTAAGACAAAACAACAAAAGCCCAGGATAATGACTCTCGTCGCCTGGATAGGCTTCCCCAGCCTCAGTACATCAGTTTCTGGCTATATTTTGGATCAGATTATACAGTTTGTCCAGGGGACTGTCAACTTCTGTTTTCTCTTTCTCTTACCTTTGTAACCTTCTCCTCCTTGGCGTTCTGGGATTTTGAGTCTCTCTGATTAGGTTGTTCTGAAGTGTCTCTGAAAGACTCTAATTGGGGCATGTATAGTAGACCCAATGGTTATTCTTATTCTCTTGGCCTCTTTGTTTATTTTTGAGACAAGAGTTCTGTAATAATTCTCAGTTTCTTGAGTTCCTCTCGTATCACTGTGACAAGTTTATGTTTGTTTATTTAATTTATGTAGCGCACCAAACCCTCAGGTATCTGGGCGCATTACAACATCAAATATAAAATTACATAGACACATATGGGATACATTTATTTATTTTATTTATTTATTGTATTTGTTATACACCCAAAACCCTAGGGTACCACGGCGTAGGTGACAAGGAAGGTTTACAATCTTACATGGAACAAGGAGACTTACTGTCTTGCAAATTGTCGAAACAAGGTAACATTCATAAGTAGTAAAGCAATCTTTACATTCTAGCTTATTACAAAGTACATTAGAAGGCTTGTTGTATGGGTGCTTGGAGAAGGCTGAGTACAGACTTGAATCTCTTAAGAGTTAGAATTTATTAAAGAGCCAAGTCTTTAGTCGTTTTCTAAACTGCGGAAAGGAGGGTTTGTTGGAGATGAAAGAGGGTAGGGCATTCCAGATCCTAGGGGCAGCTACAGGCAACCACGAATTACCTGATCTGGAATTGTTGTACTTGGGGGTGAACAGGATAGTGTTGGCATTGGAGCAGAGCGTTCTGTTGTTGGTTTTGCGAGCGATACACTGGTTTAGGTAGGTCAAAGCCTGATGTGCAATGCATTTGTGGGTGATGTTGAGAGTTTTGTGTTGTATTCTTGCTTGAATGGGGAGCCAATGGGCATCTTTTCTGTGCTGAGTTATGTGATACCTCTTTTTGATGCCTAGTGCTGATCTCCGTGCTTTGTTTTGAAGAAGCTGCATTTTATTAAGGTTTTTCTTTGAGGTCCCTAGTAGAAGGATGTTACAATAATCCATCTTAGCCAGTATGAGAGCTCTTGCAAGGGTGATGCAATTTTGTGGCGTGAGAAAAGGTCAGCTTGATGCTATAAGTTTTGCAGTATACGAGGTTGAGGAGGCGAGAGCATTTACGTGTTTGTCCATAGTAAGGCTGGAATCAAGGTAAACCCCTAGGGTTTTAACTTGATGTGAGATTGGAATGGGGGTGCCGTCTATAGTTATAGATGTGTAGTTGGGCGGTAATTTGCTGAGACGGGCAGGGGCACCTACTAGGAGGATCTCTGTTTTTTCGCCGTTGAGGCATAAGCTATTTGTGGCCATCCAGTTTTGGATAAGGGATTAAATTATGTTTATGCTAAAGGTGTCTTGTTCAATATTTCCTGTGATAGGAATAAGAATCTGCGTGTCGTCAGCGAAGTTGGTGTAGATTATCCCCTTAGCATCAAGGGTTGCCAACAGTAGCTTAGTATAGGCATTGTACAATGTGAGGGCTAAGCAGGAGCCTTGAGGTACACCTAGAGGTACTGGTATGGGGTCAGCTGCTTCATTGCCTATGGCTACTCTAGAAGTACGGTCAGACAGAAAGGATTTAATCTAGAGTGCAGCATCATAGGAGAAAAGGAAGTTATCGGTTAATGTTTGGCATAGTTTATTATGGTCCACTAGGTCGAATGCTGCCGACAGGTCCAAGTGTAGGAGGATGCATAAGTTCCCTGTGTCTCGGATAGCATCCATTTGGTTCTTGAGATCCAATAGAGCCGTCACTGTTCTATGTCGCGGGCAGAAGTAGGTGGTTATTTTCAAGGTGGGATTGGACTTGAGTGTAGGCAATTTTATTGGTGACTTTAAGTAGGAAGGGCACAGTGGTAATGGGACAGTAATGAGTAGGAATGGTGGGGTCTAACATAGGTTTCTTAAGAAGAGGTGTAACCCATGCTTCTTTGATATTGGATGGGATATGGTTGGTGCTGAATGAGACGTTGATGAAGTTGGTGATAGTGGGTGCTAGAGCTGGGGCACATGCCTTGACTAGTTTAGCGGGGAAACTGTCACCTAGGCAATTGGAGGGTTTGAGGGAGGCTATGGTTTTAAGTACCTGTGAATTAGTCACTGGTGATAATTGGAAAAGTGGTAGATTGGACTTTGGCTCTGCCTGGTTGGTGGTGGAGAGTTCTACTGTGTGAGTTAACAAGTTTTTTCGTGAGGGGAATTTTTTTTCGAAGGTTATTTATTTTGGATGCAAGTGCATCCTGAATAGTAGTACACCATGCTTTCTTTGCAATGGCGGGACTCGGTGGTGGAATCAGGGTTTCGAGTTCTCTGATGATAGTAAATAGTTCTTTACTATTAGAGGCTGCGTTAGTGATGCGTGTATTCAGGTAGTTTGCTTTATTGGTTATAACAGGAAGTTTGTAGGTTTTGGAGATGTCGATGAGTTCTTGTTTGGCCTCGCTGGTGGGTTTTGGGTTTTTTTCTGAAGAGGTGCTCTAAAGCTCTCTTTTTTCTTCGTAGTTTCATTAGTTCATCATTGAACCAATTATTACTACGTTTGGGTCAAGGGTACTTTGCTTTTGAGTGGGGCTACTTCATCTATTGTAAGTTTTAAGCAGGTATGGTAATGTAATGAATGCTATCTGCGTCGGCAGAGGTGGCAGGTAATGCGTTTAGAGATTTGTTGAAGATGGGCCTTAGATATTCAGGCATTACTCACCGTAATCGTATTTCTGATGCTTCTATCTGCTTAGATTCACATGCTATGCATAGGCCCACATCTAGTGGAAGCTGCAGAGTATTCAGGAGCTTGTTTACAAATACATTACAGATATATACAAGAAAGACAGGTTAACGCATTAGTTATACTTCTTGCTAAAATCTGGCTTTTTTCACATTTTTTCTGAAGCCATGGTAGGACGGTTCAGATCTTAGGTCAGTAGGCAGGGAGTTCCAAAGTTTGGCTGCAGGCACAGGAAAACTACTTCCTCCTGCTTTCTGTAACTTAATCTTGGAACTTTGAGGTAATGTACGTGTGGGGTTCTTGTAGGTGGTCTGATGCGTTCTGGAGAGTTTACATGCCAGGTATTTAGGAGCAGAGTTAGGAGAGGCGTTTGTGAGCAAGGTTTAGAGTTTTGAAAGGCATTCGGTCTTTAACGAGAGCTATTGGGCGTTACGTCTTACAGCTGAAATGTACTGAGCTCTAGGGATGTTGAGCGCGGTTCTTATCTCGTTTTTTTGCAATATTTGTAGTTTTCTTACATTATGCTTACTCGTCCCTAGATATAAAGGCGTTGCAAAAGTCGAATTTGGATATGATAAGTGCTCTTGCCAGTGTAATGTAGCTTACTGTCGACAGAAATGGTCTGCAGGCATTGATTAGTTTGCAAGTGTATGCCGTGGCAGAGGTTGTGGCATTGACTTGTCTAGTCAAAGCTGAGTCAAGATAAATGCCCAGAGTTTTTACCTCCTTAGATACTTTTATGTTGATGCCATCTATTTTGAAAGATTTTAACTGGTTACTTAGTTTATTCAGTCTTGCCGTGGAGCCAGTGAGAAGTAGCTCTGTCTTTTTGTCATTAAGACAACGACCGTGAATGGCCATCCACACTTGAATAATGAAGAACTTTTTGTTGAGCAAGGTTGAGTCGGTGTTGTAGTCGCCTGTGATGGGAATGAGAATCTGAGCGTCAAGTGCATAGTTCGTGTAAATGACACCCAGATTATCAAGATCATCGAATAGTGGCTTAATAAAAATATTGTAATATTGTTGGTAGGTACGGTGCATGTTTCCAAGGATGTATTTATTAGAGTAGCAATGCCTCTTTGATAAATGATGTCAGGTTGGTGTCCCCCTGGCATCCGGATGGTTCAAGGCTGGATATGATGTCCACTACTTCACGGATGGAGACCGGGGCACATTTAAAATGGTTGCATGGTTTTACAGAAGACGCCTGCAACTCCTGTAAGGGCAGGTCTCCTGAATAATTTGTCTATTTCAATTTTCTCTTGTAAAAAGAATTTTTATTTTTATTTATTTTTTTTTTTAAAGGAGAGCTGTTTGTGCACCAGGTCATGTATTTTGCATAGGTTTCTAACTCTCTCGGGAGGATGAATAGTTCTCTAGTACAAGAGTTGGCTTTGTTCATTCTATAGTAAGTTTCACTTTTAGTTTGAAGGATCACAAATTTGTATCTAGTAGATATTGTGTAGAGTTTTTCCTTGTTCAGTGCTGTAGGGCTATTTTTCCATAAGTATTCAGCACTTCTTTTTTCATTACATAAGGCTTTGAGATTAGGGGTGAACCAAGAGTTTAGGTGCGCTCAAGGCTTTGCACTGCACATTTTAAGAGGCACTATTTTATCAATAGCTTGCTGTATGGTTTGGTTGTATAGTTCTACTAATGCGGAGGGGTCTGTACTCATGTTGTTAAGATTGGTGATAGGATGAAGTAATGCTAATAGATTCTCCACCGTTATATTGCGACTGTTTCTGGGGAGTGCTGCAGGAGCCGGTGAATTGGTCAGATTAGGTTGTATGCTGTCTTGTAGGGTGAAGGAGATGATGTGATGGTCAGTCCAGGCAAGTGCTGAGGCGTGGTCATCATTCATATTGTGGAGGCCTAGATTAAAGTCTCCTAGTAGCATGATTTGTGACCCTGGTTTAGTGTTTGCAGTAAGTAGTGAAGTGATATCTTCCTCAAAAAGGTTGAAATATATATATATATATATATATATATATATATATACACATACACACACATACATACATAGACACACACAGTGAATTTTACAGGTTTTTGAGAGGGCAACGTAACCATAACCTCCCTGTAATAAACTTTTTTTTTAACTGAATGCCATAGGTTTTTAGTAGTATAAATGCATCATAACATTACTGTAAGAAAGTAGTTTTGTTTCACAATGAACTGTGCGAAAAGATAGCACTATTCGCTTTTCCATAGAAGTATTAAGTTTGTCTCTTTGGTCGACATTGACAATGTTAAAGGTCACGTTGTTTTTTTCCACACACAGAAAGTAAGCGTTGGCGCCACAATAGTCGTTTTCCTCCCACATTGATGTGCAAGACAACGTCAACCGCTGTGATCTACAGCACCAGAAAGGATGGACTGTTACTTCTTATAGCGACAGCTGCGTAAGGACACAAAGGGCCCACACGATCATCCCAGTGAATGATGATGCTGAGACAGCCGGTTATAAACAGTTGCATTTGACGGTTAAAAAACCCATCACTTGGCATCTGTAATCCGTGACAATCACAATAGGGGAGAAAGTATCTGAGGAGGAAATGGGAATTAAAAGATGTATGAATACACAACCTTTGGATAAACCACAGTTGTACTACATAACATTTTCAGTAAGAAATGTATTCAATAGGAGGAAATGTAGTGGGTCCCTAGGGACGGTGACAATGTGCAATGTCCATAATTGTAAAAAATAAATCGAACGGCACAGAAAGCTGGAACGTCGGTAATACAATTTTTCTTTGGAAGTAGCTGCGCGGTGGAATGGATAATAAAATGTGTAAAACTGCAGAACCTCTGCACAAAAAAAAATTGTAACACATACCTTTCTTATTAAATATTATTTTCATTTGGGGAAATGTAGTGGCACCCTACAAACGGCGACAATGTGCAATGTCCATAATAGGGAAAAAATTGCAACGGCACTTAACACTTGCAAAACATTAGGGAAAATATATATTTTTATTTATTTATTTTTTACAAACTAAAACATAACGTCAATTCGTAATTTAGGCGGCAAAAATACACTTACATGATGTGGAGAGCCTCCATTGCGTTAGCTGTAGTCAGACACTAGTGTATCTGGAAGACTGCCTGTTCGGGAACTAATTTCTCATGGTCAGTGCAAAGGTTTTTGAAGAATAACCTTATCAAACGATATGTTTTTCAAACTATTACTCCCTACATTCTTTCTACTCTTTCCCTGTACTTCAAGGTTAAAAAACAAGGGACCCTTATGGCTGTTGACAAATATGTGGCCGTACTGAGCTCGTGTTGAAAAGAGAAAATGCAGTGGCCTTCACTCCGAATGCAAAAACATTCTCATTTTGTAACAACATATCAGCATCTATTTATGAGAACCGCTACTGGCGTACACGTGCAGAAGGGCTGTGTGTACGAAAGAGAGCAGGTGGCTGCCTCAGATTCCCGCCACTCTGACCGCAGTAATGTTGTTTATGGATTGTAAAATGGACGAAGTAAGTTCATGTCATACAATCAGTAGCAAGTCCCACTGTACCGTATGCCAGTGCTAACAAGAATACTTCAATGTTAGACTTTCTACTACCACGTCTCATTAACGCTCACCTTTCTAAACAGTGTTCCATAGGTGTTATAAGTGCATTGGTGCCGTCTTCGTTTAGGAATGTTAGCGCCGATGTTCGCGTTGAACAGAAAATGAAGTAAACATGGCGAACGTATCGAAAGATTATGACGCACTTCACGCTGTGCCACAACCAATCGGTGAAAGCGCAACATGGTCGTGGGCAGCACGCCACGGAACAGCGAATTGCAATGTTCTCCACGGAGCAAACAGGGAAGTGTAACCGCGGAGCAGACATAGATATCACTAATTTTTAGAGACATACTTTTTGATCGTGTTTAAGGGAATTACTGGATGGACTGCCACTGCCTCAAATTTGGTGCAAATCCGTCCAGCGGTTTCGCCTGTAGCCGTGCGCAAAGTTTTCCCCCATTCAGTCTATGGGAAAAAAAAACGTTTTGGGCCCCCCCCCATAACTTGGCCCCCCCGGACCAAACATCACCAAACTTTGCAAAAAATTCAGAGTGGGCCATATACTTTTTTTGCAAAGTTTGGTGAGGATTCGTCCAGGGGGCGCAAAGTTATAAACCGCCCAAAAAGGGCTCTTCCTATGGAAACAGCAACTTAACCATAATTACACGCCCACTACTGTGGCCGTGTAATATATATATATATATATATATATATATATATATATATATATATATATATATATATACACACACACATATACATATACACACACACTAAAAAAAACTTTGTTAAGGGGACGTTATGGTTAAGTTGCGCTACTAAAAACCTGTGAAATTCACTAAAAAAAAAAAAATAAAAAAATAAAAAATTTAAAAAAAAACTTTACAAATGTGACATTATGGTTCAAAGTAAAACTGAAAAACCCTTCACATTCACTACTTTATGGTAAACTAAGCAACCATAACTCGCGGCACCTACATGCATTGCTAAGACTAACACCCAGGACATCAAAGATGACATCACAAATGTCATTGATGACATCACTGATGGCATCACATGTCTGGTTCCCTATTTTTTCCTTTAGTGATATATCTTAGACAGTAATACTCATGAACAAAAAAAAATATCGATAAGTACTAGACTTACACTTCAAATATGTTCTTACAGTAATTAATTTGGGGTTCACTCTTAGCATATGAAACACATGCATAGGGAGAATACGCACTTGAAAGATACCAATGTTTTCTGTGTATGAAGACAATCAGTAAGGTTATTAACACTTTCTTATTGGTCTGCTGTTTTTATTACTGTACTTTCTGTGAATATGCTCATATTTGTATTCACATAACTCTCTTTAGGGTGCAGTCACATCATGTGATAGTTATTCATAGTGAAGTAGTAGGTTTGAAGCAGAACAATCATTTCTGTGCATAAAAATAATCAGGTAGGTTATGAACAATTTCTGGTTCTACTGCTGCTTTTTGCGTACTTCACTCACTGTATATACTCATATTTTTATTTGTTGTTATGTCTTTGTGTTTTGTATATAATAATGAAATTATATTGGAAGTGGGTTTCATTACCTACTTATAACATATTGCACAGTACACAAAACTGTAATAAGAAAGCATTTACCATTTCACTATTTAACATGGGAAGATTATGAATATTGCACCTCCATCATGTATGCTGCACACAATGCTTATGTCTATACAGGAGTACATTATTACACTGTAAAGAATTTCATAATAGAATGCTATTTATGTCAATGCATTGCTTAATGCACCACATAGCTCATGTCATCTATTCCAATGACCCTTGACAGTTTTTTTAATCAATATTGTAATAAGACTCCCTTGTGCGGACTTATCATGAAAAGTACAATCACATATGATGTCATCAGTGATGTCAATGACATTTGTGATGTCATCTTTGATGTCCTGGGTGTTAGTCTTAGCAATGCACGTAGGTGGCGCAAGTTATGGTTGCTTAGCTTACCATAAGTAGCGAATGTCAAGGGTTTTTCAGTTTTACTTTGAACCATAATGTCAGTGAACAAAAACAAAGGGGCTACACATGCGATATCATCAGTGATGTCATCAATGACATTTGTGATGCCATACTTCATGTACTGGGTGCAAGTGTTAGCAGTGCACAGTGGTGCGGGCAGGTATGGTTGATTAGCCTACCATAACTGGTGAATTTCAAGGGTTTTTCAGTTTTACTTTGAGCCATAATGTCACGTTTGTAAAGTTTTTTTCAGTAGCACAACTTAACCATAACGTCCCCTTAAAGATTTTTTTTAGTGAATTTTAGGGGTTTTTAGTAGGGCAACTTATCCATAACGTCCCTTTAACGTTTTTTTTACTGAATTTCACAGGTTTTTAGAAGGGGAACTTAATCATAGCATCGCGTTAATAAAGTTTTTCTACTGAATATACACTTTAATCATGTGATTTTGGGAGTTGTGTACGATAATTTCCTTACTTTATATACATGTAACATAGAACATACTGCACCCCCTCGCTAATGATATTTGAAAGGCACGGACTGAGCGGCTGTCTGCGGACGGGCGCAGACGAAGTCAACACTACCCAAACAGTCGGAGGGTATCTGAAAGTGTGGTTGGCATCCCGGTTTCTTCCAAGACACTTGGTCCCTTCAAAGCACTCCCCCGATATTTTTGACCTTTCACAGTATTAAACCAACAGGGATCGGCATTTGACCTGCAGCTCCCTCTCTCTCCGCCCTCTGCAACTCATCCAAAACAGGACTGCGAGACTTGCCCTTGGCCTCAAGCCCAGGGATCGTAGCTCTGCAGGACTGAAATTTCTACACTGGCTCCCAGTTGCGGCGAGGATTACGTTTAAAACCCTCTGCATTGTCCACAAGGCCTTCTGGGGCCTGGGACCTCAATACCTTCAACTCGCTCTTCCTAAATATCTTCCTTGTCGAGCTCATGCTCATCCGCCTCTAACTCCCTCATAGTTAGTCGCTTCTACAGACAGCAGGTTGGTGGTAGATCTCTTTCTTCTGATGGGGCCTCCCTCTGGAACAGCCTCCCTGCCTCTCTGAAACTCGAGGAGAACCTTCTCCGGTTCCAGAAGCACCGCAAGTCCTTCCTCTTTGCTTCTGCTTTCTCTCCTCCTCTTCCCTGCTGATCTCCTGGCTGAATCTGAAACTGCACTGGTTACCTGGCTACCCTATGATATTGGGCCCAGGTCCCCTCCCCACCAGTTGCATACCCGCACTGCCCCCTGGAAACCCTTGCACTCAGACTGTTTCTGTATCCCTACAGCCCCTACTAGCACTTGACACCTGATGTCTGCACTTACCACCAGCTGGCCGCACTTGTATTTATTGTCCTTATTTATTGTCTTATTTTCTGTTATTCTATGTACTGCACTTCTCCCTTCCTCCCCCTCCCCTGCACTTACACGATCTCAATGTCACCTGGCCTAGTAGGATCGCTGTCTCTGTCTTCCCTCTGTTTCTCCTCCCTTGCCTCGTTGCGCCTCGAAACACTTGTGTATAGGCCCGTAATAAATGCCATATCATATCATGGGCCGGGGTGCACCCTGTTTTTCACGTCTCGCAGCTCAGGCAGGATGCCCGTGATCGGTTCTGTAGGGGTGTTATTGCTAGGCCTTCTCCTGAGTCTACATCCTCGGGTCCTTGAGGTCTCGGGGATCTGCGATTCCCGTTATCGGGGTTCTCTGCAGTATCTCGTGGACTGGAAGGGGTATTCCCCTGCTGAGCGGACTTGGGAGCCTGCCTCTGCGGTCCATGCCCCCCCCCCCAGTCTAGTACAGTGTTTTCACTTTCTGGAGGGGGCATACTGTCAAGTCCGACAGGCGCAGATGGTCTGTGTGGCACAGGTGGAAACAGATTGCCTCGATCGGCTATGGATCCCCCCAGATGGCAGCCCGGAGACTGAGCAGTGTTACAGCCTTCCACTACACTTCGCTTAGGCTGACTGAACCTTTCCATGACATTGGAGGCAATCAGGCATTTCGAACGAAACAACTACTCTCTGCAGCTAGTGCTCCGTAAGTCTGTGCACTAGAACTCCATCTTAATACATTCCATTCAGCGTTCTGTCTTTAAACATTCTCGTGTCTTTTTCTCCACGTACACTATCCGATTAGCAGTCCTCCCTTTCATAAACAAAATTACCCACATCATTTTATTTAATAAGAACCAAAAAGCATGGGCTATACCACCCTCACCAGATAGCACTCTGTCACACCATACCCCTCAGAGCTCTTCGCTTCACCAAACGTCCATCTTTTATTATCTGTTCCAACTTCCAATAGCTCCCTAGTGGACCCTTCGGACATCTTCTTGATAGCTAAATGTGCGTTTATGGAAATGCATCCTGCACAGTGAAGGACTGCAACTTGCTTTTTCACTGGTACTTTAGTCCCTCAAATCTTCTCTGCACTGGCTCCCTTACTTCTCTCCCCCATCAGTCTATGCTAGATTGACTTAGCCAATGCAGGCGTGCAATTATCAAACAAACTAAATCTAACTTCCACATGAGCACTAACATTTTGCCGATGTGTATGATCCAGTACATTTAAATGTGTCCTAATTCTTCTTTATTTACTTACTCAAACATTCAAAGTTAATGTCACATATGCATGTTTGTAAGGCACCAGTTGGACTGGGGAGCCAAATGGAACTCCTGTTAAATGTGCTAACCATGCTCTCCTATGGTAGGTAGAAAGAAAAAAAACAAAAAAACGAGTAGGACCCTAAAGGGTTTCCCTATATATATCACTATCACACAAAATGTAAAACACAGGCAATACCGTTCATAGTTGTTTGCAAATACACCAGATATATGGATTTTGCCCATCTTGCCCTCCTATCAACTAAACTAAACCCTTGTGCGTTTTCTACCCCAGGACCTGGGAGAAGAAAAGAAGAACCATTTTTACGATGAAAGGTCGTGGATTTCTCCTCCTTGATTTAAATGAGGATGGACTTCTCATTTCACACGTGAGTTTCAACTTTTTAACAACTCTGTTTCAGTGTGTGGGAAAAACTCAGAGATAACTCGGTCCTTTGCATTTGTTTGCTGTGGCCTAACATCGAACACAGTACTTTGGCAACAATTTTTAGTAAAAAGAGCTTTTTTTGCTTTACATAGAAAAAGATTAAAGTTCAAATAATTTCATTTGTAAAACAACCGACATATCTCTGTAGCTAATTCGACATGTGCCTTTTAAGAAACAAGAAACTCTCTAACAATTTAATTAGATAAGTGACCGGGCAAGCTTCTACATCTATCCCCTCACCCTAGATAAGCGACTCTCCTATGGTAGAATCAGGAACAAAATAGCTCTTAGCAATTTCGAACCCTGCCTATATCTTGCTCGAATAAGCCTGACCCTAAACCAGACAAAGTCAGAGATGCAAACTTATTACGAAATTCAATAGCTTCAGGTATAAGTTATTAAAGGGTACAGGGGGTCTTCAGAATCCAATTCAACCTGCGGTTTCTATTGAAGTTCAGGGTGTCATAAATTCACCTACCACCAAGATGGAAATTAGGCAAAATGTAAACATTACGGCCATCTTCTTGGTGTTCCTTCCTCGAAATTTCATAATGAGAAATGATCTCTTCAAATATCTGAACTACAGGCATTAGTACAAATGAACATAGCTAGATTGGTTTGTTGTGCCCGTTTCACTTCACACCTTCCCCACAGAATTCAAGGTATATTGTATATTCCACTTAAAATGTCAAATTTAGAGCATCATATACCACATAGTTTGCAGCTTCTACATTATCTCACCCACCCTATCTCACAGATGAATAAATGCTGTCCAATTTGACCGATACAAATATTGGCCTCCTGTATATGGAGCATAACCATAGTAGACTAGTTTAACATGTGCGATATCATGATGACTAACAAGGACCGTTAAGGCCTAACGAGTAGTAAAGACCCACGAGGTTATAACCATTAAAAATAGGAGCGGCTTTTTGCCCGCTTTTGTACCTAGCAAATATGAGTATGTTTCAGTGGATTTGTTACCCTGATTTTTTCGTATTGGTATTAACTAATGCCCTTTCACTCATAATAATGACAGGTAAAGTTCAGTGGTGTATCCACAATATCTGACACAGCACAAAATATTACATGGCAACAACAAGGTGTTATGTTGGTTTTGATTGTAGATTCATTGTAATACAGTATGTTTCTGTTATGCAACACGTTGAACACCACAACGTGATGAAAACAATAAGTGCACTGAAGACAGCACCAATGAGAGATGCGACTAACATCAATTTGATTGCATTAGTATTATTGAACATTGGTTCTAGAAACACGTGTATAGTGTTGGCACACTAATTCTCCCTAAAAAGAGATATTGATGAAAGCACAGTTCGAAATCGATGTAATGATTTGTTTTCAAAAGTGAACAAAAGGGGGAAATAATACGTTTTTTTTTCCTTCTATCATGCATGCAGATCAGTATGGAATTAGTGTTTGGGTTTTAGATAGATGATTCAGACAAATGAATCAAGAGTAAATGTTTTAAGTATTTGTATGTTATTTGACTGCATTTTACTAACATTAAAATATGTATTTTTTGAAAGTCCATGTATTCCTACCTATATTTATGTTAAATAGGTGGATGTGACCATGCCAGGGGGATACTGAGAACTGACTTAGCGTTTAAGGAGGAAGCTGTTTCTGTGGTTTTTTGTATACATTGTATTTGCCAGTCCTCACCCACACTGCCCCTAAAAAAGGAGGACGTCACAGCTCTTTCAAGCTGATGTTGTTTTATATTAGGCCATTTGTTTAGAAAACAAAAGCACACAAAAATGTACATCCGCTTACAGCTACTAAAACGTCACCAATACAATAATAATAGAATGAAACACACACTATTCAAATCAAAAATGTTTGAAAAAGTTCTACTGAATTAGAAGTACAAACATGGTTTGGTGAACGTTTTTTGGAGTTAACGTTTTTTCATCTGCTTGGCACGTGTTCCAAGCAGATGAAATAGCCTCCCGCCATCACCTCAAACAGAAAGATTCAGTTCATAAATAAAATACTATTTTTCTTTGCAAAAGTCAGGATTATTTAATGGGATAACTAATCATGTGCACGACTACATGATGGTCATAAATTAACATATCCACGAACAGAAAGTGTTCCGTGGCCGGCTCTGGTCGTGCATATATAATTACAAATTGTGAAAGCTTTGTTAAGAAAGGTAGCTTTACATTTCAATGCACGTCAAATGTATTGTTTTATTCGAAATGCACTGGAGATAAATGTCTTTTAATAGTCAAAATATAAAACCAAAATTAAACTCCAAAGTAAAAAGGGTGCCATACGCCAAAGAAGGTGCGTTTTCACCTACAACATATGAATAAATCTGTCAAGGCAACTGCATTGCTTTATATTGTTTCAGTGTCAAGTGCCAGAGAAGCCCACGTCACTTGGGTCACAAAAATCCAGCACTGGGTTTTCGCAAAAAATATAGCATTCTGGTACTTGTAGTATTGTATCACTTCAACAGAACAATTACATTAAAGTAGCAGATTGCAATGCTTAAAAAACAAATAAATCCCATGTAGCCTTCCACTGACAGTATAGTTGTTAAACTGAGCAATAACTGGTAGTGTACTAAGAAACAATCAGTATTAGCCTCAAGTGCACATTATCCTTTAAGAGAAAGGGTCCGCCCAGCTCTCAAAACCCTCCCTTACAGTGCATTGTAATCAGACAGACGAACACAACACAGACACGACAATTACGATTCAAAACGCACCTGTACTTATGTTGTAATAGCCCCTGCTGCCACTACCTGTCTCGAAAAAAAAGGCTACTGTCTAGTTCCCGTTCGAAAAACGGACCTTAGCAAAGCTCTGCCTGCTCGTCATCACATGGGGTGCACGTAATGGCGTGTCTGGGAAGTCACGTGTCTCAGGTTGCGCACTTCATCATCTTGTCCTCTTTGCAAGGCGTAGCAAGAGCGGGAAGGTTCAATGCTGGCTGTCCTCGTGGCCTAGACGGGAAGATCGGAGCCCAATAAGGGAGCCTCTTGGCCGAGAGCTGATGAACGCCGTACTTCCTCCGTTATCAAGCGAATTTAGTCTACATTAAGTCTTAAAGCTATCTCATACTTGGTTGTTGTTTTAGTGGATGTGAGGGTGGGTGTGGAGGGGGGGAATTTGGCCACAGAGGAGGGGATATTTCAGTGTATTTTAGGATTCGGAATGTTCATGTGTTTTTTGTTTACTGTGGCAGCCTTCCATTCCCAGGCGAATTTCCAGTATACCATTTAACATTAATAATATGCTTAGTTATTTAGTTGTTTTCTTGTGGGGAGGCTTTTTTTTTCCTCCTGCCATGATTTTTTTTTCTCCTGGCCGCATGAGAGGGTTATTTTGTGGAATTGTTATGTGCAACAGA
This sequence comes from Ambystoma mexicanum, assembly GCF_040938575.1. Lineage (NCBI taxonomy): Eukaryota > Metazoa > Chordata > Amphibia > Caudata > Ambystomatidae > Ambystoma > Ambystoma mexicanum. Next base: position 1,261,659,282 of record NC_090925.1, on the reverse strand, counting down.
GAGGCATACATGCCAACCCTCCCGATTTAGGTGGTGGACTGAGTGAAAAATATTATTTTTCACGACTGAGTGAAAAATATTGCTATTTTTCACATTCTCCTGCCTAAAATATTAACAGCCAGCAATGCACAATGCATTCCTATGAGGAACATTACATCTCCCGATTTCTCTCACAAAATCTCCCTGACAGGTGCGTCGGAATGTTGGCATGTATGGAGAGGAGAGATGTGTTTTGCGTATTGAGACATATTCATAAATGGCATCATTCTAGAGCACCTGGGAGGGTGATTTTGCGACAGAAAGCGGGAGTCAATAATTTCCCCATAGGATTGCATAGGGGAATTAATTATTTTAGGCAGGAGTAAGTAGTAAGTAAAAAATAGCCATATTTGTAATAAAAAAATCAGGAGTCTTCCACCTAAATCCGGAGGGTTGGCATGTATGCATATTTAGCTATTTATACTGTGTAGAGGGGCATATTTGGGTACAAACAGTTGACATATAGGTGGATAGTTATTTTTGTATTGTTTTCTTGTGCAGAGGGTAGGGTGAGCAGATTTTCAAGATAAAAAAACTGGGATGGCTGTCCACTGTGCTGCTGGAAATGCCTCATGGAGGGACAGGGCCTCCCGGGACATGCTCTACCACTTCTCTATGTGTTTTCTCTATGTTTTCTGCCACTGAGGTCCAGCTTGGACCTCTGGCAGTGCAGCTCTTCATGTTTTCCTTTTGGTGAATAACACCCATGAGATACCTTTTTGACACCTATGGGTGGGGGTACACCCTTGTACTCCTTATGGGTGTTTGTGGGCACCTGTATGTTATCCACAGAGCTGGGTATGGGCTGGCGGTAGCTACATGCTGATTTGGCAGTGGCTCTGAGTGTCCTCTCTTTTTGGGACACCCAGGCCCTGAAATGGGATTCAAAGAATTCCTTAAGGAAGGCTAGATGGCCACTTGGTTTCTATTGCCTTTTACCAAGTTTCCCAAGTCCTGGGAAGCCCTGCCTCTGTCCCCTTGCCCATAACTGGCTGTTGGGGGGAAATATACATGGCTCTGGGGCTGCCTCCTTTCAGACTGACTGGAGCCTTCCCAGGGGTTGTGTGTTGTTGGTACATCCTAGGGGTGGGACCTGTGTGAATGGAGTTGGGAGTCAACTCACATTCTGTGTAGTGGGTTTCTGGTTTCTGTGTGAGACACAATGCCTGAGACAGCCTTGACTGAAACTGGTATGAATGCAGTTTAATGTGCTGAAAGGCTGGGTGCTTACCCCAACACACATTCTTTGTTATGGGTGTCTGGGTGGAGTGAATGGCCTGGCTGCCTGTCTGCATGAATGCCCTTCTGCATGATTGGCTGACTGAGCCTGGATCACCCTGAGTGAATGGGGAACCAATGTGTACAACAAGGGATCTTTCACTCATAAATTTTTTCAGAAGCTGAAGCAAGAAGAAACTGCTCCTTGAAGCCCAGCTGGAGGAGAGGTCTGCTGTTGCAATTTCTTCATGTAATCCGAAAGCTGCTGTGTTCTTCCAAGGACTGATCCAGAGAGAACCTGTTTAGGAGACCTCTTCCCGAGCTACGAGGGACCATCTTGCGACCTGCTGCTCTTCATCAGAAGTACCCTGGAAGCCAATCCTGTGTGCCTGCCGTCCAGAGACAGGGTCTTTGTGAATCCGGAAGAGGAGTGCCTGGACATCTTGAGTCGAAGAAGTCCAGTTGTGTCACCCAGGTTCCGACGGACCGTTCGTGACAGCTGGAAGCCCATTGCAGTCTATCGCCCAGAAGAGGGGGGTACCCTGGCATAGTGCTCAGTAACAACCGGAGCTGGGAAAGTTTCAAACTGCTGAAGAATACATCAAGGAACATCCTTGCCATCATCACTGACCACCTTTTCCCGCCGGAGAAGGTCCAGGGTCGCTGAGTGCAGATGAAGGTCCGCCAGTGGGTTTCCCGCCACCAAAATCTAACAGATACATCCCGATGGTCCAGACTTGGTGAGGGTCTGTGGTCGACTCCAGTGGTCGAGTCCATGTCGCCAGAAGCCATCTCGAGGTCTGTGCTGTCGCTGCAGCACCGAAGAACCAAAAGTTGGAAAGTCGTGAAATCCGACACCAAAGTGACATTTGCACCCGTTGCCGCCAGAAGTCATTGAAGGTACCCATTGGCTTTACTCTCATCTGCCAAGTCTTTTAGGAACCCACAGCAAGTTTCACCTTCCTAGGACTTCGACGAGCGAAGTTATCACTGTCCAAGGAGACCACTGAGAAGACCAAAACTGCTGCCTTTCCAACAGTGCTTGGTTCCTCTTTTTCTCTTAGCCACAGCATTGCAACGACTCCTTAGAAGGTGGGTACACCCTTCAGGGGTCCCATTGAGTGAAGCCAAGAAACCCTGCCATTTCGTCTACCAAGGCACCAAAGGTACTGTGACAAGGAAGAGCATCTTCTAGCCTCAGGAGTCGTCCATAGGTCCCAGATTCTTCTTGGATCCTGTTCTCCTGTGGCCTCTCAGGTACTTTGGGGTGGCAGAATCTTTAAAACTAACGTAGAGGGTTATTGAACATTTTTGGACTGGGCTGTAAAAGACAAGATAAGTTACTCCCTAACTTTTCCATTACAGGTTTCCCAGGTGGGGCATCCTCATACAGAATTGTGTATCTTCAAGGGCGAAGGGAAGACTCCAGATGCAAAGGAGTGATTGCAGAAATCCACCAGGACAGGAGCCAGGGAGTCGATGTGATCCTTGATAGTTTTGGAGGAACAGGGGTGAACCTGTTTCAAGGAGACTTTCATAGATCGGACTTGTGTAGAAACCTCATCTGGAGAGAAAAGGGGAAAGGCAGAGAAGGAGGGAGGAGGGGTGGCTGCATAAGGGCCAGAGGAAGAGCAGAGAATAGCGGGAGGGGGATCAGAGGAGGAGAGTGTGGACAGGATGTCTTGAGTTTTTTAAATGAAGTGAGAAGCCAGTGCCGTGCAGAGGGCCTGGGAAGGGACAGGAGTGGTAGAGACTGCGGCAGGATTGGCCAGTTCCTTGCAGATTTTAAAGAGTTCAGCCGAGTTGTTGGATGCCGCAGAGACGCGGGCTTGGATATGAGCTCTCTTCTTGGTGAGTACGGAGAGCCGGTATTGCCTTTGCAGCAGGCGGCAGGTCAGTTTGTCAGGATGAACTTGAAGCACGCCATTTCCTCTCGGCGACCCTACACTTGCATTTTAGGGTGACGTGGTCTGAGTCATACCAGGAGTTACACTTGGCTTTGGGCTTCAGGCGGATTCTCATGACAGGGCCAAGGATATCCAGAGTATCAGATATAGAAGAGTGGAGCATGGAGAGAGCTGTGTCAGGGTGAGAGTCAGCCAAGGGTGGAGGAGGGGGTGAGAAGGTGGCGATCCCCCAGAGCCGGGCTCAGATCCGTTTTCCTACAATTAGCTTCCCTCAGTCCGGTTCAGACCAATTTTAGTTCATAGGCATCCCTCAGTCAGGTTCACACTTGCCACAGCAATATCTTCTTGGTTGACTTACGGTTCACCCCGGATCCTCCTCTTCCGGGCTCAGATTCCCATTTGTACAATTAGCCCCCCTCCGCTGGGCCCAGACCAATTTTATTTCGTAGGCAATCAAAGACTTTCAAATGTGCACAGGATTCAACTTAACCCGCTGCAGGACCACTTCCATTTCACAGTTCAATAAGTCTTACACGCTCAGTTGGGTTCCAATCAGAGACCTTTCTGGTACCTATTTTGGTTTCATAAAGTTCAATTGCAAACAAGTTCTCTTTCTTTATACAATGTTGCCGTTTGCAACCTTCAGCATAACACGGTCCGGTCTGCTATCAGTTTCTCCAACTCACTGGCTGTGCTGAACTCGCTGGTGTTGCTTTGCTGTCAGAGTCAAGGACAGTACCACAGTGGCAATTGCTTCTCCCCGCCTTGACTATCAATGCAGGAGGGCCCCGTGTACTTTTGACACACACTGCACCGTTCGTCAGCTGCAATTCCTGGTCTTATGTTTCTTTTCCTTGAGGCCTCTTGAAAGTCGCAGTCCCTCTCCGAAAAGGGCAAGGGTAGTGTCAGAAATCCTTGGTAGTTGATCCCGAAGTGTAGCCGATGAGTTCTTCCTACCAATGTACCCCTCTGAATGGAATGTACATGCAGAGGAGTCTATTAATTGGAAGATGGAACACAGTACGAAACCCAGGAACTGTGAACAGAACAAGAAACAAGATCACTAGACTATACTTGCACTATGCAACAAGGATGACAAACAGACAATAGTTACTCTAACCTTAATGGAGCGAAACCAAGGAAAACTGGATTGAGTCGTATACCCTCTGGATGATGGGAATGGTCATCTGTGAACCAGCTCCAGATAGGACCTATAAGGCAGAGCAACTAATGTAAACTGAGCTCTTGGTGCAGAATACAGTATCATGTACAAGGACAGGAGGCGTGAATAGACCAGTAATTTTCCAGAAAGGTGGAAGGCAATTTGTCGCTTGAAATGCACACAGTGTATTTCACCAAACAGACTAAACCGGACTCCTAAACGGTTTGTGGTATTGTCTCTAGTTCTTGTTAACCAACTGTCATGACGAAACGAGGACGCCTAACGTTGTGTGCAAGTCTTAGTTGTCTTCATGCGAGGAACACAAAAAGAAGTTGGGAAGTGAGTCAGCGGTCCAGATCGTTGTTGTGCAAGCAAGAACAAAAGCAGAATCAATGAGAAGAAGCAAGTCCGTGAGCAGTCCAGGTTCGTTTTTGTGCGGGCGGGGAAAAAAGCAGAATCAGCAAGATGAATTAAGTCCGTAAGCAGTCCAGGTTCGTATCCGAGGTATCACAAGGTGGAGGTACAAGGGGAAAGACAAAACAGTTCTGTTAGAGAATGCAATGGTCTGATAACAAGCAAGGCAAGGATAACGCTAGAAGTAAGAGCCGCGATTTGCTTGAATCAGAACCAGCGACTCCATTGCAGTGTGCATACCAGGGATGCCATAATCGCCATGTTAACCGCCAGTTGTAATACTCACGGGGTTGTGAGTGTGTTTGGAGTGGGGATCTTGAGTATGCATGAAATGACCGTAGGTGTCAGACACAGTCCAAATGCTTGAGCCCAGGATGGGGTGTTCTGTGCGCTGCTGGTAGGATCCCGGGGCGTCCGTGAGGACTCTTCTGGAGCATGACCTGTGTCCCAATCCGCCTCCCAAACCTGACAGGTAGTTCCCTCCTTCTCGTCCTCTCTGTTCTCGCCGCCTTTCTCATCGGTTTAAACTGCCGTCTCGGAATTGCTTCTTCCTCATGCATTTTGCCTTGCTCCAAGTGTGCTTTTGTGCTCCGCCTTTTATCCGTGTGGGGAAGTGTGATGGAAGTCAGGTGTGTTTAATTATCAGTAATTGACTAACTCTGCCTGACCCTTGTGTTGGGACATGTCAGGTATACGTCTCTGGTGTTAGTTCGTTGTTGATCACGATGAACTGTCCATGAGAAAGTTTGTGTCGGAATAGGGGGGTGGGCTCAGCTTCTAGGTATCCTACCTGATAGGATGGGGGAAAGGTGTTCTAAGGAAGGGGATACCGCGTCTCACCCTTTGGTGTCCCACGTCCACTCCCAGAAGACCCCTCATCCAAGTGATCCTCCCGCACTGGTCCACCCCCAGGAACTGGATCCAATAGCGATGGCCGTGTCATGGCCACCTGGATGACAGATCCCCGGGAACTAGCGGGTGAGACACCTTCAGGTTTCTCACATTGGCCACCAATGACAAAATGGTCATCAAAAAAGCAGATAAAGGTGGCGAGATTGTGGTATTTAATAAGCAAGATTACATAAACGAATGTCTCTGCCAACTTAATAACACTGATTGTTATAAAATGTTGCAATGTGACCCTACCAAAACGCTCCTTATCTACATGCAGCATGAAGTGAGACAGGCTGAGGAACAAGGGTTTATTAGTAAACAGGAAGCTGATTTCCTTGTGAATGCTAAATCCACCATCCCCACTTTTTATTGCCTCCCAAAAATTCACAGAACTTTACAAAATCCACCTGGACGTCCCAGTCTTGCTGGTACCAATTCGATCCTAGAACCCTTATCAAAATTTGCTGATCATTACCTCAAAGTGTTTGTCAGCAAAATGAGCTCCTATTTGAAAGATACCACACAAACTACAATAACATTTGAAAATCTCACATTCAACCCAGAGACAAACCTATTAATAGGGTTAGGTATAGTATCACTCTATACAATATACTGCAGCAAGCGACTTTAGAGTCACTGAAGAAGTTCTGTGCAACAGATCCGACAGGGATCCAGTTGCCAATTCATGTATCATGCAGTGTGTGGAAATTGCACTCCGTCATAGTTACTTTGAATTCATGGGCATTTTCTATGAACAAAGTGAGAGCACTGTAATGGCCCCTAGCTTGGCCAATTTGTATGTTGAGAGCTTTGAGAAGAACAACGTTTACTCCAATTTGAACCCTTATAAAGAACACATAAAACAATGGACCCTCTACATTGCAGACATCTGAGTGGTTTGGGAAGGTCCTCAAGAGACCGCCAATTCTTTCTTTGACTGGCTCAATATTTAAAGTCAGCATCTTAAGTTCACTAAAGCACAACCTAACCAATACTCCAATGTTCTGAACCTAACCATCTTCCAAGAAAATGGACGCTTGTTGGTAAAACCTTACCACAAACCTATGGAGAAAAATTCTTTGCTTGAGTATACTAGCCACCATGTAAATCACCTGAGGGATAACTTACTCTGCAGGCAATTTCTCTGAGTCAAACGCAACAGCAGCCAAATAGATGCTTTTGAAACCGAAGTAACCGTGCTATCATCCAAACCTCGAGAAAGAGGATACCCTAAAAAACCTGCATGTAAGGCTGCCAAAGGGGCATTTAGTAATAATCGAGAAGCCCTCCTTGAGAATAAACCAAAGAAGACAGTTGACAACTGGTTAGTGAGTGTCTCTATCTTGTTAGATCAGAGATTGAAAATTCACAATATAATCAAAAAACACTGGAAAGTGTTTGAACGCAGCAACATCCTTTCAGAACAGCCCATTTTTGCCTATACAATAGTATACAATAGAATATCCATAGGCAATTGCGTCAGCTGAAGGAAATTGCAAGTCGCCACCACCAAAGCACCCACTATTCTTTCTACGTTGGGCTTGATCCAATAGATGGACATCACCCTTGTGACCATTGTCCAGCCTGCAAATTAACTACTAAATCAGACACTGTGGACATCGGTCTAACGAGACCATGGAACCAAAATAATTTTTCTAACTGCAACACAGTGTCAGGATGTTCACCCTCACCACCCTTCTCCTCACCTGTGGCTTCCTCTTGTTTGTCCTTGGAGTGCTTGGAGGATCTTCGGGGGGTTCTGGTATCTTCCTTTGTAGACTTGTCTCTGGACCTCCTGTCATGCAAGTAGGGTCTGGCTCCCTTGGAGGCCACCTCGACAGGAAGTGGGACCTGTCTTGGGGGGCCCCGAGGAGCCAAGGCCCGGCGACAGGGAAAAGACCGATGTACGGTAAAAAACCATGTATAGTCTTCCTGAGATTGTATTGAATATGAGACTCTCCAATAGCGGATGTGTTAGTGAGTGATCCGGAGAGAACCCAGGAAACTGTGGATCAAGTAAGTTTGTTCTGTCCACCAAAATGAAGATGACTGGAGGAAAAGAAGGCAGGATCCGATCCGTGGAGACTTGGCCGGATACAAGGTAAGCAGCAATGAGAAGCTATGCGGGAGGAAAGAGAAGAGGGAAAGAGCCCGGAACGGGTAACGGTACGAGCAGAGAGAGAAAGGTAGGAAAAGAGGGAGAAGCAGTTAAAGTCCCTACTAACCAGAAACGGTTGGATCCACGAAAGACACAGGGAGGAACACGTAGATACGCGAGGATGGCAGCGGACCGTTAGTACGAGTGGCAAGATGCCGAAAGCAAAGGAAAAGACTGAGAAGGCGTAACGGACAAGTACCGTGAAAGGACTAAGGAAGTAGGGAAAAGCAAAGTTAAACGGAGGCAAAGGCAAGCGGGTAGGAGTAAACACTGCAGGAGGCACTGAAGGAGCTAAAACGGAGTAATAGCTGAGCGCTGGTATCACAGGGAAAAAATAACACAGATTCAACGTGCCGGGAGGTGGGCGGGGCTTGCTTAAATAACAAAGGCAGCCATGTTGGATGAGGACTAGACTGCTAACTGAAGGTTCTCCGCGGTGAAAACTTCCACTTCTGCCATAGCTTCCAGGGATGGATCCTGACAGTATAACCCTTCTCCCTCCGAAAGCCCCCTGGTTTTCCCAGGTATCTTTGGTGAAACTCTCTCAGTAACCTTGGAGCATGCAGATGGTGTCTGGGTTCCCAGGTTCTTTCTTCAGTGGAGAAACCCTTCCAATGGACAAGATATTGGAGACTGCCTTGATAATACCGAGAATCCACTAAGTATTCCACTTCATACACTTGTGGTTCTACTGTGGTCGGAGTCTTGGCTTTCCGAAACTTTCGTGAGAAAGGATCCACCTTATATTCTTTAAGCAGTGATGTGTGGAAAACAGGGTGTACTCTCTGGAGGTTCTTAGGCAGGCGGATTTCGTATGCCACTGGGTTTATTTGTTTCACAATAGGATAAGGACCCAGATATCGTGGAGCGAACTTGCCAGTGTGTATCCACTTGGGTAGATACCTCGTGGATAACCAGACCCTTTGTCCGGACTTCCAATCTGGGTTGGGTCTTCTGCTTCTGTCGGCCCACTTCTTTTGTGCTAGTTGGCTGTCCTCTAATGCCTCTCTCGCCAACTTATGTACTTTCTTTAGTTCTGATAACCGGTCATCTATGGCAGGAGATTTGATGGGTTGCATTCCGGACCAAGGCATCTGCTGAGGTTGGTAACCATAAGTGCAATAGAAAGGACTCATTCTAGTCGAGGTGTGGTAGTTGTTGTTATAGGCGAACTCGGCCTGCGCGTATCAGGACTGACTCTATGGGCTACGGGACTTGCTAGGTGATCAGCTATATCTTCGTCTTCACTCGATTGATAACCCTCCCCAATCTCTTCCTCCTCACCTGAATAGTCCAGTTTCTTCCGGCGGGTAAGTCCAATGTACGGCTTCTTCTTTTTAGAAGGTATGGTCTACCTCGGAAAGAAGCCACCGTGACTCCCAGACAGAGAAAACCCACGGTGACTCCCCTCCGCGACAGCCAGAGGGGAAAAAGCCACTGGAATGGCAAAAAACCCCTAGATCATATATAGTCGTGAAGGTTGTGGAAGTCGTCGGCTCTGTAGTAGGTTGAATGGTCCTTCGCCGAAAATCCAGGAAATAGTAAGGTCGGCGTGATTCCGTTAATCAAGGGAAAATGATTTGGGCGGTTTCCAAGAGGGTACCCCTCGGGGTGGAAGACAAGAGAGAACGGAAAATCCGGGAGATAGAGAATCCTAGAGCGAAGAAACTCAGCAGAAAATCAGCACGGGAACAAAACACAGGAGAAGGCACACAGGATCCAAAGAAGGGGGGGGCTCTTAGGGAACGGAAGGAGGAGAAGAAACAGGAAGAGTAAGGAAGACGTGATAGCAAGGCAGACTATCAGAATGGAATACTAGCGCAAGCAACAGGGTGAGGAATGAACACAGTTGCAACGCGCCGAGCCGCCGGCAGCCGAGTGAGAAATACAAACGGCGGCGGCCATCTTGAAAACAACTAGACCGAGTCTGGTAGGTGAGGAGGAACGTAATGGAACATTTTAATGGCGTCCTTGTTTCCACCTTCGCCACAAACGCCAGTCGCCGGCGGCAGTGACAGTATGCCCCCTCCGAAGGCTTCTCCCTCCCGGCCTTTCTGGATGTAGTCGGTGGAACTTGTGTAACAGTTGAGGAGAGTGAATATGGAACTGCGGTTCCCAGGTGTCTTCTGAGGAGGGATAACCTTTCCAATGTACGAGATACTCAAGACGTCCCCGATGATAACGGGAGTCCCGTATCTGAGATACTTCATATTCATCAGAAGCTGGAACTGGCAACGTCCACAGCTTTTGGGATGCTTGTTTCCGAGTATCTGGCACAAAGGGGCGTAAGAGAGATGAGTGAAACACGGGATGAATCCGTCTGAGACCCTCTGGCAACTTTAGGCGGAAGGCCACAGGATTTATCTTAGAAGTTATCTCGAAGGGTCCGATGTAGCGGGGTGACAGCTTAGAAGGCCGAACCCATCGAGGAAGGAACTTGGTGGACAGCATAACCTTAGAACCCTTGTCCCAGGCAGGAACTTGACTCCGGTGTTTGTTGGTTTGCTCTTTGTAACGACTGCTAGCCTTAGAGAGGCTCTGATGGGCTGTGGCGTGGGCCTCCTTGATCTGCACAAGGGTGTTCTCCAAAGAAGGGATGTTAGTTTCCTCCCAGAAACTCGGAACTATGGACTGCGGGTTGTATCCGTAGGTACAAAATAATGGGCTAATTCCTGTAGCCGTGTGGACAGCGTTATTATATGCAAACTCTGTTGTGGGAAGCAGGTCCACCCAATTGTCCTGCTGTTTATTGATGAAACACCTTAAGTATTGTTCTAAGGTACCGTTTAACCTCTCGGTTTGTCCATTTGTTTGGGGGTGAAACCCCGACGAAAGAGCTCTCTCAACGCCCAATGATTTGCACAATGCTGACCAGAATCTGGAGGTATACTGGCTCCCCCTGTCTGAAATTATTTTTTGAGGAAGTCCATGTAACCTAAATATGTCCTTGAGGAATACGTCAGCCATGATCGAGGCGGACGGGATCTTTGTCAATGGAGAGAAATGTGCAAGTTTCGAGAAGGCGTCTACGGTTACCATAATGCAGGTACAGCCTCGGGAAACCGGTAACTCCACAATAAAATCCGTAGAAATACACTTCCAGGGACCAGGTGGAACCGGTTCTTGTTGTAGCAGCCCCATAGGTTTCGAGGTGGTATATTTGCTTTGTAGACACACCATACAGGATTGGACATAGGCTTGAGTGTCGGCCTTCATGTTGGGCCAAATGAAAACTCTTTGGAGAAGTTCCAGAGTTCCTCGTACTCCTCGATGACCTGCAGTCTTGGAATCGTGGCACCACTGAGTGACTCGTCTTCTGAGATTATTGGAAGGAATAAACAGTCTTCCACGGATAAAGTGCAACCCGTCCTTAGTGGTGACTGGTTGATTCCCCATATTGAGAGTAGGTTCTTGGAGGCAGGCTCCTCTTACTTCTTCCAAGAAGTTAGACACTGTAGATATGATCCGGGTACGAGGAAACATAAACTCCTTTCTGTACGGGAAGATAACATCGTCTCTGCGGGAGAGAGCATCGGCAACTAGATTTTGAGAGCCAGGGATGAATGTGATGACAAAATCAAACTGGGCGAAAAAATGAGCCCATCTGGCCTGACGGGTGTTATAACACTCTTGCTGCTTGAGTATTTGCAGATTTTTATGGTCTGTTCTTATCTGGAAAGGGTGTAGGCTCCCTTGGAGCAAATGCCTCCATTCCACACAAGCCAACTTCATAGCAAGTAATTCCTTCTCTATGACTGAGTAGTTGCGTTGGCTAGGATTTAAAGTCTTTGAGAAGTAAGCCACCGGATGTTCTAAGTCCTTGACTCTCTGAAGAAGAACAGCACCTACGGCTGCTGCAGAAGCGTCAGTTTCCAGAATAAAGGGTAGTAATTGATCTGGTTGTTTCAAGATGGGAGCTGAACAGAACTTGTGTTTTAAGCTGAGGAAGCTTTCTTCAGCCTCATTTGACCAGAGGAACGGACCTGTGGATTTCTTGAGAAGGGATGTAATAGGAAGAGTGAGTAAGGAAAAACTCGGAATGAACTTCCTATAGAAATTCGCCAGCACCAGAAAACGTTGAATATCCTTAACTGAAGAAGGCGACGGCCATGACAAGATGGCATCTACCTTCCTTGGGTCCATAGTAACCCCTTTGTCGGATAGGATGAATCCCAAGTAAGACAATGAGGATTGAGCAAATGCACATTTCTCAGGTTTTACCAGACGACTGTGATGTTGTAGTCTGTGCAGAACTTCCTTGACATGTCGAGTATGTTCCTCCTGGCTCCGTGAAAAGACTAAAATGTCATCCAGGTAAACCACTGTGTTAAGGTTCAGAAGGTCGGAAAACAATCGGTCCATGAATCTCTGGAAAATGGATGGTGCATTGACTAGGCCAAACGGCATGACTTGGTATTCAAACAACCCATAGGGAGTGCGAAACGCCGTCTTCCACTCATCTCCTGTTCTTATGCGGAGTAGATGATACGCATTCCGTAGATCAAGTTTAGTAAACACAACAGAACCTTGGACAGCCTCTAGAATCTCTGATATGATAGGCATAGGGTATCGATCTTTTATGGTCACTCTGTTTAACCCCCGATAGTCGATACAGGGCCGCAATTCCTTGGTGTCCCGTTTGGGTATGAAAAACAGAGAGGCCCCAGCGGGTGATTTGGAAGGTCTTATGAGTCCATTTGCTAAATTATCATCAAGGTAACATCGGAGTACAGCCTTCTCCGATACAGAGAGGGAATACATCTTCCCAAAGGGGACCAATGCTTGTGGCACTAGGTCGATACCACAATCCTCTGGGCGATGTGGAGGAAGTTTAATGGGGGTCTGCTCCTGAAAGACCTCATTGTATTCTGAAAGACATTCCGGTATGCAATGGATGGAACTGCTTTCAACAGCAGACATGGTCTTAACAGTTGCGAATGTTGGTTCTGGAAGACATTCTCGTAGGCAAAAAGCGGGATGGAAACTTAGTAGATTCTTAGACCAATCCACCGTTGGGTTGTGTTTCCTGAGCCACCCAATTCCTAAGATGACAGGGAAGTGGGCCGCCCGGATAATGTCGAACTTTATGATTTCAGAATGCTGGTGAATGGACACCTGAATTTCCTCAGTGGTGTGAGTAATGAGTCCTGAACATAGGGGTGTACCGTCCACTCCTTCAACCTTTTGGTCCTCCTTTTTTTCGATCCTTAGCAGACCCACCTTATCAGCCCAAAAGGTGTCAAGGAAGTTTCCAGCCGCCCCACAATCCAGTAGAGCCTGCGTCTCTACCTCTCTCTTCCGGAAGCGGAGTTTTATGGCAATCACCATGAGACGCACATCTTCACTCATCTGAGATGAGGCCACAGAAAGTGTAGTGTAGGAACAAGGTGTAGCCCCTCGATAGTCTGTTCCACTGATTATCGAGGGCGTTCGTTTCCCGATCTCCTTGGGGGCACATCGGGACAGTCTCTCAACAGATGGTTGGCGGCTCCACAATATAAACAAAGGTTCCCTTCACGTCTCCTCTTCTTTTCTTCGGCAGTCAACGGAGATCTGGTGCTTCCGACCTGCATGGGTTCATCTCTGGCAGGACGCGATCCAAGTGAGGAGGAGGCGGGGGGTATATCCAAGAAAGAATGTGGACCTCGAACCTTTTTCCGTTCGTTTCTTCGTTCCGTCAGGCGGAAATCTATTCTTAGAACTGCAGTTTGAAGATCTAAAAAGGTTTCTGGGCGCGGGATCCGGGCAAGCTCATCCTTGAGATCTTCTCGCAAGCCCCGGCGGAATATGGCATACTGGGCCTGCTCTTGCCAACCTGCCTCTGCAGCGAGTTTCTTGAAAGTGGAGATATAGGATAGTAAGTCGGTACTCCCTTGACGCACATCCAGCAAGTCTTCGCTAGCCACATGTGAGCTTTCGGCTCGCAAAAAGGTGTGATGCAGTAGTTCCTTAAAGGCTGCATAGTCCTGCAACACTGGGTCAGATAGGGATACCAATGGAGTAGCCCATGCCAAGGCGTTTCCCGTCATGTGCGTGATCATGAAACCCACCTTGGAATGATCTGTGGAAAAGGCGTTTCTGCGGAAGGTGAAATGAATATTACAGGCTTCCAGGAATTCCTTAACCTTTCTTTCCGAGCCGTCGAATTTACCTGACACCAGGGGTAGTGGGGGTAAATCAGTTGTCTGTTGTTCTCTTGCAGCTACTCTTTGCTGGAGCGCCACGTTGTCGGCTTTTAGTGTTTGGACTTCTACGTTGAGGGTTTGGACAGCTGTCACCAGCTCTTGCAGTTGTTGTGGCGTAGCCATGTCTTCTTTCGGGCGTTGCAAACTATCAGGACTGACTCTATGGGCTACGGGACTTGCTAGGTGATCAGCTATATCTTCGTCTTCACTCGATTGATAACCCTCCCCAATCTCTTCCTCCTCACCTGAATAGTCCAGTTTCTTCCGGCGGGTAAGTCCAATGTACGGCTTCTTCTTTTTAGAAGGTATGGTCTACCTCGGAAAGAAGCCACCATGACTCCCAGACAGAGAAAACCCACGGTGACTCCCCTCCGCGACAGCCAGAGGGGAAAAAGCCACTGGAATGGCAAAAAACCCCTAGATCATATATAGTATTGAAGGTTGTGGAAGTCGTCGGCTCTGTAGTAGGTTGAATGGTCCTTCGCCGAAAATCCAGGAAATAGTAAGGTCGGCGTGATTCCGTTAATCAAGGGAAAACGATTTGGGCGGTTTCCAAGAGGGTACCCCTCGGGGTGGAAGACAAGAGAGAACGGAAAATCCGGGAGATAGAGAATCCTAGAGCGAAGAAACTCAGCAGAAAATCAGCACGGGAACAAAACACAGGAGAAGGCACACAGGATCCAAAGAAGGGGGGGGCTCTTAGGGAACGGAAGGAGGAGAAGAAACAGGAAGAGTAAGGAAGACGTGATAGCAAGGCAGACTATCAGAATGGAATACTAGCGCAAGCAACAGGGTGAGGAATGAACACAGTTGCAACGCGCCGAGCCGCCGGCAGCCGAGTGAGAAATACAAACGGCAGCGGCCATCTTGAAAACAACTAGACCGAGTCTGGTAGGTGAGGAGGAACGTAATGGAACATTTTAATGGCGTCCTTGTTTCCACCTTCGCCACAAACGCCAGTCGCCGGCGGCAGTGACAGCGCGAGGTAGAAAGACCAGCTCTCCTGTCTGTTGCTGCAAAAACATCTTAAGTACTGCTCAAGTCCAGCATTAAGTCTCTCTGTCTGACCGTTGCTCTGTGGGTGAAAGCCGGACGACAGTGCTCTGTGAATCCCCAACTGTTGACACACCGATGTCCAGAACCTGGAGGTAAATTGGGTACCTCTATCCGAGACTATGGTTCGAGGCAGGCCATGCAAGTGTACTATATCCCGGAGGAAGACTGAAGCCGTCTTTGGAGCTGACGGAAGACCTTCTAATGCTGAGAAGTGGGCCAGCTTACTGTGTGAATCAATAGTTACCATGATTGAAGTCATTCCTTCTGATCTTGGTAGATCGACAATAAAATCTGTAGACACGTGTTCCCAAGGCTGGGTGGGTAGGGTAGGCTGCTGCAGTTTGCCCAATGGTTTGCCTGTTTGGTATTTGTTGGTAGCACAAATCGGGCAGGCCGAAACGTATCTCTCTACGTCCTTGTGGAGTTCTGGCCACCAGAACCTTCGGCTTATGAGATCCTGGGTCTTCTTGATATCAGGGTGTCCAGCGAGGGGGGTATCATGACACCAGGAGAGGATCTGTTCCTGAAGTCCTTTAGACGGGAGAAACAACCCAGTACCGTGGTAGTACAAACCATCGTTGGCCAGATTGACAGTGGTTGGAATGGTTGATAGCGAACCGTATTGGGTGGTAAGTTCTTGCAAAAAGAGGGAGACACCTGCCGTGCTCTTAAGGTTGGGAAACAAGAGATCGTGATCTTGGTTATGGTTGGTTTCTTCTCCTTGACATCTGGAGAGGGCATCTGCCATCTTGTTCTCTGACCCTGGTAAATAAGTGATGTTAAAGTCATATTGAGAGAAGAAATATGCCCATCTAGCATGTCGGGCGTTGGTACACTCCATCTGCTGTAACACTCTGAGGTTATGATGATCAGTTTGTACTTGAAATGGGTGCGCTGCTCCTTGTAACAAGTGCCTCCACTCTTGGCATGCCAGTTTGATGGCCAGTAGTTCTCTTTCTAAAACAGAGTCATTTCATTCACTCTTGGTCAGGGTTTTGGAATAATACGCTACTGGATGCGTGAGACCGTCTTCTGCCTCTTGCAATAGAATGGCTCCCACTGCTCCACCCGAGGCATCAGTTTCCATTATAAACGGTCTTGCTTGATCTAGTTGCACTAGTATGGGAGCGGAGGTAAACAACTCTTTGAGCTGTAAGAAGGCTCCTTTCTGTTCTGGTCCAAAGGCGTACTGAACCCCTTTTTTAAGGAGACCTGTGATGGGTAACATCAAGTTAGAAAAGTTGGGGATAAATTGGCGATAGAAATTAGCCAGACCTAGGAAAGACTGGATCTCCTTGACACTTCTTGGCTCCTTCCAGTCCAGGATAGCCTTTATCTTTCCGGGTTCCATCTTGATCCCTTCCTTCGAGAGGACATAACCTAGATAAGAGACGGAGGTCACTTCAAACTGGCACTTTTCTGGTTTGACCAGGAGGTGATTTGCTCGGAGGCGATGTAACACTCTTTTGACTTGTTCACGATGGTCCAGTAGCTCTTGAGAATATATCAATATGTCATCTAGATAAACGACCACTGAAACAAACAACATGTCAGAGAAAATCTTGTCGATAAACCTCTGAAAGACCGCAGGGGCATTTACCAGGCCGAAGGGCAAAACCCTGTATTCATACAATCCGAATGGGGTCCGAAATGCGGTCTTCCACTCGTCACCTCTCCTCACTCTGAGGAGATGGTAGGCTCCTCTAAGGTCCAATTTGGTAAAGTAAGAAGCCCCTCTAACGGCTTCTAGGATGTCCCTTATGAGTGGCATAGGGTAGCGATCGCGGATTGTGATCCGATTTAACCCTCTGTAGTCTATGCAGGGACGTAGTTCGGTGGTGTCCTTCTTAGGAATGAAAAACAGTGAAGCCCCCCCTGATGACCTTGATTCCTGTACTAGACCGTTCTGCAGGTTGTCATCCAGGTATTTTCTTAAGACCTGTCTTTCGGAAAGGGATAGGGGAACATCCTGCCAAATGGGACAACAGACTCCGGGGTCAGTTCTATGGCACAATCCTCTGGCCGATGAGGAGGTAAGAGTTTGGGTGTAGTGTCTTCAAAGACCTCAGCAAATTCTTGATACTGACGGGGAACCGATGAGACCACCTTGAGTAGAGGGGTTCCCTTGTCCTTGTCTTCTCTTTTGACTAGAAGCGCTGATTGGCAATGCTGTTCACAGTAGGAAGAATCAAAACGCACACAGTTGGTAGTCCAGTTTATTTGCGGATTGTGTCTTCTTAGCCAGGGTATTCCTATCACCAAGGGAAAGTGGGCTGCTCTAATGAGATCAAATACCAGCAGTTCCTGATGCTCTCCCAAATCCAAACGTAAGGGTATCGTCTCGGATTGGATTGGGCCTGAGGACAGGAGGGTACCATCCACTCCTTCTACCGGAATGGGCCTTTCCTTCTGCCTAAAGGGGATCTGTTGTTCTCGAGCCCATCCTTCGTCAATAAAGTTCCCTGCGGCACCGCAGTCCAGCATGGCTAAGACCTCCACACATGAAGTTTTGGTTGTCCAGATTTTGACTCGAAATACCATCAGGCTGTTATCCTCTCTTAATTCTGTTGGTCTGGTAAGGTTGCAAGGACTGTGTCTTGTTCCCCCGAGACCTCCCTTGCGAAGGACCGAGGGTGGATGTTTTCCTTCCTTCTCGGAGGAACTTCCGGACAATCTCTGAGGAGGTGCGTTGAAGAGCCGCAATACATACAGAGGCCCAAATCCCTGCGTCTTTTGCGTTCTGCAGGCGTGAGGGGGCCTCGGGTTGCCCCTATCTGCATAGGTTCCTCTCGGGTGGACGGTTCCCTCGAAGGGTGAGTAGCCGGGCTGGATGAGGGCTGGCTGAGACGAGGTCTTCTCCTTCCTGGCGGCGTTCGTTGAGACGATACTCTAACTGGAGAGTGAGTGACATGAGATCTTGAAAGGACGGAGGTCGAGCCACTCGGGCTAACTCATCCTTCAACTCATCCTTAAGTCCCCTCCGAAAGATCGTCTGTTTGGCAGATTCTGGCCAATCTGTCTTCGCCACTAGTCTCAGGAAGCGAGAAATGTAGGTCTGTACATCCGTGTTACCTTATTCTACATCTAGTATTGCTTCAAAAGAGGTGTACAGAACCTCAGGACGATCGAATCTGGCCTTGAAAAGGTCCACAAAAGAGTCATAATTAGCCAATGCAGGATCATTTATTGTTACCAACGGGGTAGCCCAGGCCAAGGCATTTCCGGTGAGATTGGCTATGAGGAACCCCACCGGTTTCAAAGGCGTGGGGACGAAAGGCGAAATATACATGGCAGGCGTCTAAGTACTCCTTTAGACCACCTGGATAGCCATCATATTTTCCGAAGGATAAAGGCATGGGTGGTAGGTCTCCTTGGTCGTCCCTATGTAGGACAACTTGTTGGCGTAGGGCGGCATTTTCGGTTTTCAGGGATTGGACTTCTAGGGTTAGCCCCTGCAATGCTGCCACCAGCTCTTGATACTGTTCAAGGGAAGCCATGATTCTGTCTTGGCGTTGTACTCTGTCAGGATGTTCACCCTCACCACCCTTCTCCTCACCTGTGGCTTCCTCTTGTTTGTCCTTGGAGTGCTTGGAGGATCTTCGGGGGGTTCTGGTATCTTCCTTTGTAGACTTGTCTCTGGACCTCCTGTCATGCAAGTAGGGTCTGGCTCCCTCGGAGGCCACCTCGACAGGAAGTGGGACCTGTCTTGGGGGGCCCCGAGGAGCCAAGGCTCCGCGACAGGGAAAAGACTGATGTACGGTAAAAAACCCTGTATAGTCTTCCTGAGATTGTATTGAATATGAGACTCTCCAATAGCGGATGTGGTAGTGAGTGATCCGGAGAGAACCCAGGAAACTGTGGATCAAGTAAGTTTGTTCTGTCCACCAAAATGAAGATGGCTGGAGGAAAAGAAGGCAGGATCCGATCCGTGGAGACTTGGCCGGATACAAGGTAAGCAGCAATGAGAAGCGATGCGGGAGGAAAGAGAAGAGGGAAAGAGCCCGGAACGGGTAACGGTACGAGCAGAGAGGGAAAGGTAGGAAAAGAGGGAGAAGCAATTAAAGTCCCTACTAACCAGAAACGGTTGGATCCACGGAAGACACAGGGAGGAACACGTAGGTACACGAGGATGGCGGCGGACCGCTAGTACGAGTGGCAAGATGCTGAAAGCAAAGGAAAAGACTGTGAAGGCATAACGGACAAGTGCCGTGAAAGGACTAAGGAAGTGGCGAAAAGCAAAGTTAAACGGAGGCAAAGGCAAGCGGGTAGGAGTAAACACTGCAGGAGGCACTGAAGGAGCTAAAACGGAGTAATAGCTGAGCGCTGGTATCACAGGGAAAAAATAACACAGATACAACGCGCCGGGAGGTAGGCGGGGCTTGCTTAAATAACAAAGGCAGCCATGTTGGATGAGGACTAGACTGCTAACTGAAGGTTCTCCGCGGCGAAAACTTCCACTTCTGCCATAGCTTCCAGGGATGGATCCTGACACACAGATCATGTCATCTATCTCATTACGTGTCCTTGCGGCCTAAAATATATAGGCAAGATGAATCGTAAAATAAAATCAAGAATGTTTGAACACAGGAGTTGTTTAAAAAACAAAATTGAACAAGCCTCCATGGTGAAGCATTTTATGGCAATGAATCATGGGTAGGAAGACGTTAAATGGACGGTTCTACAGACAATTAAAGGTCCATTCCCAAAGTTATAGTAGACAAACTTTTTAGATGAGAATAGGAACTCCTTTTTTAAACTAAATGTGACTCTGCAGACCTAAATGTGGCAATTGAATAGCATAAAAGTAAATAATGGTCACCTTGCAATTTCCCGACTGGACCTGACCTCAATTGTTGTGACAGCCATTATTGGCTTAGTCACCTGAGGACTCTGGTGGAAGCATTCCACGTAGCCACAATGGACACAATTGAAAGAGACATTAGTTCTGTTTCCAAGAACATATATGGGGTATAAAAGTACTGACCCCATAACAAAGTGTGACTTTATTTACCAGCTCCTAAGCAATGTTCACTGATCTATTGGACTTATGAACTGAAACATGTCGAGTAATAGCCACTGTAAAATTACAATGGCCTATGTGTAAACATTTGGTATTACATTGAGAAACTAAACTCTTGTGTGATCTAAAATTAGTTTTCAGACCAGTCTAGCTCACTTATTAGTCCTAACATTGTTAGGACAAGAGTCACTATAGCACTCTATTTACTAGTTATTTAGCTTAGCATTTTTAGCTGTCTTATCTTTATGTTGTTGAATCTTGAACGTCTTTGTGTGTAAATATCTTTGTGTGTTAAATGTTGTAACCACAAAGTGGCTTTTTAATATTTATTGATTGAAGCTTTTCCAAATTCCTATACCCTTACTCATTGCTTCATAATTGCTTCCCCCTTTTTTTGGGGATATACACTATTCCTTTCCATTGTATTTCTCATACTGCAGATATTCCTGATCTCATTTTTTCCTTGGTACTGTTGATTCTGGGGCGAGATCAGGACTGTACGTATAGCTATACAAGTGCATCCCTGTTTTCCACAATTGTAGTGCAGCTTTCTTTATCTCAGTACCACCTAAGTAGTTCTTTTCAGGTTTTCACAAGGGTTCGATATGACAATAACAAATATCCACTTGTCCTTCATGTTTTCATCCAGCAGGTTTTTATCGACACTGGGTTATAGGTGGATTGGGTAGGAAGTTCCTCATCGGAACGGGAGTCATGTCCCCAAGAGGGGAGTCACTCCCGGCAAGGTCCTGCTTGCCTCCAACCCTAGCCAGGGTATCATGTAGCAGGCACACCTCCCTAGCCTCACAAAAAAAGGCTACGCTATGGGGAGAAGTGACTGAATCCGGCAATTCATCACAGTGAGCTTAGAGAGTGTGTCGGCTTTGGGGTGACAGATATTTTGAGGAGGTTAGCTGGGTTGGAAAACCATTGGGAGCGCAAGTTTTTGAATGGCCGGTTCCTGGGAAGTGTAGGGATGAGCCTGGGTGTAAGGAGAGAAATGGTGATGACCTCTTAGGAAGAGGAACAAGGTATCTAGGCCTTGGCAAAAAGAGGCAACATCCTTGGATTTGTATTTCTTTACAGAGGATGCCTAGTGGAGACTATTGATAATGCCTGAGCTGGGCATAGCTGAGATAGCCCGAGCACTGGTGGGAGGAGGCTATGAGGCAGGAAGGAAGGTTATGTGACCTGTACCTTGCTTCTGGTTCTGCTACTGCCGGTGGTGGTAAGTGGCTATAGGCTCTTGGAACGGCGTTGATAAAGCTTCTAGTGAGTGTGGCTGAGAAGGCTGGTAAGCCCCTTAGCACAGCTATTTCATGGTATCTAGGTGCTCCGGCAGAACTGAAAGAAATGGAGGCTTAGTGGGGAGGGAGAGGAAAATGCATGATCATAGATGCATTTGTGTCTATATTGGAGTCTTGCATGCCCATTGTGCCAGGATGCATTGACCTGGACTGTGGCATGTTACTTTACTGTAGAGGTATAGCGTTCTAGTGTTTGATGTCTTTTGAGACAGTTATTCATTTGCCTTGCGCAAGTGGCTTAGTTGGTAGGTGTGTAGTGTGTTTGAAAGTCTAGGTTGAGAATTGTAGTGCTGGCAGGTTAATGGAGGTTGTGGCCATGACAACATCTCAGCAGAGGTGCTATTTGACTAAGGTGCTTTGCAAGAGACGCCATAGATACCCTTCAGTGGGTTGGTAACTATGACAGAGGAATGAGAGTGGAGAAACACAGTACGAAGTGGAAAACAGAGGGAGCTTTTAGCATGGGCTACCAAATGAACAATGAGTGAAAATAGGTTTTGAGGGGAGTTCAGAGTGGGGATTCCACAGAGGGCATAATTCTGTTGTGGTCTCTAGGAACATGCTACAAGTAAGATGTGCATGAAGTATTACGGCCCAGACCTCAACATTTGCACTCACCAACAGCCATTGGCTAGTGATAATTGACTTGGTGATTAAGAGATGGTGTACTGTATAAATGCAGGGTTCAAAATTGAGGGGAGCTATTTAGCTTCTGCTTGTCGCCTAGAAGAGCCTGGTTAGCTTGACATCAACAGCTACCAGGTTCTACTTTTGACTCTTCATGCCTGATGCTATGTGAATTTAACTCTGTGATTTGAGACAATCTTTAAATAAGCATTAGGACACAGCGATATACCATTTAAAGCATACGAGGTCTGTGAGGAATCCAGGGTATTAATCCCTTCTACCCAAGGCAGCCAACCCCTTTCGGGACTAGGGAGGTGAACCCTCTAAGCTGCTAATCTTAAGGACCCCTAGTGGATGGGGCAACTGGGATCCCACTGGTGGTGACCTCCCGTGGGTGGGGCAAGTACAGGGATTCCCTTCCCCAAGAGTTCAAGTCTTTCAGTTTTCCAAAACCACACACAATCCTTGGGACACTTCCCAGCTCTCTTCATATGGTTTGATATGGTTACCTTTCACCAGTTCATATATTCAGTTCAGTTCCTTGATTTCAGGCCACACAAGCTCTTCAAACACAAGCTTCTTTGTTGGAGCTTTCATTGTTTTTTCCACACAGGGGTGTACTCGGTTTAGGCACAGTTGTCCGACCAGATGGTCCACCTATAAGAGGTCACGCAACTGGTACACCTAGCTTGCTTCCTTTTCACCAGCACGTTGCCACTGCCTCAGCTTGACAATGGTGCTTGATTTACTCACGTATTACATCCTCCTGATGTTGTATCGTGGCTGGGTTTGCCACCATGCCATGCACTTGTTGCACTTCCTTCTATTTTCCTGGCTCCTGCAAATGCTTGTTTCTCAAATCATACAGTTCCTTAATTGGTTCTTACCAATGCTTGTTCAACAATGCTTTTGTGGCTCTTGCCAATGCTTGTTTTCTCATATCATACAATTCCTTAACTTTTCTTGGCTCTTGCCTGTACTTGTTCGTCAATGCTTCTCGTGGCTCTTGCCACTACTTGGGTTTCTCATATCATACAGTTCCTTGTATCAAAATGTTTCACAAAATTGTGTTCACCCAGAGCGGTATTCAAAAGTACTTGGGAGGCAGAGTAGGAAAGCAGCAGCACACACATGGCGTGGAGAAGCCATAGAGCGCTGCTGTTTCCTGCACAGCCGGGAGGCTTGGGGATGCCGATTGATGAAGAATCCAGTGTGATCTAGTATGCACCCCTTCCTCGGCCTCCCCAGTACACACACTCTCCTCACCTGAGCTGCTAGAAGTGTCAAGGTCTTGTAGGTGGCGTCTTGCGAGATAGTCCTTCTGTTTTTTGGGAAGATGGTGCTTGTCACAGAGGAAAGCCACAGTGACTGCTGTTAAAACAGCTGTCCCGCGACTCCCTTCCGGAACCAAGCCAGAAATCGGGGAAAAACCCCCAAGGGGAAAAAAACCCTGCAGTGGAGCAGTGACGCTCTTCAATCCAGATGTCAGTATGGACCGTTGGCAGTGGTCGAATCCAAGGCAGAGTACAGTGTCTGTAGCGAAGGGAGAGTCCAGATGCCAGGAGTGCAGGAGTAGCAGAGTTCGGATAGCTGCGACCAGTATGAGGCAGGAAGGAAGGCTGGACCTGGAAATGGGACCACTGGAATGAGGTAGAGCCTCAGGGAAAGCAGAGGGGCCAGGTAAGGAGAGGGAAGGAGAAAAAGGAAACAAGCGGCGGGAGCCGCAGCGGAGAGAGAGAGAGAGAGACCGGCAGAGCCCTGCCCCGCATAGCGGGGGAAGGAAGGTGCCGATAGCGAGGATCAGGAGAGTCTAGAGGGAAGCAGAGGCACCGAACAGCACAAGTAGGAAAGTTTCCGTAAGAAAGCCGAAGCCGGAGGACAGAAACAACACAGCGTGTTAACCCGGAAGCAGGAAACATCCAGAGGAGGGTTGCAAGGCAGCGTTGTGCCGGAAGGCGGGGCCTTAAATACGACCGGCCGTGCTGCGCTGCATCGCTGGAGACGCGGAAACAAAGAGGGGACTAAACTCTACCTCCGCATCTCCAGCTCCAACGCAGAAGCAACCGCCAATCTCGGCTGCGGCTGGCCTGGCGGATGACAGTATGCCCATCCCTAAATCGCACCCACCCCGGCTTCCCGGGGTGGAGGCGATGGAACCTGGCAAGTAAGCGAGGGGCATGTACCTGCGAAGCTGGCTCCCAGGAGTCCTCCAACTCGGGGTACCCCTTCCATGACAAGAGATATTCCAAACATCCCCGGTTATACCGAGAATCCCGGATGGCAGAGACTTCATATTCCTCCTCAGAGGAGGTAGGAGCCGGAGACTGCCGGAAGGGAGACCCGGGATGTGGATCAGGAAAGTAGGTCTTGAGAAGAGAGGAATGAAAAACAGGGTGAATGTGTCTAAGAGACGGGGAGAGTCTCAAGCGATAGGCCACAGGATTAACCCTAGAGAGAATAGAAAAAGGACCCAGGAAGCGAGGTGAAAGTTTGGAGGGTCTCGTCCACCTGGGAACAAACCTGGTCGACAACCACACTTTGTCCCCTGGTTTCCAGGACGGACACGCTCTGCGGTGTTTGTCAGCACTAGCCTTATTCTGTCGTCTGCTGTCTTCCAGGCTGCGCAAAGCGATGGTCTGAGCCTCTTTAATATTCCTCAAAACCTCTTATGCCATCGGAGAATTCGAGAACTTAGGCACATCAGAAATTAGGAATCTGGGATGGACACCGTAGGTACAAAAAAAGGAGAGAGACTTGTGGCAGAGTGCTTGGAGTTGTTGTAAGAAAACTCCGCCGTAGGGAGACCCAGTTGTCCTGATGTCTGGAAATGAAGCATCGCAGGTACTGCTCAAGTGTTGCATTGAGTCGCTCCGTCTGGCCGTTGGATTGCGGATGGAAACCTGAACAAAGAGCCCTTTCTATCCCCAATCGGGTGCAGAGGGCCGACCAAAACTTCGAGACATACTGACTCCCTCGGTCCGAGATTATTTTGTCAGGTAACCCGTGTCATTTGAAAATGTCTCGGGCAAACACCTCTGCCATCTTGGTTGCGGTGGGGAGACCCGCTAAAGGAGAAAAATGAGCCAATTTAGAAAAGGCGTCCACCGTTACCATGATACAGGTACAAGCTTCGGATTTGGGAAGATCCACGATAAAATCAGTGGAAATGAGTCCCCATGGGCGAGTCGGCAACTCCACTTGGGTAAGGAGTCCGAGGGGTTTTCCCCGAGGCGTACTTGGTCCTGGCACAAATGGGACATGTTTTAACATAATTCAGCACCTCCCTTCTGATATCGGGCCAGAGGAATGACCTTCATATTAGTTCAAGAGTACCGTCGCCACTTCTGTGCCCTCCCATGCGGGAGTCATGACACCAACTCAACACCTTGTTGCGTAGTGGACCTTCTGGGATGTACCACTTCCCTTTATAGAACACCCAGCCGTCCTTCATTTGAAAAGGGGAATCAGAAAGGAAGGAGAGATGGGGTATCTTCTGCATGACAGTGGCCTTAACCTCTTGGAGAAAGGAGCCCACCGCGGCCAGTATTTGATTCCTGTGGAATATGGGCTCGACCTTGATTGCCGCTCTTTCGGTGTGGGAGTCCTTGTGAGACAAGGCATTGGCCAGACGATTGAGTGACCCAGGAATATAGGTGATCCGAAAGTCGTATTGCGAGAGCAGGTATGCCCATCTTGCCTGTCTGGAGTTCGAACATTCCATCTCTTGTAAGGCCTTCAAGTTTTTGTGATCCGTACGAATGAGGAACGGGTGTCTTGCCCCCATAAGGAGATGTCGCCATTCATCACAAGCCGACTTCATGGCAAGCAACTCTTTTTGGAGAACGGAGTAGTTGAGTTGGCTGGGTGAGAGCGTTTTAGACAGGTAAGCCACCGGGTGTTCCACTCCTTGAATAGACTGAAGAAGCACGGCCCCAATGGCTATGGCGGATGCATCTGTCTCCAGAATGAATGGTAGTGTTTGATCCGGATGTTGTAGAATTGGGGCCGAGCAAAAACGGCTTTTGAGACTGCAGAAACTCTGCTCTGCCGAGGCAGACCAAGAAAAAGGGTAGGCTTCTTTTTTAAGCAATCTGGTGATGGGAAACACCACCTCCGAAAAGTTTGTGGTGAACCTCCTATAGTAATTTGCAAGTACTAAGAACCGCTGCACCTCTCGGATAGAAGTGGGGGCTGGCCAATCCAGTATGGCATTCACCTTGTCTTGGTCCATGGCTATCCCTCTCTCAGACAGGACATAACCCAGGTATTGCACAGAAGGCTCAGCGAATCTGCATTTCGAAGGAATTGTGTCCTCCCACGTATTCCTCATCTTAGATATCTCCTTCCAGCTCTGCTGGCCTCGGAAAAATTTTTCTCTCTAGAGGGCGCTGCGTGTCGACGTCCTCCGAGTCGATGTCCCTCGACAGCCGCCGTATCGACGTCGACTTCATCCTGCCTATAAAGGCCGCGCGCAGCGTCCGTTGCTCAGTTCCGTTTTTCCGCGCTTACTCGGTGCCTCGGAATACCGTTGCTCAGTTCTTGTCAGATTAATCCTATTTACCTCGAGTCATTCGATCCGTACTCGATGGCTTCCTCGTCGGAACCGACAACTCCTCGATCCGGCTTCAAAAAATGCCGAGATTGTGGGAAAAAGATGTCGCTGACTGACCCTCACAGAGTTTGTCTGTGGTGTTTGGGAGCTGAACACCATTGTTCGGAATGCGAGGACTGTATGTCCATGACAGCTAAGGCCCTGAAGGAGCGTAGGGGGAAGCTGGAGAAAGGTAAGACTTTTAAAGCTTCTTCTTCGTCGACGAAGTCGAGACACTCGTCTCCTCGTCACCATTCGCGCTCCAGGTCTCGGAGTGGGTCTCATCACTCCTCGAGATTGAAGCACTCGAAGAGGAGACGTCGAAGATCCCCTTCTCCGTCTTCCTCTTCCTCTGTTTCGCCAAAAAGAATCCCTTGCTCCACGAAACATAGTTCCCGGGCTGAATGGGAGTAATTCCGCAAAAATATGATGAGCGTCTTTGAGAAAGCGGCCTCGACCCCCTCGAAGACTGCCGAGAGCGATGCTCTGGTCGAAAGACCCGAAGGTCAAAAACGCCGCGAGTCGCAGTACCCGGCGAAGGAAACCTCTCGAGCGCGTCTCGAACCCTCGAGTAGGACTATGACCTCCAAACCTTCCTCGAAGGTTCCGTCGACGCCGTCGACGAGGGTTCCGTCGACGTCGAGGTCGATGTCTTCGACGCCGTTGTCGAAGGGACCTTCGACACACGGGTCTGTCGACTCGACGCCAGCTTCGACACCGGCGTCGATGCCAAGAAAAGTCACGGTTACGACACACCCAGTGACTATCCCCAGGTCCTCGACGTCGATGGCTTCGAGATTGTCGAGTAGAATTCCAATTCTGTCGAGGTCTTCGAGGCCTCCGCCTTTGTTTTCGACGCCACGCTCGAAGCCTTCGACGTCGGCGTCAACGACATCGACGTTTTCGAGCCGATAATGACAAGTTCGGCTCCCTCTGCCTTGGAAATGGGATTTACTCCCTTTATGAGTTCAGAACAATTGAGAACTATGTCCTCAATTTTGGAAGAGGGTGAATTGTCTGAACAGGAAGACACATTTGAGTTGCAGGGACCTGTAACCCCAATTAGAGAGGAATTTTCCTCTGAAGAACGCAGGTTAAAGGATCTTCATGATTCCTTACATGAGGCAAGTGGGTTAGACACTTCCCCTGAGGTGGAGTTTGCTAGGCCAGACCCGGGGGAGCATGCTGAAACCCCCTATAGAGCCTTAATGGCCAGGATCACAGAGTTCATGGGGTGGTCTGCACCTTCAGAATTTTTCCAACAAGATGACCTCACGGATATTCTTGACAAAGGCCCACAGGAGGATCCTGTGGTGCCTTTTCATAAAGCTCTTCAGAGGAAGATCATGACAAACTGGGAAACCCCAGATGTAGTACCAGCAGTAAATAAAAAACTGTCTACAAAGTACAGGGTATCTTCTACAGACCTGGAGTTTTTGTCTAAACACCCATCCCCAGAAAGTCTGGTGGTACAGGCAGCATCCTCTACCTATGTCAAGACGGTTTATCCTACCGTCCCACAGGACAGGGACGATAAAAAATATGATGCTATGACAAAGAAAGTCTTTTCAGCATGTAGCATGGCGTTAAAATCTGTTAATGCTACTTGCACCCTTGCTAGGTTCAGCCATACACTTTGGGAGTGTGCTTCTACAGCGGCTGACTGCATCCCGGAGGGAGAAGAAAGGGATGTGTTCCTGAATATTATACAGGACGGTAAAGACACTATGTGCGAATCTCTCCAGACGGGCATCGATTCGGCTGACAGTATCAGCAGAGCAATGGCGGCAAGTACATCAACCAGGAGATTCGCTTGGTTGAGAAAGTCTGGTTTTGCCCCAGATGTGCAAGCCAGGCTCTTGAACATGCCATTCGATGGCTCTTCTTTGTTCGGGAAAAAGGCGGATGACAGTTTAGAGAAACTGCAAACTTCAAAAGCAGCAGCAAAATCCCTAGGAGCTGCAATCCGTCAGACTCCTTTTCGTCCCACAGGACCCTCTGCGAGGGGCAAGTCCTTTCGCTTCTACTCCGCATTCGGAAGAGGTAGAGGACGACCGGCTCAAATGGGACAAAGAAGAACTACCCGAGGTGGACGGGGTAGATATTCAAAAGCCGCAGCAACAGCAGGTGCCTCTTTACCAACAGCAGGTGCCTCTTTACCATCGGCATCTGCATCAGCCGCCCCAAAACCACTCTGAGGACTCCCCTCACAGGACACCTGTAGGAGGCAGGTTGACTCAACATCTGGCGGTATGGCAGGCTATCACGTCAGATGCTTGGGCATTGGAAACAGTTGCCCAAGGTTACTGCCTGCCTTTCCTACGTATACCTCAGAGTCATCCACCGGGGATCAGCTCTCAGAAAGCTCCAGATCCGCTCCTCTTGCAGGAAATTTTGGACCTGCTAGAGAAAGGTGCCATAGAACCGGTACCTGTAGCGGAGAGGAACAAGGGCTGGTACTCCCCTTACTTTCTCATTCCAAAGAAATACGAGGACTGAGACCCATCTTGGACTTGCGAGAATTGAACAAATTCCTCAGAAAAGACAAATTCAAGATGGTCACTCTTTCTCAGATCCTCCAGACCCTTCAGTTCCAGGACTGGTTGGTATCTCTGGACCTTCAGGACGCTTATTTCCATGTGCCTATCCATCTCAAACACAGGAAATACCTGAGGTTCGCAATTGGCAACTCTCACTATCAATTTCGAGTGCTGCCATTTGGGCTGACCTCCGCCCGAGGGTCTTCACCAAGTTAATGTCGGTAGTGGCTGCAAGTCTAAGGAGGGAAGGGATTCACGTCTACCCCTACCTGGACGATTGGTTGATCAGGGCTGTTTCTTCGGAACAAGCTCAGATCCAGCTAAATCACGTGTGCCACTTCCTTCACAGACTGGGCTTCTCCCTCAATTTAAAGAAGTCACAAATGATACCATCGCAGAGACTCCAGTTCATAGGAGCAATCCTGGACACTTCCCTGGGAAAAGCCTCGCCACCAGAGGTGAAGGCTCAAGATATTCTACAGATGGTTACCAAGTTCCAACATGCCCAACGTCTCCCAGCCTTCGACTTTTTGAGGTTGCTAGGCCTCATGGCATCCTGCATCTTCCTAGTGCCAGAGGCTCGCCTGAGAATGAGATCCCTCCAGTGGGCACTGAGGACTCAGTGGTCACAATTCTCAGGGAGAATGACAGATCTTCTTCAGGTTCCCGGCAGGGTGGCTCGAGACCTTCAGTGGTGGGCCTGTCAGGAGAACATTCTGAAAGGAGAAGAGTTTTGGCAACCCTGGCCGGAGATAACAGTAGTCACGGATGCCTCACTCACGGGGTGGGGAGCCCACGCCAACGACTTGACCATCAGCGGTCGTTGGTCTCCATCGGAGTCCAGACTACACATCAACCTGTTAGAGCTGAGAGCCATCAGACTTGCGCTGAAGGCGTTCCTGCCAGCTGTACAAGGGAAGAACGTCCTGATAATGACGGACAACACGGTGGCCATGCATTACCTCAACAAAAGAGGAGGCGTAGGATCACTACCCCTGTGCAGAGAGGCGATGCAGCTCTGGTTTTGGTCAATCCGAGAAGGAATCTCTCTATCGGCAGTTCACCTAGCCGGAGAGAAGAACTTGACAGCGGACGCTCTGAGCAGGCAGAACACAGTCTCCCACGAGTGGGAGCTAGCTCAGGAAGTCCTTCAAGAGATCTTCGCCCTTTGGGGAACCCCTCAGGTAGATCTGTTCGCCACCAGCCTAAACAAGAAATGCGACCTGTTCTGCTCAAGGGAATTTCCCCCGAGAGGAGCTCTGGGAGACGCGTTCATAGTGGACTGGGAGTTTCCGCTTCTGTACGCGTTCCCACCGGTCCCTGTCATTCCTCAAATGATCAGGAGGTTGAGAAGATTCCGGCGAACCATGATCCTAATTGCCCCGAATTGGGCCAGGAGAACGTGGTACCCGGACCTTGTAGACTTGTCCATCTGCCCTCCAATTCGACTTCCACTCAGAGAGAACCTACTCTCCCAGAAGGGAGGTCAGGTTCTCCATCCAGACATCAAAACCCTCAACCTTCACGCTTGGCTTCTGAAAGGCTGAGGTACAAGGATTGGGACCTCCCTGATGATGTTATGGAGGTGTTGCTTTCGGCAAGGAGGCCAGCAACAAAGTCTTTATACCGCTGCCGTTGGAACAGATTTTGCAGCTGGTGTAGAGAACAGAATATCGACCCTTTTTCATGTGGTACACCAATGGTTTTGTCCTTCCTACTATATTTGGCAAATTCAGGCCTTCAAGTGGGCACCATTAAGGGCTATCTCGCAGCGCTATCCATCTTTAAGCGTACTGCGGAAGAACCATCCTATTTCAAATTACCCTTGGTAATACAGTTTCTAAAGGGGTTAACCAATGTTTATCCCCCAAGACCATTCCAAGTTCCCCTATGGGATTTAAACTTAGTACTAACTTTCCTGATGGGCACACCTTTCGAACCTCTCCATTCTTGTTCGTTAAGATTCCTTACCCTTAAAACTGTTTTATTAATAGCACTTACATCTGCTAGAAGGGTGAGCGAATTACAAGCTCTTTCTTGTAAACCCCCTCACACAATATTTCACAAAGACAAAGTTGTCCTGCAAGTGAAGCCTAATTTCCTCCCAAAGGTGGTTTCTGAATTCCATATCACTCAGAAGATTACCCTACCATCTTTCTATCCTCCTCCTCACCCGGGGAAAGAGGAAGAGAGGTTACACAGGCTAGACCCTAGGAGGGCTTTAAGTTTTTACATCAGTAGACTAGCCAGGATAAGACAGGCAGACCAGCTGTTTGTAGGTTACACAGGTCACAAGCTGGGGTTACCAATAACTAAGCAGACCATTTCCAGATGGATCATTCTAGCCATTCTGGAATGTTATAAACTGGCAGGGAAAGAGCCCCCTCAAAACCTTAGGGCTCATTCGACCAGAGGTATTGTAGCTTCATCGGCCCTCAAAAGAGGCGTGCCGGTTAAAGACATCTGTGCGGGCGCTACATGGTCGTCTGTTTATACCTTTACACGTTTTTACAATTTGGATTCCTCCTCCAGTCAAGAGACTAGGTTTGGAAGGGCTGTACTGCATTCTATTCATCAATAGAAGACAGCGTGAAGTCAGTACTCCCTCCTCCAATAATAGAATACTGCTATGGGAGCCTATCTAAGATGAGGAATACGTCGGAGGACACAATCCCTTCGAAGAACAAGTTACTTCTTACCTTGTAACGTTCTTTCGACGGGATGTTCCTCCAACGTATTCCTCATCGACCCTCCCATCCATCCCCGCAGTTCTACTTCCCTTGTTGTTGCAATTTACGCTCCTTCAGGGTGATTAGTTTAGTCCAAAAAGTATTATTGTGGGCTACAAAACGTAACTGAGCAACGGACGCTGCGCGCAGCCTTTATAGGCAGGATGACGTCAACGTCGATACGGCGGCTGTCGAGGGACATCGACTCGGAGGACGTCGACGTGCAGCGCCCTCTAGAGAGAAAAAATTTCAGAGCTGGAAGGAGATATCTAAGATGAGGAATACGTCGGAGGAACATCCCGTCGAAAGAACGTTACAAGGTAAGAAGCAACTTGTTCTTCTCTGCTTTAACAAGTAGATGATTCTTCCGAAGGCGTTCTAGTACCAGTCTGACCTGCTCAATGTGTTCGGTCATGTTAGGGGAGAACACCAGAATGTCATCCAGATAGATGACAACCGATATCAAGAGCATGTCGGAAAACATTCTGTCCATAAACCTCTGGAATGCCGCTGGGGCATTCACCAATCCAAACGGCATAACTCGGTACTCAAACAATGCTAGAGGGGTCCGGAATGCGGTTTTCCACTCATCTCCTTCTGCGATTCGCAGCAGATGGTAAGCGTTCCGGAGATCCAGTTTGGTAAATACTTTGGCTCCCTGTACCACCTCAATGATGTCCGTGATGAGGGGCATGGGATACCTATCACGAACAGTAACCTTGTTTAGGCCCCGATAATCTATGCAGGGCCTAAGATCGGTAGAGTCTCTCTTCTTGATAAAGAATAGTGGTGCCCCAGCCGGTGATTTTGAGGGTTGAATCAGACCGTTCTCCAAATTGGTGTCTAAGGGCCTCATTACGACCCAGGCGGTAAGTTACCGCCTGGGTCGTACCTTTACCACCATGTACTACGTTTACGCCATGGTGGTTGGCGGACTTACCGCCCCATTCCGAGGTTGGCGGGGCGGTAAGTCCCCAATCCCCATTTACCCTTCCCCATTCCCATTTTTGCCCCATAGGGCATAATGGGAGTGGGGAAGGCGTTAATTACGCCACCGTAAATTACGGTGGCGTAATTAACATCAAGGTCCCTTAGCGCCATGGATTTTAACACCTGCTAAAAGCAGGTGTTAAAACCTCCATGGCGCTAAGGGACCTCGGAATCAGGCGGTAAGGGTCGGCGCTGTTTACGCCGCCATAAACCCCTTACCGCCTGAGTCGTAATGAGGCCCTAAATATTTCCGAAGAACCTGTCTCTCCGTTTGTATGAGAGAGAACATCCGTCCGAATGGCACCAAAGCGTTGGCTTCCAGGTCGACGGTACAGTCTTCTGGCCGGTGAGGCGGCATCTTAGCATGAATGTATTCCTGAAACCCCTCTGAGAATCCTGAACAGAAGTTGGGTAAAGCATGAACTCCTATGTGATGGTTGGAAGAGATCTTAACCGGTTGTAGGTCTCCCCGACCGTCCAGTGAGAAACATTGGTTACGGCAATAGGAAGAATCAAAACTTAGCTGGTTCTCAGTCCAATTTATTCGGGGATTATGCCGGCGGAGCCAAGGGATACCCAAAATGATAGGGAAGTGGGCCACCCTAATGATGTTGAAGCGTAAGCCTTCCTTGTGATGGTCTATCGTCAAGGCTAGCTCCTCTGTAGTTTGGATAATGGGGCCCGAGGATAAAGGGGACCCATCCACACCTTCAACCTTCTGACCCTCCTTCCGCTGTATCCAGCGTAGACCCACTCGGTCTGCCCACAGGGTGTCGACGAAGTTGCCCACCGCACCGCAATCCAGTAGAGCTAGGGTCTTAATTTGTCGGCCGTCAAGGTCAAGAAGTACCGGAATCACCATAAGTCTGGAGTCGTCCTGCGACCCGGGTGAGGAAACCGAGAGGGAGACATAGGGACGAGGAGAAATGTTTGGAGACCCTCGGTCGTCTGTCCCTATTGACGCCGAGGGGGACCGTTTCCCGACCTCTTGCTTGGCAGTTCTGTGCAGTCTTTAAGAAGGTGTTGGCCCGAGCCACAGTAGGCACACAGACCTTTCTCCCGTCTGCGACGTCTTTCCGCCAAGGTCAGTGGTGATCGGGTGGTACCGATCTGCATTGGTTCATCCGTCGGAGAGACTGTGGAGCGCCCAGGGGAAGAGTGTGTAAGGGGTTCTGCCAGATAACCAAGGCCTTTTTGTTTGCGACGTTCAGCCCTCCTTTCTTGGAGGCGATATTCTATGTAAAGGGCCGCAGCAAGCAGATCCGCGAATGTAGGTGAACGAGGAGACCACGCAAGCTCATCCTTAATTTCTTCCTTCAAACCCCTTCTGAAGATGGCGTATTGTGCGGATCCGGCCCATCCTGATCCGCCGCCAACGTCTTGAAGGTTGAGATGTAAGACAAGACATCCAGGGAGCCTTGTTTGACGTCCAGCAATTCTTCACAAGCGGTAAACGATAATTCCGGGCGTTCAAAAGTCTGCTTTAGCAAATCCTGAAACGCCAAGAAATCCTGTAAAATGGCGTTACCACTGGTCACTAGCGGGGTAGCCCAGGATAGTGTGTTTCCTGTCATATTCGAAATCAGAAAGCCCACTCGGGCTTGATCAGAGGAAAAAGTGCGAGGGCGGAAAGTGAAATACACCATACATGCTTCTAGAAACTCCTTCACCTTCTTGGGAGAGCCGTCAAACTTTCCGGAGGATAGCGCCATGGGTGGCAATTCAGGGGGAGCGGGTTCTCTAGCGGAGACCATCTGTTTTAACAGAGCATTCTCTGTCTTTACCCCTTGTAGCTCCTGAGACATTGCTTGGAATGCCTTCCATAATTCTTGGACTTGATCTTCCGCCGACATCGTGATTCCTTTTGGCGTTGCAATCTAAGATCTAGTATGCACCCCGACCTCGGCCTCCCCAGTACACACACTCTCCTCACCTGAGCTGCTGGAAGTGTCAAGGTCTTGTAGGTGGCGTCTCGCGAGATAGTCCTTCTGTTTTTTGGGAAGATTCTGCTTGTCACGGAGGGAAGCCACAGTGACTGCTGTTAAAACAGCTGTCCCGCGACTCCCTTCCGGAACCAAGCCAGAAATCAGGGAAAAACCCCCAAGGGGAAAAAAACCCTGCAGTGGAGCAGTGACGCTCTTCAATCCAGATGTCAGTATGGACCGTTGGCAGTGGTCGAATCCAAGGCAGAGTACAGTGTCTGTAGCGAAGGGAGAGTCCAGATGCCAGGAGTGCAGGAGTAGCAGAGTTCGGGTAGCTGCGACCAGTATGAGGCAGGAAGGAAGGCTGGACCTGGAAATGGGTCCGCTGGAATGAGGTAGAGCCTCAGGAAAAGCAGAGAGGCCAGGTAAGGAGAGGGAAGGAGAAAAAGGAAACAAGCGGCGGGAGCCGCAGCGGGGAGAGAGAGAGAGAGAGAGAGAGAGAGAGAGAGAGACCGGCAGAGCCATGCCCCGCGTAGCGGGGGAAGGAAGGTGCCGATAGCGAGGATCAGGAGAGTCTAGAGGGAAACAGAAGAACCGAACAGCACAAGTAGGAAAGTTTCCGTAAGAAAGCCGAAGCCGGAGGACAGAAATAACACAGCGTGTTAACCCGGAAGCAGGAAACATCCAGAGGAGGGTTGTAAATACGACCGGCCGCGCTGCGCTGCAACGCTGGAGACGCGGAAACAAAGAGGGGACTAAACTCTACCTCCGCGTCTCCAGCACCAACGCGGAAGCAACCGCCAATCTCGGCTGCGGCCGGCCTGGCGGATGACATCCAGCCTGCACAGGAAGTGATCAACAGAAATTGCTGGAATTGACGCCAAAGTCCCGTTGAGCCCCGACGGGAAGAACCAAGCCAGCTGAACCAACACAGAAAACTGGAGCCGCAGTGTCGTACCGGCTGAGGAGACAGCCTCATCAAGGAACACCAGCACTACGAACAAGGTACCCGTTGGTGCCAGGGAACCTGGAGGAGGGTGGAGAGGCCCAGACAAACCCCAAGGTGGGGTAAGAGAAGCAAGACCCTGAGGCAGAGTTAGAGAAACAAGACACCAAAGCAGGGTGTGAGAAGTAATACCCCAAGGTGGGGTGGGAGAAACAAGATCCCAAGGCAGGGAGAAAGAAACAATACCCAAAGGTGGGGTGAGAGGAGCAATACCCCAAGGCAGGGTGAGAGGCAAGGTATCCCAAGGCGGGGTGAGAGACAGGAGATCCCAAGGCGGGTTGCAAGAAGCAAGACATCAAGACAGAATGTGTGAAGCAATGCCCCCTGGGAGAGTGGGGGGGCAAGACACCAAGGTGGGGTAAGAGGATCAATACCCCATGGTGGCGTGCGAGATACGGTATCCCAAGGATAGGTGAGAGACAAGAGATACCAAGGCAGGGTGTGAGAAGCAAGACCCCAAGCTGGGGTGGGGAGAGACACGAGATCCCAAGGCAAAGTATGAGCTGCAAGAACCCAAGGACCTTCCCCTTTCGATCCCTCTCACCACTCCTCTCTCCTGGAGTGATCACTTTCTCCTTTCATCCCAGCTCACCCTCTCCACCCCTCAGGCTAAACCTACTCCTGCACTGCCACCTACCTTCTCGGTCATCTGACCCGTGAATCGTGTCAGTTGAGGCTTTCGCGCCACTTTCTCTCCTCCTCCTCCTCCCTGGCCGACTCACACCCTGACTTAACCCTCTCCATGCTCCACTCTGCTATATCTGATTCTCTCGATGCTCTTGCCCCTGTCATGAGGATCTGTTTGAAGCCCAAGGCCAAGTGAAACTCTTGGTATGACTCTGAGCTCGTCACCCTTACACGCAAGTGCAGGGTGGCTGAGAGGAAATGGCAGACTTCCCGTATATCCTCAGACATACTGGCCTGCCGCCTGCTCCAAAGGCAATACCGGCTCTCTGTACGCACCAAGACAAGAGCCCACATCCAAGCCCGCATCTCTGCGGCATCTAAAAACTCGGCCGAACTCTTTACAATCTGCAAGGAACTGGCCAATACTGCTGCAGTCTCTACCTCTCCTGTCCCATCCCAGACCCTCTGCACGGCCCTGGCTTCTCATTTTATTTCTAAAACTCAGGACATCCTGTCCTCTCTCTCTTCTTCTCCCCCTCCTCCCTCTACTCTCTGCTCTTCCTCTGGCCCTTCTTCGGCCTCCTCTCCTCCCTCCTTCTCTGCCTTTCCCCTGTTCTCTCCAGATGAGGGTTCCAGACAAGTCTGATCTATGAAAGTCTCGTCAAAACAGGTCCACCCCTGTTCCACCAAAACCATCAGGGACCACATTGACACCCTGGCTCCTGTTCTGGCTGACTTCTGCAACCACTCCTTTGGCACAGGAGTCTTCCCTTCCCCCCTGAAGGACTCTCTTGTACACCCTCTTCTTAAGAAACCCTCTGCCGACCCTTCCTGCCCAGCTAACTATCACCCTATCTCCATCACTCCTTTCCTGGGCAAACTCCTGGAAAAGCTGGCCATCTCCCAGCTTAATCTGCACACTTCACAGCTGCCAGAAGCACAGAAACTGCTCTCCTGATCATCCGTGAATACCTGCTCTCCAAACTTGATTCCAGCACCCCCTGTGTCCTGATCTTACTTGATCTCTCTTCTGCCTTTGACACGGCCATGCCATCCTGCTCAACCGTCTCCGTGATAACCTGGGTATCACTGATCACGCCCTGGCTTGGCTGACTTCTTTCCTCTCCGATCGATAATCCCAGGTCCAACTTGGGTCCTTCCTCTTCTCTATCACCATCTCTACCTGTCCTTTTCCCCAGGGGTCTAACATCTCTCCCTGGCTGTTCAATCAATACCTGGCACTTCTTGCCCACCGCATTGCCGCTCTCTGCCCCAACTTTCAGTGCTAAGCGGATGACACTCAAATCATTTTCAGGCTCCCTTCCGCCACTTCTTCTCCTTCTCTCATCTCTGACTGTCTGCTATCCAGGAGTGGTGTGCCGCCAATGATCTCTGCCTTAATGCCAGTAAGACAGAGATTCTTCTCATTGGCACACCTGCTCCCTCCTTTCCTGTCACTCTCTGGCCGGCCTCTCTTGGCCCTCTTCCTGCTCCCACCTGTGAGGCTAAAAACCTCAGGGTCATCTTCCACTCCACACTCTCCTTCTCTTCTCACATCTCTGTCTCTAAAAAGTCACACTACTGCACCTCCTTAGAGGTATTCTTCCTTTCCTCTCCTTCCCCCAGAAGCACACTGTCTCCAGAGCTCTGGTTCTCTCTAGGCTGGACTACTGCAACAACCTCTTTCTAAATCTGCCTGCCTCTACGCTCTGCCCTGCAACTCATCCAAAACAGGACGGCAAGACTTGTCCTTGGCCTCAAGCCCAGGGATCGTATCTCTCCAGGACTGCAATCTCTGCACTGGCTCCCAGTGCCGGCGAGGATTAAGTTCAAAACCCTTTGCATTGTCTACAAGGCCTTCTGGGGCCAGGGCCCCCAATACCTTCAACTTTCTCTTCCTAAATATCTTCCTTCTCGCGCTCTTTGCTCATCCTCCTCCAACTCCCTCAGGGTCAGTAGCTTCTCCAAGCAAAGAGTTGGTGTTGAATCTCTTTCTTCTGCTGGGGCCTCCCTCTGGAACAGCCTCGCTGTCTCTCTGAAACTTGAGGAGACCCATTTCCGGTTCCGGAAGCACCTCAAGACCTTCCTCTTTGCTTCTGCTTTCTCTCTTCTGCTGCCCTGCTGATCTCCTGGTTGAAACTGAAACTGCACTTGTTTACCTGGCTACCCTCTGATCTCGGGCCCAGGTCCCCTCTCTGCCAGTTGCACACCTGCACTGCCCCCCTGGCAACCCTTGCACTCGGGGACTGTTTCTGTATCTCTACAGCCCCCTTCCAGCATTTAACACCTGATGTCTGCCCTTACCCTTGCACTTACCACCAGTTGGGTGCACCTCTTATGTATTGTCTCTATTGATTTTACTTATGTATTTATGTATTGATCTTATTTATTTTTAAGGTTATCCTTTGTACTGCTCTGACCCCTCCCCCTTACCGCCGCACTTCACCGCTTGCCACCCTCCCATGCACTTGCACAATCTCAATGTCTCCTGGCCTAGTAAGATCGCTATCTCTGTCTTCCCTCTGTTCCCCCTCCCTTGCCTCGTCGTGCCTTGAAACACTTGTGTATAGGCGCGTTATAAATGCTGTATCATATCAAGGCAGTATGTGAGAAGCAATACCCCAAGACTGGGTGGGAGAAACAAGACCCAAGGCAGAGAGAGAGAAACAATATTCCCAAGGCGGGGTGAGAGCAGCAATACCCCAAGACTGGGAGAGAGGCACTCAACCCCAAGGTGAGGTAAGAAAAACCATATTCCAGTTCTTAGTAGCTATGGTCTGACTTCAAATGTCTTGGACTGTTATGCAAGAAGAAGAAGAGAACTTTGAACTCAGCAAGTACCCTGAATGAAACTAGAGACACATTTGGGTGGGGCCCAAATGCCAACCACTACTTCATAGGTTGAGAAGAAACTCCTTACCAGACCTTTCTTCTTAGGCGTTGGACAGAGAACCGTTTTATGTTCGTAAGACGTCCTCATGAGCACTCTTTATTTTCTTTAAAGACTGGGGCGAACGCTCCTTAGAGGAAGGGATGGGGGATGACTTAACTCTCTTCTTTTTAATAAAACACTTTATGAAAAATTGCCCCTTGTCCGTTTCCTGAGTCTGACTTGCCACAGGTCATAAATAATGGACAAAATGATATGTTTGCATCTTGTGTGGAAGTTAGATGTGTAGAACCTTAGGTATTAGCTCCTTGTTCCCCAGTGGTAGCTCCTGGTCAATGAGTAATGCTAAATAGCCAGGAGCTGCTTTTACCTCCTGCTTATCCAATCTTAATTTCGATCACTGTATATTTTGTAATTGAGGGGAGAAGTGACTTTCTATGCCTCTTTAGTAGCTTGAAATATGAAATGTTTACCCCTCTTATGGACTAACTATCTTGATGGGCTATGTATTGAGGGTTCTATGGGGACATTTCAATTCAATTCTCATAGTTTATTCGGATAAAATCCATAAACCAAGAAAGCATACAAATATACACAGTCCATTAGAGTAAAACACAATATACAAAAACACATTAAACAAATATCAGTAATAAAATAGCATTCAGTATAAAACTTTTTATATTAATGCATCCACATACGTTTTCTTCCATACCACGCCTTCCTCAAGTGTTCTAAGGAACACCAACCACCCCAGGTACAGCTCATAACAAAAATATAAGGGCCAGGCGACACTGGTTAAAATTAGCTTCTCTTACGAGTGGAATAATGGTTTGTTTTCTAATGTCGTTATAGCACGGGCAAAACAACACAAAATGTAAAAGATCGTCTTTTGCAGTGCTGCAGCCCGGGCAAGCCGAAGTCTGCTCATAGCCCTGCCATTTCCTTGTATTGTCTCTCAATGTTACACCTCGCCCTCAGCCGCACCACGTTCCCCGGGTTCTGCCTCGTTGCCCCCGTGTACGCAAGGACAATTGGGGAGTTCCAGGTAACGCCAGAATAAGGGACAGGAAAGTGATCGCCCTTCATAAAGGGTTACGGCGCCGGCATGCGCCCTTCTTATCGCGCTGGCAGCTGCCGTGGAAAATTGCTACACGAACTACATTATCCAGAAAACCTGTTAAGGGTTGTAGTTCCCGGCGTTGAGACGGGAGCCTCATTCTCAAAAGGTACGCCTCTTTGTTGTTACTTATTCCACAGCGGCATACAGAACGCTGCTTCTGTTTAAAGTTACAACCGGCTTACTTTCCGTAAGTGCTCTCTCTGTATCTTGAATTTTGAAGTCCTTGTTTTCCCGTGTACCGACCCTGCCTGCACACGGACTCCTTCTTCTTAATCCTCAATTGATTTGTTTTCTGACCGCCCGTGTACCAGACCCCTTGCCTGCTTCCTGAACTCTTGGATACTGATTCTGCTGTGTTTCTTGACCGCCTGTGTACCAGACCCCTTGCCTGCTTCCTGAACTCTTGGATACTGATTCTGCTGTGTTTCTTGACCGCCCGTGTACCAGAACCCTTGCCTGCTTCCTGGACTCTTGGATAGTGATTACTCTGGTAAGAACGACTTTATAATTGGAATCCCTCTTTCATCAGACTGTCATCATCTGTGGATTTTGGCTTCATTCCTAAAGTGCATTTTTGAACGCTTTGCTGTGGTGCACCATCCCGAAACCAGTGCGACCCTCGTTCCGCTCGGGGATAGCTGCCTTACTAACCTTCCCCTTTTTTTATTTTATACTTTCGTTGTTACCCAGGACTCTTTACACCAATCCTATTTCCATCAGTGGTAAAGTATAGTTTTCTTGGTTTTCAATACTGGAGAGTTACACCTTTAGCTATACACTAAAGCCTCTTTTCTTTATAGGTTGCTCTGGTTCTTTTGGCTTAAGGGGAGTTAAACCAGGTACTTCTTAAGGGGGATAGTCTTGGGAAAACCAGATTCAGTATTGACAGATGGTTTAACTTGTTATCCTTCCTTTACAGCCTGGGTTCGAGGCGGTGTGTTCTCCCCGCTCTTTTGATCGATCGGTCCCCTTGTCTGTACAGTCAGCAGGTGGTCATATCGGTTTAAAGAGTTCATTCCCTCACAGAGAGGAGGCTCGGGTGGAGGCTCCAACCCTTGCTCCTTCAAGCAACTCCCCAGCAATAGAGGTCCGGCCTGTTTACGTATTCTCCATTCCTGTGAGTAACAAAAACAGAAGCAATGGAAGAAGTTGATCCTTTAACCACCTTGGTTCGCTTGGTATCTGAACTTCGTTCTGATATGACAGCCGCACATAGTGCTATCCATCAAAGGATCAACACTTTGCAGAGTTTTCCAAGCCCCCACACCGTGGGGGTGGATACGTCTGCTGCTACGGCATCAGGTTCAACCGGTCCTACACCCTCTGGCTCTGGCTTTACGACTACCCCGGTGCTTATGGCTACTCAATTCCCACTGGCCCTCCCAGAACGTTTCTCTGGGGATCCTAAACAGTATCGCATGTTTATCAACCAGTGCAAATTACATTTTCTCTGTCGGCCCACTGCTTTCTACTACTAAGGCAGCCTTTGTTCTCTCTCATCTTGGGGGTACAGCAGCCGCTTGGGCTAATCCGTTACTTGAATCCAATAGCTACGTCCTTTATGACTGTGATGCTCTCATCACTGCCATGAACAGAGTATTTGACACCCGCTATAAATCTAAGGCTACTGACCTGGAGTTCCTCAATCTGCGTCAAGGCACAGCCTCTTTGTTTTCATACCTTACTAAATTCAATCAGTTGGCGGCTGAAACTGATTGGCCGGAAGAGAAAAAGTCAGCCGTGTTTTACAAAGGGTTGTCAGGAGAATTAAAGGACGTTTTGGCCACAGTACCAGTGGTTGCTACCACTTTTGGTGAACTGTTAGACTTGGTTTTACAAATAGACGCTAGAAGAACCGAAAGAAGGGGTGAACGCAAGTCGCCAGTCCCTGTTACTCCTCAGGTGGACCAGTCTTCTCCTTCTACTTCGCTTCCGGAACCTATGCAAATCGGGGCAGTAAGAGGTCCTTTGACTCCTGCACAATGAGATTATCGCAAATCACATAATTTATGTATGTATTGTGGATCTGCTGAACACCTCTTGAAGGATTGCCCTAAGAGACCTGTCAAAAAGCCGGGAAACGCCAGAACCCGGCGATAGACAGGGTCCCTACGCCGGGGGTGCTTTCCTTGGACTCTCATGGTGCTGTTTCTGTTCCTGTTAGCCTTCCTGTGGTGTTTACCACTGAAGGTAGTACTTTTTCTTCTTTGGCGATCATTGATTCTGGGGCCACCGGGAATTACATGGATTACTATTACGCCACAAGTAAGAATGTTTCAATTGTCTCTAAAGCCCAACCCGAGGCTGTTCACGCTGTGGACGGTACATCCTTGGTCTCTGGCCTAGTTACACAAAATACCTCCTTAATTCATATGCAAACCGAGGAAGGACATGCTGAGTCGATCTCCTTCGATCTAATTAAAGCCCCTCAATTCCAGGTCATCTTGGGCATCCCTTGGTTGCAACATCATAATCCGGCCATCGATTGGATGAGGAAAACCGTGCAGTTTCCTTCCACTGAGTGTAACGAAAAGTGTTTCCTAGACACCAGTGTGTCCTCCGAGTCTTCTTGTCAAGCCTTGGTAGCATCTATGTCTATAGTTGGAGCCATCACTAAATCTCCCGAAACCGAAATCCCTCCTGAATACAAGTCTTTTTGTGATGTGTTTGACAGGGGAGGGGCAGACCAATTGCCACCTCATAGGCCTTACGACTGCCCCATCGACTTACTGCCAGGTGCTAAGGTCCCGGCGGGTAGGGTCTATTCCCTTACGGTTCCAGAAGATAAGGTATTGAAGGAGTACATTGACAAGGCATTGGCCATTGGGTTCATTAGGCCTTCCAGGTCCCCTGCGGCTTCTCCGCTCTTTTTTGTCCCTAAGAAGGAGGGCGACCTCCACCCCTGTATAGATTATAGGGCATTAAACGCGGTGACGGTAAAAAACCAATATCCCCTCCCGCTTTTTTCAGTGCTCTTAGACTAGCTCGGTTCTTCTGTAGTCTTTACTAAGCTGGATCTTAGGGGTGCATATAACCTTGTTCGAATTAGGAAAGGGGACGAGTGGAAAACCGCCTTCAAAACACGCTATGGATTGTATGAATATTTGGTTATGCCGTTTGGTCTCTGCAACGCCCCGGCCACTTTCCTGGCGTTCATGAGTGATATGTTCCATGACTGTTTGGATCAGTTTGTTGTAGTATATTTGGACGATATCCTCATATATTCACCCTCCAGAGAGGAACACACAAGGCACGTGCAAATTGTCTTGCAACGGTTGAGGGAAAACCACCTATTTGTAAAAGCTGAAAAGTGTGTCTTCAACTCCACTGAGGTGGAGTTTCTTGGTTATGACCTAACTAGTAGGGGTATAAGAATGAGTCGCTCTAAGGTTAAGGCTGTTTTGGATTGGCACGTTCCTACATCGATTAAAGCCTTGCAATC
Source organism: Ambystoma mexicanum (assembly GCF_040938575.1). Classification (NCBI taxonomy): domain Eukaryota; kingdom Metazoa; phylum Chordata; class Amphibia; order Caudata; family Ambystomatidae; genus Ambystoma; species Ambystoma mexicanum. The sequence goes on along the minus strand of NC_090925.1, from coordinate 1,261,615,438 downwards.
CTTTTTGGGGTTCTCGAACTTCTATAGGCGCTTCATCCGTTCTTTTTCTTCTATATCTGCGCCGCTGACGGCTTTGACCAGTTCTAAGAAATCCTATCAATGGAACCAGGAGGCACAAAGAGCCTTTGATACCCTTAAAGCAGCATTCACTTCCGCTCCAGTGTTACAGCACCCTAATCCCTTGCTCCCATTTTTGGTGGAGGCCGATGCTTCTGGCTTGGCTATTGGGGCAGTTCTATCCCAGAGATGTCCAGACTCGGGGGAAATCCATCCGATTGCATTCTTTTCAAGGAAATTGACGCCTTATGAGTGCAACTATCCAATCACAGAACGAGAACTCCTGGCCATAAAAGACGCTTTTTCCGAATGGCGGCACCATCTTTTGGGGGCTCGACATCAGGTCACGGTCTTTTCGGATCATCGGAGCCTTTTGGCATTTAAATCAATGAAATGTCTTACTGCCCGACAGGCTCGTTGGCATCTTTTCTTTTCCCAGTTTTATTTCACAATCACATATCAACCGGCCCGATTGAATTCTTGTGCAGACGCTTTGTCACGCATTGCCTTCCATTCCGACAACAAAGTCTCTGACAAACCTCTCTTGTTACCTGGTAACGTTGTTTGTGCCTGCACCCCTCAACCTAGCCTGCGGACTTTGATTTCAGATTGGGTCTCCGCACATAAGGAAGAATGTGAAACTCTCAATCTTGATGTGGTTCAAGGCCTACCCTACATCCAAGGACGCTTGTTTGTGCCTCCAGGACAGGCACGATTACGTGCTCTGGCTTGGTCTCATGATTCCCTATGTGCGGCTCATCCGGGTCAGCAAAAGACGCTGGAGGCATTACGCCGTTGGTCCTGGTGGCCTACTATGTCAAGGGATGTGATTGACTATCTGGCATCCTGTTCAGTATGTTCTCAATGCAAGGTCTCCCGTTCGAAACCTGTTGGTCTGTTACGCCCTCTCCCTGTGCCTCACAAACCATGGTACATGGTTTCTATGGATTTTATTGTGGATTTACCTCCTGTGAAAGGCCTTGACACTATCTGGGTAGTCATTGATTATTGTCATGATCTCTGCTTCCAAAAGGTCAGGGTTTTCCCAACTCCCTTGGAAGCAGATCCATAACCCAGGTTCCGAGTGCCAACCAGTCCCAATTGGGACCTTTTGGACCCAGTCCTGGCGCCAGTGGCACCAGGCTCATAAATATGCCCAGTCCCAGCGCTGGAAGCGCCGGGCTCATAATGCTTGGGTGGACTTACCTGCAGCAGACCATGCTGCTTACTTGCCTGCCAGTTGACCCTCTGATCCTCTTCTGTTTGGAACTACTTTTCCTGTTGGGTGGGGCAGGAGCCACTCCCTAGGTTCAGAACACTGGAACTCTTCTGGAAAGCAGGAACTCTTTTCTTACCTAGGCGTGGCTGTGGAAGGAGACACCTAAGCACTACAGGAGGCTATTTAAACCACACCCGATGGATGAATCTTGCTTTGCGTTATTCTGCATCCTCTGCAGCAGAACGCTCATCGTGTCTTCTGCATCTGATCCTGGGCCTAAGGAAAAAGGCTTACCATCCTGAATCCAGTCTTCAGCAACACCTATAAAGACAAGAAAGAACAGGTTAGCATTACGGTCTTCAGTGACAGCTCTTCACTTACCTGGTCCATCGGCTGTCACCAACGCCTCGCGCTGCATTCCGACATCTGAAAGACAAAGGCTTACCTACTCTTCGTGCGCTCTGGAGGTCTTCACACTGCATTCCGGCATCTGAAAGACAAAAGCTTACCAACTCTTCGCACGCTCCGGAGGCCTTCGGCGCTGCATCCCTCATCTGAAAGACAAAACAAGGTGCGTTTAAAGACATTGGGGAACTTTAATACTCACGTGCCATTACTCCTTTCCACATCTAACCCAGTGGGTATTCCGGCACCCTGCAGCCGCTCCGAACTTGTACCTGCAAAATAAAACGACAGTTAGAGCGCATCGTGAAGCAGGCAACAAGCGCTTACTTACGTGCTTCCAGGCGCTTCTATTCATCACACGGGCTCCATCTTCAACTCACTTCAGCCCGTCATCCACCATCGCCGGAACCCTGCAAAATAAGAGATATCATTACTAAAGACTTTAAAGACATTAGAATTACTCGAAACTTACCGTTCGTGCAGTAAACGACGGACAGCAGTCCTCTGAAGTCAAGAGGCCTGCTCCCCTTATCCAGTGAAGAAACTGGTTACAGCACCCTGCCCCGAGGCAGATGGAGAGCACGGCGTTCACTTACCTAAGGTGAGAGCGTTAACCTTCGGGGTTCACAGGAGAAGAGAAAGGGAAGAAGAGAAGAGAAAGGGAAGAAGAGAGAGACATTCAATAACCCAGTTCATTAATCCCATATTTTCTATCTGCAGACATCTTACCCTTCGAGTCAGACATACAGTGCACAGAGGTCCAGCCCAAAGAGCCAGCCGTGTGTTACACATCACCTTTGAAGATAAGGTATACGCCCAGTCAAGACCGGCGCCTCTACGGGAATCAGGTGAGCGTTACAGAACGCAAAGCCTACCAGAAAACTCCCGTCCAGGCGCTATGGAAACCTCGGATACCGACCAACTAGCCCAGTTACTTGGGGAACTAAGGGCAGAAGTGCATGCAGCCCGTCAGGAAACAAACGCTCTAAGAAGGGAACTGATTATTTCCAAGGAGCGAACAGATGATCTCGCTAGACAATTGCTACAGTCACAAGCCGGACAGACCCCGTTACCCGCATCTGGGGGAAATCTTCCTTCTACATCCTCTATGAATCCAGTGCAGATCAACCTGCCTGGGAATGTACCTCTGGCTCCGCCCGAACGATTTTCTGGTGACCCAAAGAGGTTTGCAGCATTTATCAATCAGTGCCGGTTGCATTTCTTATGCCGGCCAGCAGCCTTTCCAACTGATCAAGCTAAAGTAGCTTTCGTGCTTTCGTACCTTAGTGGCAATGCGGCAGACTGGTCGATCCCTCTAGTAAATCAAGATGATCCGGTCCTCCATGATTTTCAAGCTTTTCAGCTCAGTATGGAAAAACTGTTCGCAAGACATTCACAGGGGCAGGCCTTGGACAATGAGCTTCTTTCGTTGCGACAAGGTAATCAAGACCTTTTGGCTTATATTGCGTCTTTCAACAGACTGATAGTGGAAACTCAATGGCCTGAGGACAAAAGGATTACGCTGTTTTATAGAGGTCTATGTGGAGAGCTCAAAGATGTGTTAGCCCAAGTAGTGAATCCCCCACAAGATTGTTCGGACTATATAGACTTAGTCGTTCAAATAGATCACAGACTGCAGAACAGGAAGGCCGATCGTTCCAAGTTTGAGGCTCGAGTATTTTCCAAACCTCCAACTCCTTTCAAAGGAGTAGACTCCGGGGAATCCATGCAAATAGGGGGTCTGAAAGGTCCTCTAACACAAAAGGAGCGGGAAAGGAGAAAACAGTTGCAATTATGACTCTATTGCAGAAACTCAGGGCACTTTCTTCGAGACTGTCCGGTGAAACCTGCCAAGAAGGCAGTCGGAGCTGCAGTTACCAAAGTTACAAACTCTGAGCAGGGAAACGACCTCGCCCGACAAGAATAGAGCTCCTCTTGCCCAGCGTGAAAACCAGTTCCGTGACCTCGCATTTCGTGATACCTATGGTCCTCATTAGCCCTGATAATCCGGATCGATTACATGCAATTGAAGCTTACGTCGACAGCGGTGCCATCGGCAATTATGTGGATCATGAAATGGTTTTGAGGATGAATCTAACTCTTTGTCCCAAGGCTGTAAAGGACGTCATTACTACGGTGGATGGTACGGAGATAGCCTCCGGGCCAGTAACGCATACCACTCAAGAAGTGACGCTAGTAAGTCAAGATGGACACCATGAGAAGATCGTGTTCGATGTGATCAAGGCCCCTCAGTTTCAGATTATTCTAGGAATACCTTGATTAGAGAAACACAATCCTCTGATCGATTGGCGAGCAAGAACGGTCCAGTTTCCAGAATGTGTCTCTACTTGTCACCCTCCACCTGGTGTTGCACTGGCAGCAATTTCTTCAGAGACTCCCCAGTTACATCCCAAATACCTAGAATACCAAGATGTTTTCCGGAAGGATCAGGCTAACTCTCTACCTCCTCATAGGTCTTATGACTGCCAGATAGACCTGATACCTGGATCTACTCCTCCTTGTAGTAGAATTTATGCCCTCACCGAGCCTGAGAACCTTCACCTTCGACAATACCTGGATCAATACCTGGCAAATGGGTTTATTCGTCCTTCCAAGTCCCCTGCTTCTTCAGCTTTGTTCTTCGTTCCAAAAAAGGAAGTAGACCTTAGAACATGTATAGATTATCGCTCCCTGAACCAGATCACCGTTAAGAATAGATATCCGTTACCTTTGATCCCTGAACTCCTGGACCAAGTCAGAAAAGCATGCATATATACAAAGCTGGATCTTAGAGGAGCTTACCACTTGGTACGAGTGAAAGAGGGCGATGAATGGAAGACGGCCTTCCGCACCAAGTATGGGCTATTTGAATATCAGGTCATGCCCTTCGGACTTTGCAATGCCCCGGCCGCCTTTCAATATTTTATGAACGATGTCCTCAGAGAGCTCATAGATGTGTGTGTTGTTGTTTACATTGACGACATCCTCGTTTATTCTTCATCGGAATCTGAACATCGGAAACACGTGAAAATGGTCCTCGAAAGAATGCGTCAACACAAACTTTTCGCTAAGTTGGAAAAATGTGTTTTCAACGTGACTGAAGTTGAATTCTTGGGATTCATATTATCACCTGGCAGGGTGCGTATGGATTCAAAGAAGGTCGATGCAGTTCTCAAATGGCCATCACCATCCTCCGTAAAAGGTGTGCAAAGCATGTTAGGCTTCGCTAACTTTTACCGCAGGTTTATCCCCGAATTCTCTTGAATAGTCCAGCCCATCACTGCCTTGTTAAAGAAAAACAAACGTTTTGAATGGTCTACCGAGGCGGAACAAGCTTTCCAGGATTTGAAGACTAAATTTATCTCTGCACCAATCTTAAAACACCCTCGCCCCGAACTCCCCTACATCGTGGAAACTGATGCTTCAAGCCTTGCCATGGGGGCAGTTCTATCACAAAAGGACCCGGTAACCAATCAGTTGCATCCCGTGGCATTTTGGTCCCGCAAATTCTCGCCTCCTGAAATCAATTACACGATTACTGACAAGGAACTTCTGGCTATCAAGTCTGCCTTTAAGGCTTGGCGGCATTATCTGCTGGGGGCCCGACACACCGTTACTGTGATTACGGATCACCGAAACCTGCAATATTTGAAAACCACAAAAGCCCAATCCTCTAGACAACTCCGTTGGGCATTATTCTTTGCCGAGTTTGACTTCATAATTACCTATCGACCTGGTACAAAAAACAGTAAAGCTGATGCCCTTTCTTGGATGGGAGTGGAAGAACACTTGATCAACCCTAAACCTGTACCAATCATTCCCGAACAAAGAATTCTGGGTGTAATCGCCACACAATCCATAGAGGAAGTTAAGGATAAAGCCAGGCAACTTGTAACTCCAGCAGACATACAGAATTGGCATCTGCAGGGAAAGGACTTTGCAGTAAAGGACAACTTATTGTATTTCCAAGAACGATTATACCTACCCAGCACAGATTTACAGAAAAAAGTAATCTCTTGTTATCACGATTCTTTAATGGAAGGACATCCCGGTATAGCCAAGACCTCAGAAAAGATCAAGCGCTACTTCTGGTGGCCGTCTTGGAAAAAAGATATCAGAGACTTTATAATGTCCTGTGGAGTATGCGCCCAAAACAAGAGTCAAAAGGAAAGACCAGCAGGCCTCTTACGCCCTATTGACATCCCACCTCGCCCTTGGCATACGCTTTCTATGGACTTCATCACCGATCTACCTCCATGCTCCGGATACAATACGATTCTAGTAATCGTGGACTTATTCTCCAAGATGGCGTATTTCATTCCGCTCAAAGGCTTGCCAACAGCAGCAACTCTGGCCCGAGAATTTCTCGAAAACATCGTCCGACTGCACGGTTTTCCTTCGGTTCTAATTTCGGATCGAGGTAGTCAATTTATTTCTCATTTTTGGCGAAGTTGCTGTCGGTCGGCTCAAATTGATGTGAGACTATCGACCAGTCACCACCCTCAAACCGACGGACAAACCGAGAGGACCAATCAAACTCTGGAACAGTATTTACGCTGCATGCTGCAACAAACTGAAAAAACTTGGAAAGACATCCTTTGGATAGCCGAATATGCCTACAATAACTCTGTCCATTCCGGAACTGGGAAAACCCCGTTTTTTCTTTTGTACGGCAGTCACCCTCGAACCTCGGAGTTGGATCCCCTTCAAGATCTTGAAACACCAGCAGTAGGCTACCTGCATTCTACAATCACCCAAGCCTTTAAGGAAGCTGTTTCTCACCTTCAAAGGGCTAAAGAACAATACAAGAAAGGAGCAGATCAACATCGGAAGGAAGCCCCTCAATATGAAGTAGGGGATCAAGTCTGGTTATCCACCAAATATCTGCCTCTAAAAGGGCCACGCACATTCAACCCAAGATACCTTGGTCCCTATTCCATCACTACCATAGTAAACCCAGTAGCGGTCAAGTTGGACTTGCCCCCGCACATGAAGATACATCCGGTCTTCCACGTCTCTCTATTAAAACCCGTGCAACCTCAAACCCGACTAACTAAATCTCCAAAACCTATCCTAGTTGATGGAGAACTCGAGTTTGAAGTCAAAAGCATTCTGGACTCCAAGATCTCCAAATCTAAACTATTTTACCTAATTGACTGGAAAGGCTACGGCCCCCAAGAGAGATCCTGAGAACCTGCTGAATATGTCCATGCTCCTCGCCTAATCAAAAGATTTCACCGAACATTTCCTGACAAGCCAAAACCCCCGGAGAAGCCCGGTTTGGGAGGGGCATTGAGGGGGGGTACTGTCATGATCTCTGCTTCCAAAAGGTCAGGGTTTTCCCAACTCCCTTGGAAGCAGATCCATAACCCAGGTTCCGAGTGCCAACCAGTCCCAATTGGGACCTTTTGGACCCAGTCCTGGCGCCAGTGGCACCCGGCTCATAAATATGCCCAGTCCCAGCGCTGGAAGCGCCGGGCTCATAATGCTTGGGTGGACTTACCTGCAGCAGACCATGCTGCTTACTTGCCTGCCAGTTGAGCCTCTGATCCTCTTCTGTTTGGAACTACTTTTCCTGTTGGGTGGGGCAGGAGCCACTCCCTAGGTTCAGAACACTGGAACTCTTCTGGAAAGCAGGAACTCTTTTCTTACCTAGGCGTGGCTGTGGAAGGAGACACCTAAGCACTACAGGAGGCTATTTAAACCACACCCGATGGATGAATCTTGCTTTGCATTATTCTGCATCCTCTGCAGCAGAACGCTTATCGTGTCTTCTGCATCTGATCCTGGGCCTAAGGAAAAAGGCTTACCATCCTGAATCCAGTCTTCAGCAACACCTATAAAGACAAGAAAGAACAGGTTAGCATTACGGTCTTCAGTGACAGCTCTTCACTTACCTGGTCCATCGGCTGTCACCAACGCCTCGCGCTGCATTCCGACATCTGAAAGACAAAGGCTTACCTACTCTTTGTGCGCTCTGGAGGTCTTCACACTGCATTCCGGCATCTGAAAGACAAAAGCTTACCAACTCTTCGCAAGCTCCGGAGGCCTTTGGCGCTGCATCCCGCATCTGAAAGACAAAACAAGGTGCGTTTAAAGACATTGGGGAACTTTAATACTCACGTGCCATTACTCCTTTCCACATCTAACCCAGTGGGTATTCCGGCACCCTGCAGCCGCGCCGAACTTGTACCTGCAAAATAAAACGACAGTTAGAGCGCATCGTGAAGCAGGCAACAAGCGCTTACTTACGTGCTTCCAGGCGCTTCTATTCATCACACGGGCTCCATCTTCAACTCACTTCAGCCCGTCATCCACCATCGCCGGAACCCTGCAAAATAAGAGATATCATTACTAAAGACTTTAAAGACATTAGAATTACTCGAAACTTACCGTTCGTGCAGTAAACGACGGACAGCAGTCCTCTGAAGTCAAGAGGCCTGCTCCCCTTATCCAGTGAAGAAACTGGTTACAGCACCCTACCCCGAGGCAGATGGAGAGCACGGCGTTCACTTACCTAAGGTGAGAGCGTTAACCTTCGGGGTTCACAGGAGAAGAGAAAGGGAAGAAGAGAAGAGAAAGGGAAGAAGAGAGAGACATTCAATAACCCAGTTCATTAATCCCATATTTTCTATCTGCAGACATCTTACCCTTCGAGTCAGACATACAGTGCACAGAGGTCCAGCCCAAAGAGCCAGCCGTGTGTTACACATCACCTTTGAAGATACGGTATACGCCCAGTCAAGACCGGCGCCTCTACGGGAATCAGGTGAGCGTTACAGAACGCAAAGCCTACCACAAAACTCCCGTCCAGGCGCTATGGAAACCTCGGATACCGACCAACTAGCCCAGTTACTTGGGGAACTAAGGGCAGAAGTGCATGCAGCCCGTCAGGAAACGAACGCTCTAAGAAGGGAACTGATTATTTCCAAGGAGCGAACAGATGATCTCGCTAGACAATTGCTACAGTCACAAGCCGGACAGACCCCGTTACCCGCATCTGGGGGAAATCTTCCTTCTACATCCTCTATGAATCCAGTGCAGATCAACCTACCTGGGAATGTACCTCTGGCTCCGCCCGAACGATTTTCTGGTGACCCAAAGAGGTTTGCAGCATTTATCAATCAGTGCCGGTTGCATTTCTTATGCCGGCCAGCAGCCTTTCCAACTGATCAAGCTAAAGTAGCTTTCGTGCTTTCGTACCTTAGTGGCAATGCGGCAGACTGGTCGATCCCTCTAGTAAATCAAGATGATCCGGTCCTCCATGATTTTCAAGCTTTTCAGCTCAGTATGGAAAAACTGTTCGCAAGACATTCACAGGGGCAGGCCTTGGACAATGAGCTTCTTTCGTTGCGACAAGGTAATCAAGACCTTTTGGCTTATATTGCGTCTTTCAACAGACTGATAGTGGAAACTCAATGGCCTGAGGACAAAAGGATTATGCTGTTTTATAGAGGTCTACGTGGAGAGCTCAAAGATGTGTTAGCCCAAGTAGTGAATCCCCCACAAGATTGTTCGGACTATATAGACTTAGTCGTTCAAATAGATCACAGACTGCAGAACAGGAAGGCCGATCGTTCCAAGTTTGAGGCTCGAGTATTTTCCAAACCGCCAACTCCTTTCAAAGGAGTAGACTCCGGGGAATCCATGCAAATAGGGGGTCTGAAAGGTCCTTTAACACAAAAGGAGCGGGAAAGGAGAAAACAGTTGCAATTATGCCTCTATTGCGGAAACTCAGGGCACTTTCTTCGAGACTGTCCGGTGAAACCTGCCAAGAAGGCAGTCGGAGCTGCAGTTACCAAAGTTACAAACTCTGAGCAGGGAAACGACCTCGCCCGACAAGAATAGAGGTCCTCTTGCCGAGCGTGAAAACCAGTTCCGTGACCTCGCATTTCGTGATACCTATGGTCCTCATTAGCCCTGATAATCCGGATCGATTACATGCAATTGAAGCTTACGTCGACAGCGGTGCCATCGGCAATTATGTGGATCATGAAATGGTTTTGAGGATGAATCTAACTCTTTGTCCCAAGGCTGTAAAGGACGTCATTACTACGGTGGATGGTATGGAGATAGCCTCCGGGCCAGTAACGCATACCACTCAAGAAGTGACGCTAGTAAGTCAAGATGGACACCATGAGAAGATCGTGTTCGATGTGATCAAGGCCCCTCAGTTTCAGATTATTCTAGGAATACCTTGATTAGAGAAACACAATCCTCTGATCGATTGGCGAGCAAGAACGGTCCAGTTTCCAGAATGTGTCTCTACTTGTCACCCTCCACCTGGTGTTGCACTAGCAGCAATTTCTTCAGAGACTCCCCAGTTACCTCCCAAATACCTAGAATACCAAGATGTTTTCCGGAAGGATCAGGCTAACTCTCTACCTCCTCATAGGTCTTATGACTGCCAGATAGACCTGATACCTGGATCTACTCCTCCTTGTAGTAGAATTTATGCCCTCACCGAGCCTGAGAACCTTCACCTTCGACAATACCTGGATCAATACCTGGCAAATGGGTTTATTCGTCCTTCCAAGTCCCCTGCTTCTTCAGCTTTGTTCTTCGTTCCAAAAAAGGAAGGAGACCTTAGAACTTGTATAGATTATCGCTCCCTGAACCAGATCACCGTTAAGAATAGATATCTGTTACCTTTGATCCCTGAACTCCTGGACCAAGTCAGAAAAGCATGCATATATACAAAGCTGGATCTTAGAGGAGCTTACCACTTGGTACGAGTGAAAGAGGGCGATGAATGGAAGACGGCCTTCCGCACCAAGTATGGGCTATTTGAATATCAGGTCATGCCCTTCGGACTTTGCAATGCCCCGGCCGCCTTTCAATATTTTATGAACAATGTCCTCAGAGAGCTCATAGATGTGTGTGTTGTTGTTTACATTGACGACATCCTCGTTTATTCTTCATCGGAATCTGAACATCGGAAACACGTGAAAATGGTCCTCGAAAGAATGCGTCAACACAAACTTTTCGCTAAGTTGGAAAAATGTGTTTTCAACGTGACTGAAGTTGAATTCTTGGGATTCATATTATCACCTGGCGGAGTGCGTATGGATTCAAAGAAGGTCGATGCAGTTCTCAAATGGCCATCACCATCCTCCGTAAAAGGTGTGCAAAGCATGTTAGGCTTCGCTAACTTTTACCGCAGGTTTATCCCCAAATTCTCTTGAATAGTCCAGCCCATCACTGCCTTGTTAAAGAAAAACAAACGTTTTGAATGGTCTACCGAGGCGGAACAAGCTTTCCAGGATTTGAAGACTAAATTTATCTCTGCACCAATCTTAAAACACCCTCGCCCCGAACTCCCCTACATCGTGGAAACTGATTCTTCAAGCCTTGCCATGGGGGCAGTTCTATCACAAAAGGACCCGGTAACCAATCAGTTGCATCCCGTGGCATTTTGGTCCCGCAAATTCTCGCCTCCTGAAATCAATTACACGATTACTGACAAGGAACTTCTGGCTATCAAGTCTGCCTTTAAGGCTTGGCGGCATTATCTGCTGGGGGCCCGACACACCGTTACTGTGATTACGGATCACCGAAACCTGCAATATTTGAAAACCGCAAAAGCCCAATCCTCTAGACAACTCCGTTGGGCATTATTCTTTGCCGAGTTTGACTTCATAATTACCTATCGACCTGGTACAAAAAACGGTAAAGCTGATGCCCTTTCTCGGATGGGAGTGGAAGAACACTTGATCAACCCTAAACCTGTACCAATCATTCCCGAACAAAGAATTCTGGGTGTAATCGCCACACAATCCATAGAGGAAGTTAAGGATAAAGCCAGGCAACTTGTAACTCCAGCAGACATACAGAATTGGCATCTGCAGGGAAAGGACTTTGCAGTAAAGGACAACTTATTGTATTTCCAAGAACGATTATACCTACCCAGCACAGATTTACAGAAAAAAGTAATCTCTTGTTATCACGATTCTTTAATGGAAGGACATCCCGGTATAGCCAAGACCTCAGAAAAGATCAAGCGCTACTTCTGGTGGCCGTCTTGGAAAAAAGATATCAGAGACTTTATAATGTCCTGTGGAGTATGCGCCCAAAACAAGAGTCAAAAGGAAAGACCAGCAGGCCTCTTACGCCCTATTGACATCCCACCTCGCCCTTGGCATACGCTTTCTATGGACTTCATCACCGATCTACCTCCATGCTCCGGATACAATACGATTCTAGTAATCGTGGACTTATTCTCCAAGATGGCGCATTTCATTCCGCTCAAAGGCTTGCCAACAGCAGCAACTCTGGCCCGAGAATTTCTCGAAAACATCGTCCGACTGCACGGTTTTCCTTCGGTTCTAATTTCGGATCGAGGTAGTCAATTTATTTCTCATTTTTGGCGAAGTTGCTGTCGGTCGGCTCAAATTGATGTGAGACTATCGACCAGTCACCACCCTCAAACCGACGGACAAACTGAGAGGACCAATCAAACTCTGGAACAGTATTTACGCTGCATGCTGCAACAAACTGGAAAAACTTGGAAAGACATCCTTTGGATAGCCGAATATGCCTACAATAACTCTGTCCATTCGGGAACTGGGAAAACCCCGTTTTTTCTTTTGTACGGCAGTCCCCCTCGAACCTCGGAGTTGGATCCCCTTCAAGATCTTGAAACACCAGCAGTAGACTACCTGCATTCTACAATCACCCAAGCCTTTAAGGAAGCTGTTTCTCACCTTCAAAGGGCTAAAGAACAATACAAGAAAGGAGCAGATCAACATCGGAAGGAAGCCCCTCAATATCAAGTAGGGGATCAAGTCTGGTTATCCACCAAATATCTACCTCTAAAAGGGCCACGCACATTCAACCCAAGATACCTTGGTCCCTATTCCATCACTACCATAGTAAACCCAGTAGCGGTCAAGTTGGACTTGCCCCCGCACATGAAGGTACATCCGGTCTTCCACGTCTCTCTATTAAAACCAGTGCAACCTCAAACCCGACTAACTAAATCTCCAAAACCTATCCTAGTTGATGGAGAACTCGAGTTTGAAGTCAAAAGCATTCTGGACTCCAAGATCTCCAAATCTAAACTATTTTACCTAATTGACTGGAAAGGCTACGGCCCCCAAGAGAGATCCTGGGAACCTGCTGAATATGTCCATGCTCCTCGCCTAATCAAAAGATTTCACCGAACATTTCCTGACAAGCCAAAACCCCCGGAGAAGCCCGGTTTGGGAGGGGCCTTGAGGGGGGGTACTGTCATGATCTCTGCTTCCAAAAGGTCAGGGTTTTCCCAACTCCCTTGGAAGCAGAACCATAACCCAGGTTCCGAGTGCCAACCAGTCCCAATTGGGACCTTTTGGACCCAGTCCTGGCGCCAGTGGCACCCGGCTCATAAATATGCCCAGTCCCAGCGCTGGAAGCGCCGGGCTCATAATGCTTGGGTGGACTTACCTGCAGCAGACCATGCTGCTTACTTGCCTGCCAGTTGAGCCTCTGATCCTCTTCTGTTTGGAACTACTTTTCCTGTTGGGTGGGGCAGGAGCCACTCCCTAGGTTCAGAACACTGGAACTCTTCTGGAAAGCAGGAACTCTTTTCTTACCTAGGCGTGGCTGTGGAAGGAGACACCTAAGCACTACAGGAGGCTATTTAAACCACACCCGATGGATGAATCTTGCTTTGCGTTATTCTGCATCCTCTGCAGCAGAACGCTCATCGTGTCTTCTGCATCTGATCCTGGGCCTAAGGAAAAAGGTTTACCATCCTGAATCCAGTCTTCAGCAACACCTATAAAGACAAGAAAGAACAGGTTAGCATTACGGTCTTCAGTGACAGCTCTTCACTTACCTGGTCCATCGGCTGTCACCAACGCCTCGCGCTGCATTCCGACATCTGAAAGACAAAGGCTTACCTACTCTTCGTGCGCTCTGGAGGTCTTCACACTGCATTCCGGCATCTGAAAGACAAAAGCTTACCAACTCTTCGCACGCTCCGGAGGCCTTTGGCGCTGCATCCCGCATCTGAAAGACAAAACAAGGTGCGTTTAAAGACATTGGGGAACTTTAATACTCACGTGCCATTACTCCTTTCCACATCTAACCCAGTGGGTATTCCGGCACCCTGCAGCCGCTCCGAACTTGTACCTGCAAAATAAAACGACAGTTAGAGCGCATCGTGAAGCAGGCAACAAGCGCTTACTTACGTGCTTCCAGGCGCTTCTATTCATCACACGGGATCCATCTTCAACTCACTTCAGCCCGTCATCCACCATCGCCGGAACCCTGCAAAATAAGAGATATCATTACTAAAGACTTTAAAGACATTAGAATTACTCGAAACTTACCGTTCGTGCAGTAAACGACGGACAGCAGTCCTCTGAAGTCAAGAGGCCTGCTCCCCTTATCCAGTGAAGAAACTGGTTACAGCACCCTACCCCGAGGCAGATGGAGAGCACGGCGTTCACTTACCTAAGGTGAGAGCGTTAACCTTCGGGGTTCACAGGAGAAGAGAAAGGGAAGAAGAGAAGAGAAAGGGAAGAAGAGAGAGACATTCAATAACCCAGTTCATTAATCCCATATTTTCTATCTGCAGACATCTTACCCTTCGAGTCAGACATACAGTGCACAGAGGTCCAGCCCAAAGAGCCAGCCGTGTGTTACACATCACCTTTGAAGATACGGTATACGCCCAGTCAAGACCGGCGCCTCTACGGGAATCAGGTGAGCGTTACAGAACGCAAAGCCTACCACAAAACTCCCGTCCAGGCGCTATGGAAACCTCGGATACCGACCAACTAGCCCAGTTACTTGGGGAACTAAGGGCAGAAGTGCATGCAGCCCGTCAGGAAACGAACGCTCTAAGAAGGGAACTGATTATTTCCAAGGAGCGAACAGATGATCTCGCTAGACAATTGCTACAGTCACAAGCCGGACAGACCCCGTTACCCGCATCTGGGGGAAATCTTCCTTCTACATCCTCTATGAATCCAGTGCAGATCAGCCTACCTGGGAATGTACCTCTGGCTCCGCCCGAACGATTTTCTGGTGACCCAAAGAGGTTTGCAGCATTTATCAATCAGTGCCGGTTGCATTTCTTATGCCGGCCAGCAGCCTTTCCAACTGATCAAGCTAAAGTAGCTTTCGTGCTTTCGTACCTTAGTGGCAATGCGGCAGACTGGTCGATCCCTCTAGTAAATCAAGATGATCCGGTCCTCCATGATTTTCAAGCTTTTCAGCTCAGTATGGAAAAACTGTTCGCAAGACATTCACAGGGGCAGGCCTTGGACAATGAGCTTCTTTCGTTGCGACAAGGTAATCAAGACCTTTTGGCTTATATTGCGTCTTTCAACAGACTGATAGTGGAAACTCAATGGCCTGAGGACAAAAGGATTATGCTGTTTTATAGAGGTCTACGTGGAGAGCTCAAAGATGTGTTAGCCCAAGTAGTGAATCCCCCACAAGATTGTTCGGACTATATAGACTTAGTCGTTCAAATAGATCACAGACTGCAGAACAGGAAGGCCGATCGTTCCAAGTTTGAGGCTCGAGTATTTTCCAAACCGCCAACTCCTTTCAAAGGAGTAGACTCCGGGGAATCCATGCAAATAGGGGGTCTGAAAGGTCCTCTAACACAAAAGGAGCGGGAAAGGAGAAAACAGTTGCAATTATGCCTCTATTGCGGAAACTCAGGGCACTTTCTTCGAGACTGTCGGGTGAAACCTGCCAAGAAGGCAGTCGGAGCTGCAGTTACCAAAGTTACAAACTCTGAGCAGGGAAACGACCTCGCCCGACAAGAATAGAGGTCCTCTTGCCGAGCGTGAAAACCAGTTCCGTGACCTCGCATTTCGTGATACCTATGGTCCTCATTAGCCCTGATAATCCGGATCGATTACATGCAATTGAAGCTTACGTCGACAGCGGTGCCATCGGCAATTATGTGGATCATGAAATGGTTTTGAGGATGAATCTAACTCTTTGTCCCAAGGCTGTAAAGGACGTCATTACTACGGTGGATGGTATGGAGATAGCCTCCGGGCCAGTAACGCATACCACTCAAGAAGTGACGCTAGTAAGTCAAGATGGACACCATGAGAAGATCGTGTTCGATGTGATCAAGGCCCCTCAGTTTCAGATTATTCTAGGAATACCTTGATTAGAGAAACACAATCCTCTGATCGATTGGCGAGCAAGAACGGTCCAGTTTCCAGAATGTGTCTCTACTTGTCACCCTCCACCTGGTGTTGCACTAGCAGCAATTTCTTCAGAGACTCCCCAGTTACCTCCCAAATACCTAGAATACCAAGATGTTTTCCGGAAGGATCAGGCTAACTCTCTACCTCCTCATAGGTCTTATGACTGCCAGATAGACCTGATACCTGGATCTACTCCTCCTTGTAGTAGAATTTATGCCCTCACCGAGCCTGAGAACCTTCACCTTCGACAATACCTGGATCAATACCTGGCAAATGGGTTTATTCGTCCTTCCAAGTCCCCTGCTTCTTCAGCTTTGTTCTTCGTTCCAAAAAAGGAAGGAGACCTTAGAACTTGTATAGATTATCGCTCCCTGAACCAGATCACCGTTAAGAATAGATATCTGTTACCTTTGATCCCTGAACTCCTGGACCAAGTCAGAAAAGCATGCATATATACAAAGCTGGATCTTAGAGGAGCTTACCACTTGGTACGAGTGAAAGAGGGCGATGAATGGAAGACGGCCTTCCGCACCAAGTATGGGCTATTTGAATATCAGGTCATGCCCTTCGGACTTTGCAATGCCCCGGCCGCCTTTCAATATTTTATGAACAATGTCCTCAGAGAGCTCATAGATGTGTGTGTTGTTGTTTACATTGACGACATCCTCGTTTATTCTTCATCGGAATCTGAACATCGGAAACACGTGAAAATGGTCCTCGAAAGAATGCGTCAACACAAACTTTTCGCTAAGTTGGAAAAATGTGTTTTCAACGTGACTGAAGTTGAATTCTTGGGATTCATATTATCACCTGGCGGAGTGCGTATGGATTCAAAGAAGGTCGATGCAGTTCTCAAATGGCCATCACCATCCTCCGTAAAAGGTGTGCAAAGCATGTTAGGCTTCGCTAACTTTTACCGCAGGTTTATCCCCAAATTCTCTTGAATAGTCCAGCCCATCACTGCCTTGTTAAAGAAAAACAAACGTTTTGAATGGTCTACCGAGGCGGAACAAGCTTTCCAGGATTTGAAGACTAAATTTATCTCTGCACCAATCTTAAAACACCCTCGCCCCGAACTCCCCTACATCGTGGAAACTGATTCTTCAAGCCTTGCCATGGGGGCTGTTCTATCACAAAAGGACCCGGTAACCAATCAGTTGCATCCCGTGGCATTTTGGTCCCGCAAATTCTCGCCTCCTGAAATCAATTACACGATTACTGACAAGGAACTTCTGGCTATCAAGTCTGCCTTTAAGGCTTGGCGGCATTATCTGCTGGGGGCCCGACACACCGTTACTGTGATTACGGATCACCGAAACCTGCAATATTTGAAAACCGCAAAAGCCCAATCCTCTAGACAACTCCGTTGGGCATTATTCTTTGCCGAGTTTGACTTCATAATTACCTATCGACCTGGTACAAAAAACGGTAAAGCTGATGCCCTTTCTTGGATGGGAGTGGAAGAACACTTGATCAACCCTAAACCTGTACCAATCATTCCCGAACAAAGAATTCTGGGTGTAATCGCCACACAATCCATAGAGGAAGTTAAGGATAAAGCCAGGCAACTTGTAACTCCAGCAGACATACAGAATTGGCATCTGCAGGGAAAGGACTTTGCAGTAAAGGACAACTTATTGTATTTCCAAGAACGATTATACCTACCCAGCACAGATTTACAGAAAAAAGTAATCTCTTGTTATCACGATTCTTTAATGGAAGGACATCCCGGTATAGCCAAGACCTCAGAAAAGATCAAGCGCTACTTCTGGTGGCCGTCTTGGAAAAAAGATATCAGAGACTTTATAATGTCCTGTGGAGTATGCGCCCAAAACAAGAGTCAAAAGGAAAGACCAGCAGGCCTCTTACGCCCTATTGACATCCCACCTCGCCCTTGGCATACGCTTTCTATGGACTTCATCACCGATCTACCTCCATGCTCCGGATACAATACGATTCTAGTAATCGTGGACTTATTCTCCAAGATGGCGCATTTCATTCCGCTCAAAGGCATGCCAACAGCAGCAACTCTGGCCCGAGAATTTCTCGAAAACATCGTCCGACTGCACGGTTTTCCTTCGGTTCTAATTTCGGATCGAGGTAGTCAATTTATTTCTCATTTTTGGCGAAGTTGCTGTCGGTCGGCTCAAATTGATGTGAGACTATCGACCAGTCACCACCCTCAAACCGACGGACAAACCGAGAGGACCAATCAAACTCTGGAACAGTATTTACGCTGCATGCTGCAACAAACTGAACAAACTTGGAAAGACATCCTTTGGATAGCCGAATATGCCTACAATAACTCTGTCCATTCGGGAACTGGGAAAACCCTGTTTTTTCTTTTGTACGGCAGTCACCCTCGAACCTCGGAGTTGGATCCCCTTCAAGATCTTGAAACACCAGCAGTAGACTACCTGCATTCTACAATCACCCAAGCCTTTAAGGAAGCTGTTTCTCACCTTCAAAGGGCTAAAGAACAATACAAGAAAGGAGCAGATCAACATCGGAAGGAAGCCCCTCAATATCAAGTAGGGGATCAAGTCTGGTTATCCACCAAATATCTACCTCTAAAAGGGCCATGCACATTCAACCCAAGATACCTTGGTCCCTATTCCATCACTACCATAGTAAACCCAGTAGCGGTCAAGTTGGACTTGCCCCCGCACATGAAGGTACATCCGGTCTTCCACGTCTCTCTATTAAAACCCGTGCAACCTCAAACCCGACTAACTAAATCTCCAAAACCTATCCTAGTTGATGGAGAACTCGAGTTTGAAGTCAAAAGCATTCTGGACTCCAAGATCTCCAAATCTAAACTATTTTACCTAATTGACTGGAAAGGATCCTGGGAACCTGCTGAATATGTCCATGCTCCTCGCCTAATCAAAAGATTTCACCGAACATTTCCTGACAAGCCAAAACCCCCGGAGAAGCCCGGTTTGGGAGGGGCCTTGAGGGGGGGTGCTGTCATGATCTCTGCTTCCAAAAGGTCAGGGTTTTCCCAACTCCCTTGGAAGCAGATCCATAACCCAGGTTCCGAGTGCCAACCAGTCCCAATTGGGACCTTTTGGACCCAGTCCTGGCGCCAGTGGCACCCGGCTCATAAATATGCCCAGTCCCAGCGCTGGAAGCGCCGGGCTCATAATGCTTGGGTGGACTTACCTGCAGTAGACCATGCTGCTTACTTGCCTGCCAGTTGAGCCTCTGATCCTCTTCTGTTTGGAACTACTTTTCCTGTTGGGTGGGGCAGGAGCCACTCCCTAGGTTCAGAACACTGGAACTCTTCTGGAAAGCAGGAACTCTTTTCTTACCTAGGCGTGGCTGTGGAAGGAGATACCTAAGCACTACAGGAGGCTATTTAAACCACACCCGATGGATGAATCTTGCTTTGCGTTATTCTGCATCCTCTGCAGCAGAACGCTCATCGTGTCTTCTGCATCTGATCCTGGGCCTAAGGAAAAAGGTTTACCATCCTGAATCCAGTCTTCAGCAACACCTATAAAGACAAGAAAGAACAGGTTAGCATTACGGTCTTCAGTGACAGCTCTTCACTTACCTGGTCCATCGGCTGTCACCAACGCCTCGCGCTGCATTCCGACATCTGAAAGACAAAGGCTTACCTACTCTTCGTGCGCTCTGGAGGTCTTCACACTGCATTCCGGCATCTGAAAGACAAAAGCTTACCAACTCTTCGCACGCTCCGGAGGCCTTCGGCGCTGCATCCCGCATCTGAAAGACAAAACAAGGTGCGTTTAAAGACATTGGGGAACTTTAATACTCACGTGCCATTACTCCTTTCCACATCTAACCCAGTAGGTATTCCGGCACCCTGCAGCCGCTCCGAACTTGTACCTGCAAAATAAAACGACAGTTAGAGCGCATCGTGAAGCAGGCAACAAGCGCTTACTTACGTGCTTCCAGGCGCTTCTATTCATCACACGGGCTCCATCTTCAACTCACTTCAGCCCGTCATCCACCATCGCCGGAAACCTGCAAAATAAGAGATATCATTACTAAAGACTTTAAAGACATTAGAATTACTCGAAACTTACCGTTCGTGCAGTAAACGACGGACAGCAGTCCTCTGAAGTCAAGAGGCCTGCTCCCCTTATCCAGTGAAGAAACTGGTTACAGCACCCTGCCCCGAGGCAGATGGAGAGCACGGCGTTCACTTACCTAAGGTGAGAGCGTTAACCTTCGGGGTTCACAGGAGAAGAGAAAGGGAAGAAGAGAAGAGAAAGGGAAGAAGAGAGAGACATTCAATAACCCAGTTCATTAATCCCATATTTTCTATCTGCAGACATCTTACCCTTCGAGTCAGACATACAGTGCACAGAGGTCCAGCCCAAAGAGCCAGCCGTGTGTTACACATCACCTTTGAAGATACGGTATACGCCCAGTCAAGACCGGCGCCTCTACGGGAATCAGGTGAGCGTTACAGAACGCAAAGCCTACCACAAAACTCCCGTCCAGGCGCTATGGAAACCTCGGATACCGACCAACTAGCCCAGTTACTTGGGGAACTAAGGGCAGAAGTGCATGCAGCCCGTCAGGAAACGAACGCTCTAAGAAGGGAACTGATTATTTCCAAGGAGCGAACAGATGATCTCGCTAGACAATTGCTACAGTCACAAGCCGGACAGACCCCGTTACCCGCATCTGGGGGAAATCTTCCTTCTACATCCTCTATGAATCCAGTGCAGATCAACCTACCTGGGAATGTACCTCTGGCTCCGCCCGAACGATTTTCTAGTGACCCAAAGAGGTTTGCAGCATTTATCAATCAGTGCCGGTTGCATTTCTTATGCCGGCCAGCAACCTTTCCAACTGATCAAGCTAAAGTAGCTTTCGTGCTTTCGTACCTTAGTGGCAATGCGGCAGACTGGTCGATCCCTCTAGTAAATCAAGATGATCCGGTCCTCCATGATTTTCAAGCTTTTCAGCTCAGTATGGAAAAACTGTTCGCAAGACATTCACAGGGGCAGGCCTTGGACAATGAGCTTCTTTCGTTGCGACAAGGTAATCAAGACCTTTTGGCTTATATTGCGTCTTTCAACAGACTGATAGTGGAAACTCAATGGCCTGAGGACAAAAGGATTATGCTGTTTTATAGAGGTCTACGTGGAGAGCTCAAAGATGTGTTAGCCCAAGTAGTGAATCCCCCACAAGATTGTTCGGACTATATAGACTTAGTCGTTCAAATAGATCACAGACTGCAGAACAGGAAGGCCGATCGTTCCAAGTTTGAGGCTCGAGTATTTTCCAAACCGCCAACTCCTTTCAAAGGAGTAGACTCCGGGGAATCCATGCAAATAGGGGGTCTGAAAGGTCCTTTAACACAAAAGGAGCGGGAAAGGAGAAAACAGTTGCAATTATGCCTCTATTGCGGAAACTCAGGGCACTTTCTTCGAGACTGTCCGGTGAAACCTGCCAAGAAGGCAGTCGGAGCTGCAGTTACCAAAGTTACAAACTCTGAGCAGGGAAACGACCTCGCCCGACAAGAATAGAGGTCCTCTTGCCGAGCGTGAAAACCAGTTCCGTGACCTCGCATTTCGTGATACCTATGGTCCTCATTAGCCCTGATAATCCGGATCGATTACATGCAATTGAAGCTTACGTCGACAGCGGTGCCATCGGCAATTATGTGGATCATGAAATGGTTTTGAGGATGAATCTAACTCTTTGTCCCAAGGCTGTAAAGGACGTCATTACTACGGTGGATGGTACGGAGATAGCCTCCGGGCCAGTAACGCATACCACTCAAGAAGTGACGCTAGTAAGTCAAGATGGACACCATGAGAAGATCGTGTTCGATGTGATCAAGGCCCCTCAGTTTCAGATTATTCTAGGAATACCTTGATTAGAGAAACACAATCCTCTGATCGATTGGCGAGCAAGAACGGTCCAGTTTCCAGAATGTGTCTCTACTTGTCACCCTCCACCTGGTGTTGCACTAGCAGCAATTTCTTCAGAGACTCCCCAGTTACCTCCCAAATACCTAGAATACCAAGATGTTTTCCGGAAGGATCAGGCTAACTCTCTACCTCCTCATAGGTCTTATGACTGCCAGATAGACCTGATACCTGGATCTACTCCTCCTTGTAGTAGAATTTATGCCCTCACCGAGCCTGAGAACCTTCACCTTCGACAATACCTGGATCAATACCTGGCAAATGGGTTTATTCGTCCTTCCAAGTCCCCTGCTTCTTCAGCTTTGTTCTTCGTTCCAAAAAAGGAAGGAGACCTTAGAACTTGTATAGATTATCGCTCCCTGAACCAGATCACCGTTAAGAATAGATATCTGTTACCTTTGATCCCTGAACTCCTGGACCAAGTCAGAAAAGCATGCATATATACAAAGCTGGATCTTAGAGGAGCTTACCACTTGGTACGAGTGAAAGAGGGCGATGAATGGAAGACGGCCTTCCGCACCAAGTATGGGCTATTTGAATATCAGGTCATGCCCTTCGGACTTTGCAATGCCCCGGCCGCCTTTCAATATTTTATGAACAATGTCCTCAGAGAGCTCATAGATGTGTGTGTTGTTGTTTACATTGACGACATCCTCGTTTATTCTTCATCGGAATCTGAACATCGGAAACACGTGAAAATGGTCCTCGAAAGAATGCGTCAACACAAACTTTTCGCTAAGTTGGAAAAATGTGTTTTCAACGTGACTGAAGTTGAATTCTTGGGATTCATATTATCACCTGGCGGAGTGCGTATGGATTCAAAGAAGGTCGATGCAGTTCTCAAATGGCCATCACCATCCTCCGTAAAAGGTGTGCAAAGCATGTTAGGCTTCGCTAACTTTTACCGCAGGTTTATCCCCAAATTCTCTTGAATAGTCCAGCCCATCACTGCCTTGTTAAAGAAAAACAAACGTTTTGAATGGTCTACCGAGGCGGAACAAGCTTTCCAGGATTTGAAGACTAAATTTATCTCTGCACCAATCTTAAAACACCCTCGCCCCGAACTCCCCTACATCGTGGAAACTGATTCTTCAAGCCTTGCCATGGGGGCAGTTCTATCACAAAAGGACCCGGTAACCAATCAGTTGCATCCCGTGGCATTTTGGTCCCGCAAATTCTCGCCTCCTGAAATCAATTACACGATTACTGACAAGGAACTTCTGGCTACCAAGTCTGCCTTTAAGGCTTGGCGGCATTATCTGCTGGGGGCCCGACACACCGTTACTGTGATTACGGATCACCGAAACCTGCAATATTTGAAAACCGCAAAAGCCCAATCCTCTAGACAACTCCGTTGGGCATTATTCTTTGCCGAGTTTGACTTCATAATTACCTATCGACCTGGTACAAAAAATGGTAAAGCTGATGCCCTTTCTTGGATGGGAGTGGAAGAACACTTGATCAACCCTAAACCTGTACCAATCATTCCCGAACAAAGAATTCTGGGTGTAATCGCCACACAATCCATAGAGGAAGTTAAGGATAAAGCCAGGCAACTTGTAACTCCAGCAGACATACAGAATTGGCATCTGCAGGGAAAGGACTTTGCAGTAAAGGACAACTTATTGTATTTCCAAGAACGATTATACCTACCCAGCACAGATTTACAGAAAAAAGTAAACTCTTGTTATCACGATTCTTTAATGGAAGGACATCCCGGTATAGCCAAGACCTCAGAAAAGATCAAGCGCTACTTCTGGTGGCCGTCTTGGAAAAAAGATATCAGAGACTTTATAATGTCCTGTGGAGTATGCGCCCAAAACAAGAGTCAAAAGGAAAGACCAGCAGGCCTCTTACGCCCTTTGCATACGCTTTCTATGGACTTCATCACCGATCTACCTCCATGCTCCGGATACAATACGATTCTAGTAATCGTGGACTTATTCTCCAAGATGGCGCATTTCATTCCGCTCAAAGGCTTGCCAACAGCAGCAACTCTGGCCCGAGAATTTCTCGAAAACATCGTCCGACTGCACGGTTTTCCTTCGGTTCTAATTTCGGATCGAGGTAGTCAATTTATTTCTCATTTTTGGCGAAGTTGCTGTCGGTCGGCTCAAATTGATGTGAGACTATCGACCAGTCACCACCCTCAAACCGACGGACAAACCGAGAGGACCAATCAAACTCTGGAACAGTATTTACGCTGCATGCTGCAACAAACTAAAAAAACTTGGAAAGACATCCTTTGGATAGCTGAATATGCCTACAATAACTCTGTCCATTCGGGAACTGGGAAAACCCTGTTTTTTCTTTTGTACGGCAGTCACCCTCGAACCTCGGAGTTGGATCCCCTTCAAGATCTTGAAACACCAGCAGTAGGCTACCTGCATTCTACAATCACCCAAGCCTTTAAGGAAGCTGTTTCTCACCTTCAAAGGGCTAAAGAACAATACAAGAAAGGAGCAGATCAACATCGGAAGGAAGCCCCTCAATATCAAGTAGGGGATCAAGTCTGGTTATCCACCAAATATCTACCTCTAAAAGGGCCACGCACATTCAACCCAAGATACCTTGGTCCCTATTCCATCACTACCATAGTAAACCCAGTAGCGGTCAAGTTGGACTTGCCCCCGCACATGAAGATACATCCGGTCTTCCACGTCTCTCTATTAAAACCCGTGCAACCTCAAACCCGACTAACTAAATCTCCAAAACCTATCCTAGTTGATGGAGAACTCGAGTTTGAAGTCAAAAGCATTCTGGACTCCAAGATCTCCAAATCTAAACTATTTTACCTAATTGACTGGAAAGGCTACGGCCCCCAAGAGAGATCCTGGGAACCTGCTGAATATGTCCATGCTCCTCGCCTAATCAAAAGATTTCACCGAACATTTCCTGACAAGCCAAAACCCCTGGAGAAGCCCGGTTTGGGAGGGGCCTTGAGGGGGGGTACTGTCATGATCTCTGCTTCCAAAAGGTCAGGGTTTTCCCAACTCCCTTGGAAGCAGATCCATAACCCAGGTTCCGAGTGCCAACCAGTCCCAATTGGGACCTTTTGGACCCAGTCCTGGCGCCAGTGGCACCCGGCTCATAAATATGCCCAGTCCCAGCGCTGGAAGCGCCGGGCTCATAATGCTTGGGTGGACTTACCTGCAGCAGACCATGCTGCTTACTTGCCTGCCAGTTGAGCCTCTGATCCTCTTCTGTTTGGAACTACTTTTCCTGTTGGGTGGGGCAGGAGCCACTCCCTAGGTTCAGAACACTGGAACTCTTCTGGAAAGCAGGAACTCTTTTCTTACCTAGGCGTGGCTGTGGAAGGAGACACCTAAGCACTACAGGAGGCTATTTAAACCACACCCGATGGATGAATCTTGCTTTGCGTTATTCTGCATCCTCTGCAGCAGAACGCTCATCGTGTCTTCTGCATCTGATCCTGGGCCTAAGGAAAAAGGCTTACCATCCTGAATCCAGTCTTCAGCAACACCTATAAAGACAAGAAAGAACAGGTTAGCATTACGGTCTTCAGTGACAGCTCTTCACTTACCTGGTCCATCGGCTGTCACCAACGCCTCGCGCTGCATTCCGACATCTGAAAGACAAAGGCTTACCTACTCTTCGTGCGCTCTGGAGGTCTTCACATTGCATTCCGGCATCTGAAAGACAAAAGCTTACCAACTCTTCGCAAGCTCTGGAGGCCTTCGGCGCTGCATCCCGCATCTGAAAGACAAAACAAGGTGCGTTTAAAGACATTGGGGAACTTTAATACTCACGTGCCATTACTCCTTTCCACATCTAACCCAGTGGGTATTCCGGCACCCTGCAGCCGCTCCGAACTTGTACCTGCAAAATAAAACGACAGTTAGAGCGCATCGTGAAGCAGGCAACAAGCGCTTACTTACGTGCTTCCAGGCGCTTCTATTCATCACACGGGCTCCATCTTCAACTCACTTCAGCCCGTCATCCACCATCGCCGGAACCCTGCAAAATAAGAGATATCATTACTAAAGACTTTAAAGACATTAGAATTACTCAAAACTTACCGTTCGTGCAGTAAACGACGGACAGCAGTCCTCTGAAGTCAAGAGGCCTGCTCCCCTTATCCAGTGAAGAAACTGGTTACAGCACCCTGCCCCGAGGCAGATGGAGAGCGCGGCGTTCACTTACCTAAGGTGAGAGCTTTAACCTTCGGGGTTCACAGGAGAAGAGAAAGGGAAGAAGAGAAGAGAAAGGGAAGAAGAGAGAGACATTCAATAACCCAGTTCATTAATCCCATATTTTCTATCTGCAGACATCTTACCCTTCGAGTCAGACATACAGTGCACAGAGGTCCAGCCCAAAAAGCCAGCCGTGTGTTACACATCACCTTTGAAGATACGGTATACGCCCAGTCAAGACCGGCGCCTCTACGGGAATCAGGTGAGCGTTACAGAACGCAAAGCCTACCACAAAACTCCCGTCCAGGCGCTATGGAAACCTCGGATACCGACCAACTAGCCCAGTTACTTGGGGAACTAAGGGCAGAAGTGCATGCAGCCTGTCAGGAAACGAACGCTCTAAGAAGGGAACTGATTATTTCCAAGGAGCGAACAGATGATCTCGCTAGACAATTGCTACAGTCACAAGCCGGACAGACCCCGTTACCCGCATCTGGGGGAAATCTTCCTTCTACATCCTCTATGAATCCAGTGCAGATCAACCTACCTGGGAATGTACCTCTGGCTCCGCCCGAACGATTTTCTGGTGACCCAAAGAGGTTTGCAGCATTTATCAATCAGTGCCGGTTGCATTTCTTATGCCGGCCAGCAGCCTTTCCAACTGATCAAGCTAAAGTAGCTTTCATGCTTTCGTACCTTAGTGGCAATGCGGCAGACTGGTCGATCCCTCTAGTAAATCAAGATGATCCGGTCCTCCATGATTTTCAAGCTTTTCAGCTCAGTATGGAAAAACTGTTCGCAAGACATTCACAGGGGCAGGCCTTGGACAATGAGCTTCTTTCGTTGCGACAAGGTAATCAAGACCTTTTGGCTTATATTGCGTCTTTCAACAGACTGATAGTGGAAACTCAATGGCCTGAGGACAAAAGGATTACGCTGTTTTATAGAGGTCTACGTGGAGAGCTCAAAGATGTGTTAGCCCAAGTAGTGAATCCCCCACAAGATTGTTCGGACTATATAGACTTAGTCGTTCAAATAGATCACAGACTGCAGAACAGGAAGGCCGATCTTTCCAAGTTTGAGGCTCGAGTATTTTCCAAACTGCCAACTCCTTTCAAAGGAGTAGACTCCGGGAAATCCATGCAAATAGGGGGTCTGAAAGGTCCTCTAACACAAAAGGAGCGGGAAAGGAGAAAAAAGTTGCAATTATGCCTCTATTGCAGAAACTCAGGGCACTTTCTTCGAGACTGTCCGGTGAAACCTGCCAAGAACGCAGTCGGAGCTGCAGTTACCAAAGTTACAAACTCTGAGCAGGGAAACGACCTCGCCCGACAAGAATAGAGGTCCTCTTGCCGAGCGTGAAAACCAGTTCCGTGACCTCGCATTTCGTGATACCTATGGTCCTCATTAGCCCTGATAATCCGGATCGATTACATGCAATTGAAGCTTACGTCGACAGCGGTGCCATCGGCAATTATGTGGATCATGAAATGGTTTTGAGGATGAATCTAACTCTTTGTCCCATGGCTGTAAAGGACGTCATTACTACGGTGGATGGTACGGAGATAGCCTCCGTGCCAGTAACGCATACCACTCAAGAAGTGACGCTAGTAAGTCAAGATGGACACCATGAGAAGATCGTGTTCGATGTGATCAAGGCCCCTCAGTTTCAGATTATTCTAGGAATACCTTGATTAGAGAAACACAATCCTCTGATCGATTGGCGAGCAAGAACGGTCCAGTTTCCAGAATGTGTCTCTACTTGTCACCCTCCACCTGGTGTTGCACTGGCAGCAATTTCTTCAGAGACTCCCCAGTTACCTCCCGAATACCTAGAATACCAAGATGTTTTCTGGAAGGATCAGGCTAACTCTCTACCTCCTCATAGGTCTTATGACTGCCAGATAGACCTGATACCTGGATCTACTCCTCCTTGTAGTAGAATTTATGCCCTCACCGAGCCTGAGAACCTTCACCTTCGACAATACCTGGATCAATACCTGGCAAATGGGTTTATTCATCCTTCCAAGTCCCCTGCTTCTTCAGCTTTGTTCTTCGTTCCAAAAAAGGAAGGAGACCTTAGAACTTGTATAGATTATCGCTCCCTGAACCAGATCACCGTTAAGAATAGATATCCGTTACCTTTGATCCCTGAACTCCTGGACCAAGTCAGAAAAGCATGCATATATACAAAGCTGGATCTTAGAGGAGCTTACCACTTGGTACGAGTAAAAGAGGGCGATGAATGGAAGACGGCCTTCCGCACCAAGTATGGGCTATTTGAATATCAGGTCATGCCCTTCGGACTTTGCAATGCCCCGGCCGCCTTTCAATATTTTATGAACGATGTCCTCAGAGAGCTCATAGATGTGTGTGTTGTTGTTTACATTGACGACATCCTCGTTTATTCTTCATCGGAATTTGAACATCGGAAACACGTGAAAATGGTCCTCGAAAGATTGCGTCAACACAAACTTTTCGCTAAGTTGGAAAAATGTGTTTTCAACGTGACTGAAGTTGAATTCTTGGGATTCATATTATCACCTGGCGGAGTCCGTATGGATTCAAAGAAGGTCGATGCAGTTCTCAAATGGCCATCATGATCCTCCGTAAAAGGTGTGCAAAGCATGTTAGGCTTCGCTAACTTTTACCGCAGGTTTATCCCCGAATTCTCTCGAATAGTCCAGCCCATCACTGCCTTGTTAAAGAAAAACAAACGTTTTGAAAGGTCTACCGAGGCGGAACAAGCCTTCCAGGATTTGAAGACTAAATTTATCTCTGCACCAATCTTAAAACACCCTCGCCCCGAACTCCCCTACATCGTGGAAACTGATGCTTCAAGCCTTGCCATGGGGGCTGTTCTATCACAAAAGGACCCGGTAACCAATCAGTTGCATCCCGTGGCATTTTGGTCCCGCAAATTCTCGCCTCCTGAAATCAATTACACGATTACTGACAAGGAACTTCTGGCTATCAAGTCTGCCTTTAAGGCTTGGCGGCATTATCTGCTGGGGGCCCGACACACCGTTACTGTGATTACGGATCACCGAAACCTGCAATATTTGAAAACCGCAAAAGCCCAATCCTCTAGACAACTCCGTTGAGCATTATTCTTTGCCGAGTTTGACTTCATAATTACCTATTGACCTGGTACAAAAAACGGTAAAGCTGATGCCCTTTCTTGGATGGGAGTGGAAGAACACTTGATCAACCCTAAACCTGTACCAATCATTCCCGAACAAAGAATTCTGGGTGTAATCGCCACACAATCCATAGAGGAAGTTAAGGATAAAGCCAGGCAACTTGTAACTCCAGCAGACATACAGAATTGGCATCTGCAGGGAAAGGACTTTGCAGTAAAGGACAACTTATTGTATTTCCAAGAACGATTATACCTACCCAGCACAGATTTACAGGAAAAAAGTAATCTCTTGTTATCACGATTCTTTAATGGAAGGACATCCCGGTATAGCCAAGACCTCAGAAAAGATCAAGCGCTACTTCTGGTGGCCGTCTTGGAAAAAAGATATCAGAGACTTTATAATGTCCTGTGGAGTATGCGCCCAAAACAAGAGTCAAAAGGAAAGACCAGCAGGCCTCTTACGCCCTTTGCATACGCTTTCTATGGACTTCATCACCGATCTACCTCCATGCTCCGGATACAATACGATTCTAGTAATCGTGGACTTATTCTCCAAGATGGCGCATTTCATTCCGCTCAAAGGCTTGCCAACAGCAGCAACTCTGGCCCGAGAATTTCTCGAAAACATCGTCCGACTGCACGGTTTTCCTTCGGTTCTAATTTCGGATCGAGGTAGTCAATTTATTTCTCATTTTTGGCGAAGTTGCTGTCGGTCGGCTCAAATTGATGTGAGACTATCGACCAGTCACCACCCTCAAACCGACGGACAAACCGAGAGGACCAATCAAACTCTGGAACAGTATTTACGCTGCATGCTGCAACAAACTAAAAAAACTTGGAAAGACATCCTTTGGATAGCTGAATATGCCTACAATAACTCTGTCCATTCGGGAACTGGGAAAACCCTGTTTTTTCTTTTGTACGGCAGTCACCCTCGAACCTCGGAGTTGGATCCCCTTCAAGATCTTGAAACACCAGCAGTAGGCTACCTGCATTCTACAATCACCCAAGCCTTTAAGGAAGCTGTTTCTCACCTTCAAAGGGCTAAAGAACAATACAAGAAAGGAGCAGATCAACATCGGAAGGAAGCCCCTCAATATCAAGTAGGGGATCAAGTCTGGTTATCCACCAAATATCTACCTCTAAAAGGGCCACGCACATTCAACCCAAGATACCTTGGTCCCTATTCCATCACTACCATAGTAAACCCAGTAGCGGTCAAGTTGGACTTGCCCCCGCACATGAAGATACATCCGGTCTTCCACGTCTCTCTATTAAAACCCGTGCAACCTCAAACCCGACTAACTAAATCTCCAAAACCTATCCTAGTTGATGGAGAACTCGAGTTTGAAGTCAAAAGCATTCTGGACTCCAAGATCTCCAAATCTAAACTATTTTACCTAATTGACTGGAAAGGCTACGGCCCCCAAGAGAGATCCTGGGAACCTGCTGAATATGTCCATGCTCCTCGCCTAATCAAAAGATTTCACCGAACATTTCCTGACAAGCCAAAACCCCTGGAGAAGCCCGGTTTGGGAGGGGCCTTGAGGGGGGGTACTGTCATGATCTCTGCTTCCAAAAGGTCAGGGTTTTCCCAACTCCCTTGGAAGCAGATCCATAACCCAGGTTCCGAGTGCCAACCAGTCCCAATTGGGACCTTTTGGACCCAGTCCTGGCGCCAGTGGCACCCGGCTCATAAATATGCCCAGTCCCAGCGCTGGAAGCGCCGGGCTCATAATGCTTGGGTGGACTTACCTGCAGCAGACCATGCTGCTTACTTGCCTGCCAGTTGAGCCTCTGATCCTCTTCTGTTTGGAACTACTTTTCCTGTTGGGTGGGGCAGGAGCCACTCCCTAGGTTCAGAACACTGGAACTCTTCTGGAAAGCAGGAACTCTTTTCTTACCTAGGCGTGGCTGTGGAAGGAGACACCTAAGCACTACAGGAGGCTATTTAAACCACACCCGATGGATGAATCTTGCTTTGCGTTATTCTGCATCCTCTGCAGCAGAACGCTCATCGTGTCTTCTGCATCTGATCCTGGG
The DNA here is from genome assembly GCF_040938575.1 of Ambystoma mexicanum. Lineage (NCBI taxonomy): Eukaryota > Metazoa > Chordata > Amphibia > Caudata > Ambystomatidae > Ambystoma > Ambystoma mexicanum. Next base: position 1,261,584,341 of record NC_090925.1, on the reverse strand, counting down.
CCTAAGGAAAAAGGCTTACCATCCTGAATCCAGTCTTCAGCAACACCTATAAAGACAAGAAAGAACAGGTTAGCATTACGGTCTTCAGTGACAGCTCTTCACTTACCTGGTCCATCGGCTGTCACCAACGCCTCGCGCTGCATTCCGACATCTGAAAGACAAAGGCTTACCTACTCTTCGTGCGCTCTGGAGGTCTTCACATTGCATTCCGGCATCTGAAAGACAAAAGCTTACCAACTCTTCGCAAGCTCTGGAGGCCTTCGGCGCTGCATCCCGCATCTGAAAGACAAAACAAGGTGCGTTTAAAGACATTGGGGAACTTTAATACTCACGTGCCATTACTCCTTTCCACATCTAACCCAGTGGGTATTCCGGCACCCTGCAGCCGCTCCGAACTTGTACCTGCAAAATAAAACGACAGTTAGAGCGCATCGTGAAGCAGGCAACAAGCGCTTACTTACGTGCTTCCAGGCGCTTCTATTCATCACACGGGCTCCATCTTCAACTCACTTCAGCCCGTCATCCACCATCGCCGGAACCCTGCAAAATAAGAGATATCATTACTAAAGACTTTAAAGACATTAGAATTACTCAAAACTTACCGTTCGTGCAGTAAACGACGGACAGCAGTCCTCTGAAGTCAAGAGGCCTGCTCCCCTTATCCAGTGAAGAAACTGGTTACAGCACCCTGCCCCGAGGCAGATGGAGAGCGCGGCGTTCACTTACCTAAGGTGAGAGCGTTAACCTTCGGGGTTCACAGGAGAAGAGAAAGGGAAGAAGAGAAGAGAAAGGGAAGAAGAGAGAGACATTCAATAACCCAGTTCATTAATCCCATATTTTCTATCTGCAGACATCTTACCCTTCGAGTCAGACATACAGTGCACAGAGGTCCAGCCCAAAAAGCCAGCCGTGTGTTACACATCACCTTTGAAGATACGGTATACGCCCAGTCAAGACCGGCGCCTCTACGGGAATCAGGTGAGCGTTACAGAACGCAAAGCCTACCACAAAACTCCCGTCCAGGCGCTATGGAAACCTCGGATACCGACCAACTAGCCCAGTTACTTGGGGAACTAAGGGCAGAAGTGCATGCAGCCCGTCAGGAAACGAACGCTCTAAGAAGGGAACTGATTATTTCCAAGGAGCGAACAGATGATCTCGCTAGACAATTGCTACAGTCACAAGCCGGACAGACCCCGTTACCCGCATCTGGGGGAAATCTTCCTTCTACATCCTCTATGAATCCAGTGCAGATCAACCTACCTGGGAATGTACCTCTGGCTCCGCCCGAACGATTTTCTGGTGACCCAAAGAGGTTTGCAGCATTTATCAATCAGTGCCGGTTGCATTTCTTATGCCGGCCAGCAGCCTTTCCAACTGATCAAGCTAAAGTAGCTTTCATGCTTTCGTACCTTAGTGGCAATGCGGCAGACTGGTCGATCCCTCTAGTAAATCAAGATGATCCGGTCCTCCATGATTTTCAAGCTTTTCAGCTCAGTATGGAAAAACTGTTCGCAAGACATTCACAGGGGCAGGCCTTGGACAATGAGCTTCTTTCGTTGCGACAAGGTAATCAAGACCTTTTGGCTTATATTGCGTCTTTCAACAGACTGATAGTGGAAACTCAATGGCCTGAGGACAAAAGGATTACGCTGTTTTATAGAGGTCTACGTGGAGAGCTCAAAGATGTGTTAGCCCAAGTAGTGAATCCCCCACAAGATTGTTCGGACTATATAGACTTAGTCGTTCAAATAGATCACAGACTGCAGAACAGGAAGGCCGATCGTTCCAAGTTTGAGGCTCGAGTATTTTCCAAACTGCCAACTCCTTTCAAAGGAGTAGACTCCGGGAAATCCATGCAAATAGGGGGTCTGAAAGGTCCTCTAACACAAAAGGAGCGGGAAAGGAGAAAAAAGTTGCAATTATGCCTCTATTGCAGAAACTCAGGGCACTTTCTTCGAGACTGTCCGGTGAAACCTGCCAAGAACGCAGTCGGAGCTGCAGTTACCAAAGTTACAAACTCTGAGCAGGGAAACGACCTCGCCCGACAAGAATAGAGGTCCTCTTGCCGAGCGTGAAAACCAGTTCCGTGACCTCGCATTTCGTGATACCTATGGTCCTCATTAGCCCTGATAATCCGGATCGATTACATGCAATTGAAGCTTACGTCGACAGCGGTGCCATCCGCAATTATGTGGATCATGAAATGGTTTTGAGGATGAATCTAACTCTTTGTCCCATGGCTGTAAAGGACGTCATTACTACGGTGGATGGTACGGAGATAGCCTCCGTGCCAGTAACGCATACCACTCAAGAAGTGACGCTAGTAAGTCAAGATGGACACCATGAGAAGATCGTGTTCGATGTGATCAAGGCCCCTCAGTTTCAGATTATTCTAGGAATACCTTGATTAGAGAAACACAATCCTCTGATCGATTGGCGAGCAAGAACGGTCCAGTTTCCAGAATGTGTCTCTACTTGTCACCCTCCACCTGGTGTTGCACTGGCAGCAATTTCTTCAGAGACTCCCCAGTTACCTCCCGAATACCTAGAATACCAAGATGTTTTCTGGAAGGATCAGGCTAACTCTCTACCTCCTCATAGGTCTTATGACTGCCAGATAGACCTGATACCTGGATCTACTCCTCCTTGTAGTAGAATTTATGCCCTCACCGAGCCTGAGAACCTTCACCTTCGACAATACCTGGATCAATACCTGGCAAATGGGTTTATTCATCCTTCCAAGTCCCCTGCTTCTTCAGCTTTGTTCTTCGTTCCAAAAAAGGAAGGAGACCTTAGAACTTGTATAGATTATCGCTCCCTGAACCAGATCACCGTTAAGAATAGATATCCGTTACCTTTGATCCCTGAACTCCTGGACCAAGTCAGAAAAGCATGCATATATACAAAGCTGGATCTTAGAGGAGCTTACCACTTGGTACGAGTAAAAGAGGGCGATGAATGGAAGACGGCCTTCCGCACCAAGTATGGGCTATTTGAATATCAGGTCATGCCCTTCGGACTTTGCAATGCCCCGGCCGCCTTTCAATATTTTATGAACGATGTCCTCAGAGAGCTCATAGATGTGTGTGTTGTTGTTTACATTGACGACATCCTCGTTTATTCTTCATCGGAATTTGAACATCGGAAACACGTGAAAATGGTCCTCGAAAGATTGCGTCAACACAAACTTTTCGCTAAGTTGGAAAAATGTGTTTTCAACGTGACTGAAGTTGAATTCTTGGGATTCATATTATCACCTGGCGGAGTGCGTATGGATTCAAAGAAGGTCGATGCAGTTCTCAAATGGCCATCATGATCCTCCGTAAAAGGTGTGCAAAGCATGTTAGGCTTCGCTAACTTTTACCGCAGGTTTATCCCCGAATTCTCTCGAATAGTCCAGCCCATCACTGCCTTGTTAAAGAAAAACAAACGTTTTGAAAGGTCTACCGAGGCGGAACAAGCCTTCCAGGATTTGAAGACTAAATTTATCTCTGCACCAATCTTAAAACACCCTCGCCCCGAACTCCCCTACATCGTGGAAACTGATGCTTCAAGCCTTGCCATGGGGGCTGTTCTATCACAAAAGGACCCGGTAACCAATCAGTTGCATCCCGTGGCATTTTGGTCCCACAAATTCTCGCCTCCTGAAATCAATTACACGATTACTGACAAGGAACTTCTGGCTATCAAGTCTGCCTTTAAGGCTTGGCGGCATTATCTGCTGGGGGCCCGACACACCGTTACTGTGATTACGGATCACCGAAACCTGCAATATTTGAAAACCGCAAAAGCCCAATCCTCTAGACAACTCCGTTGAGCATTATTCTTTGCCGAGTTTGACTTCATAATTACCTATTGACCTGGTACAAAAAACGGTAAAGCTGATGCCCTTTCTTGGATGGGAGTGGAAGAACACTTGATCAACCCTAAACCTGTACCAATCATTCCCGAACAAAGAATTCTGGGTGTAATCGCCACACAATCCATAGAGGAAGTTAAGGATAAAGCCAGGCAACTTGTAACTCCAGCAGACATACAGAATTGGCATCTGCAGGGAAAGGACTTTGCAGTAAAGGACAACTTATTGTATTTCCAAGAACGATTATACCTACCCAGCACAGATTTACAGGAAAAAAGTAATCTCTTGTTATCACGATTCTTTAATGGAAGGACATCCCGGTATAGCCAAGACCTCAGAAAAGATCAAGCGCTACTTCTGGTGGCCGTCTTGGAAAAAAGATATCAGAGACTTTATAATGTCCTGTGGAGTATGCGCCCAAAACAAGAGTCAAAAGGAAAGACCAGCAGGCCTCTTACGCCCTATTGACATCCCACCTCGCCCTTGGCATACGCTTTCTATGGACTTCATCACCGATCTACCTCCATGCTCCGGATACAATACGATTCTAGTAATCGTGGACTTATTCTCCAAGATGGCGCATTTCATTCCGCTCAAAGGCATGCCAACAGCAGCAACTCTGGCCCGAGAATTTCTCGAAAACATCGTCCGACTGCACGGTTTTCCTTCGGTTCTAATTTCGGATCGAGGTAGTCAATTTATTTCTCATTTTTGGCGAAGTTGCTGTCGGTCGGCTCAAATTGATGTGAGACTATCGACCAGTCACCACCCTCAAACCGACGGACAAACCGAGAGGACCAATCAAACTCTGGAACAGTATTTACGCTGCATGCTGCAACAAACTGAACAAACTTGGAAAGACATCCTTTGGATAGCCGAATATGCCTACAATAACTCTGTCCATTCGGGAACTGGGAAAACCCTGTTTTTTCTTTTGTACGGCAGTCACCCTCGAACCTCGGAGTTGGATCCCCTTCAAGATCTTGAAACACCAGCAGTAGACTACCTGCATTCTACAATCACCCAAGCCTTTAAGGAAGCTGTTTCTCACCTTCAAAGGGCTAAAGAACAATACAAGAAAGGAGCAGATCAACATCGGAAGGAAGCCCCTCAATATCAAGTAGGGGATCAAGTCTGGTTATCCACCAAATATCTACCTCTAAAAGGGCCATGCACATTCAACCCAAGATACCTTGGTCCCTATTCCATCACTACCATAGTAAACCCAGTAGCGGTCAAGTTGGACTTGCCCCCGCACATGAAGGTACATCCGGTCTTCCACGTCTCTCTATTAAAACCCGTGCAACCTCAAACCCGACTAACTAAATCTCCAAAACCTATCCTAGTTGATGGAGAACTCGAGTTTGAAGTCAAAAGCATTCTGGACTCCAAGATCTCCAAATCTAAACTATTTTACCTAATTGACTGGAAAGGATCCTGGGAACCTGCTGAATATGTCCATGCTCCTCGCCTAATCAAAAGATTTCACCGAACATTTCCTGACAAGCCAAAACCCCCGGAGAAGCCCGGTTTGGGAGGGGCCTTGAGGGGGGGTACTGTCATGATCTCTGCTTCCAAAAGGTCAGGGTTTTCCCAACTCCCTTGGAAGCAGATCCATAACCCAGGTTCCGAGTGCCAACCAGTCCCAATTGGGACCTTTTGGACCCAGTCCTGGCGCCAGTGGCACCCGGCTCATAAATATGCCCAGTCCCAGCGCTGGAAGCGCCGGGCTCATAATGCTTGGGTGGACTTACCTGCAGCAGACCATGCTGCTTACTTGCCTGCCAGTTGAGCCTCTGATCCTCTTCTGTTTGGAACTACTTTTCCTGTTGGGTGGGGCAGGAGCCACTCCCTAGGTTCAGAACACTGGAACTCTTCTGGAAAGCAGGAACTCTTTTCTTACCTAGGCGTGGCTGTGGAAGGAGATACCTAAGCACTACAGGAGGCTATTTAAACCACACCCGATGGATGAATCTTGCTTTGCGTTATTCTGCATCCTCTGCAGCAGAACGCTCATTGTGTCTTCTGCATCTGATCCTGGGCCTAAGGAAAAAGGTTTACCATCCTGAATCCAGTCTTCAGCAACACCTATAAAGACAAGAAAGAACAGGTTAGCATTACGGTCTTCAGTGACAGCTCTTCACTTACCTGGTCCATCGGCTGTCACCAACGCCTCGCGCTGCATTCCGACATCTGAAAGACAAAGGCTTACCTACTCTTCGTGCGCTCTGGAGGTCTTCACACTGCATTCCGGCATCTGAAAGACAAAAGCTTACCAACTCTTCGCACGATCCGGAGGCCTTCGGCGCTGCATCCCGCATCTGAAAGACAAAACAAGGTGCGTTTAAAGACATTGGGGAACTTTAATACTCACGTGCCATTACTCCTTTCCACATCTAACCCAGTGGGTATTCCGGCACCCTGCAGCCGCTCCGAACTTGTACCTGCAAAATAAAACGACAGTTAGAGCGCATCGTGAAGCAGGCAACAAGCGCTTACTTACGTGCTTCCAGGCGCTTCTATTCATCACACGGGCTCCATCTTCAACTCACTTCAGCCCGTCATCCACCATCGCCGGAACCCTGCAAAATAAGAGATATCATTACTAAAGACTTTAAAGACATTAGAATTACTCGAAACTTACCGTTCGTGCAGTAAACGACGGACAGCAGTCCTCTGAAGTCAAGAGGCCTGCTCCCCTTATCCAGTGAAGAAACTGGTTACAGCACCCTGCCCCGAGGCAGATGGAGAGCACGGCGTTCACTTACCTAAGGTGAGAGCGTTAACCTTCGGGGTTCACAGGAGAAGAGAAAGGGAAGAAGAGAAGAGAAAGGGAAGAAGAGAGAGACATTCAATAACCCAGTTCATTAATCTCATATTTTCTATCTGCAGACATCTTACCCTTCGAGTCAGACATACAGTGCACAGAGGTCCAGCCCAAAGAGCCAGCCGTGTGTTACACATCACCTTTGAAGATACGGTATACGCCCAGTCAAGACCGGCGCCTCTACGGGAATCAGGTGAGCGTTACAGAACGCAAAGCCTACCACAAAACTCCCGTCCAGGCGCTATGGAAACCTCGGATACCGACCAACTAGCCCAGTTACTTGGGGAACTAAGGGCAGAAGTGCATGCAGCCCGTCAGGAAACGAACGCTCTAAGAAGGGAACTGATTATTTCCAAGGAGCGAACAGATGATCTCGCTAGACAATTGCTACAGTCACAAGCCGGACAGACCCCGTTACCCGCATCTGGGGGAAATCTTCCTTCTACATCCTCTATGAATCCAGTGCAGATCAACCTACCTGGGAATGTACCTCTGGCTCCGCCCGAACGATTTTCTGGTGACCCAAAGAGGTTTGCAGCATTTATCAATCAGTGCCGGTTGCATTTCTTATGCCGGCCAGCAACCTTTCCAACTGATCAAGCTAAAGTAGCTTTCGTGCTTTCGTACCTTAGTGGCAATGCGGCAGACTGGTCGATCCCTCTAGTAAATCAAGATGATCCGGTCCTCCATGATTTTCAAGCTTTTCAGCTCAGTATGGAAAAACTGTTCGCAAGACATTCACAGGGGCAGGCCTTGGACAATGAGCTTCTTTCGTTGCAACAAGGTAATCAAGACCTTTTGGCTTATATTGCGTCTTTCAACAGACTGATAGTGGAAACTCAATGGCCTGAGGACAAAAGGATTATGCTGTTTTATAGAGGTCTACGTGGAGAGCTCAAAGATGTGTTAGCCCAAGTAGTGAATCCCCCACAAGATTGTTCGGACTATATAGACTTAGTCGTTCAAATAGATCACAGACTGCAGAACAGGAAGGCCGATCGTTCCAAGTTTGAGGCTCGAGTATTTTCCAAACCGCCAACTCCTTTCAAAGGAGTAGACTCCGGGGAATCCATGCAAATAGGGGGTCTGAAAGGTCCTCTAACACAAAAGGAGCGGGAAAGGAGAAAACAGTTGCAATTATGCCTCTATTGCGGAAACTCAGGGCACTTTCTTCGAGACTGTCCGGTGAAACCTGCCAAGAAGGCAGTCGGAGCTGCAGTTACCAAAGTTACAAACTCTGAGCAGGGAAACGACCTCGCCCGACAAGAATAGAGGTCCTCTTGCCGAGCGTGAATACCAGTTCCGTGACCTCGCATTTCGTGATACCTATGGTCCTCATTAGCCCTGATAATCCGGATCGATTACATGCAACTGAAGCTTACGTCGACAGCGGTGCCATCGGCAATTATGTGGATCATGAAATGGTTTTGAGGATGAATCTAACTCTTTGTCCCAAGGCTGTAAAGGACGTCATTACTACGGTGGATGGTACGGAGATAGCCTCCGGGCCAGTAACGCATACCACTCAAGAAGTGACGCTAGTAAGTCAAGATGGACACCATCTTGTTCGATGTGATCAAGGCCCCTCAGTTTCAGATTATTCTAGGAATACCTTGATTAGAGAAACAATCCTCTGATCGATTGGCAAGCAAGAACGGTCCAGTTTCCAGAATGTGTCTCTACTTGTCACCCTCCACCTGGTGTTGCACTGGCAGCAATTTCTTCAGAGACTCCCCAGTTACCTCCCAAATACCTAGAATACCAAGATGTTTTCCGGAAGGATCAGGCTAACTCTCTACCTCCTCATAGGTCTTATGACTGCCAGATAGACCTGATACCTGGATCTACTCCTCCTTGTAGTAGAATTTATGCCCTCACCGAGCCTGAGAACCTTCACCTTCGACAATACCTGGATCAATACCTGGCAAATGGGTTTATTCGTCCTTCCAAGTCCCCTGCTTCTTCAGCTTTGTTCTTCGTTCCAAAAAAGGATGGAGACCTTAGAACTTGTATAGATTATCGCTCCCTGAACCAGATCACCGTTAAGAATAGATATCCGTTACCTTTGATCCCTGAACTCCTGGACCAAGTCAGAAAAGCATGCATATATACAAAGCTGGATCTTAGAGGAGCTTACCACTTGGTACGAGTAAAAGAGGGCGATGAATGGAAGACGGCCTTCCGCACCAAGTATGGGCTATTTGAATATCAGGTCATGCCCTTCGGACTTTGCAATGCCCCGGCCGCCTTTCAATATTTTATGAACGATGTCCTCAGAGAGCTCATAGATGTGTGTGTTGTTGTTTACATTGACGACATCCTCGTTTATTCTTCATCGGAATCTGAGCATCGGAAACACGTGAAAATGGTCCTCGAAAGAATGCGTCAACACAAACTTTTCGCTAAGTTGGAAAAATGTGTTTTCAACGTGACTGAAGTTGAATTCTTGGGATTCATATTATCACCTGGCGGAGTGCGTATGGATTCAAAGAAGGTCGATGCAGTTCTCAAATGGCCATCACCATCCTCCGTAAAAGGTGTGCAAAGCATGTTAGGCTTTGCTAACTTTTACCGCAGGTTTATCCCCAAATTCTCTTGAATAGTCCAGCCCATCACTGCCTTGTTAAAGAAAAACAAACGTTTTGAATGGTCTACCGAGGCGGAACAAGCTTTCCAGGATTTGAAGACTAAATTTATCTCTGCACCAATCTTAAAACACCCTCGCCCCGAACTCCCCTACATCGTGGAAACTGATGCTTCAAGCCTTGCCATGGGGGCAGTTCTATCACAAAAGGACCCGGTAACCAATCAGTTGCATCCCGTGGCATTTTGGTCCCGCAAATTCTCGCCTCCTGAAATCAATTACACGATTACTGACAAGGAACTTCTGGCTATCAAGTCTGCCTTTAAGGCTTGGCGGCATTATCTGCTGGGGGCCCGACACACCGTTACTGTGATTACGGATCACCGAAACCTGCAATATTTGAAAACCGCAAAAGCCCAATCCTCTAGACAACTCCGTTGGGCATTATTCTTTGCCGAGTTTGACTTCATAATTACCTATCGACCTGGTACAAAAAACGGTAAAGTTGATGCCCTTTCTTGGATGGGAGTGGAAGAACACTTGATCAACCCTAAACCTGTACCAATCATTCCCGAACAAAGAATTCTGGGTGTAATCGCCACACAATCCATAGAGGAAGTTAAGGATAAAGCCAGGCAACTTGTAACTCCAGCAGACATACAGAATTGGCATCTGCAGGGAAAGGACTTTGCAGTAAAGGACAACTTATTGTATTTCCAAGAACGATTATACCTACCCAGCACAGATTTACAGAAAAAAGTAATCTCTTGTTATCACAATTCTTTAATGGAAGGACATCCCGGTATAGCCAAGACCTCAGAAAAGATCAAGCGCTGCTTCTGGTGGCCGTCTTGGAAAAAGATATCAGAGACTTTATAATGTCCTGTGGAGTATGCGCCCAAAACAAGAGTCAAAAGGAAAGACCAGCAGGCCTCTTACGCCCTATTGACATCCCACCTCGCCCTTTGCATACGCTTTCTATGGACTTCATCACCGATCTACCTCCATGCTCCGGATACAATACGATTCTAGTAATCGTGGACTTATTCTCCAAGATGGCGCATTTCATTCCGCTCAAAGGCTTGCCAACAGCAGCAACTCTGGCCCGAGAATTTCTCGAAAACATCGTCCGACTGCACGGTTTTCCTTCGGTTCTAATTTCGGATCGAGGTAGTCAATTTATTTCTCATTTTTGGCGAAGTTGCTGTCGGTCGGCTCAAATTGATGTGAGACTATCGACCAGTCACCACCCTCAAACCGACGGACAAACCGAGAGGACCAATCAAACTCTGGAACAGTATTTAGGCTGCATGCTGCAACAAACTGAAAAAACTTGGAAAGACATCCTTTGGATAGCCGAATATGCCTACAATAACTCTGTCCATTCGGGAACTGGGAAAACCCTGTTTTTTCTTTTGTACGGCAGTCACCCTCGAACCTCGGAGTTGGATCCCCTTCAAGATCTTGAAACACCAGCAGTAGGCTACCTGCATTCTACAATCACCCAAGCCTTTAAGGAAGCTGTTTCTCACCTTCAAAGGGCTAAAGAACAATACAAGAAAGGAGCAGATCAACATCGGAAGGAAGCCCCTCAATATCAAGTAGGGGATCAAGTCTGGTTATCCACCAAATATCTACCTCTAAAAGGGCCACGCACATTCAACCCAAGATACCTTGGTCCCTATTCCATCACTACCATAGTAAACCCAGTAGCGGTCAAGTTGGACTTGCCCCCGCACATGAAGATACATCCGGTCTTCCACGTCTCTCTATTAAAACCCGTGCAACCTCAAACCCGACTAACTAAATCTCCAAAACCTATCCTAGTTGATGGAGAACTCAAGTTTGAAGTCAAAAGCATTCTGGACTCCAAGATCTCCAAATCTAAACTATTTTACTTGACTGGAAAGGCTACGGCCCCCAAGAGAGATCCTGGGAACCTGCTGAATATGTCCATGCTCCTCGCCTAATCAAAAGATTTCACCGAACATTTCCTGACAAGCCAAAACCCCTGGAGAAGCCCGGTTTGGGAGGGGCCTTGAGGGGGGGTACTGTCATGATCTCTGCTTCCAAAAGGTCAGGGTTTTCCCAACTCCCTTGGAAGCAGATCCATAACCCAGGTTCCGAGTGCCAACCAGTCCCAATTGGGACCTTTTGGACCCAGTCCTGGCGCCAGTGGCACCCGGCTCATAAATATGCCCAGTCCCAGCGCTGGAAGCGCCGGGCTCATAATGCTTGGGTGGACTTACCTGCAGCAGACCATGCTGCTTACTTGCCTGCCAGTTGAGCCTCTGATCCTCTTCTGTTTGGAACTACTTTTCCTGTTGGGTGGGGCAGGAGCCACTCCCTAGGTTCAGAACACTGGAACTCTTCTGGCAAGCAGGAACTCTTTTCTTACCTAGGCGTGGCTGTGGAAGGAGACACCTAAGCACTACAGGAGGCTATTTAGATGGATGAATCTTGCTTTGCGTTATTCTGCATCCTCTGCAGCAGAACGCTCATCGTGTCTTCTGCATCTGATCCTGGGCCTAAGGAAAAAGGCTTACCGTCCTGAATCCAGTCTTCAGCAACACCTATAAAGACAAGAAAGAACAGGTTAGCATTACGGTCTTCAGTGACAGCTCTTCACTTACCTGGTCCATCGGCTGTCACCAACGCCTCGCGCTGCATTCCGACATCTGAAAGACAAAGGCTTACCTACTCTTCGTGCGCTCTGGAGGTCTTCACACTGCATTCCGGCATCTGAAAGACAAAAGCTTACCAACTCTTTGCACGCTCCGGAGGCCTTCGGCGCTGCATCCCGCATCTGAAAGACAAAACAAGGTGCGTTTAAAGACATTGGGGAACTTTAATACTCACGTGCCATTACTCCTTTCCACATCCAACCCAGTGGGTATTCCGGCACCCTGCAGCCGCTCCGAACTTGTACCTGCAAAATAAAACGACAGTTAGAGCGCATCGTGAAGCAGGCAACAAGCGCTTACTTACCTGCTTCCAGGCGCTTCTATTCATCACACGGGCTCCATCTTCAACTCACTTCAGCCCGTCATCCACCATCGCCGGAACCCTGCAAAATAAGAGATATTATTACTAAAGACTTTAAAGACATTAGAATTACTCGAAACTTACCGTTCGTGCAGTAAACGACGGACAGCAGTCCTCTGAAGTCAAGAGGCCTGCTCACCTTATCCAGTGAAGAAACTGGTTACAGCACCCTGCCCCGAGGCAGATGGAGAGCACGGCTTTCACTTACCTAAGGTGAGAGCGTTAACCTTCGGGGTTCACAGGAGAAGAGAAAGGGAAGAAGAGAAGAGAAAGGGAAGTAGAGAGAGACATTCAATAACCCAGTTCATTAATCCCATATTTTCTATCTGCAGACATCTTACCCTTTGAGTCAGACATACAGTGCACAGAGGTCCAGCCCAAAGAGCCAGCCATGTGTTACACATCACCTTTGAAGATACGGTATACGCCCAGTCAAGACCGGCGCCTCTACGGGAATCAGGTGAGCGTTACAATTATTTCACCAAGATGGCATTGTTCATTCCCTGTACAGGTCTGCCTTCTGCTCCTGTTTTGGCTTCCCTTTTTCTCCAGAACGTTTTCCGGTTCTTTGGATTGCCTGCTATCTTGATTTCGGATCGTGGCTCTCAATTTACATCATGTTTCTGGAGGGCTTTGACTGCTTCATTGGGTATTGACGATCAGTTCAGTTCTGCTTATCATCCTCAGATGGACGAGAAAACTGAAAGAGTAAATGCCACCCTTGAACAATTTCTCCAGTGTCTCTGCCTTCGTTTTCAAGCATCCTGGTTGACGATGCTTCCTTCTGCTGAATTCGCTTACAATAATTCTATGCATACTGCCTCAGGGGTCTCGCCATTTTGTGCCCTATACGGTTGCCATCCACGATCATTGCCTTTTGATCCTACACTTCCCATTGATAACCCGGCAGCTCGGGACTGTGTCAGGGAACTGGTGACGACCCGTAGTACGGTTCGCTCACATCTACTTCAAGCTCAGGCGAGGGCAAAGAAATATGCTGATCGTCACAGAAAACCGGCGCCTAATTATAAAGTGGGCATGAAAGTTTGGTTGTCCACCCGTAATTTGCGAATTCCTGGCAAACGCTTGTTGTTACCTAAATTCGTGGGTCCTTTTCCCATTATTGAGATTATAAATCCGGTGGCTGTACGCCTTTCTTTACCTACCTCTTGGAATCAACATCCTGTATTTCACGTCTGTCTCCTGAAGCCTTGTCCACCCTCTGTTCGGCTGCCCGATCGCCCTCCTCCGGTTCAGGTGGATGGGGATGATGAATATGAAGTGGCGGACATCCTGGATTTTCGTCGCCGTAGGGGGCGCCCCTTTTATTTGGTGGATTGGAAGGGGTACAGTCCCGAAGACAGGTCCTGGGAGCCCTTATGCAATATACATTCTCCGGCTCTCTTGCGCCGTTTCCATGCTCGGAGGGGGTCTGCGCCGCTTTTGGGGGTGGATGCTGTTACACCTCGCCCTCAGCCGCACCACGTTCCCCGGGTTCTGCCTCGTTGCCCCCGTGTACGCAAGGACAATTGGGGAGTTCCAGGTAACGCCAGAATAAGGGACAGGAAAGTGATCGCCCTTCATAAAGGGTTACAGCGCCGGCATGCGCCCTTCTAATCGCGCTGGCAGCTGCCGTGGAAAATTGCTACACGAACTACATTATCCAGAAAACCTGTTAAGGGTTGTAGTTCCCGGCGTTGAGACGGGAGCCTCATTCTCAAGCGGTACGCCTCTTTGTTGTTACTTATTCCACAGCGGCATACAGAACGCTGCTTCTGTTTAAAGTTACAACCGGCTTACTTTCCGTAAGTGCTCTCTCTGTATCTTGAATTTTGAAGTCCTTGTTTTCCTGTGTACCGACCCTGCCTGCACACGGACTCCTTCTTCTTAATCCTCAATTGATTTGTTTTCTGACCGCCCGTGTACCAGACCCCTTGCCTGCTTCCTGAACTTTTGGATACTGATTCTGCTGTGTTTCTTGACCGCCTGTGTACCAGACCCCTTGCCTGCTTCCTGAACTCTTGGATACTGATTCTGCTGTGTTTCTTGACCGCCCGTGTACCAGAACCCTTGCCTGCTTCTTGGACTCTTGGATAGTGATTACTCTGGTAAGAACGACTTTATAATTGGAATCCCTCTTTCATCAGACTGTCATCATCTGTGGATTTTGGCTTCATTCCTAAAGTGCATTTTTGAACGCTTTGCTGTGGTGCACCATCCCGAAACCAGTGCGACCCTCGTTCCGCTCGGGGATAGCTGCCTTACTAACCTTCCCCTTTTTTTATTTTATACTTTCGTTGTTACCCAGGACTCTTTACACCAATCCTATTTCCATCAGTGGTAAAGTTTAGTTTTCTTGGTTTTCAATACTGGAGAGATACACCTTTAGCTATATACTAAAGCCTCTTTTCTTTATAGGTTGCTCCGGTTCTTTTGGCTTAAGGGGAGTTAAACCAGATACTTCTGAAGGGGGATAGTCTTGGGAAAACCAGATTCAGTATTGACAGATGGTTTAACTTGTTATCCTTCCTTTACAGCCTGGGTTTGAGGCGGTGTGTTCTCCCCGCTCTTTTGATCGATCGGTCCCCTTGTCTGCACAGTCAGCAGGTGGTCATATCGGTTTAAAGAGTTCATTCCCTCACAGAGAGGAGGCTTGGGTGGAGGCTCCAACCCTTGCTCCTTCAAGCAACTCCCCAGCAATAGAGGTCCGGTCTGTTTACGTACTCTCCATTCCGGTGAGTAACACTCAACAGCAAACGGTTAAAGCATGCCCTAGTTAATGCCCATCTATCTACAGGTTTGTTGCTATGTGTCAGATAGGGCTCTATTGTGTCCAATTTCGCGAGGGGCAAGTATGTCCTATTGGACTCAAGAGAAAGACCAATTGACTCTCGATTTGTTGAAATTAGGGAGTGAAATGCCCTGTTGTACATTCTGCTCTCGGCAGCAGATAGCAGTTGAGCGGGACACTGTAGGTTTGGGGCATTCACCTATCGCAAACACTCAGAGATACATTTCAGCCAAGATATTCTATGCCAAAAAGAACTCTGCAACAAGGTTCTAATAATTTTGTGGGTCAAGAGGCTTCTTGAGTTTGACCCGATGCCAAGCCGGTGCAAAAAGTGCGCTTCATACCATTCGTCCCCAATATGGGTAATGCCCAATTCAACATGGACCGCTTTGAGGAACTCATGGTGGCAACAAGTAAGACAGACAGTGATCACAGTTCAAGGGTGTTTATTGAACAATGAATGATGTATGCAAGTTGGGAAAATGCCAAATCTAAACCTAAATCTAAGATGGCAGCAAGTGTCAACCATCAAATGAAAAATAAGGCAGTCCTAGTGGCGTTGAGTTAAATAAAAGGGCCTATACTAAGAAACTTATTGCCAAACCTTACAACTAATACAAAAAGGGTGTGGGATAGCTTTCAAAAAAAGAAAAGTGTTGTCAAATCATATGTCAGGATGCAGTAGCTTGGGTCTCCCTTCACCATGTTTTTAACACGGGGTAAGAAGGGATCTTGGAGCACAGTACAGTCTCGGGCTCCTCCAGCACGTGACGATAAGTCTAATGGCAGCTCTCAGGACTGTCGATGGCCAAGTCTTGTTTCCTTGAAAGTCTCTTGCCTCCGAAGACCTGAGGTCTTCGACTAACCAAAGATAAAAGCTCCTTTACCAAATTAAAGTCTGTTGCCAATGTTCACTGAGTGATGGGTTCACCCCTGGGTCCCCCACTTCTGAGCGCTGACCTTTCTCAATTGTTTACTACAGTTTCACGCAGGGTGATGGCCTCACCCCTAGGTCCCCCTCTTCTGAACGCTGACCCTTCTTACTTATTTATTTTCCAAAATTATATGACAGTGCTTTTCTCAATGAACGTTTGGGTGATAGCTTCACCCCTGGATCTCCCTCGGTTCGGCTCGGAACCCTCTTTTCTCTTTAGGGGGTTTCGGTTTCACTTCACTTGGCTTCTCAATGTCTTTTCAATCAGTTCATAGTGGACATCCCTCGGCTGGTTCACCTCTGTCATCACACTGTTTCTCAGGGCTTTAGACTTTGCTCCTCTCGTCAGCATCCCCCGGCCGGGCTCACTCTTGCCAACTTCCCATTCTCTTGCATTCGCGGGATTAACTTCACTTGCTTTCACACTTGTGCAGATCAAAGTCTTTCGATTTTACCAGGATTTTACTAGACCTTCTGTATGATCACTTTGACCTCTTTTGGCGACTCACCTACAGCCTTCTGGTACCCGTAGTTTCGCTCCCATGGTGATCAACCAAAGTCTCTTGAGTTAGCACCCACATGGTGCCTGCGTTCTCCCTGCAGCTGGTCTCCCCCATAACACTCTTTACAGTTTGTTACACAGTTCATTAACCTTGGTTCAAATTTGCCACTTTGTGCTTCTCATTCAACACAGCCTAGCTCTTATCAGTCCTCTCCTCGACTCACTGGCTGTGATGAACCGCTTGGCTTTCAGACTTCACTGGAGTCAATGCCAGTACCACGGTCACGGGAGCTTCCCTCGCTCCTACTTATCGGCATAGGGTTGCCCTGTGTACTGAAAAATAATAATCAGAGGGATGGGAAGAAGAAGGATGGGAGTATTGGAATGGAGATTGGTGAAACAAGGGTTCTGGGAGTTTTGCTTTTTGGGTGCAACCAGGTTTGGGACCTTAGAGGATTGATTGTGTACAGAGAATTTATTGTATCTGAGTAGGAGAGCTGTAAGAGGGGGCAGATGTATTGTGTTGGGATTCCATCCTCTGCGCAGTCTCATTGGACCAAGGCGCAGCGCTATACCATGGCTAAACACCTTTTGCATCGCACCGCCACGTCACGTGGCCGCCGGCATTGGAGGTTGGCGTGGCAGCGATGGAGACCGTTGTATCAGCAGCAACACGCGGCGGTGTTTAATGTTGCCATGGGTAATGGCCGAGTACGCTGTCAGCTGACACAGCAAAATGATCTGAACACTTCACGCCCACATGAACAGGAGCAGCCTGACACCAGCCCTCCAGCTGCCAGAGCTCCATTCCTGGCACGAGTGAAGGCTCGCCTCGCCCCGCCCAATGAGCGCTATCCACACCCAGGGAGCCAACCACTTCTAGCCCAGAGCAGGTTGGTTCCTGCGCTACCTTTTTTTGTGGACTGGGCCCAGCCACACACTCTCGCAACAAGCAACAAATAGTACAGATTGACTGGTCCGGCCTGTACAGGGAGCCTGCCTCACAGCGAGATTCACTACAAGGTCTCTGTGGGGCCACCTACTTGCCCTGAAGAATGCGGTTCTTGTAGAAAAACATTTATCCCTCTGATGCATTTTCAAGTTGGATAACTCCTCCGCCGAAACGTGTACTATGTGCAAGGGGGTTGCACAAATCAAAAAGTCCCTTTGGGGTCCATTTATTATATAATGTTAGGCCAGTACTTGACATTGACAATCTGACCACGTTCCCCCTGTCACGTTGGCACCTGCAAGATTAGATGCTTTCCTAAATATAAGCTACTTTAGGACCTAAATGGTTACAGGTCCACAAGAGCGCCAATTTCTTTTGACGCCCATAACTTCCACATGTGTTACACATGGGGCATGCTTTACACTTAAAATCATTTGTGTACCTTCCCCTCACGGATTACGTTTTATATTTTCCATTTAACAAACACTAAAGTGCCCGGATGGGTTATGTTCTGTACTTCCAATTCACCTATGTACTGAAGAGGACTTTAATTTCTGATTTCACTAGTTATTGAAGTCTAGATTATTGCAATTTGTCATATGTATGTTGTTTACAAATATTTTTTTGATGTTCTTTGTTTTAATACAAACAACGTATGTTCACAACCTTTGATATGTGTGAGTCTCCTTTTTCAACCTTTTTTCTTTTTGGACAATTTCATGGGTTACAAACTTAGGGATTTAATCCATTACTACCAATATACCAGGTTCCCCAAATCCCATTATATATTTGTTTCATTTATTGACAAAAATTGGGTATGAACCTGTAACGTAGCAGTTCTACCTCCTTTTGGTTTTGTGACACAGCAAAATGCAGCATGCTCTCTGTTCCGGATAGAGTATGGCAGCCCACTTGATTCAAATGCTTCTTATTGAAGTTTCGTTCCTTGTTGTAGTTTCACATACTTTGGATATATTCGTTGCCTGACTCCTTGTTTCCATCCCCGACATTGGATTGCTGTGTTTCTGCCTGTCTCCTGTCATACGATATTTGAAACCCTGCTTAAGCTTATACAGAATGCATTCCCTACTGTTTTGTCTTCACGCTGCCAGTTAATGCCGAACCCTGCCTTCTCATACGGACTACATTGCCTACTGTTTTGTCTTCACGTTGCCAGCTAACACCGAACCCTGCTTTCTCACGGACTATATGTCACTTCTGTGCACGGACTAGAGACGCTAAGCAAAATTGTGCACATCCTCAGCCGTTTAGGCGTCCTCGTGCCTACGGGAAGTTAGGTCCTTACTAACCTACCCTTTCCCTCTTACCTACCTTGTCATCTGTTGGTATCACCAGGAACTATACATCCATCACGCCCTGCTACAACCACCACATGGTAAGAAAGCAAACCTTAAGTCCTCATACCTTGCGTTCCCGCTTCCACCTGGTGTTTAACCTTCCTGTTTGTTGTGTTGTTTAGGTTGTGTACAAGCCCTGGCCACCACCTTCCTCTAAGGGTGTTCGGTTCCATCACTACTGGATAGGATCCCTCTCGCTAGGTTAGCAGTGTTCTGCATTACTAAACACTGTCATTGATTTGAGTAATAGACAGTAACTGTTGGTTCCCCTGAATACAGTTGGCATTGTTGGGCGGGGCTAATTAGCCCTGCTCTTTCCATTGATCACCCGCTCTGTTAGTAAATATAAACTAATAGCGGGGTTCATTGATAGAAAGAACACCAGTCTGCAGAGAAGAGTCTGCCGTGTCTGAGGTTCCCAAAACACAGAGTGGAGAAGTTTCAAGCTTCTTCAAGTGTGTAACCAGTCTCACGTGGTAAGTTACTGCTGTCTGTATTGGTGGTTCACAACATATTGCAAACTACGAAGGCCTCAGGGATCTCGTCCTCTTTATCCTCCTCGGTACAGTACTGTGTCTCACCTTGGATATCCTCCCAAGCATATCCACGGTTTCCCCTATCCAGGTGATCCTCCCCCGCTGGTCCACCCCCAGGAATTGGATCCAACAGCGATGGGCGTGTCCTGGCCACCCATATAAGGGATTCCTGGGCTCTACCTGGGAGAATACATTCAGGTTTCTCACAGAGCACAATTAGGGGCAGAACTAGGAAGCCCCAATTACTTTTTCAAAAGTTCTCGATAACCTCACTGGCCAGTGTGTTTTCAGTCCCCCACAGTGCTACCCCATAGTTAGTAGCTTCCTTGACCTGTGCGCGATACACTTCCATAATTGGATTCAAAAGGTTGGCCTTGACACATCTTTGTGAATCATGAGATGCCCCCCAGTGCCTGTTTCATTTTAATACCTTGTCTATGGACATGGGCCACCGCCCTCCAGTTTTCAGAAAAGCAGATACCTAAATAATCAAATTTGGTTACCCTGGGGCTGATGGACACATTGCTTACCATGCTGCACATTTTAGTTTACTTTTTTCCTCTCCCAGGGCTACATGCCATCACTGCCGACTTGCTTGTATTTATTGTTAATTTTTAGGCAGTCATGACGTCGGTATAAACATTTATAAGCTTCTGAAGGGCTTTCGGTGTCCGAGCAATTAGAACCATGCCATCAGCAAATGGTTTCTCTCTTTTTTTTTGTTTTCATCCAGAGCAAGGTGAGTTGAGCTGCAGCCCTTTTTTTGGTGTTAATAGAGTGGCATACCTAGTGTGGCGATTTCTGTAGGGCCCGTGCCCTGGTGTGTCCCTCTCCCCTCCACGTTCCTCCCCGGCCCTATTTCCTGATTGCTAGTCAGCCCTCCCTCCCATCTCCCATCCCGCCCACCCCCGCCCTGATTTGTTCATCAATCCCTGTGGCCCAGACCTTGTCCTGCGCAGCGTCGATCCCTCAGCTCTTTCCATCCAGAGCGAGGTGAGTTGAGCTGCAGCCCTTTTTTTGGTGTTAATAGCGTGGCATACCTAGTGTGACGATTTCTGTAGGGCCCGTGCTCTGGTGTGTCCCTCTCCCCTCCACGTTCCTCCCCGGCCCTATTTCCTGATTGCTAGTCGGCCCTCCCAGCTCCCACCCCTCCCACCCCCGCCCTGATTGGTTCATCAATCCCTGTGGCCCAGACCGAGTTCTGCGCAGCATCGATCCCTCGGCTCTTTCCATCCAGAGCGAGGTGAGTTGAGCTGCAGCCCTTTTTTTGGTGTTAATTGCGTGGCATACCTAGTGTGGTGATTTCTGTAGGGCCTGTGCCCTGGTGTGTCCCTCTCCCCTCCACGTTCCTCCCCGGCCCTATTTCCTGATTGCTACTCGGCCCTCCCTCCCGCCTCCCATCCCGCCCACCCCTGCCCTGCTTGGTCCAGACAAGAGGATTCCCCTCCATTGCCAGTTCTCCTAGGGCAGCCCGCTGCCCGGCAGCCCATCGGCTAAGGACCTGAGGCAAAGGACGGCTCCAGATAGTATCTGCAGGTGTCCGCAGGAGAAGCAAGAAGACAACAATAAGTAAGTGTGGCAAGGTCAGGGACTGAAGCAATTTCTTCACGCCATAGTTCCCTACCACTCAAACCCAGAAGATAATCTGTTGCGGTGTAGTTTGCATTTAGAAAGTGCTCCCTGTAGCATAGTTGAATTTAGAAGTGTGCCCAATAGGGTGCCTTGGTTGAATTTAGAAGTGTGCCTAATAGTGTGCCCTGGTTGAACTTAGAAGCGTGCCTAATATCCTCTCTGTGCAAAGTTGAATTTAGAAGTGTGCCTAATATCCTCTCTGTGCAAAGTTGAATTTAGAAGTGTGACTCATATCCTCTATGTGCAAAGTTGAATTTAGAAGTGTGACTAATATCCTCTCTGTGCGAAGTTGAATTTAGAAGTGTGCCTAATAGCGTGCCTTGCTTGAATTTAGAAGTGTGCCTAATATCCTCTCTGTGCAAAGTTGAATTTAGAAGTGTGTCTCATAGCGTGCCTTGATTGAATTTAGAAGTTTGCCTAATATCCTCTCTGTGCAAAGTTGAATTTAGAAGTGTGCCTAATATCCTCTCTGCACAAAGTTGAATTTAGAAGTGTGCCTAATATCCTCTCTGTGCAAAGTTGAATTTAGAAGTATATATAACAACATCACTTTGGCATAGCGGAACTTAGACAGTGTCCCTTATAACGCCATTGTGCCAAAGTCTAGAAAGTCTGTCCTATAGCTTATCTGTGTCATCATTGCATTTAGAAAGTCTGCCCTATAGCATATCTGTGTCATAATTGAACTTAAAAGTCCACCTAAAAACACAGCTGCGGTGTTGTTACATTCGAAATTCTGCCTAAATAGCATACCTGTATCCAAGCTTGCTCGAAGAAAGTCTTCCTAACAGCGTAACTGGGCTGTAGCTGCAACCAGATAGTCTGCCTAATAGCATATTCTATGGTCTAGCTACATTTCAAAACTGCCTAAAGGCATATCTGCAGCCTAGTTTGCAATTAGAACATTAAAACTTAGAAACCGTGAATAATATCACCTAGTGGTATAGCTGAACTTTTAAAGTCCAAATACAAAGTGTAATTTGCGTCTGAAACTGTACTTAATAGGAGGTACTGCCGTGGTACTGTTAATCATAGAAAGAGTGAACATTTAACATACCGTGTTATAGCTAAAGTTATTTCATAACTGCCTAAAGGCATATCTGCAGCCTAGTTTGCAATTAGAACATTAAAACTTAGAAACCATTAATAATATCACCTAGTGGTATAGCTGAACTTTTAAAGTCCAAATACAAAGTGTAATTTGCGTCTGAAACTGCACTTAACAGCAGGTACTGCTGTGGTACTGTTAATCATAGAAAGAGTGAACATTTAACATACAGTGTTATAGCTAAAGTGGGATGGTGTGAACGAAATCTCCCAACCCATCTATATCACAGTTACTAACCATGAGTGCACCCAATCCAGCAAGGTCTGCCGGAAACGACCCCCGTGCACCACCCCCCACCTGCCAGCCCTACCTCCCGTCCCCCATCCCCAATTCAGCCCACCCTCCACCACATCCCCCACCCATCCCCTTTCCAAACACCAAGCCAGAGGGGCACGATGGCGAGCCAACCGCCCCCTAAGACTACTGCCCTTGGAACCCCTCCACCAATCAGCCTACTATGATCATGCCCACTCCCCTCACTAGCCTCCCAGGCACACCCTGCCCAGCAATCATGCACCCCCAGTTTTTCCCATCAACCCCCACCATGAACCCCCCACAACCACACTCCTTCCCTCCCTAAAAACTGCACGCCTAGCCCTTGCAAGAACAGAAGCCCCATCCCTCTCGCCCTCTGACCCCCTACTCTCTCGCACACACCATTCGCAACAAAGACACTAAAGAGGAAATGTACCTGGTCCCCCTCAATCTCGCAGCACTCATCGCCTCCCCTGTCTCGACCCACCACCTCATCTCCCCAATCACCACTCTCCCCCCACGCCTCACCCTGCCTGAAACCCCTCTCCCTCGATTTCTCACCGACCACATCTGAAACTCCTAACCCCCCACCTTCAAATCCCCGTGCCAAACCCAATCATCCCAACACACGCGTCCATCCACTCCCACCCGAAACCCACCAACTTTTCTGCTCGCCCACTCTTCCCATCGACCATCAACCACCCCACCCCTCTTGCTTCCCAGTTAACACCCTCCCCCTCCAGCCCCCCATCTCTGCAGCTCCGACATCAACCTCATCTACCGAAGTGGATTGCATCCTACTTAATGCCCGATCTGTAGCAGAAAAACAGACACAGCATCTTTGACCTCCTCGCCCCCGACAAACCAGACCTGATCTTCATCACCGAAACCTGGTTATCTGATGACTTTGCCCCTATCGCCAATGAAGCCTCCCCTCCCCGACTACTCGCTCATCCTACTGAACCGTCCATCTAGAGGAGGAGGAATAGCATTCGCCTTCAAGTCTCACTTCCACGCTTCAATCATCGACAACCAACCTTCCATTCCTTCCTGCGAATCACTCCTCGTTAAACTATCCCTTCCCCCTTCGTTCTCCCACAGCTTCCTAATAATCTACAGACCCCTGGCTACGAAAGACAATTCTCAAACAACCTCTGCGACTCTATTGCGACCCTCCAACTAAACCATCCCAACCTCACCCTTCTAGGAGATTTCAACAAATGGCTCGACATTTCCACCAACCCTATGACACACTCTCTGGTTGACGGCCTAGGTGCGATTAACCTCCAACCCCACTTAAACGGCCCGACTCACTATGAAGGACATACTCTTGATGCCATCTTCAGCTACCACAACCTGATATATCTAAACCCCTCCACCCCTATCATCTGGTCCAATCAATTCATTGTTTTCTTTTTAAACACTCTTTATTAGCATTTCTTGCTCCTCCCTATCTCTCCTCCCTTCTCTCCTTCTACTCCCCCTCTCGCCCCCTTCGTTCTGCTGACCACTTCCTTCTCACTGTTCCCCCTTCACCCTGTGCTTCCTCCCGGTTCCGCTCCTTCCAACTTCTTGCTCCTCTGCATTGGAACTCTCTCCCCCTCTCGATCCGCTCTTCCACTTCCCTCACCTCATTTCGCACTTCCCTTAAATCCCTCCTGCTCCACTCCCCACCTTGAAGCACCCCCCTGCCCTCTTTACTCCCCCCTGTTCTTTTTGTCCCCTCTTTTAATTCCTCTCTCCCTTCTACCTTTACATTCTTCCTCCCCTCCTGTTACATTTATTCAATCCTTCCCCTGCCCCTCCCCCAAAACTCCTGTTCCCACTCCACTTCCACCCCTCTCTCAGTCAATTGCTCTTTGCACTGTTTTGCTGAATGATTCAAGTTGTAATTTGCTCATAAAGTTATTGTTATTACTCTGTATTTTGCTGTTCCAATGTACAGCGCCTTGGTGTAAAGCGCTCTATAAATAAATAAATAAATGTTAACACCCTGAACTCACCTCCCCGCACCCACTCGCCCATCCAACCCCTCTCCCCTCCGCTTACAGACATCCAACAAACTTTAATAAAACATAGTAATAACCCCCTCACCCCACCCATCCCCCATCCCCCCTTTCCAATGTCCAATTTCCGGCCTCCGGGCCTTCCAACGATCACAGCGACCCGAACCATCACGTCCATAGTTTCCCTAAGAGTCCAACTTATCCTACCAATACCCCAGCACCCCTCTTCCCCTTCCTCCCTTGTCACCCCCCTCATCCATAAATCCTCACAGTGGTCATAGATCATTGTCTTTAGACAGATCATTCAGCAGCTGAGCCCATTGAACAGTAACACCTTCCCCTTCCAGTCCGGTGTCCACCTTTTGCAGAACCGTCATTTCCGCCAACCCCCACCTCCGCACATCTTTCTGCCATAAAACCACTGACGGACCCTGAGGGCACTTCCACGCTATCGCCATCTGGCGTTTAGCCAGTATAAGTAGGAACCGGCCCATCCTATTCCGCACTTTATGCCTCTTCTCCCCCAGGAGCTTGCCCCACAGACACGTCTCTGGACAACGCTCCAATCTAGTGCCCAACAACCCATTCACCCCTTTCAGAACCTCCTCCTAATACGCCACTATTACCCTGCAGTCCCATACCATATGCCAAAACCCCGCCCATGGCACCCCACACCTAGGGCAGTCATCCGATAAATCCTTGTTCATGGCCTTAAGCACCACCGGGGACACATATGTTCTATGGAAGATATTGAATTGAACCAGTTGAAACCGGGCATTCCTCGATGTCCGTCGGACCAACCCCAATACCTTGACCCATTCTTCATCTATATATACGGTGAGCCATGTCCGCCTCCCACCTTCCCTTAACCTTCAAATCCCCTTCTGCCCCTCCCTCCCAGAGGGCCTTGTATATCCGCGATATGCGCCCCCCCTGTCTGGTCCAGCAATCCTCGGAGGACCGGGCACGTTTCCGGCTCCTCCGGAATTTCCACCCACAACTCCGCCAGCCTATGGGCCACTGCCCCATATGCTAGGAAAAACCCCTGCGATAGGTCAAATTTCCGGCACCACTCTGCACAGGTAAGCAATCTCCCCCCTTCAAAAAGATCCCCCACCTTTACGCAGCCTTGTTCCCTAAGTCTCTGCACCCCTATTCTCCCAATTGCTTGACAGAGCTTCTGATCGGTACCCCACGGGAAATTACTCTCGTACCGCCCCTCTACTCCTCTACCCCCAACATACTTCCTCCACGTCTCCCAAACCGCCTCAAACACCACTGTTCTCCCTATATCCTCCAGTGTATACCAGAGAAGCTCTACCAGCCTCTTGTTCGACGGCCACCTACCTATCAATCCCGCAAGGACCTCCCCCCCTGGCTTATCCCACACCATCACCACTTGCAACTGCGCCACCACAAAGTACTTCTCATAATCCGGGATCCCCAGACACCCATCCTCTCTGGACATCCGCAGTATCTTTAAGGACACCTTCCTTCTCCCTGTATCCCATAGTAACTCCCTAATCTTCACATCTAACATTTTAAAGAACACCTTCTTTGCCACATATGGTATATTAGTAAAAAGAAATACAACAATCGCGGCAGAATCGCCATTTTACAGAGGGCCACCCTACCCATCAAGAAAAGCGGTAATACCTTCCAGAACTGGACAGAGTCCCCTATTCCGGGCAATGCCCTTCCCGTGTTGTACACAAATGTGTCTTCCAAATCATGAAATATTCGTATCCCCAGGTATCGGAATTACTCCGTCTCCCATAGTATTCCCAGCTCTGGCAACTCCCCCAGTGAGCGACCCCGTAGCCCCCCAGGCGGAAACACCACCAACTTCTCCAGGTTAATCCGAAAGCCCGACACCTGCCTAAAATTCCAAAGTATCTCCAACAAATCTGGAAGGTATACCTCAGGGTCCACTATATACAACAAGAGGTCATTCGCGTAGAGAGACACTAGGTGTCTGAGGCCCCCCGCTTCGATCCTGGCCTCCATCATCTCTTGCCTCAGGAACGCCGCCAGTGGCTCCAGGGCCAGGGCAAACAAGACCGGCGAGACTGCACACCCTTGCCGGGTCCCCCTCCCCAACTCCCATGTATCCGACACCCAATCATTCGTCCTGACCATCGCCAACGGCTTTTCATACAGGAGGGCCAACCACCTACAAATATTTTCCCCATACCCAAATTCACGCAGCACCCGAAACAACCACTTCCACTTCAAGGAATCAAACGAAGCCAGCGCCATGTCTCGATTCCGTGATTTCACTAAATCCATAACATGGTGCAGGCGCGTGATATTTCCTGATGTATTCCGTCCTCCAATAAACCCACATTGATCCGGATGGACCAAACTCAACGCCACTACCGCCAACCTAGCGGCCAGGATCTTCCCCAAAATGTTTCCATCCACATTCAATAAAGAGATGGGGCGGTACACTGCACAGTCTCTTGAATCTTTCCCCTCCTTTAGGAGTACCGTAATTACAGCCTCCCTCATCGATTCCGGGAGACAGCCTATTCGGAACGCCTCCTCATATACCTTCTGCAACTGTGGTACCAGGAGATCCGCAAACTTAGCATAAAACTCCACCGGAAGCCCATCACTCCCCAGAGCCGTACCTCTCTTCATCACACGAATCGCCCAACGAATGTCTCCCTCCTCTATCGGGGCCTGCAATTCTTCCCGCCTATCCTCCGCCAATGTCGGTAACTGGAGTAGCTCCATGAGGTCTTCAACATCCTCCTCCAGATACCCTCCCTCGCTCGTGTACAATTCCTTGTAGAATGCTACAAAAGCATCATTGATACCCTTCTGGGTCCCTATTACCTCCCCCGTACCGGACCTTAGCTGGGTTATGACCCGACTCGGCTGCTCCCTACCAACCAACCAAGCCAACAGCCTACCCGCCTTATGCCCTTCCCCATGCAATCTAACATCCCGCCTACTGCTATCAAAATGTGACAGCTCCACCAGGGTTTCCTGGTAAAGTTCCAACTTCCGGGCCAAGGCCTCCCCTACTTCCACCCCCCTCGCTGCCTCCCCATCCAACTCTGCTACCTGTTTCTCCAATCGTTGCAGCGAAGTTAAGAGTCTCCTGCACATCCCCAGTGTAACGGATAAACACTGCCCTCTCACTGTCACCTTAAAAGCCTCCCATAACACTCCCCTAGACTCCACCCAGCCCTCATTCAACTCGAAGTACGACTTTATCCCTTCTCGGAGTTTCCCCACAAATGCCCCATCCTGTAACACCTCCCTCCGCAAATGCCACAGCCGTCGCAGAGGCCTCTCTATGGACCCAAACAGTATGACCACTAATGGGGAATGGTCCGACAGAGTGTGCCTCAGGTAACTTGCCTCCCCAAAATGCTGACAGTGCTCTTTCCCCGTTATAATGTAGTCCAACCGGGAATACGAACCATGCGCCCCGATTAATAGGAATAAGCCCTTTCCTCACCATGCTTCTCCCTCCACACCTCTACCAAGTCAAGTTCCCTCATTATCCCATGGATCGACCCCACCATATGCTTCTTAGGTCCCCCTCTACTCCCCAGCCCATCCAGCCGCTCATCCAGGTGACAATTAAAATCCCCACCCCATATTATCACATCCCCCCTATACGCCCCCATCATGCGCAGCACTGAGGGGAAATACTCCTTATCATCCGTGTTCGGTGCATATGAATTAACCAAACAGATCACATTGCCCTTGCCCTCCCAAAAACATTGCACAAGCACCGTTCTACCACCCTCATCTTTTGACACCCCCTCCACCCTCAGGGGCGTCCCCCTTGCCACCCAGATAAGTACCCCTCTAGCCTGGGATGAATATGTCGTACCCATTACTTGCCCCCCCACATTTTCCCCAACTTCCCCAGCATTTCTGCTCCTGCATGTGTTGTAGCAGGGCCACTTGAATTCCCTGTCTTTTCAGAAACTCCCCCACTCTCCGCCTCTTCTGATAGTTCCCCAATCCCCGAACATTCCATGTCCCAATTATCAATCTCCTAACCTACCCATCTAAACTGTTGATGATATTGTTAGCGTTATCCCCTCCATTCTCCCAGAAACCCAACTATCCACCCTCAGGTTCACCTTTGTCTTCTCTGCCCACCATCTGTCTGCTGTGATCAGTCTTACTGCTATGTCCCGTTCCCAACTTCCCTTCTTGCGCCTACCTCCAACTTGGCGCTTCACTCCCCGGACTCCACCCACCCAACCCCCCACCCCCTCCTCCACTTCCCCTCTCCCCACCCTCCCCTTTCCCCCTTCAACCCCCCCATAACTCCCAGAACTAGCCCCACTCCCCTGAATGCCAATCCACCCATCCTCCCTCCCAACAACTGTAGACCCATTGACTCACTCGGCCCCTCAATTTACTCCTCTCCCAGGGCCAGCGGCCAATAATGTCGCTTGAACTAGGGGGACTCCATCACCTCCCACCGCTCCCGACTCTTACCCCTCCAGATCACCACCTGCTCACTCCAAAACCGCCCACCCTTGTGGTGCACCTTCCCTCTCCTCCTGCACCCCACTTTATCCACATTTTTCCGAGTCTGGTCCTGCCGCCTCTTTATGCCCCCCAGCCGGAGGATCCATCCTATGTGATCTCATATTTAACCGGTCCCAGACCTCTTTCGGAGATGTGAAAAACCAAGATTTCCCACCCGCCAACACCTTGAGCTTTGCCGGAAAGAACATCATGTATTTTAAATTATGTTCCCCCAGACGACTCCTGACAGCATCGTAAGATCTTCTTTGGTGCTGTACCTCCAACGTGAAATCGGGAAAAAATCTCAGCTGTGCATTACGAATCAAATATTGGCCCACTCTGCGGGCATCCTGCAAGATTGCGTCCCGATCCCGGAAATTCATAATTTTGGCCACCATCACCCTCGGAGGGTCTCCCGGTGGGGGGGGCCTCCCAGGAACCCTATGAGCCCTCTCCACAGTGAAAAGGTTGGATAAACCTTTGATCCCCAATACTTTTAGGACCAAGTTTTCCACAAATAGTTCCGCACTAGGGCCCTCTTCTCGTTCCGGAAGCCCAACCAAGCGGATGTTGCACCGCCTAGAGCGCCCCTCCGCATCTTCTGCCCTAGTTTCTAATACTCGAGTTGCCCCCACAAGGCCCGCCACCTGATTTTTTAGCTTTTGGACCTCATCCTCCACTGTGCTGACTCTCTGCTCCACTTCAGTTACTCTCTCACACACCTTCCTAAGGTCCGCCCTCACCAAAAGACATCCACCCCCACCTCTTTGATACTTTCTTGAAGGGTGCTCCTGGATACCTGTATCGCCTCCATCAGCGAGTCCAAAGTCTCACTATACCACCTTCCGCCCCTGCAGATGCCTCCCCCACCTGCCGATCCAGTCTGGCCTGCCCTTGTGGCCTGTCCTTTGCAGCAGCCTATTTATCTATTTGTTGCTGGTTTTTCCCCATAGTTGCCTCAGTACCCGCCACTCCGTGTCCTGCCAACGTCCCAGCGGCCAATATTGCTTAACGTCCGCCGATGCTGCCAAAAATGACTCTGCCAGACCACCCCCGCGTTCCAAATTCACTCTCCTCCACCCGGATCCAGATCACCAGAACCACTACTCCTGGGGGACCTCCAGCCCCAGTTCGTAGAGAGGATGTTGCCTAAAGCAACAATACAGGATCCCCTCTGCCGGCTCACGCTACCTCACTACAATGCTTGGGAGACAGCCGCCGCCCCCTCCCACCGCGTCCTCCACAGGCGCGGCTCCCCAACACCGAGCAGCCTCGCCACCGGATAAAGACACTTTCCTGCAGCCCTCAAAATGCAGCGTATGCCTTACTGCTATCCCGGCTACACACCGCTGCTTCTTCCCCATTCCGAAGAAGCCGCTCGCCGGTTTCCTGTGCGGCTGCCTCCGCTGCTGTCCCGCAGCGTCTCACTCCTTCTCCCAGGGAACGGACGCCTCCTCCGCTGGGGGGAAAGAGAAGCCTCCCCGGCCTCCACTCCTCGCTGTCCGCCCGCTCCTTGTCTCCAACTGGGGAAGGTGGGGGGGAAGCCTCACCTCTCAGCCCTTCAACGCCGCTATGACTCGGCGTATCTCGGCTCTGTTCACCGCCGGAGCCAAGCCTGCTCTCCCCCCGTTATTCCAGGCATACAGTGTTTTTTTGCCCCTCACACCCGCTGGGCAATCCGCTCTCCTCCTCCTCAGCGTGCTGCAAGGGCCATCTTGCAAGTCCATTCCCGCCACACCGTCGTGTCGTCGGCAGCTCGTAGGATCGCTTCTCCTCCACACTCAGCCTCCAAACTGAAGCCGCCAGCTCTACAGCAAATACGAACGTGTCCCCACACTCGAAAATTAAAACCTGGGGTCTTTTACACTCAGGATAACAGCAGGATTCCTATAGTGGCACGGGAGCTCTGGAGGTCTACTTGCACACCATTCGGCAGTAAGCCACGCCCCTCCTCGATCACTTCATTGTTTCTTTCGCCATTCGCTCACCCAACCCGCTTCCCGTACCCGAACCTCTGAATCTACGCAAATGCTGGAAGAAACTAATAATCCTTCCTGACCTAGCTGACGCACTCCTCCAGTCTCCTCCGCCTACCTGCCTACTCAATAATCAACTAACTCCCGACGCCTTTGACACATGGCTCAACACCTCACTAATGCGGCTCACACCCTCTTGCAAACCATCAGCCCGCCGTTGGCTTTTCCCTAGATGGTTCACACCTGAATTGAAGACCAGTAAATAACTATATAAATAACTAGAACGCAAATGGCGGAAAGACAAAACACCCCTGAGTAGATCCACCTTGGCCCGTCACCTTCATCAGTATAAGGCAGAAATCCGGAAAGCAAAAAAAAACCCATTACAACTCCCGAATCCTAAACTGTAAAAACTCCAGCAAAGAACTTCACAAAATCATCACCGAATTCACCAAACCATCATGCACCACCGCCGTCCCGACCCCCTCACAATCGTTGTGCGACTCACTCTCGCTCCACTTTTACTCCACAGCTCTCGAAAGAACAAATTCTCTAAGCAACAAACTAGCTCTCTTACACCCACCAGGCAACCCACCCCCCATACTGGCCAACCCACCGCCTGCGACCACTATCCAACCAACGTTCAACTCATTTAATCCAATATCAGCTGACCAATTTCTCAAACTCCTCTCTGCCCGCAAACCATCCGGCTCTCCGCTGGACCCTTGCCCGGCCACAACCCTCAAATAAATTTTCTTATCTACCTGTGTGGGAGAACACGCAAGAACCATCATAAATGACTCCCTTTCCTCAGGAATTTTTCCTGACGCATTCAAAACGGTTCATGTCAAACCTCTAATAAAAAACCTTCCCTTGACCCTCTTGAGCCCAAAAACTACTGCCCCGTTTCAAACACCAGGTTCCTTGCCAAATTCATCGACCGAACTGCCTACTCCAACTAAATGCCTTTGTGGAAGCCAACACTCTCCTAGACCCCGCTCAATTAGGTTTCAGAGCCCGACACGGAACCGAAACCACCCTAACCTCAATCTGCGATGACCTTAAAAACACGGCAGACTCTGCGGGATGCGCCGCATTAATCCTTCTTGACCTATCCGCTGTCACAGGTTTCCCCCCTTCTCACCTGTCTATGTTGCCTGATGTCCTCTTTAGGTGGAGTCTTCTTTCGTATGGTTGGGGACTTAAATAAGCCCGCTCGGCCATCCTCGGCTTCCAGATTACGTTCAGCTTCGATGTCCAGGATCACGTAAAACTCCGGGATATTTCAAGAAGGAGTAGGGGGGCAAGCGGAAGCGACACAGGGATTCCGGGAAGTTAGGAAAGAGGGAAGAATTCGGGAGAAGGGAATCCAGGGGCCAGGGGATAGCAAGTAGCACTAGAGAAGGTTCGGAGCAGACGTCCAATCACAGCTAGTAGCAGCGCTGAGACACGCAGGGCCGCGGGGGTGTGGCTTCTTTATAGAGGACGCTGCGTAGAACGTGAAGACTGGAGAGCAGCGTTCTGATCTTGCCGCCATGTTGGTAGTATTATGGAGTGTAAGGCCCGACGTGTCAGGGACCAGGAGGCCCAGAAGGGGCGAGTTCGATGGTTCATGACAGCATGCCTCCTCCGGAAACTCGTTCCACCGGGTTTGCCCGGGTGTATGAGATGGAACCTTCTGAGTAACCTGGGGGTATTTAGATTTGAGATAGGTTCCCAAGTGCGTTCACTGGGGGGGATATCCTTTCCATTCCACCAGGTACTGGAGTTTGCCACGTCTATATCTAGAATCGCAAATCCTGGAGACCTCATACTCCAGTTGTTCATTGATGAGTACTGGTTTGGGCCGAAGGTTAGTTCGAGAAGTCTGAACATATGGCTTCATTAAGGACATGTGAAAGACTGGGTGAATTTTCTTCCAGGAGTCTGGAAGCTTGAGTCGGTAGGCCACTGGGTTGATGACTTCCTTTATAAGGAATGGCCCATACTATAGGGGAGCCAATTTATTTGGTCGCAAATGCCGTGGTAGCAGTTTTGAGGACAGCCAAACCACATCCCCTATTGTGTAGGAGGGCCTTGGTCTTCGTTTGGAGTCCGCATACAGTTTGGTCTGGGTCCTGGCCTTTTCTAATTGTTCTTTGGCTTCTCTTTGAACATTAATGAGCATTTCAATCCAGGAATCGACTATTGGAACTGGTGTAGGATGAGGAAGGATAGAAGGTAGAACCGAAGGGTGGAATCCTTGGCTACAGAAAAAAGGACTGGTCTTAATAGCAGAGTGGTCCGAATTATTATAGGCGAATTCAGCCACTGGTATTAAAAGGGACCAATCGTCCTGGACCTTGGTAGCGAAGCAACAGAGGTATTGTTCCAAGGTTTGGTTTACGCGCTCTTCGGCTCCTTTGGTTTGGGGATGATATCCTGAGGAAAGAGCGCCTTGGATTCCTAGTATTTGGCAAAGATGTTTCCAGAACTGAGAAATGTATTGGAGCCCTCTGTCTGATATGATCTTGGAAGGAAGTCCATGCAGTCAGAATATGTGTTCCAGGAAAATTCCAGCAAGTTCTGACGAGGATGGCAGTTTAAACAGAGGTGTAAAATGGGCCACATGGGTGAACAAATCAATGGTGACCATGATGGTTGTGTATCCCCTGGAAGGTGGTAATTCCACAATGAAGTCTGTTGCTATGAATTCCCAAGGCCTTGTTGGAAGTGGAGGTTGCTGCAATACACCCACTGGTCTCTTGTTGTCATGTTGTTTTGATTACAGACAGAGCATGCCTGGATATACCTTTGTACATCAGCTTTCACTCCAGGCCACCAAAATTGCCTTTGTATTAATCGGAGGGTATTGGTAATACCACGATGCCCGGAGTAAAGAGTATCGTGACAGAGATTTATTATCCTTTCTGTAGTTTTTGTGTTGGGTTGACCAAGGCATTCTCTTTGAACAAGTATCCATTTTTGGTTTTCAGTTTCCACTGGTTCTTGTCCGAGATATCTTTCCAGAGTTCCGAGGATTGAGTCTGAATGGGACTTCATCAAGGAGGCTGGTCGCCTGGGCTACAATTATTGTGTGGGGAAACATCTTGGGAAATGTTCGGTCATCAGGAGGTTCATAGTCAGGGCGCCGAGACAAGGCGTCAGCAATTACGTTTTGTGTTCCCGGAACATGGTGAATCTGGAACTGGTATTGGGCAAAGAAGAACGCCCAACGGGCCTGACGGCTGTTCCTGCATTCCAGGGCCTGTAACACTTGGAGATTTCGATGGTCCGTCCGGACCTGGACAGGATGTTTAGCTCCTAGAAGTAAATGACGCCACTCGGTGAAGGCTTGACGGATGGCTAGAAGTTCCTTTTCTAAGACTGAGTAATGAGTTTCACTGGAGGTCAATGTCCGTGAAAGATAGGCAATAGGATGTTCTAGCCCGTCATTGAGTTCCTGTTTCAGAACTGCTCCGATGGCCTAGTTAGAGGCATCTGTTTCCACTAGGAATGTTCGATTTATATCAGGTTGAACCAGGATGGATGCTTGTGTAAATTCTGTTTTCAGATGTTGGAAGGCCTTCTCCTGGGCTGGGGTCCAATGATAGGGAGTATCTTTCTTCAACAAGGAGATGATCGGTTGAACAATCTCGGAGAAAGATGGTATAAACTTCTGATAGAAATTGGCCAAGCCCAGGAAAGATTGTATCTGTTTTACGGAGGTCGGAGTTGGCCAGGATATTATGGCCTTAACCTTGGATTGATCCATGCCTATGCCATCTGGGCTAAGGACGAATCCTAGATAGTGAACAGTGGAAACATGAAAAAGGCATTTCTCGGGTTTTGCTAGAAGCTTGTGTTCACATAGCCGTTGTAACACTGATTTAACATGTTCTTCATGCTTGAGAGGATCCTTAGAGAATATCAAAATATCGTCCAAGTAGACGATGACGAAATAAAAAAAAAGCATATCCGAAAACACCCGGTCCATAAAGAGTTGGAAGATTGCCGCAGCATTAGAGAGTCCAAAGGGCATGACCAAGTATTCGTAATGACCAAAGAGTGTTCTGAAGGCTGTCTTCCATTCGTCACCTTCTCTAATACGAATCAAGTGATAAGCACCCCTGAGATCCAATTTGGTGAATATTACGGCTCCTCTTACGGCTTACAGGATATCTGAAATCAAGGGTAATGGATAACGATCCTTAAGGGTGCACTGATTAAGACCTCGATATTCAAGACAAGGTCTGAGTTCCTTGGTGTCTTTTTTAGGAACAAAAAATAATGAGGCTCCAGCCGGAGACTTGGATGGGCTTATGGTGCCGTTTTTTAGGTTAGTATCTAGGTATTCACGAAGGGCCTTTTTCTCTGGTTCAGACAGGATAAACATCCTTCCAAAGGGAATCACGGCTGAAGGTTCGGTTTCAATAGCACAGTCCTCAGGCCTATGGGGTGGTAGGGCTTGGACAATAGCAGAAGAGAACACATCAGCGTATTCCTGGTAGGTTTTAGGAACCTGGATGATGTTGGAGACCCTAAGAGGATCTTGCTGAGTTGTCGAATGTTCTTCTGATTTTGTCGGTGAAGGATCCTGGAACAGACAATGGGACATGCAAAATTAGGAAACTAGGAACAGGGAACCAGCTGTCCAATTGATGTATGGGTTGTGTTTTTGTAGCCAGGGCATTACCAATACCATTGGGTAATGGGCAGATTTTATGATGTCAAACATTATCCTTTCTCGGTGATGGTTTATAGCAAGCTCAATTTCCTTAGTCTGAAGGGTTATGGGTCCAGAAGAAAGGGGTCTTCCATCAATTGCTTCTGCAGGTTGCAGGACGTTCCGGGATTTGTAAGTAATATGATGTTTAAGGACCCATTCCTGATCTATGAATATTCCCATGGCCCCACAGTCCACTAGTGCCAGAATGGGGTAGGATTCCTTCTTGGATGACGATAGAAAAGCCTGTAAGACTACCAGGGAGTTTTGTCCAGGAGAGTTCAAGGATGGTATAGATGTGGAGCCTGCATCTCTCTCCCAAAACTGATCTCCATCTAGGATCGGGAGCTAGCGTTTCCCGATCGCCGTGGAGGGGCTAAGGGACATTCTCTGACTAAATGCTTGTCCGAGGCACAGTACATGCATAAGCCAGTATGGATCCTTCTCAGCCTTTCTTGGGGGGATATGGGTCCACGTAAGGCCCCTAGCTGCATGGTTTCAGGTTCATTTGTAGGAACAGGAGAATCTTCGGATTTTGAAGAGCTCACAAGAGGATTTTTTTGGATGGTTGACTTGGTCTTCCTTTTCTCTGCCCTTCTTTCCTGGATGCGGAAATCAATCTGTAGAGCAAGATCCATAAGTGCCTGGTAAGAACTAGGACGTGCTACCCTGGCTAATTCATCCTTGACATCTTCATTTAGCCCTCTTCGAAAGAGGGTGAAGCAAGCTTCAGAAGGCCAACCCGCTTCTTTAGCCAATTGCTTAAATCGAGTTACGTAGGTGAGCATGTCCTGAGAGCCTTTCTGGAAATCGAGTAAATGCTCTTGAGCACTAAAGACCTGTTCTGGCCGGTCAAACATAGTCTTAAGTGCTCATCCAAAAGGGAATCTCTGGTGTTAACTAATGGTGTGGCCCAGGCTAAGGCATTCCCGGAGAGGTGAGAAATAATAAAGCCCACTTTAGCCCTGGGGGTGGAAAAATAATAAGGTTTAAAGGTAAAGTGGACCAAACAAGAATCCAGGAATCCTCGGAGGGTTTTTGCACTGCCGTCATATTTGTCAACAATGCCACCCAATAGCACGCTGTCCTTTGAGGCAGAGTCACGTGAAAGTACCAATTGTTTCAGTGCGGCGTTCTCCATTTTCAAGTTCTGTACTTCGGTCGATAGATCTTGCATGCCACGCATAAGATCCTGGATGGCCGCCTCCATGTCTGTATCGACTTCTGTCAGGTGGCGTCTCAATCTGTCACAGGTTTCCCCCCTTCTCACCTGTCTATGTTGCCTGATGTCCTCTTTAGGTGGAGTCTTCTTTCATATGGTTCGGGATTTAAATAAGCCAGCTCGGCCGTCCTCGGCTTCCAGATTACGTTCAGTTTCGATGTCCAGGATCACAGGAAACTCCGGGATATTTCAAGAAGGAGTAGGGGGGCAAGCGGAAGTGACACAGGGATTCCGGGAAGTTAGGAAAGAGGGAAGAAGTCGGGAGAAGGGAATCCAGGGGCCAGGGGATTGCAAGTAGCACTAGAGAAGGTTTGGAGCACACGTCCGATCACAGCTAGTAGCAGCATTGAGACGTGCAGGGCAGCGGGGGTGTGGCTTCTTTATAGAGGACGCTGTGTAGAACGTGAAGACTGGAGAGCAGCGTTCTGATCTTGCCGCCATGTTGGTAGTATTATGGAGTGTAAGGCCCGACGTGTCAGGGACCAGGAGGCCCAGAAGAGGCGAGTTCGATGGTTCATGACATCTGCCGCCTTCGACACAATCAATCACTCAATCCTCCTTGACCGCCTCCACTCCCTAGGAATTTGTGGAACCGCTCTCAAATGGATAGCATTCTTCCTCAAAAATAGGAACCAAATAACCCTACTCTCCACCTATTCCTCCCAAGCCCGACCAGTCGACACGGGAGTTCCCCAAGGAGCATGCCTATCAGCCCTCCTGTTCAATCCCTACATGGCCACCCTCCCACAAATAATTAGTTCACACAACATCCTGTGCTACAACTACGCTGATGACACTCAACTAATTCTAAAACTCCTGAACTCAAAACCAAACTGCCGACCTGACCTCGCTTCCTGCCTCCTCAACATAGAGCTCTGGATGACCATAAACCACCTCTTGCTAAACCCCTCCAAAACCGAAATCATGGAATGTGGCAACATCAAACTTCTTCCACACCCACTACATTGGCCATCTGCCATGGACAACCCACCGACTCCCTCTAATTTAGTAAAAAACCTTGGATGCACCCTAGACTCTGACCTAACACTCTCGCGCCAAGTCAACAATGTCTCAAAGTCCTGCCACTACCACCTTAAAACTCTTAGGCGCATTTTTCCATACCTCTCCTTTCCCAACAGACTCTCCGCGGTCCAATCAATTGTTATATCAAGACTGGACTACGCTAACCCCCTCTACCTCGGAGTTCACGCATACCAACTGACTAAACTACAAAGAACACAAAACGCCGCAGCCAAACTGCTACTAGCGCTTGGCTCTAGAGACCACATCTCCCCAGCCCTCAAAACTCTGCACTGGCTTCCGGTTGCCCGAAGGGTGACCTTCAAAACCTTATGCATTTCTCACCGAGCACTGCATAAAACCGGACCTCAATATCTTCAAGAGAAACTAAAACCCTATCACCATGCGCGTACTCTAAGATCAAGCTCATCTGGCCTCCTAGTCATACCAAAAACAAACTCAGGTTAGGCAGATCATCATTCTCAGCCTTGTCCCCCACGCTGTGGAACGCCCTCCGACCCCACATCCGACTCACCGAAGACCTCATGTCTTTCCTCAAATTACAGAAAACTTGGCTCTTCCCCTAAAACCGACCCCAAACTCAAACTAACTCAAACTGGATAACAGCATTTCAATTACTTTTGCCCAAATTCTAGAGCATAAATAGCAATGCAGCATCATGATCCGAGCGAGAAATCGAAAACTAATAACCTCTATTGGTTAGCTAAAAAGAACAAACAAAACAGAATGAGTAAAAAGGATCAAACCTGTGAAGTAGATAAAAAGAATAAGCTGTACGAGAGCATTAAAGTGGCTGAAATTAATGAAATGGACGAAATAAATATAATGGACAAGAGGATCATTGTGGACGTGAGGATTAAAGTGGATAACAACAATTCAACAAACCCAAACTACTAGATCATAAATAACAATAAAACAAATAACAATATAACCTCAAGATCCATGCGAGAAATCGAAAACTAATAACCTCTAATGTAAACTAAAAAGGACAAACAGAATAGAATGAGTAAAGTAGATCAAAGCAGTGAAGTGGATAAAAGAATAAATTGTACGAAAGCAGTACAGCAGTCGAAATTAATGAAATGGATGAAAGGAACAAAATGGACGAAAGGAATAAAGTGAAGAGGATGGAAAGATGAATACACGAGATGGATGAGTGCACAGACAGATGGCATGGAATGTAAGAGTGCATGGTATAAATCGAAAGTACAGAATAGATGATTCGAGTACATGAGATGGGTGTAGTGCATGGGACAGATGGAGAGCACGGAACTGATCGAGTGCGTGCGACAAGTGACATGGGCTGAACCGATAATGCAGGATGAATGAACGAAGTGAGTGGAGTGGGTGAAGTCGGTGGAGTGGATGAAGCGCGTAGAGAGGATGAGTGCGTAGGGCGGATGAGTGTGTAGGGCGGATGAGTGTGTAGGGCGGATGAGTGTGTAGGGCGGATGAGTGCGTAGAGCGGATGAGTGCGTAGAGCGGATGAGAGCGCAGAATGAATGAGGGCATGGAGCAGATGCGAGCGTGGAGCAGATAAGAGCGTGGTGCGGATGTAGGTTGTGGTGCGGATGTAGGGTGTGAGTAGATAGTAGAGTGGAGCGGATGTAGGGTGTTGAGCAGATTTAGGGTGTTGAGCAGATGTAGGGTGTGATGGTGTTGACCAGATGTAGGGTGTTGAGCAGATTTAGGGTGTTCAGCAGACGTTGGGTGCGGTGGTGTTGAGCCGATGTAGGGTGTTGAGCCGATGTAGGGTATGGAGCGGGTGTGGAGTGCAGAGTGGGAGTGGAGTGCGAAGTGGGTGTAGAACGCAGAGCGAGGAGCGGGTGTAGAGTGTGGAGCGGGTGTAGAATGCGGAGCAGATGTAGAGTGCGGAGCGGGTGTCGAGTGTGGAGCAAACGGATGATGTATGTGGACGGAACGGGTGAAGTGGTTGGAAGGAACGGGTGAGGTGGTTGGAAGGAACGGGTGTAGTAGGGGGAAGAAATGGGTGAAGTGGGTAGCAGTAACGGAGGATGGATCTGGAAGAACGGGTGATGTATAAGGATGAGACGGGTAAAGTATGAGGAAGGAACAGGTGACGTATGTGGACAAAATAGGTCAAATATATTAAATAGAACGGGTGAAGTATGTGGATGGAACGGGTGAAGTGGATGGATCAAGTGAAAAAGGTGGTTGGAACGGAGGAAGTATGGGGTTGGAACGGGTGAAGTATGTGAGTGGAACGGATGAACTGGGTGGACCGGATGAACTGGGTGGACCGGATGAACTGGGTGGAACGGATGAACTGGGTGTAATGGATGAACAGAGTGGTATGGGTGAACAGAGTGGTATGGGTAAACAGGGTGGAATGGGTGAAATATGTGGACGGAAAGGGTGAAGTATGTAGATGGAAAAGGTGAAGTATGTGGATGGATGTGGATGGAACGGGTGAAGTATGTAGATGGAACGGGTGAAGTATGTAGATGGAACAGATGAAGTATGTGGATGGAAAGGGTGAAGTATGTGGATGGAACGGATGAACTGGTGTAGAATGGATGAAGTGGGTGGAACGGGTTAAATGGTAGAACGGATGGAGTAGGTGGATGACCGGGCGATGTGTCTGGAACCGGTGAAGTGGGTGGAACCGGTGAAGTGGATGGAATGTGTGAAGTGGACGATACATGTGAAATGGCTGGAGCCAGTGAAGTGTGAAGATGACGTATGTGGAAGAATGATGCATGGAGAAAGATAACGTGGGTAGAACGAATGAAAGGAGCAGTGCATAAAATGGTTGGAGTGCATAAGATGGCTTGGAGTGCATGGAACGTATTGGAGTGCAAGGAACGGATTGGAGTGCATGGAACGGATTGGAAAGCATGGAACGGATTGGATTGCATGGAACGGATTGGAGTGCATGGAACGGATTGGAGTGCATAGAATGGCGTGACTTACATGGAACGGTTTGGAGTGCATGGAACGTTTAAAAGAGCATTGAAAGGAATGGTTCCGAGTGCTTGAATCGGTCGTAATACATGGAACAGTTCGGAGTACATGGAACGGATGGAGTAAATGGAACCATTGGAGTGGGCTCGATCTCAAGCACCTAAGGTAAGCCACCATATCACATCCCCACGCTTACTCTCTTCTTAACACCACCACTCAACTAGAACACAGCGATACTATGACACCATTCGGTATAGCTGTTCTCATACCATCATTTGCCTCATACTCCCCATCACCCTAACTAAACACTGCTGGTTACACATCCTCCAGCCTAGGCATTCTCCTCAGGCCTAACGCAGCCAGAATCGGTCTGGATAACAACATGCCAGTACTAACACATACTCTTGATCTCTCAACCACCACACCTACTGCTAAGAAGCAGCTATCACACGAATGCCACACCAGCTGCACACATATCCGGTGCTCACACGCACCTTATGACTCTATTCTCTCTACTGACTAGAACTTCGGTTCCCGAGGGCGTTCAACCTACCAGCGCCTTGAGACTATACCAATGGTACACAAGGTGCTATATAAATGCAAAGAAACATAACATAACATATGCTACTAATGGGAGTGCTTTAGCACCAATCCGAGGGTAATCTGTGTTTGAGTCCACAAGGGCTTTATACGGTGCGTCGACATATAAAGTGAAATAAACTGGCGCAAAAATACAGCCCTGGCGGACTCCCATTTCAACCTCAAAATAGCTTGTGGATTGGCCCTGTGCCCCAAAGCAGACACAAGCCCTGGTGTCCTTGTGAATCATTTGTAAGACCTTTAGTTACTCGGCTGGGCAGCCCATGGACCCGAGAACCCACCACATAGAAGCTCTGTCCACCCTGCCGAACGCATTGCTCACGTCCATAAAAGCCAAGTAAATCGATTCACCCCTGCCAAAAACAGAGGAATCCCCTACCAAATGCAAGTTAAGGGCTTGATCACATGTGCCCAGACCAGGCCTAAAGCCATATTGGACTTCTGGAAGAAATTGGCTAGTTAGAATCCAGTCCTCAACATGTTGTAGTATGGCGCGGCCAAGAACCTTGAAGGAGGTGTCCAGCAGTTAAATTGGCCTTTAAGCCAAAGGGCTTCCAGGATCCCCCTTTTTAAAAATGGGATGGATGATTGCACATTTCCAAGATTGTGGATAAATGCCTGTTTCCAAAAAGGAGTTAAAGCAGACTAACAAGAGGGGGGCCCACAGATCCATTGCTCCCTTTTCTTTTTTTTTTTTTTGGTAATTAAACCTTTTAACAAGATACCATATTACAAACTACATTTTAGTCATTTAATCTATTTCGCAACAACATATACATTTTTGTTTATAAAAAAGTTATTCTCTTTCCTTCAAGCATAGTATAAAATAGTAAAAGCTAAATTATAGCACATGCTATATTTACATATGCATACTGTATCACTTTGACAAATATCAGCATCCCTTGTTACAACATTTTATGGTAATCAGTTTTAAAAAAACAACATTAAATAGGGCACGTAATTTCCTAAAACATTTCTGTATTCCATACATTTGATATCCTGTTTATAATTTTGTTCCACATATGATACAGGGCAAAATGTAATATGGTGCTCTGTCCGGAATACATATGGCTCCACATTTGATCCAATTGGTAATTGGCCACAGGGTAAATAAAATACAAATATGCTTTTTTCATGAGCATCGTGGAGTGTGGCACATTTTGTGAGGAGGTGTCTAGGCGTCTCAATATCCATACCACAGAGTCTAAACAGTATATCTTCATATGCCACGTTTTTCCAAGTACCGAACTTAGACATCGTGGGTAGAAGCTCTGATCTTAACATGAGGATAAATCTTCTCACCCCATGGTTATAGTGGTTTACTAAATAGCTACCAGGTGAAGTAGGGAAAAAACTCAGTCTAACATAACATGTATAGTTGCTTTGTTTCCCTAGCTGGGTAAATCGGACCTCTCCCAGACACTCGCACAATTTTTTAATCTTTCCTCATTATCGGCTATGAGAAGATCTTCCTTGAGTACATAATAAATTTGTTCAAAGAAAGTCCTGCATTAACTCCGTCCCGATTCTGTAAGATATTATTACAGTTTTTCATTATCGATTCACTGGACACATTTCCACTTATGCGAATATAGAAGATCCCTTTAGATATCATGCATTGTGTACTTGGTGAGATAGTGCCCAATTCAAAATGTATAGCTTCCATAGAGGAGCATTGAGGGAGACCAAAAGCTCTTATCCATATTCTCCCTTCAGTTTTCTTAATCCACTCTAATTCACTCCTGGTATATATTACTAGACCGTAACATATACTGGGGATCAAACAAGATTTATATAGTTTCAAACACCCTTCTATAGAGTAATCACCTTTACTTCGGATGAAGTTTAGTATTGCATCAAACCTTCTTTCCATTTTCAGCACACATAGCTTTCAATTTCTTTCTTTACCATTTTTTCTGAGATGTACATTCCCAAATATATATATAAGATCGTACCACTTCTGTGGTTCCTCCCCCCAGCTGCCATTTCCAGCCCATATTTCTCTTTTTACCTGGTCTTAGTACCATAATCTTAGTTTTTT
This sequence comes from Ambystoma mexicanum, assembly GCF_040938575.1. Classification (NCBI taxonomy): domain Eukaryota; kingdom Metazoa; phylum Chordata; class Amphibia; order Caudata; family Ambystomatidae; genus Ambystoma; species Ambystoma mexicanum. Next base: position 1,261,540,933 of record NC_090925.1, on the reverse strand, counting down.
GCTTATTTATAATTAAGCTATGTTTCATCGAGTAGTCAGCTAAGGTGTCCATACTCCTTTGTAGGCCGATCTGAGCTTTATCAATAAGTAATGTATCATCGGCGTACTCCAGCCAGGCAAGTTTTTGCTCATTTATTCTCGGGGGAAAATTATGACAAGCATATATGTGGGTACCCATATCAGGTACATACAGATTGTATAATGTAGGCGCCAAGGGGCAACCCTGCTTCAAACCAAAATTAGCATCAATTTTCTCACTCAGGAGGCCCTCCTGAGCCAACCTTATCTGTACCGTAGTATTAGTATACAGTCCTTTACCAAAGTTCAAGACCATCTGTTTAATGTTCCACATTTGAAGCCTTTTCCATAGCAAGACCTGATCCACGGTGTCAAAAGCACCTTCAAAGTATATAAAACAAATCAACAATGCAACTTCTTTCTTTCTTAAGCAGTCTCACATTAGATAAAACAAGGTCCATAGATTGGATAGCACCCCCATGTCCTTTCTAAAACCACTTTGTTGGGTAGAGTGTAGTTTATTGATTTTTTGTGAATCTCAGATAACAATAATTTTGCGAAAATCTTAGCACAGACATTGGTCATAGCAAGTAGCCTGTAATTTATACGGTTATCTCTAACTCCCTTTTTAAATATAGGGATATAAATAGAAGCTTTCTAGCTAGTTGGTACTAATCAGTTTAGGACTATGTTCTTATAAATAAGGTCCAGAGTGGAAGCCCAATAATGTGTGTCTTTTTCATAAAACAAATTAGGTATCCCATCAGTGCCAGGAGCACAAGACATTTTCAAATTAGATATAATTTTCACGATATCCTCCACCTCCCAGAAAACACTCTTCCATAAGAATTTTTGACAGGCCACAGGTGTCATGTCTCACAGGAGACGTTGGTCTATATGGCACCGTTGGAGCAGACTTCGTATTTCACACATTATTCCTTCCAAGATGGCGAGCCGTAGTTTCTGCAGCACTACAGGCATACAGTACCAGGAAAGCCATTTGGCTCCGCCCTCGTTGTCAGGGACGCCATATAAGCTTGGCCACTCGCGCCTCGAAGCGTTGCTACTTTTCAATCCACAGCGCTCTGTGAGTATGCTGCTAGGGCACCCTCCTGTCTTTGTGCTGTGTGCTTTCACAATCTGTTATAACCTCTATCCTCTTTTTCAGAACGCACAAACATTTGCCACCCCGATCCTGAGCACGTCCCGAGCTTACCGTTTCTTTATGGGATCGTCAGGGAAGTTTCTTATCCTGGTCACTTACAGGACGAGTCATTGTATTCCGAATAGTTAGACATTTCATGACACATATTTCTTTTCTTATTCAGTCTTAACGTTCTCTTAAGAGTTACCACGGTAACGCGCAATGCCATCTTCTATCTCAGCGGAGTTCGCACGTTCGATTTCCGATCCCTCTGCAACATACTCTTTCAAGGAAACTGTTGAAATGTTGGCAGTACGTTTTTTAGTTCTCTTGACAAAAGGAGTTGATCTATTCTTAGTGAACGGCAGAAGTTTCACCATTGTCTTTCATCCTTTGTGCGCTCACAGATCCAAGCCTTCATCAAGAAAGACTGATGCTATACATGACCTCATGTTTCACAAGAAGGGTATTAAGCTTCCCATCCACATCCATCAGGGGTTTGTTAAGGCTTCTCAATGTATCCTTCACCTAAAATATACATTCTTACTTTTTTTCCTTCTGTGCTAGAATGAGTATATCCTGTGAACCTCGCCTGTACTTCATCCATCTCCGCTGGTCAAGAGAACACATTGCCCAGGAACAAGCAGGGTTTTCTTCCCCAGAGGGTTTCCCTGGCGTTTTCATTCCCTTCTGGCTATCAAGCAACGGAGAGGAAACGCTAGGTGACTTTTCTATTTCATCTATGCTGCGGTCTCAGGAACAGGTTGGTGGACTGTGTACCTTCTGAATTGGTATTATCTCAATCGAGGTTTACTACTAGCAGACCTTACAAACCTAACAGATTGCAACGCCTTAAAAGAAGACCATTCAAGGGTACACGATCCTTCACCATGGATCAGGCACAGCAGCAACAGTTATTTGCAGCTGTTCAATCACTTACAGCCGAGGTTCAATCCCTGGTGCAAGAGAACGCACTTTTGCGCCAACAGATGGTGAGATCCCCTAGTTGCTGCTAGCTCCCTCCAGGTCTATTACCAGGGGGAAGGTTCGATGGGAACCCCCATAAGTTAAAATAATTTATGGAATCATGTACTGTACAGTTCGCATTTAAAGCAACCTTCTTTCATACTGATAAAGATAAGGTTGGCCATATGATTTCGCATCTTACTGGCCCTGCTCTTGCATGGGCCACGCCATTAGTTACCATTAATAACCAAATTCTCGACTCATATCCAGCCTTTGCCAATAGCCTGAAGGCCATGTTCGCTCAACAGGAGATTACGGTAGCATTGTAGGAACAGTTATTAGATTTAAAACAAGGTTCTCAAGATTTGTTATCGTATATCACTCGATTTCAACAGATGGCGACAGACACTGCTTTGCCCGACAACGCTCTCATCGCATTATTCCGACGTGGATTGAATGAAGATCTAAAGGATGAAGTGTCCCGGGTGCCATGTCCATCCAACTTAGCCGAATTGATCACTTTAGTGATGCAGTTGGACTATCGACTTCAGGAAAGACATTCTGAAAGGCGAAGACACTGTGGAACTCGAACCCATCTGAATACCAGGCAGTTAATTATAAGACCCCAAAGACAGATTAATCCATGCAGATAGGAGCGGCCAGGGGGCCTTTGTCTCAAGACTAACGTAATTCTCGTCGTAGTCAGGGTCTTTGTATGTAGTGCAGATCCAAAGATCATCCGGTACAAAGTTGTCCCATTGCTTCACCTAGGACGCAGGGAAATGCCAGAACGCAGCCGTCAGAGGAACCACGGTCCGGGAATCAGTGATTGGTTCCTCACTCACTAGTTTATCGTCTCAGGTCACAGAGATCCTGAACTTTTCTATGGTTGTTCTTTTGGTTTCCTTCTCATGGACGTCCGACATCTCTGTAGAGGTTCCAGCCTTAGTGGATAGTGGGGCTGCAGGGAATTTTATCAATGACATCTGGGCCTCCAAACATGGGATACCTCGCTCAGCCAAATCCATGTGCATTCCGGTCGAATCATTTGATGGGAGTCCATTTGTTTCTGGACCCATTACAGAATAAACTCAGCCTCTTCGGAGGAACATTGTGTCACATGGGGAGGATATTATCTCGGACATTATTCGAACAGCCCATTATCCTGTTATTCTGGGATTACCCTGGCTCAGAATACATAACCCTTACATTAACTGGTCCACGGGCGCATTCATTTTGGGCTCTGAACATTGTCTGGGAAACTGTCTTTCTACTGGTGCTGTGGGGTTTCATCCTGCATCCATTTGCCCGTATGAGAATCCCATTCCGCAGTGTTAAATCACATACAAGAGATCCCGGAGCCTCACCATTATTTGCAGGGTGTGTTTTCTAAATCTGAATATGCCGAACTTCCTCCTCATCGAAGGAATGATTGCTCAATTAACTTGGTCCCATATCAGCCCATACCTTTTGGACGAATGTACATTCTTTTCGCCAAGGAGAAGGAGGTTCTGAAAGAATATTTGCAGAAAAATCTACACAACAGACTAATCGCTGAATCTACGTCCCTTGCAGGAGCCTCACTATTCTTCATTGCCAAGAAGAACAGCACTCCGACCCAGCATTGATTACCGTGGATTGAACAAAATAACCATACCTGTTCGTTATCCGATGCCTCTGAATGACAATATTTTGGAGGCCGTCAAAGGAGCTAAGATCTTTATTAAATTGGATCTTCGTGGGGCATACCATCTCATCAGAATCAAAGCCGGGGATGAGAGGAAGACGCCCTTTTGCACACCCTTTGGACATTACGAGTATCGCATGATGCCCTTCGGTCTGTCAATGCCCGGCTGTCTTCGAGCGATTCATGGATCACCTCTTTTCTGACATCCTGCTTCATTTTGTCATCATATATCTGGATAATATACTCATTTTCTCTTCTTCCCCTGCTGAACATGTTATTCATGTCAAGGATGTTTTGAACCGTCTATTGCAGACCACTTATTCTGTAAACTGGGAAAATGCGAATTTCATTAAGATAAGGTGGCTTATTTAGGATACATTCTGTCTGCTCAAGGGATATATATGGACCCCAAGAAAGTATCTGCTATATTGGATTGGACTCCTCCTACCTGCATTAAAGACATACAGATATTCCTTGGGTTTGCCAATTTTTATAGGCGTTCTATCCCAAATTTATCAGATGTCATCCTTCCTTTGACTACCCTCCTTAAGAAAGGAGTTCCTTTTCTTTGGTCGGTGGAAGCCCAACAGGCTTTTGACTCTCTTAAAGTTCGATTTACCTCTGCCCCGATCCTTCTGGCTTCCTACCAAGGCAAGAGGTTTATCATTGAATCAGATGCCTCCCATCATGCCTTAGGTGCAGTACTTCTTCAGGAAAATGATCAGGGTGTAGAATGCCCAGTGGCTTACCTTTCAAAGACCCTCTCCCCGTCTGAGTTGAACTACACTGTTCTTGAAAAGGAATTGTTGGCCATCAAGCATTCTTTCGAGGAATGGAGACATTTGTTGCTGGGGGCCCAACATGCGGTCGAAGTACGGACCGACCACCATAATCTCTGTGCCCTACAATACACGCAGGCCCGTAACAGCAGACAGACGCGCTGGGCCCATTTCTTTTCCCCCTTTGATATTGTCTTCACATTCATACCTGGCAAAGTTAATCTCAAGGTGAACGCCTTATCCAGGAAGGATTCAATTAGGTTCTCTCATTTCCGGGCCGAACTACTCTTTCCTAAAACTCGATTCATTAATGAAGTCTCAGATTTTTTGCCGGCTGTATCTGGTGCGACGCTGCAATTGAGAATGGATGACCACAAGCCCTCTGTCGATTGGGGCTTACCTTTGAGAATGGTTAGTGCTTTAAGACCCATAAGATGTTTATTCCAACTGCGGAATTACGGACGGAAGTACTGCATATGTGTCACGATTCTCCAATGACTGATCATCGTGGGGCGCCCAACACTTCTGAATTCATCCAACGTCATTTTTGGTGGACTGGTCTTCTTTCTGATGTCCGGGATTGCATTTCGGCCTGCTCTACTTGTCTTCAATCAAAATGCCCTTGTCAACATCCCTTGGGCAGTCTCACTCGTATTCCTATACCGGTGTCTGCCCTTGGCCGATTATATCGACAGATTTTATTGTTGATTTGCCTCTTTGCAATGGTTGAACAGCAATCATGGTTACAATTGACTCTTTCTCCAAGTTGGTGCATTTTGTGTTGCTCGCGGGGGTTCCCACTGCGGCTCAGATGGCCCAAGTTTTCTTTGAGCGCATCTTTTCGTTACATGGATTTCTGGAGACTATTATCTCTGATCGTGGCCCACAATATACTTTGTGCTATTGGCAACAAGTTTGCAGTCTTCTTCACATCAAGCGTGCCCTGAGTTCTGGATTTCATTCGCAAACGAATGGTCAAACTGAGCGCCTGAATCAGACGTCGGAGGGTTATCTTAGATATTACATTTCAGCAGCACAAGACAATTGGACTGACCTATTATCTTTGGCCGAATTCATCTATAACAATGCCATACATACATCTCTTGGTACTAGTCCTTTTCATTGCTCCTATGGGTTTCATCCGATCTGCTTCCCGGTGGGGGTCTCTTCCACTTCTTCCTTTCCAGACGTAGAGAGTTTATTGCTGGAAATACAAAAAGACCATCGGACAGCACGTTCCTCCCTTCGAGCTGCTCAAGACCGCAGTAAGCACTTTGCTGATTGTCATCGGACCCCAGCCCCTGTCATTTCTCCCGTAAATAGTGTGGCTGGCGTCCCATTTTCTTCCTCGACTTCTGGTACCGTCTAAACTGTCTGCCTGGTATTTTGGTCTTCTCCAAGTGGGAGCCGCTGCCTTTCGGTTGCAACTACCTTCTTCCTGGGCCAGGATTCACCCTGTATTTCATGTGTCCCAACTCAAAAAAGATGTGGCTGATCGCTTTCTTCGGACAGGGTGTAGTCATCCCCCTTCGATCGCTACCTCTTCAGGTCCTGAATTTGAAGTTGCTGGGATTTGTGATTCCCGTTATTGCTGAGGTAATTTGGAATATCTTGTCGACTGGCGTGGATACTCACCGACTGAAGGTTCTTGGGAACCTGCCACTGCTGTGCATGTCCCTTTTTTGGTCCAAAGTTTTCATTGCCATCCCTGGAAACCCGGTACCACTGCCCTTTAGAGGGGGCACACTGTCATGTCTCACAGGAGACATTGGTATATATGGCACCGTTGGCGCAGACTTCGTATTTCACACATTATTCCTTCCAAGATGGCAGGCTGTATTTTCTGCAGCACTCCAGGCATACAGTACCAGGAAAACCATTTGGCTGCACCCCCATTGTCAGTGCCGCCATATCAAGCTTGGCCACCCGCTCCTCGGCGCGTTGCTACTCTTCAATCCACAACGCTACGTGAGTACGCTGCTAGGGAACCCTCCTGTCTTTGTGTCTGTGTGCTTTCACAATCTGTTATAACGTCTGTCCTCTTTTTCAGAATGCACAAACATTCGCCTTTCCGATCCTGAGAGCGTTCCGAGCTTACTGTTCCTTCATAAAATCGTCAAGGAAGTTTCTTATCCCGGTACGCTTACAGGACAAGTCCTTGTATTGCAAATAGTAAGACATTTCATGACATGTATTTCTTTTCTTATTCAATCTTAACGTTCTGTTTAGAGTTACCAAAGCAACGCGCAATGCCATCTTCTATCTCGGCGGAGCGTGCTCATTCGATTTCCGATCCCTCTGCAACACTCTTTCAATGAAACCGCTGATGCATTGGCAGTACGTTTTTACCCATTTCTGTTGACAAAAATAGTCGATCTATTCTTAGTGCACGGCAGACGTTTCACCATTGTCTTTCGTCCGTTGTGCGCTCACAGATCCTTAGCCTTCATCAAGAAAGACTGATGTTAAACGTGACCTCAAGTTACACAAGAAGGGTATTAGACTTCCCATCCACATCCATCTGGGGTTTGTTAAGGCTTCACAATTTATCCTTCACCTAAAATATACCTTCTTACTTTTTTCCTTCTGTGCTAGAATTAGTATATCCTGTGAACCTCGCCTGAACTGCATCCATCTCCGCTGGTCAAGAGAACACATCACCCAGGAACAAGCAGGGTTTTCTTCCCTAGAGGGTTTACCTGGCATTCTCATTCCCTTCTGGCTATCAAGCAACAGAGGGGAAAGAGTCTGCCAGGTGACTTTTCTATTTCATATATGCGGCGGTCTCAGGTACAGGTTGGTGGACTCTGTACCTTCTGAATTGGTGTTATATAATCTCAATCGTGTTTTACTACTAGCAGACCTAACAAACCTAACAAGAGGATTTTAATACAGTCTATCGCTAGCATACAGTTGATGAATATGTTCTCCCCAAAGATGTTCATTAATACCATTAATATCACTTTTTTCCCTCTTTGTGCAGATGGTGTATTCTTTGTGTTTAGCTAAAAAATAGCAAGACTCACCATCTCTCAACATACCCCGCGTGAGATGCAATTATTTTGCACAGGATAAAGCTTTGCACTTCTGACAAAATGTGTATACCTTGTTTTATTAATGGCTATGCTTTTGGACCATAATGCTAAATCCATAAATTCTTTTTTCAATTTCTTTATTTCATAGTTCATAATGCTTTTCTCTTTAGAAATAATTTTATCATAGGATTTTTGTTTGATCTTTTTTCCCATCCTCTTTTCTCTTTCTCTGTAACACTTCTGGCAGTATTTGATATCCAATGCAAGTCTTGGACCTGTATGTTACCCAGCATACAGAATCTCTTAACAAGGTATTCAAAACATAGTCTGTACTCCTCTATATTTTTTGAAGACCAATATATTCAGTTCCCCGCATCATTTATCTTGAACAGACCAAATGTGGTATCTTTGTTACTCGTGGGCTTGTGGGTGAGAAACCTTAGACTGGATGTGCACAACCACTCATGAGTACAATTGAGCGAACAATAGGGAAGTGTGCTTCAGATATGAGGAAAGTGGGTGACTTCTTATAGTCACCTAAAAACTAAACCAGACAAAAAGTGTAACCTCACATTCTGCGCTCACTGTCAAAAACAGAGTGAAAACCAATTATAGAAATCACACCGAATGGCTTGGTTTATTCTGACCAGTTGGTAGCAATTATGTTCACCTCACAAAATTTGCACAAACAGCACGTGGTATGCTTTCATGTCACACACATGCAACATTGCATAGTCTTAAGATTGCCAACTCAAAAACCTTAATGTAACCTCAAATAGCACACAAAAGTAAAATTGGCGGTCATTAATCTTACTCAATGGCTGCTGGTTGCATTGTAAGAAAGGAACCACAAATTAGCATGCTTCGTATAAAGCTTTTGTGTTGCCATCAATGTGCTTGTGTATTTCGTTGGTAATGGCTCGATAGAAGATTTCTATGGCATTGTCACGAGAGGGAGGGGGCATACATTTCAACCGATTTTTATGTTCAATAATATCCAAGTTGCGTTGGTGAATACCCAGTTCACTTTAAATATCACTAAATGTTTTGCTGTTTTCCTCAGCTAGGTCAACGAGCAGATGTATATTCTCAATCTCCTGAATGCTTCTATTGCTGATTGGCAGTAATTTTTCAGGTATTTTGAAAAAGGCTGGTTTGTTATGGAAGAATTTTTTGAGTTTCAATTTCCTTGTGAATTTGTATAAGTCTATCTGGACTTCAGTCACATCCGATATAGCACTCTGGGCAAAGGAAAGGCCACAGTTCAAGACCGACAGTTGTTGAGAAGAAAGGTTTTTGGCAGATAAGTTGATGACGAAGTTTTTTAGGATAGGTTTGGTCCTTGGATTATTGAGACTCGATCTCGTAAATCTTTTCTTTGTGTCGCTGCCTTCCCCTCTGGCTTGCTGCTCCTCCTCTTCCTCCTCTGAAGTAGTGGGAGTCGTTGATATATTGGGTCCTAAAGGGGCACTTTTTGGAAAACAGACTTGATAATTACTTTGGTTATAACTTTTCCAGAGTTCCGGTTCCTTAGTAGCAGGAAATCGGATCTGCTGTGCCTTACAGAAACATGGCTCACACGGTGTTCGGCACCGGCCATAGTACAAGCGATCCCCCCTACCCATCTCATTATTCACCGCGACCGTCTGCCACCTAAATGGGGCGGAGGGGTCGCTGTTATTTTTAATGAGAAATATACCGTGGTGGAACTACCCTGCCACCACACACTTAGTATGGAAGTGCTCTTTATCCGCTGCTCCATCCCACCTTCCAGGATTATCCATCTCCTGCTTCTTTATCGCCCCCCCGGGTCCATTAGGATCCTTTGGCAAAGGGCTGGCTGACCTTATAGCAGATTTGAATTTGCGTTTTTCTAATCTTGTAATCCTAGGTGACTTCAATCTGCACTCTAATATGTCTAATTCGGCTGAAATTACATCTTTCTCTGACAGTCTTTCAGATTTACATTTGCATCAGTTTGTCCAACCACCTACTCATGTACATGGTAATACTTTGGATTTAGTGTTTGCTAAAGACTCTCTGTTATGTTTGGTCCGATTGAGCCAGTGACATGGTCGGACCATTACCTAGTCTCATGCTCTTTTTTCCTACCATTTCCTCCTGTAAATCCCGCCCTCCTAAAATGCCTTTGCACTCCTGGCGCTCGGTTGACCTAAAGGCACTCACTGATCATATTGTTTCTAATTGTGTCCCCTCGAAGCAATTATCTTTATCCTCACTCTCCCACTCTTTAACTACTGTTGCCGACCTCCTCGCCCCACTGAAACTGACTCAAGGCCGTAGACTTCCCTCCCAACCCTGGTTTACTGACCAGCTAAAAACGGCTCGTCTCCAACTCAGACAAGCGGAACGGAAATTGCGAACTGGCTACAATCCAGAGCTTAGAGATGTATATAAATGCAGTTTGTTCACTTATCTGGCGAGTGTTAAACTGGCAAAATCCACCTTCTTTGCCCAGAAAATTGAACACGCTATGTGCAATCCAAAAACTCTCTTTTCTATTGTGCATTTGTTAGCCTCTTCGGAGACTCTTACCTCTATGGTTAAGCCCTCTCAGGAATTGTGCAATGACCTGGCCTCCTTCTTTAGTACTAAAATTGATGCTATACGAGCCAACATTGCTAAATCTCTTGTGATATTGCCTCCTGAAACCCCCAGCTTTGTGCCTGCCTCTTCTACTGACACCTTGACTAGTTGGTCCTCTTTCCCTCCATTTACCGAAGTAGACGTCCTGGCAGCCATCTTAAAGATCAAATCGTCATCTCCTGAGGACTCCATCCCCGCCTCTATTATGAAGGTGATTGCACCTGACATTCTGACTGAAATCACATTGGCAATAAATAACTTGTGTCAGTCTGGGCTTGTTCCCCCAGAACTGAAATCCGCAAGGGTTATTGCCCTCCTTAAGAGGCCTTCTCTGGACCCCACTATCCCGGCTAATTTCCGCCCTATTTCTTTGCTTCTTTTTTTGTCTAAACTTCTGGAATCACTGGTCACACCCCTCCTGTCCTCTTTTTTGGAATCTTCCAAAATGTTCAATCATGCCCAAGCGGGTTTTAGGCCTGGGAGAGGTACGGAAAGTGTCCTTGTCTCCGTACAAGATGACATGTCCAGACTTGTCGATGCGGGTGGAGTTGGGTCCCTGATCCTGTTAGATCTCTCCGCCGTATTCGTCATGGTGGACCACTCCATCCTTCTCTCTCGCCTTTCACAGATCGGGATATCTGGTGCTGTTCTTGCTTGGTTTACTTCGTTTCTTTCGGATCGCACACAGACCCTCGCTATGCCACCGTTTCTTTCCCCTTCCTGTTTTCTCACTTGTGGTGTCCCTCAGGGATCCTCTTTATTGCCAATTCTGTTTAACATTTACATCTGGACCCTGATCTGTCTCATCCGCTCTTATGGGCTTAATTGTTACTCATATGCGGATGATACTCAAATCCTGATCCGTCTGGATCAGGATCAGTCAGAGGCCTCTGTTTGCCTCCACGATTGCCTTAAGGCAGTCGGGATTTGGATGGATCAGAATTGGCTAAAGATAAATGGTGATAAGACGGAGGTACTGTTGGTAGGATGCCCCCCTAACTCCTGCCTGTGGACCCCTGCTTTTTGGCCCTCTGCCTTGGGCCTGTTACCCAATCCAGTTAGTAAAGTAAAGAACTTAGGAGTTATCCTTTCCGCTTCTTTGCCGATGTCTAACCAGGTCACGGCCGTGTGCCAGTCCATCCACCACCAGATTCGAATCCTCAAGAGGGTCATGCCCTTGATCCCGGAAGCCCTCCGCCCCCTTGTGGCGGCCCCATTAGTCCTCACACGACTGGACTATTGCAATTAATTCTATCTGTCTCAACCTATCGGCCTTATACACCGCCTTCAGCGTATGCAGAACCTTGCTGCTAGGCTGGCCACTGGCTCCCCTTATGGTGCCCACATCACACCAGTGCTTCGCCAACTGCATTGGCTCCCGGTGAAGCAGCAAATTCATTTTAAATCTCTGTGCATTGTTCATCGGGCAATTCATGGTCAGGGAGCCGAATTTTTGCAGCTTAAATTTACCCGATACCGTCCGGACAGGGACCTCCGCTCTGCTACTTCTAACCTGCTTACTGTCCCTAGGTTTAACCGGGCAAGACTCGGAGGTAGAGCCTTTTCTGTCACTGTGGCCAAACTTTGGAACAACCTCCCTGTATCTCTTAGGGCCACTGTTAACCATTTTGGATTCAGAAGAGCATTGAAAACTAATCTGTTCTAAGCCCGACCACTCCATTGGTCTTCTTCGATTGGGTAGCTTCCTTTCCAGCGCCATGATGCCTTTGGGCGAACGTGCGCTTTACAAATGTTAATAACCTAACATAACATAACATAACTGGATTGGTTGCCTACATAACTTTGTGTCTCTTTGGGGCTCGTTGCTGCTAATCGTAGCAAACACGTCTCCATACGTGTGTAGCCTCTGCGCTATATCCCTCGCCACTCCTGTGAATCTATCTATCTGATTTCCCTGGTTACTCAACTTGATTGCCATTCGGACTGCCTTCGGATTATCCTTTTGCCTTTGGTTCCACATGCCAGTTACGACTCGGAACGCTCCCCGGATTGCTGGCGGCTTCCACTTCGAAGTCTTCCTTCTCCGCTCCATTTCCCTTTTGGTTCCTTCCTCAAGGGCTTCAACGGAACGGTCAACCCTGACAGCTTGAACTTCCTAAACATTGTGAGTGTGCCTCCATTCTATACTGGGCTCTTGCTTCCTATGTGTTTGTTCCTCATGATTAACTTTTCCTGCCACTGCATTTGAGGATCCTACTATTCGCTTTTGGACTACATTCCCACTGCTGGTTTTGAATGGTCCTATCTACAGAGTGCATTCCAGGACGTTTCCCAGTTACATGCACCAACCCGTACCTAGCACGCCCCTCGTGCCGTTCGGGTGTACTTACCTTACTAACTACCCTGTTTATTATTTTATCCCGTTGTTGTTTTCTCTCCAGCAGGATTTCCTTTGCTCCATGTTCATGCCCTTTCAGATTAGTCGTGCATTCTTTAGTATTTAATGGGAAGTTAAAATAATCGGTTAGTTCCTCATTTATTTTGGTATTGCTCTTTCAGACACAGCACATACTCTTCCATCTAACTTCAACCAACCTTACATCCAGGTATTCATCATTGTTGAGTGTTCTTGTACTGGCTAGAATTACTTATACCTCATCTAACACTTCTGTGGTTCTTTTTCAGCTGTTGGTCTAGCTGTGCGCGTTTACCCCGCTCTTTTATTTGATTGATACCTCTGTCTGCCTTATAACCACAGCAGAGGGATGCATCATAGAAAAGAGCCCCTCTCTTGAGGAAGCCTGATTCTCTGAAATCAGGGTAGCGGAGGTGAAAGACTAATTGCTCCAAGGACTCCACCACTGTTCTGCCTTCGAGGTCTGGTTCCACTCTTCCAACCATTTGGTGTGCTGAGTAACAGAATTAGCAGCGTTAGAAATGTCCACAGAGACAACAGACGCATTAGCACAAATAGTGCAAATGGTCACTGAGCTACGTTCGGAACTAACCAACGCTCAAGAGGCCTTGTGTCAACGCATGGATGCAATTCAGTTACTAGTGACCTCCCCATCTTATCAGACAGGTGCTGGAGCTACGGCTTCGGGGTCTGGGTTTCCTATGCCCAAACTAGAACCTGCGTCTGTGATGCTTACCACCCAATTTCCTCTGGCCCGCCAGAATGTTTTACGGGTGATCCTAAACAGTACAGGATGTTTATTAATTAGTGTAATCTGCATTTTCTATGCCGCCCTACGTCCTTTCCTACCTCCACCACTAAGGCGGCTTTTGTTTCTATCCCATTTGGGTGGTACTGCTGCAGCATGGGCTAATACATTGCTGGAATCCAACAGCCATGTATTATACAATTGTGATGCTCTCCTTTCCAGGATGAGCAAGGTGTTTGACACTAGGTACACCACCCAAGCCACAGATCCAGAACTGCTTAAACATAGGCAGGGGAACACTTCACTATTGGCTTATCTAGCAAGATTTAATCAGCTGGCAGCTGATACGGATTGGCCAGAATAGAAGAAAGCCGCTGTATTCTATCAAGGCCTTTCTGAGTGTATTGCTCGCCCAGAGTGCACGGACAGTCATTAATCACCAGCGCAATTGCAGAGCCAATACTTTGAACGCAGGTAGACGACGCAATGACTTACCACTTACGCTTAAAAAATAATAAGCACTTATATGGCTATTTATTCAAAGCTTGGAAGCAACAAGTGATAACACAGAAATAAATCACAGAAAAGACAGAGAATTCAAAAGAAAATACATCACTGTGGGCGTAACTGAATCCCTCATCTCGCCAGAAGCGGCTGGAAGACCCCGGTAACAGCCAGCCCGAGAGCACAACAGCCCACAGGTATGCCGGACAAAGGCGTCCCCCTTCCGACTGAGGTCTTTGTACTTGTCCCGTCTGACCGTTGAGGGGTTCCGCATATATGCACTCCTCAAAAAGGGGTGGTAATTTCTCGAACCTTCTGGCAATGCACTTGCGCATTGATGGGTAACCGTTGGTTGCCAGAGGGGTCAACCGACAGTAACCTCAAGGAGCAAAGCACTTCCCTCTCCTAAGAACAAACGCCACGGAAAACAGTCCCATAACTCATAACAAGACATAACAAAACCAGCTTTCCCAGCAGAATGTCCTTGACTGCATACCAGGTTTGGAAAGCATGTTTTCTTCAGCAAAGTAAATTCAGCTCTCAGCAAAAAGTACAGCTTTTCACTGAGGCATGGAGTAAATATCCATTATGGCTCTGAGTGCCCTCAGAATACACTGCGCACCAGCGCCATGTTTTAGCACAAGCATAACAATTCCACCCTTGGATATTTATCTTCCATAGCCCAGTGGCAGAGGACCCGCTCTCTGAAACCGACGAAATATTAAAACTAAGTTGGGAATGCATTGAATACAACAACAACAAGCTATTATGATAGCTAATATAATGCAAATGCAAGCAAAAGCGTAATGCAGTGTACCCCCAATATCATGAATCCATGAAAATAACCAATCCCACCAATTCCCAGTATGATCTTGGGACACTTGAGAAATGAGATCCCTCAAATCTCGAATATGACTTTCAATGGATCGTGAATGGTCACTTAGATTGAAACAACACATACCTTCAACTGCGTTACAACCTAAATTATGCTTTAGCAATAGATAATCAACAGCAGCCCTGTTTTGCAAAGTTGCTTTTCTAATAACTTTGCTATCAAGGAGTAACTCTTCTAATGCTTGAGAAGTATGATTGAGTCCTTTGACTACTAAACATGCTAATTTGATCAAAGATTTGTAACCCCCAGCAGCTAAACCCCAAACTCCCACTAATGAAAGGGTTAATGCTAGAACCTCAGTTTCTGATAGCAAAAGCACATGTGAATTACAATCGGGGGATAGACCCACAGACTCAAAAGTTGACCTTTTGCCTCGAGATATCACTGGGTGTAAAGGGAACATCATTAGTCCTAATCGAGTTAAGGCACATGGACCTCCAGAAATGTTTGCTCGAATATAAGTGTATGTGATGTTGCCACATGAAAAGAGCCATCCGGTTGGAAGTTTCACATGATTCAGATGACTGGCAGCTATCACTGTATGATTACAAGACATAGGGCCTCATTACACGGATGGCGGTAAGGATTTACCGGTACCGGTAAAATACCGGTACCGGTAAATCCTTACCGCCTTACTACGAGGTCCCTTTGCGGGTTGGGGGATTTAACGCCTGCTTTTTGCAGGCGTTAAAAACCAACCCGCAAAGGGACCCAGGGAGCTAATTACGGTACCGCAATTTGCGGTACCGTAATTAGCGCCTTCCCCATTCCCATTGAGCCCTATGGGGCAAAAATGGGAATGGGGAAGGGCAATGGTGGAAGGGAGAATTACCGCCCTGCCAAACTTGGAATGGGGCGGTAATTCCCCTTTCCGCCAAGGCGGTGCCGGTATTTTACTGGCATGAACCATGGCCCTAATAGCACCATGGTTCTCCGCCATCCGTGTAATGAGGCCCATAGTGTTATTCACACTGGTACATGTGCGTGGAACTCGTGAACACAATCGTTTCTCGAACACAGTTTGATTTTGCTGTTTGGTTAAATTTAGCTGTTGGCATTTGCCTATTTCTTTTGAATTGCATGTCATAAGGTAACACACATCGCCTTGAGTTATATTATAGGTTATAATCCGTGTCAAATTTCTCCATTTGCGATCTGTTTCCTGGCAAAACCTGCAGTACTCATAGACGGAAAAGGATTGCCTGATATCGGAATCTTGAACCAAAGAATCATTGTGCGTGACGCCAAAAATATGCTTTAGAACCGGAACTGGCGTCGGCACTGCTACTAAGTACGTAGTAAGTAAGGATTCAGCATTGGGCACGTCAGTAAGGCAAAAGTGCGTAATGTTGAGCACCTGTTGTGCCAGGTATGTCCACATATTCTCAGTTTGGGTCATCATTGGAGAATATTTTCGCCGTCCTGAAGATGCCCCTCGCATAACTGGCATCAATGTTGTTTTCACTTGCGCCTGACGTGTTTGCCGCATTTCACGAATCCATGTCTTCGGTCTGGCTGGCTTTTCGGCATCGGCATAGGGCTGCTTTTGGACATCATTACTCATCATTATCAGTTTCTCCTTGATCGTTGGCACAGATGTGACATTTTTCATTGGTAGCAGCATGCTGTTTGACTCTCCCGAACGGAGTCCATTTAGTCCCACAATTACACCAGCCAGACACAGGCTATACAAGGCAAACCCAGAAAAGAGATATCAGTGTTGTAAATCACTCTCTTAGGTAACATTTGTCTGCGGGCACATATTGCCATTTCTTTCTACCGGGCTCCATCACTAAAACTACTTGGTCTTTGCCTGATGCAATGACATCTGCAGGTACTGGTGGGCCACTTGGCCTTTCCACCCACACCTTCGCACCCAGTACCATACTGTCTGAAGAGCCAAAACTATGAGCCCCACGGGTAGTTAACACTGTAGGAGGCTCCCCCTTCTTAATCATGGACAACTTAACGGGGATAATAATTAGTTGGGCCACCCGATCGCCCTTGTGGATCGGTAACAATTGGTCCCCACTATTCATCAGGATGACTTTGATCTCACCTTGGTAATAGGCATCAATGACCCCTCCCAACACTTGAACTCCCTTCAGTGCTAGGCCGGATCTAGGGGCAATCCATCCCATATGCTCTGGGGGAATTTGTACTCCAATCCCTGTTTCAATTACGACAATCCCTCTTGGGTCTAATCTGATTTCCTCATGGGAATGCAAGTCTACCCCTGCTGACTCTGGAGTCCCCCGATAGGGAACTAAAGAACCCGGGGTAATTTCCCAGTACAATAGAGTTTCTCTGAGTTGGGTTGAATCTGTAAAGCAGGAGTCATTAGCCGCATCAAAGGAGTTTCATGCTCATTCACAGGCCTATTGTTTAGCTCTTGCACCGCATCAAACACACGATCACGACAGCCTGCCAAATTGCCATCTCCAGATTTGCGCAGCTGTTCTTTCAACAAACCATTAATTCGTTCAATCAGTCCTGAAGCAGCAGGGTAATAAGGCACATTGTAGAGACATTCAACGCTCTTTTCCTGACAATATTCCTGAATCAATTTGCCTTTGAAGTGTGACCCATTGTCACTTTGAATCTGCAAAGGCACTCCGTAATGCAATATGATCTCATCTAACAACCTAATGGTGTTCAGTTGTGTGGCACGCTTGCACGGCAAAACCATCATGTATCCTGAGTATGTATCCACAATAGTGCATGCATACTGACAACCTTTACTGATTGGCAGGGGACCGATATAATCAATATGCCAAATTTGACCTGGTAATTTTCCTCTTCGCAATGTACCCCGAACAATCTGGGGGATAGGCCTATGCTGTTGGTGTTGGCACACTGGACATTGCAAAATGATCATTTTCGCTACCTCTAAAGGAATACTGATTCCTCGAGTTTGTGCCCACCTGATAGTAGCCTTTTCTCCAAGGTGCCCACCTTTCTGGTGAGCCCACTTGGCCAAACCCTCCAAATCGTCTACCTGAGCCTCCGCATCCACAGATGAAATCTTGGTGTGTTCATCTGCAACAGAATTGAACCTAATGAGTCTGTAGCACAATGCGCGTCCACATGATACACAGCGACTTCACTTTGTGATAACATTTCTGCAATATCTTGCCACAGTTCTTTTCCCCACAACTCTTTTGAATGAATCTTCCACCCATTCTTTTGCCAGGTTGGCAACCACACCGCCAACCCATTCGCCACTGACCATGAATCTGTGTACAAATGACATCGACCAGGGGTCTCTTGTTTCAATGCCTGGTAAACTGCGTAAATCTCTACAAACTGACTGCTCTTCCCTTTCCCTGACGTTGTTAAAATCTTTTTTGTCTTGGGATTGTACAACACCGCTTTCCAGTATCGCTCTGTTCCCACAGATCGGGCTGAGCCATACGTGAACCAGGCATGCTCTGTCTGCTCCACGGTCAAATCGCCATAAGGTACTCCCCATTTCATGGGAGACTCGTGTTTTTCAGGCACTTCCGGTGGTACGTAATCTGAGGGCGGTATGTTGGCTACTTGCTCATGTAATTTTGCAACTCCACCCTTCCCCGATTTGGCTCTGTCTTGTCTTGAATGTACCATTTCCATTTAATTATGCTGGCTTCTTGAGCATGTCCTATTCTATGTGTTTTAGGAGACCTTAGTACCCATTGCATAATCAGTATTCCTGGTCTCATCAATACATCATGGCCCACCGTCATTTGCTCGGTATCAACAAGGGCCCAATAATATGCCAGCAACTGCTTCTCAAACGGTGTGTATGAATTACCAGCATCGGGTAATTTACGACTCCAGAACCCCAATGGCACACGTTTCCTATCCTGTTTCTGCCACACACTACAGTTAGCATAATTGTCTTGTACAGACACATTCAATTCCACTTCGCCTTCCTTCAATGGCCATAGATCAAGCACCTGCTGCACGGTGTCCTTCGCCAAATCAAATGCTTTCTGCTGCTCTTCCCCCCACTGAAACTCACATTTCTTTTGTGTCACTTTGTAGAGGGGGGCCAGTATCTGCCCTAAATGGGGAATGTACTGTCTCCAAAACCCAAACAGCCCTATGAACTGCTGAGCTTGCTTTTTGTTCATTGGAGTGGTGAACTCAAGTATTTTCTGTCGGGCCTTCGGCACCATTTCTCGATGCCCATTATGCCACTGAATCCCTAGGAATATCACTATTTCAGCTGGGCCTTGAATTTTATTCGGGTTAATCTTCCACCCTTCCTTCTTCAATCCTTCCATATTGACTTCTAATTGTTTTTGCACACTGCGCTCATCCTTGCCCTGAATCAAAATATCATCACTGTAGTGAGAGATTTGTATGTCAAGTTTACACAGT
Source organism: Ambystoma mexicanum (assembly GCF_040938575.1). Classification (NCBI taxonomy): domain Eukaryota; kingdom Metazoa; phylum Chordata; class Amphibia; order Caudata; family Ambystomatidae; genus Ambystoma; species Ambystoma mexicanum. The sequence continues at coordinate 1,261,521,808 of NC_090925.1, read as the reverse complement.
ATCTTGTCTAAGTGCTCTGCCACCAGCCGGTGACAGATAGTCGGGCTATGTATGTACCCCATAGGTAACCTTGTAAAGGTGTACTGACGCCCGCTCCAAGAAAATTCAAACTGCTCTTGGCACTCTTCAGCAATTAGCACAGAGAAAAATGCATTGGCTAAATCTACCCCTGCATACCAAGTCCCCTCAAACCTTTGGACATTCTCAATCAAGATAATGGCATCTGGGACCACGGGCACTAAGGGAGGAGTGTGTTTGTTCAACTCACGGTAATCCACCGTCATCCTCCAAGACCCATCCCCTTTTTTGATAGGCCAGAGAGGATTGTTCCATGCGGTAGTGATAAGGCGTAATACACTCGCCTCCACATACCCTTTGATGGTGTCTGAAATGTCCTTGTGCCCCCCAGGAATGCGGTATTGCTTCATTGCTACCTGCTTGGTTGCCACAGGCACTTGCACTGGGGGCATCTTCAATTTGCCTACGGTAATGGGTGTGCAGGTCAATGCACTCACCCCAAACTGGTACGTTTTACCTCCAAGTCCCAAAGTCAACCCTCCAGAATGTAAAAGCCAATTATATACTCAGGTATCGGGACAATCAACGCTTGGTATTTCTGCCTAGTCAAATTGCCTATTTTCATCTCCACTTCAGTTTGTACTGCGGGGTCTCCTTTCTCCCGAGACCTGTAATAGTACATTGTCTGCCTTTGAATCGTGCTAGATTGCCATGAATCAGAGAGGCCTCCGCCCCGGTGTCTATCAATGCTCGCACCCCTTGTGTATTTCCTGGCCCCCAAAAATCTTAACATTAACATGGGGCCGCCTATCAACTTTTATGCGAGCAGATGCTGCCGGAGCTTGGCTGTAACCCTAGTCAAATTTTGAATGAGTGTGACCTGACTCTGCCTCTAGCATTGCACTCACCACCTTCCTCAAATCAGCGTATGTTGGCTGGTACGGGGAAGGTGTCCCCATAGACTCTTTTTCTTGTTCTTCCTCAGGAGGAGCGGAAGGTGAGGTGTCCCCCTGTAGCTTGGTTACTACCTGTTTCTTAACCTGTTTATAGCGCTCTTTGGATGCAAGCCCTCTCTTTTTGTATAATTCATACATTACCCTAGTTTCAATGCCATCAATTTCTTCTCGTGGCACACCATCTTTTAACAAATCCAAAAACATGTCTTTCCTAGACATTTGGGAGTCTCTACTATCTTGCCTCCTGCCTTCAGTTCTTCTTTCACTACGCCCCTCTCTCTCCCGTGGCTCTTGTCCAACTCCCCTAAATCTGCCAGTTGCCGAATGGCATCCACTACCTCATCAGTGGGTTTGCCCGTCATACCTACGAGCAAAGTCATAATGACACTTATGTATGCGGGCGGTGCAGTTCTGATCACCATATTTCTAGTTGAAACTGAGAGCGGCACGGCCCCCATGCGTCCTGGAGCATCTACGTGAATTGCCTCTTTCATAGCATGCTCTCTGACCTTTTGAATTGCCTCTTTCAAAGTATACCACTTTGGGGTATTTACGGTTACATGCTTGGGATGCTAGGTGCAACAAAGACACCTGTGAATCTTGGCCATTCTCATCAGGGGGCGGCCCTGCCCTTAAGACCTCTACTGTACATTGGTGTCAGTTGACAAGGGTAGAAACGCAGTGAGTCCGGCGCCCCCATCTAGCAACCTCACCATCCATGTCAATAAAGGTTCCCCTGATTTTTGCCTCAAACGGGTAATAATTTCCCTAACCTCCTGCTGGGTGTAATCCTCCGGCATGGTTAAATCCACAACCCCGCCCGTAGGATTCTGCAGGTGGGGCCCAGCTCGCCGTCTTCTAACTGGCTTAGCCACCACTGTCTCCTGATTAAATTCTGTTTTGGGATCTGACTCATTTGCCGAGCTGCTCTCTGGACTGGTTTAGTCAAAAATGTCACCTTCCCAATTATCCAGATCCCAGTCCACACCAGCGGTAGCGATTACAGCTGCCACCTTTCTTTGGTTGACCCCTCCCCGTCTTTTCCTATACTTATACCGGGCTACTCTGACTGCTGCCCTCTCGGCCACGGCCTGATATGTGTCAGCTTTATCTTTGAAAAGTTTCATTTGAATCTGCTGCATTAACGCAATCTGCTTTTCTGCAGCCAACTCTTTTTCCAATCGCAGAATATCATTTTTCATTTCCAAATTCCTTTGATGCATTTTCCTATAGGCATGCAGGAGGACCCAACCCCGCCTACCCAGCACGGTGCATTCCCTTCCCCTTTCCACTGAAACTTGTTGTAAGCACAACATTACATCAGACGGACCAGCATCTCCCAATCCCTGACCCCATGTTTCACTTAACCCTGCGCCGCATGCCCAAACCTGGGCCAATTTATCATATGGGCTCTTAGCCCGGCCTGGAATGATAACATCAGAACATTCTCCGCCAGCGGGAACACTCTTTTTCCTGAACAAACTATTCATCATTGCAATAATGTACAAAACCTCTTTATCTATATATATTTGTTCCTTTCCACACTGCAGTCACTCGCGCAGGCACGCACACACCAAAAAAAACAGATTAACACAGTCCAACACTCGCTGCCAAATTACTTTCGCTTGCAATGTAAACAAAGCCTATCTGCGTTCAAACAGATTCTTTAATATTTGGAGCAATTCATCACAAATATCCCATCCTTGTCGCCAAAAATGTATTGCTCACCCAGAGTGCAAGGACAGTCATTAATCACCAGCGCAATTGCAGAGCCAGTACTTTGAACGCAGGTAGACGACGCAATGACTTACAACCACAGGCACGCTTAGAAAATAATGAGCACTTATACGGCTATTTATTCAAAGCTTGGAAGCAACAAGTGATAACACAGAAATAAATCACAGAAAAGACAGAGAATTCAAAAGAAAATACATCACCGTGGGCGTAACTGAATCCCTCACCTCGCCAGAAGCAGCTGGAAGACCCCGGTAACAGCCAGGCCGAGAGCACAACAGCCCACAGGTATGCCGGACAAAGGCATCCCCCTTCCGACTGAGGTCTTTGTACTTGTCCTGTCTGACCATTGAGGGGTTCTGCATATATACACTCCTCAAAAAGGGGTGGTAATTTCTCGAACCTTCTGGCAATGCACTTGCGCATTGATGGGTAACCGTTGGTTGCCAACGGGGTCAACCGACAGTAACCTCAAGGAGCAAAGCGCTTCCCTCTCCTAAGAACAAACCCCACGGAAAACAGTCCCATAACTCATAACAAGACATAACAAAACCAGCTTTCCCAGCAGAATGTCCTTAACTGCATACCAGGTTTGGAAAGCATGTTTTCTTCAGCAAAGTAAATTCAGCTCTCAGCAAAGTAAGTACAGCTTTTCACTGAGGCATGGAGTAAATATCCATTATGGCTCTGAGTGCCCCCAGAATACACTGCGCACCAGCGCCATGTTTTAGCTCAAGCATAACACTGAGGAACTAAAAGACATCTTGTCCACAGTTCCTGTTGTTCCTACCGCCTTTAGTGAGCTACTCGATCTGGTCCTCCAAATAGACGCTCGAAAGGCCGAGCGATGTGGGGAAAAGAGGTCACCTCCTCTCATGCCGGTGGTTTCCGATGTCCCTGCGCAGCTGCCTGTTCCTGAGCCTATGCAAATCGGCGCGGTGAAATGCCTGTTGAGTCAGGGTCAACGAGAATACCGGCGATCCCACAATCTTTATATGTATTGTGGGGCATCTGACCATTTGTTGCCTGAATGTCCCAAAAAACCCAAAAGGAAGCCGGGAAACACCAAATCCCGACAGTAGAAGGGGCCCCTACATCGGGAGGCTCAAACAGGGGCTCTCTCCAACATGGTCAATTCCAGATGATTCATCTTCCTGTTACCTTTTCACTAGCCCATGGAGAATCCTTTGAGGTTAATGCCATTATAGATTCTGGGGCCACAGGCAATTACATTGATCAATGTTTTGCATCTCTGTCAAGGATCCTGTTAATTCACAAAGAGCAGCCTGAGACTGTGAACGCAGTAGACGGATCCATCCTGGTTTCCGGAATGGTCACACACCAAACGGTGCCTCTGCTTATGTACACTATGAAGGTCATACCGAGGAAATATCATTTGACGTTATCAAGGCTCCGGCTTATAAAGTCATTCTGGTCATTCCGTGGCTTCAATACCACAATCCCGCCATCGACTGGTCTTCCCGACAGGTTCAGTTCCCATCCTCAGTATGCAATACCTTATGCACCTCCTTACATAGTATCAATCAGAGCAGTCCAACTCGAGCGCTTGTCTCATCCTTACATATTGGAGCCATCTCTGCCATTGCTCTCCCCTCGGTTCCGAATGAATATAAAGATTATTCGGATGTTTTCAACAAAGGCATGGCAGAGACCCTACCGCCTCACAGGATCTATGATTGTCCAATAGATCTGGTGCCAGGGGATAAGACACCCACCGGCAGAGTATACTCCCTAACACTCAAAGAAGACGAGGTACTAAAGGAGTACATTGACAAAGCTCTTGCGATGGGCTTTATCCGTCCATCCAAATCACTGGCGGCTTCTCCACTTTTTTTCATTCCCAGAAAAGAAGGGGATCTCCGCTCTTGCATGGATTATCGTGCCTTGAATGCTGTGACAATAAAAAACCAATATCCACTCCCATTAATATCTGTCCTTCTCGACCAATTGGGTTCTTCCCAAATTTTCATGAAACTGGATCTCAGAGGAGCGTACAATTTGGTATGCATGCAAGCAGGAGACGAGTGAAAATCAGCATTCAAGACACGCTACGGTCTCTATGAATACTTGGTGATGCCGTTTGGCCTCTGTAATGCTCCGGCCACCTTCCAGGCCTTTATGAATGACCTGTTTCATGACGTTTTGGATCAGTATGTAGTTGTCTATTTGGACGATATTCTGATTTATTCCAGGACACTTTCAGAACATACACAACACGTCAGAATCGTACTCCAGCGTATGCGAGATAATCACTTGTATGTGAAGATCGAGAAATGTATCTTTCACACACAGAAGTGGAGTTCTTGGGGTATGATCTCACGAATCAGGGCGTTCGCATGAGCAAATCCAAGGTAAAGGCTATTTTGGAATGGCCTGTACCAAAAACAGTGAAATCAATTGTTTTTGGGATTCGCCAACTTTTATAGGCGTTTCATTCATGGCTTTTTGGAGCTTTCTGCGCCTCTCACCTCCTTGACCAGTGCTAAAGTACCATATATCTGGTCTAAGGCGGCTCAGGAATCCTTTGAACAGCTGAAACTGGCTTTCACTTCTGCTCCTGTACTCAAACACCCTGATCCAGAGCTACCGTTTTATGTGGAAGATGACGCTTCTGGATTTGCTATCGGCACGGTCTTGTCGCAAAGATGTCCCCTTACAGGTGACATTCATCCCACGGCATTCTTTTCCCGTAAACTGACCATGTATGAAAAGAACTATTCAATCACCAAACGGGAACTCTTGGCCATCCAGGATGCTTTTTCTGAATGGAGACATCACTTATTAGGGGCTCGCCATCCTGTCACGGATTATTCTGATCACAGAAGCCTACTTGCTTTCAAGACCATGAAATGCCTCACTGCCAGACAGGCCCGTTGGCATCTGTTCTTCTCACAGTACGATTTTCTTATTACTTACCGCCCTGCCATGGCTCAGGTGCCTGCTGATGCCCTATCTCGCCCTTCCACTCCTACCTAACAAGGTCATTTGTGGGTGTGCAGTGCAACCCTCACTGCGTACGATCATTGAAAATTGGGTTTCTACTCATCCTACGGAAGTCGTTGATCTCAACCTAGATGTGGTTAAGGGTCTGCCATTTATACAAGGAGGCATCTTCATACCTCTAGGCCAGGCATGTACCTTGGCTTTGCAGTGGTCTCATGACTCTGTCATCGCGGCACATCCTGGCCATAAAAAAATGGCTGAAGCTTTACGTCGTTGGGCTTGGTAGTCTAATTTGTCCAGGGATGTCCGGGATTATGTTTCCTCTTGTGCAATATGCGCACAATGCAAAACATCCAGGTCTAAGCCCGTAGGCTTGTTTCATCCGCTGCCAGTCCCTTGCAAACCATGGCACATGGTGCCGATGGATTTCATCGTAGACCTACCCGAGGTGCATGGACATGACACCATTTGGGTAGTTATTGACTATTTCACTAAGTATGCCATTTTTGTGCCCTGGCAGGTCTGCCATCCGCTCTTCAGTAGGGTAGATTGTTTATGGCTAATGTTTTCAGGTACTTCGGGTTGCCATCCATCATCGTGTCTGATCGTGGAACGCAATTCACGTCCCATTTTTGGAGGGCACTCACAACCTCTCTTGGCATCGATGACAGATACTCCTCTTCGTACCATCCTCAGACGGACGACTATTGAACATTATTTACGTTGTCTATGCCTTCAATTTCAGCAATCCTGGTTTACTGCTTTGCCCCAAGCAGAATTCGCCTACAACAACTCGGTGCATTCTGCCACAGGAGTCTCCCCGTTCTTTGCCCTGTATGGGTGTCATCCACGATTTTTGCCTCTTGATCCGTCCTTGCCTCCAACTAACCCTGCCGCTTTGGCTTGTGTTCGTGATCTGGACCAGTTACACCGGGACGTCCGATGCCATTTGCTCTGGGCCCAGGAGCGTGCTAAGAGAACGGCAGATGCTTGCCGGGTGCCTGGTCCCAATTATCAGGCCGGTATGAGAGTCTGGCTGTCTTCACAGAACCTGCGAATAGCAGGTACGAGATCTTTGCTACCACGGTTTGTGGGTCCTTTCCTCATCATCTCTGTGGTCAATCCTATTGCTGTCAAGCTGGCCTTACCGAAGTCATGGCGTATCCATCCTGTCTTCCATGTGTCCCTGCTCAAGCCCTGCATTCCCTCCACACGTTTACCTGTCCGTCCGTCTCCCATATTGGTGGATGGTGAGGAGGAGTATGAGGTGTCTCGCATCTTGGATTGTAGGGTCTCTAGAGGTACTACCTTTTATCTGGTTGACTGGAAGGGTTTTGGTCCCGAGGATCAGACCTAGGAACCCCTTGCACCCTTGCAAATTTACACTGTCCCGATCTTTTAAGAGACTTCCATTCTGTCTGGGGGTTGTCCGTGTCTTTGGGGGCAGATGCTGTTATGCTTCGGCGGTGCAACTCCCCTTCCGCAGTAACGCAGACTCACACAGCCTGGGGAAAGGCATCTGTGTGGCGGCGTTACCAGTTGCCATGGAGAGTGTATGGGCGCCGGCATCGGCTGTGTCAGCTGACACAGCCGTTATGCACAACGCGTATGCCGAGGCTCCGCCCCTTGCCTACATAACTTTGTCTCTCTTTGGGGCTCATTGCTGCTAATCGTAGCAAACACGTCTCCATACGTGTGTAGCCTCTGCGCTATATCCCTTGCCACTCCTGTGAATCTGTCTATCTGATTTCCCTGGTTAGTCGACTTGATTGCCATTCGGACTGCCTTCGGATTATCCCTTTGTCTTTGGTTCCACACGCCGGTTACGACTCGGAACGCTCCCCTGATTGCTGGCAGCTTCCACTTCGAAGTCTTCCTTCTCCGCTCCATTTCCCTTTTGGTTCCTTTCTCAAGGGCTTCAACGGAACGGTGAACCCTGACAGCTTGAACTTCCTAAACATTGTGAGTGTGCCTCCTTTCTATACTGGGCTCTTGCTTCCTATGTATTGTTTGTTCCTCATGATTAACTTTTCCTGCCACTGCATTTGAGGATCCTACTCTTCGCTTTTGGACTGCATTCCTACTGCTGGATTTGAAAGGTCCTATCTACAGAGTGCATTCCAGGACGCTTCCCAGTTACATGCACCAACCCGTACCTAGCGCGCCCCTCGTGCCGTTCGGGTGTACTTACCTTACTAACTACCCTGTTTATTATTTTATCCCGTCGTTGTTTTCTCTCCAGCAGGATTTCCTTTGCTCCATATTCATACCCTTTCAGGTTAGTCGTGCATTCTTTAGTATTTAATGGGAAGTTAAAATAATTGGTTAGTTCCTCATTGTTAAGATGGATTTCTGAACTCTGTCCTGGAGGGGCAAAGTTTCAGAAGGCCAGCCTAGTTTCTTGGAACAGGGTAACCTCTGGACAAGCCAGACCAATCAAGGTAGCGATCGCGGCGGTCAAGACTAGGTCTCAAGAGGGGTGAGGGTGACTGAAAGCCCGCAATGAGCACACAAAGCAAGGACACTTACAAATCACTCCAAGCAGGTGTTATATTAAAAATATAGACACATTTATTACAAGGCCTTTGTAATATTGCCCATAGCAAAGAATCACGATAAAACTCAAGTAAACCAACACATCACAATCAAGTACAATATATATATACAATTACCGAAGGGTCTAAAGAGTTCGAAGCACGAAATATGCAGACCACCTAGATGGGGAGGAAAACAGGCAGTGCAAGTAATCGTTTAGACCCAGCTCGCCTTCAGAGGCCACCTAATTAGAAGGAAGCCTGAGCCCTACGACGAGTGGATCCTTGTGCTCAAAAGTACCTGCACACGCTGGTGCCGATGGGCCAAGGGGAGTCTCTTCAAGGAAGTCAGGCAGTTCAGAGCGTTGAACAAAGGAGGGCGAACAAATCTCTGCTACTCAAGCGCGGCCTCCACTTGCGGGTAGAAGCAGAGCGCGAGTGCGAAAAAGGTGTGAGTTTAACACAGCGAGGAAAAGCTAAGGGCTACTGCAGGAGGGCGACCAGTTCCTAGCGTTGCTACTCACCGGTCCCCGATGCAGGCAGACCCAGGCTTCTCCGCGTCACTTTCAGTGCTGGCAGGTTCAGATACGAGCAGGGGACGTCTCGGCATCGTGTAGATTCCGCGGCAGCAGAAGTTAGATTTGAGGATTTCCCAAACGCAGTGAACTCGCACAGATTGTTACCACAGCAGGGCAACAGAGCGGCCATGTGTATTTCAGCCCAATGCACACTTCTCACTTCAGACCTGGGAATGCCAAGTGTACGAATCGTGTGAGAGTGCTAAGGACTTGGAATACAACACAACCTGACGGCGGTAACAGAGCAAGACTCCTGTGTAGGCTGGTCAGTCCACTGGATGGCCCAGAGATGCTTCCGAAGGCTTACGTGCAGGAGATGATGAAGATGCCGAGAATAGTTGTTCCCACTATTCGAAAGGGTCGGAGTACCAGTACAGACCTTCTCGTTCGATCAGAGGCAGAATGGTTTCACAGGGCGACAGCAGTGCAGAGGAGCAGTCCTTCAGCGGGTCGGGTCACCAGGGATTCCTCGGTTCAGCCTCTTGGTTGCAGGATACTTGGATCCTGTATCCGTCGTTCGTGAGTACTCAGGAGATCGACATGGTAGTGGTGTTTCCAGCCTCCTCTTATCCAGAGTTCCCTTCGTGCCAAAACGGAGAGTACCCAATGGGAGATCTGCTCACAAAACACGCCATATGTGGACCTATCACGGACCACTGTGGTCCCAGGCATTCAAGACACACTAGACTCTCTGGCACCAAGGATGTGTATTGGGACCAGACATCCCAGCCCATATCCTGGAGGCGCACGCAAGACCTGTAGAAGCCCGCGAAAGCATCTGAGTTTCGCGGGAAAGTACATGCCCAAATAAGGAAGGCCCCGGGTCGGCTCAACCTGCGGAAGGTGAAGGGGGCAAGGTGGTCAGCGGGCAGGACAAAGAGCCTCGTGGTCTGGCCATTTTGGGAGCCAGGCCACCATTTTGGACTAAGCGCGAGAAACGCGCTTAAACAGCCAAAAGGAGCTCAAAACACAAAGAAACGATCGCTGCCACCAGTTCCGTCCGTGATTCACTTGCACTGTTCATTAACAATCCAAAGAGAGTGTCTAGGGCCTGTAGAGTGACTAGATACCCAAGAGAGCAGTAACTTAGCATACAGTGCCCTCTTGTGTCATGTTGCACGAAAGCTGCAACATGATAAAAGAACTACGGAAAACAACGTTTCCCGGTACTGACTGTCTTAAGGGCATGTTAGTTTCCCCGTAAGAATGGAGCGAAAGCCCAGAGGAGTGCGGCGGAAGGCTGTGCTTCTCTGGCAAAGTCTAGATCAGGGTGGAAACAACAGCAAAAAGTTTAGGGGTTGCCACATGGAAGGAAAATGACCTACAATTAAGAAATCTTTCCTAACACTCATTGCCTTTGGTATTGCTCTTTCAGACACAGCACATACTCTTCTATCTAACTTCAACCAACCTTACATCCAGGTATTCATCATTGTTGAGTGTTCTTTTACTGGCTAGAATTACTTGTACCGCATCTAACACTTCTGTGGTTCTTTTTCAGCTGTTGGTCTAACGGTGCGCGTTTACCCCGCTCTTTTATTTGATTGATACCTCTGTCTGTCTTATAACCACAGCAGAGGAATACATCATAGAAAAGAGCCCCTCTCTTGAGGAAGCCTGATTCTCTGAAATCAGGGTAGCTGAGGTGAAAGACTGATTGCTCCAAGGACTCCACCACTGTTCTGCCTTCCAGGTCTGGTTCCACTCTTCCGACCATTTGGTGTGGTGAGTAACACTCTCACAGTTTTTAGCCCCCAACAGCAGGCCCCCAAATGGACGTCCACAGTCACTTCTCATGGCCTTCTTTTGTTGGATATTATATCCATCTATAGCCAAGTTTCTTGGAGAGCAAAGATGTCGGCCTCTATTAAATAGTTAAAGCCATAGGATACAAGTTTGTCAATCGACTTTATCCGTATTGGACATATATTTTTTTTTATAGCCCTTCAGATTAGTTACTGGATGTCTTGTAAGCTCCTCCACAATACATTTAACCAACCTCTCTAATTCCAGTTAACCACTTTTCATTGGCTTCTTAATGTTTTTTTTTCCTTATTTTTAGGCACATATTCCATTTTAGGGATAGTCTTAATTGCCTCATATTCTATATTCTTTAGCTCTTTGGCATATGTCATGATGAGTTCAGCAATGATGGGTGAAACCGAATACAAAGATAACCAATTTTTATCATACCAAGAACTTGGTAATACAACCCAGTCTATTTCCTTGCTTGTTATGGCTCTTATATCTGGTATTTGATACAGTAATTCAAGTATATTTTTCCTATTTGGATAGGGGCTGCAGGAGGTGGCATATGTATCTATGATCTTTATAACTGATGTTTTCATCTCAGTGCCATTGAGCACATCCGTAAGTAAGGTAGCTTTCTTCTTATTGTTTCCATATGTTACATTATCATACATATCATTATTTCCAATTTCCCAGTCCTCAAATTGGAGCTCATCAACTTGCTCCGAGCTACATTATTCTCTTTATTGCTATTTCTCTGGGCTCATGAGTCCAACTGCTTTTGTTTATGATAATTTTTGCTAATTTGTTGTTTCTTAACGTCCTTTTATTTTCTTTCAACAAGCTGATAGGAATTAGGCATTTCTACACATCTTATTCCCTCTGACAATCCAGCTAATGACCTTGCATTTATTGGGCCATCTTTCTTTTTGGTGCCAAAATTAACATGCTTTGTCGTGGCTTTACCCTTTTTGAAGTTTTTATACATAGGGACTTCCTTAGGGGCATTCCTGTTGTTCCCGTTGGGCGGTTCAATGGATGTATCCCCACTCTTCTCTATATTCAAGACCTCCTCCTCATCATTATGTACCATAAGTTTCAAATCATTTTCATCTAGGACATCACACTCACACAAATTAGCGTCTGCCACATTAACCTCTTCAATCATAGGGTCTACCATTTTGTTGGTAATCGGGCGCATCATATATTCCAGCAACTCCAAATACTTTTTAATTTCTTTTTGTTTTGTTGAACACTGTGTTGCATAGGCTAAATGGAGCTTTAATTATTTTGATGTGCTCTGGTTCATAAGGTTTATCTTCATCTTCCGAGTCGGAATCGGACGAGGAAGCTTTCCTAACTGGTGATGAGGCATAGGCTCTACCTGCTATTGCTGTGAGATCAGGGGATCTCTCCAAATTTGATATTTGGGACTCCACCACATTTGGGGTTGCCCTTACATCCTCAGCCAGCTTTACATTCTCCCTTCCCTCCTCTTCATTTACACTAACAGGCTCAGTAGTTCTTTCCTTCAATTGCAGTACCATATTTAATAAAGAGTTGTTATCAATCAGTTCCATTCCAGCAATCTCCTCACCCACAGGACTCTCATCCACCTCCTTGCTATAGGCTTAGCAGTGTTAGTGTTGCGTCTGCGTATGCGTTTCAGGATAGATTAGGTCTTTTCCTGTCCTTTTGCCCTTTTGTCACCTTTACCTTCCCACAAAATCTCAATGGACCCTGCAACCACTCCTTTGTTTTTTAGCTGGGCATTCAGGGTGTTGTTTTTACCTTTTTTGCCAATCGTTCTATTTTTCATTTTTCTTAGGGTCATTGCGATCCAGTGATAAATGTTTTTAAACACACTCCTTAGTTGATATTTCCAGAGAACGGCAGGCATAACCCGTGTATTTCCAGCAAAATACACCACTCAGCAACTAAACCCAGCCGGTCTCACAAACGTACACCTTTTGGAGTTGGGGTAAAATGATGGTGTAAGTTACCCCCACTCACCACCGAACACCAGCCAAACAGCCTAACCGCACTCTCAGGGCACTCCTGCCGGTTTTTAATTATATAATGTGCTGGCGAAAAGGGGCGTGGCTTGCTTCAGTTGTAAAAAATTTCAAAAAAGTAGCAGGTAATTTTCCCCAATGTTCGGTGAATAGCTATAATTTTAAAAGTAGAGATAGACAAACGTTAGTCCAGGGCTTGCTGTAATGTCTCCATTGTGCAATGTACATAGAGCAGTAGCTATACCTTCTCACGAAGTTCAGGGCTCTCAGCAGGCACAGCAGCCGAATAGCACTCTCAGGGCACTCCCACTATTGCGTGCCGGTTTTTAATTATATAGTGTTCTGTTGCAAAGGGGGCGCGGCTTGCTCCAGTTGTAAAAAATGTCATACAAGTGGCAGGTAATTTTCCTCAATGTGCTGTGAATATCTATAATTCTTCTTACGAAGTTCAGGACTCTCAGCAAGCACAGCAACCTAACAGCACTCGCAGGGCACTCCCGGAGGTGCGCGTGCGCAGATGGGCGCCGGTTTTTAATTATATAGTGTTCTGGCAAAAAGGGGGCGTGGCATGCTTCAGTTGTAAAAAATGTCAAAAAAGTAGCAGGTATGTTTCCCCAATGTTCGGTGAATATCTATAATTCTTCCTACGGCTCTCAGCAGGCACAGCAGCCTAACAGCCTTGACTGGGTACTGACCCAAAATGTATGCCTAACCATCAAGTCCATCACCAAGATTATCTGGTCGGATCACCACCTAATCAGCTTCACCTTAACCCCCCTTGAGAAACTCACCACCATTACTACTTGCCTAAACCCCATTGAAACCAGAAATACTCACAATCTCACTTAGGGTAACCTCTCCCCAGTGTTGGCTGAGGCCGTAGCCAACCTGCCTTCAACCATCCAGGATGCAGATCCCAATTTTATTGCTATCCCCTTCCAAAAATGCCTAAAAAATACCATTGATGCACCAGCGCCGCTCATTACCAAAACACCACGCAAAGTGAAAAGTTCTAACTTCTGACTCAATGAAGAATAGTGTCGCTTAGGCGGCACAAAAGATATTTAGAAAACAGCCACAAGAAATCCCCCACTCCACTCTCGGCCAAATCTCTCCGAGAGGCAATCAATAAATACAAAACTACAGTTATTGAACAGAAAGCCAATGCCCTGAACTCTCGCATTGTCACGCATTCCACACGTCATGATCCCTCCAGTACACATCATAATACAACTGGTTCACGACTCACACGTGGTCCTCATGGCTATCCCTCCAGGCAGCGACGTGGGTTCCAAGTTGCACAATGCCACCCTCGCAATCTACCTGGGGGTTTTGCCATGCTGCGGCCACAGTATTTGTGGCAGCTTCGGCCGCGTCATGGCTGGCAGTTACCCTGGAGACTGTGCACTGGTCGTACGACACGGCTACGCGGTCACGTGAGAAGGACTGGGTCACGTGATTGCGTTGCCACGGTAATGACATAATGGAATGCCGGAAACACCACCTGGCGCTTCTCAGCAGCGTTTCTTACCCGGCTCATGGCCTTTCCTCAGATTACCTTGTACTTCTGGCGAATCTGGATTTTGACCACAGCTTTGCTCCACGGACCCTCTCTTTGCATCTCAACGGCTTTGGTGCTTCATCTCGGCTCAGGAATTCTACAATTGATACGACTTCGGCACGGATATGGACTGTTTTTGCATTGACATTTTTGATTTTGATCCGAAACATTTCTGACCCCCGGTTTGTACTACTGGACTGCCTTTGGAATTTCCCTATTTGCTCCATGCAAACCCACACTCACACTATCACCTGAGCTCCTTTCTGATTCCACGTCAAGCAACTACCAGGTGTTTCTATTGCTGGCCCTTCATTGCTGTTCACCTCGCACCGCCCTAGTGGGTTAGTAGACAGGTATCCTGTTCACCGTCCTCCAATTATACATCCTCCCCAGCATACCAACTGGTAGGTGTTAGTTTTTTAGTTGTTTGATGGGATTTGATGTACAGCCTATGAAGTGATTGTTGTGTTGCACTAACTCCTTGTTTCCATTGCAACTCCTGGGGACCCAGTGTTTTGTTCCAGCCACCTGTGGCCTCGATAACTGGTCAGTGAGTTCCATTAGTCTCTCTAACTGGTGCTTGGGGACGGAGGTATACATAGTCTACGCAAGAATCAGTTCTGACACGTATCAACAATGCTGCCTCAAATTTTTCGTTCACTGTACTACGAGAATTGGAAAACCCCATCCCTGTGACAACACCAATAATAGCCAGCAAAGATTGGTGCACTACAATCCAAAATGCACTAGCTGCTAAAATCGAGAAGCTCCAAGATAAAATCCTAGCTAAACAAAAACTTTTAGCTAAAAAATGCCCACCCCCGAAACCACCCCCGAAACCCAAAGATTTAGATCTTGACCAAACAGGCCAGCAGTTTAGCTTCTCTCAGGTTAACCAAACTCAGGTCCAAAAGATTATTGCAGGGCTTAAACGCTCAAACTGCAAAGGAGACTGTTTCCCAGGCAAACTCATCAAATGATGTCCCCCCACGGTCTCTCCCATCATTGCCGACTTCGTCAATGCACCCTTCAGAACTAATGTCTTCCCCACCAACATTAAAGATGTCTGGGTCACGCCTCTCCTGAAAGAACCCTCTCTGGACCCCACCATACCCACTAACCACCGCCCTATTACCACTGTCCCCTTCCTTCTGAAAATAATAGACAAAGGGCCTCATTACGACTCAGGCGGTAAGGGGTTTACGGCGGCGTAAACAGCGCCGACCCTTACCGCCTGAATCCGAGGTCCCTTAGCGCCATGGAGGTTTTAACACCCAGGTGTTAAAATCCATGGCGCTAAGGGACCTTGATGTTAATTACGCCACCGTAATTTACGGTGGCGTAATTAACGCCTTCCCCACTCCCATTATGCCCTATGGGGCAAAAATGGGAATGGGGAAGGGTAAATGGGGGTTGGGGACTTACCGCCCCGCCAACCTCGGAATGGGGCGGTAAGTCCGCCAACCACCATGGCGTAAACATAGTTTACGCCATGGTGGTAAAGGTACGACCCAGGCGGTAACTTACCGCCTGGGTCGTAATGAGGCCCAAAATAGCTTATTCCCAAATCCAACTTTACCTGCAATCAAACCACCTACTATGAACAAGACAATCCTGCTTTCGGCCTAGCCATAGCACGGAAACAGCTCTATTGGATATAAAAATCCAAATGGATAGCATTAGAGACTCAGGCAACCTCTGCATCTTACTTCTTCTAGACTTATTAGCTGCGTTTGATTTGGTTGACCATGACAAACTCTGCAACACGTTGTCAGAAAATGTCCACTTCAAACGTAAAGCCACAACCTGGGTCAAATTTTTCTTAGCTGATCAAACCTCTCGAGTCACCATAGGTAAGGAAGCCGCAGGTCCTATTTCTGTGTCTATAGGTGTTACTCAAGGCTCATGCCTTTCACACACATTCTACAATGCCTTTACTAAGCTTCTCTTTGCTTCTCTGGACACCATGGGTGTCATCTACACCCATTTTGCAGATGACACCCAGATACTGATCCCTATCTCAGGGAACTATGAACAAGAAACAATTCTAATAAATGAAATCTATGCCATCATACAAAATTGGATGGCAACAAACAGTCTCTGCCTCAATGATGAAAAAACAGAGATCCTCATTGTGGGCGCCCTGTCTAAAATCACATCTCTCCACCCTGACTACAACTCATTGATGGCACACCCATCCCGACTCTCAACCAAGTTAAAACACTGGTTGTTTATTTGGACTCAAACCTCACCATGACTAAGCACATTAAGAATCTCTCCACCTCCATTACCTACACTGCCAAACTTATAGCGCTAAATTGCCAATTCTTAATACCACAAAACTGCATCACTCACGCCTGGGAATTAATTTTGTCTAAATTAGATTACTGTAATGTACTATTACTAGGCTCTTAAAAATCCAATTAGCAAAACTCCAAATCCTACAAAATAAACCACTGAGAGCAGCAATTGGGATTAAAAAGTCAGACCACATTTCCAACACAAGAAGAGAGGTGCGCTGGCTGCCCATTAAAGCAAGAATACTATTCAAAACTCTTTGTATTGCACACAAATGCCTAGCCAAGAAGGCACCTGTGTACCTCAACAACACAGTAATACTGAATTCCTCGACAAGAACCCTGAGATCTAACAACAAGTCCCCAACCCTGTGTCCCACGCTTCAAACTCACGAAGGCAGGAGGTAGCAGCTTCCCGATCCAAGCGCCAAAAACATGGATTTCCCTCCCAGTCGCACTGAGAAATGAACCATCTTACCCCAAATTAAAAAAACTCCTAAAGACCTGGCTATTTAACAAATGTTAACCTAAGTTTCTATGCATCGACCCCAGTGTTACCAGAAACCCTGCTTGCCTTCACTTCGGCCAATTCACAAGTACATCTCTATCTGTCGTATTCGCCATTTTTTATTATATCAACCTCATATGATGGCCAGTTTGTTATGCTATGTTGTATGTTTTCATGTTTTTTTGTATCTTTCTCCCTTTGTAACCAGAGAAATTAAGCTTTCTGTAACGTACGCCGTGATACACATGGGTTTGGGCGTATAACAAATGTAATAAATAAATAAATAAATAAAAACAGCCCTCCCAGGTCACTCCCAAAGGTGCTCCCTTATAGAAATCTGCAGGGATCACATCTGGTGCCGGGCACGATTGTGTGACTGTTGGTTGACTGCCATCTCCCCCTCCTACAGGGTCAGCGTATCGAGGAGCAATCAATTCCACCTGCATGCTTAGTCGCATGCCCCTGATATAAAGATGAGAAATTATCAAACAAGGATTTAGCTGCCACATGGTTTTCCATGTATATTTTAACTCTTTTGTATGATGGGCCACGCAACAAACTCCAAAAATGTCTTTCAGGGTAATTCATGGAATTAATGTGCGCTGAAAACAGGGGCTTAAGTGTGAAAATCGCAGAACACGCGTGCGTAAGCCGCACAAGCAGCCGTTTGTCGATTCATGGAAGGCGCTGCGCGTGGCTTACCTGAGATCTGCGCTGAATCTGTGTGTGGCGCACACATCATTTCGACATCTCATCGGCTGTGCGCGAAATGGCCAGTGAAGGCGCACACGAGGCAGCGCATACACCTAAAAAGGGGCCAGAACACGTGGAATGGGAACAACACGTGAAAATGTGGGCTTTATGGGGGAAGTACCGCTGCTAAATCCTTGCAACGCCACACATGTGCTAACAACACGTATTCATGGAATCGAATAGGGGAAACCCGCGCCGCACAAAAGACGCGCTAATCGGGAAACACGTACGCCAGGCGGAAGCTGGCGGAAGCGCCCCTGTGCAGCATGAAAGTGCACACAAACAACAAACAAGCTCATACCGCAACAATGAATATACCGTTCCTCGCAACAGTGGCCGTGGGACACCGCAGGAGGAGGAGGAGGATAGCCAGGCCCTGCATTTTTTTACCCAGGACCAGCCTTTCTGGGATGCCTGATGACCAGGTCTATGGCAGGTACAGGTTTCCAACCCATATCATCCTAGGCCTGGTCGTTGAGTGGGAGGATGACCTCACATCACCCACCCTGTGCTCCCAAGCACTGAGCCCCTTGGAAAAGGTGCTCAATGTACTGCATTTCTTGGCCACTGGGTCATTTCAGCGGACAAGTGCCATAGTTGGGGGCGTGTAGGAGATTTTGTCTTATTGGGGTAAATTCGGGATTTGGCGGTATTTTCTTACCGTAAAAATATTGGCAGTAATTTGGCATTAAACTAGTCTTACATTTAGAGTGGGTCTGGTATCACACTATTTTAGTGACCATACCTTGTTAGCTTGTATTGGCGGTAATTTTAGTGGTACCTGCTTTGCGGTATTTTCAGAATGATCTTATTCCTGTGATATAGTGGTGAGCATGTTTTTTTTTTATACTATAACCCCATTATAAAACAAACCGTCCCTTTCTATTAGAATACCTTCTAGTTGTCTGCAGAGAGCCCCAGACTTAGACACTTCAGAGAACCCAATGAGTTTATTCAATGCGCCACCTGTAATTTGTGGCTGGTATTACTGGCTTATGTACATCCAGTAATCTATGTGCCAGATTAGGCACTTCTTCCCATCAGCATGCAAGGAAGAAAACACTCATCACACCGCACACAACTTTCTACTTTGTATGTGTCTATCACTGATTTTCTCTTATTTGTTATTTTAGGTACAATGATAAATTGGTAAAAACACTGCTGCACTGGTATAAATCTCCCCTCTGTACTTGACTCATATAAATGATCCACAGATGCATGAATGAGACAGAAGTCTCAATTGTTTTTATATACATTTTGTATTGCATGCCATTTACAAGTCACCAAATCTTACCATGTTATTTACAGCATCATCTGCAAAATAAAAGAACAAAACAGAACAAGCAGGTATTTTGCAAACATGAATTAATGTTCCCAGTACTGGCAAAAAGAAATTGCTATATTGTATGCTGGCAAAACATGCCATATTATATATCCTTATACAGCGTCTCACAGGCCACGCAGTCACCCTGCCTACACCAGGTGTTGGCGATCATGACTGCGCGCCCCACAGTCCGCAGACACATATACATGCCCAGAACACCCGCAGAAAGGGCCGTGTTCCAGGACTTTTATGGGGTGGCACACTTCCCCAAAATTGCAAGATGCCATTGATTGCACCCATGTGGCTCTATGTCCTCCTAGGGCCACTGAGCACATCTATCGCAACCGCAAGCACTAGCATTCCATCAACGTGCAGGTTGTATGTAATGCTAAGGGAATTATCACCTCTGTATATGCCAACTATCCGGGGTCCAGCCATGATAGTTTCATATTCAGAATGTCACCCCTAAACCGGGACCTGGAAGCTAGGAGGCATGGCCACACATGGCTCATTGGCGAGTACAAATGCCTCTGCACATGCATGCATGTCACACACAGAGAAATGGCAAAACCCAACTAATGACAACCATTATCACCTCCCCAGGGGACAGTGCAACCCTCTGAGCACCTACATGATGACGCCAATACGGAACCCCACCACACCACCCGAGGTAAGATACAACGCAGCCCATATTGCAACCTAGGGCATAGTGGAGTGCGCATTCGGAGTGCTGAAGTCACGTTTCTGCTCCCTTGACCGCTCTGGCGGCCAGCTGCTATATGCGCCACAGGTAGTGTGCAGGATTATAGTAGCAGCATGTGTCCTGCACAACGTTGCAACCCGGCCGGGGCGTTCCGGTGGACATGGTGGTGCCCCCACATCCCCAACCACATGCACGCCCGCTGCGCATGGGAGGGGAAAGGGCACGTGTGGAGACAGCCCATACCCGGGCTTGTGGCAACATTTTTGTTATGACTTGATGGTCGTGAAGATTATGGAGCCTCTGTCCACAAGTTCCACTCAGAAAGGTACAAATAACTTCCTGAGCGATCCTTGAGGCCACAGGTATTTCAGTGCCGAAGAACACCAGGAACCAGGAACACCGGTGACCCCTCGACTGCTGTAAAGCAAGCAATGGGTCAGTATAATGGCAAACAATTCACTGAATAGCAAGGTAACAAATATCAAGGGGCTTACCAAGGTACAAAGGCGTCTGGAGACAGAAAGAGCACAGATGAATGGAGGTGTTCCGTGTGGCTGCAGTGTGGAGCGAGTGGCAGCGGGTAGGCGCAGTACTGGAAGATTGCTGTGAAATTTGGCACTGCAAAACCTGTATAGAGAGGGCACTTCGAAAGGTAACAGAAGAGGAAATCCGAAAACAGTCCGTTAAGAGTTCCAAGGTCAAAAGCCAGCCAAGTTCATTGAAACCAGGGGTAATCCAAAGGAATCCAAAACACAGTCCAAAAGGTCCTGAAACAGCGGAGCAAAACAGTATCCAAGGGCTTGACAGGGAAATCCAAGAAGAACAGTCCGTAGTCCAGAATCGAGATGTGGAGACAGTAAGATGTCGAACAATGTCTTATTGGGTCAGTTGTGAAGCACTGAATGAGCGTTCCCTCTCCGGTTTTGAAGGGGCCTAGGAGTGTCACATGACCATCACGTGACCGATGATGTAGCACGTTTCCTTGTCACATGACCCAAGTTTTCAAAATGCTGCCGGGTCTTCCTGGGGGCGTGATGAAGCAAAGAAAAAAGCTGGCGTCTCCGATGACTGTCTCCAAGACGCCAGGGCAGCTGCCAACGTTGCAATGAAAGGAACAGGAGAGTATGACCATAGCCCGTTGGATGCCCTTGTGTGTTCTTGTTGTATAGCATGGTCCACCGCTGCCATGCTGCTTGAGGGAGTGAGGACATGAGGTTAGAAGGGGAAGGCAGATCAGGACCTGAGATGGAGGGTTTAGTGGCTGCACAGGTATTCGTGTGCGTAAGGTGACGAGTGGATGGTGTAACAATTTTTCACCTAAAATCCCACCCCTGCGGAGTGCACACAGGCCTGGCACATACAAGCTGACAATTGATTATGACAAAGGGACAGTCAACTGTCACAACCATACCACCCTGAGATTGTTTCCCTGGAAGTGCTACATTGTGTGCATCCCTAGCTACTTAAACGGACCCAATGCTGTGTCAGTAAAAGGCACACATTCATGCTGCATGAAGTACTACCCCATTGCAAAACAGCACACTCAAATACTGGCATGTCACCCAACCCCTCCAAAACCCCTTCTCACCCGCCCGAGACACTATGGCATGCAATGTGAAAGCAACCAAAGGAATGCACACCACATGACACAACTTTCACAAAGTGCACCGTCACAAATGGAAACAGGCCACAGACAATTCCCTCTCACCTATGAAAAAGAAACAGCGCACATGAACATATACTTACCAGCATGACAAAACATGAATACCGGACCTAACAGTGGCAACGTCTGACAGTAACCAATCACAATAGTGCAACTGTGACAACCTGACAAAGTCAGCACATCGACCCCTCCCATCTACAGTGTGTTGCTGGTAGGTAAATGTGGCAGGGTAATGCATACAACAGGAACTGCATCCGCAATGGAGAGAGGCAAGGTAAGACATGAAGAAGCTACATGCAAATATCGAATACAATATACAAATCAACCATGCAGTGGAGAAATCATCAGTTAATCCCCACTAGGGGTGTATATACAGTTTGGACTACAGACTGGCCACACAACTGATGGAAGCCCAATGCCTCTGTGTAAGTTACTGTCACACAGTGCCACCCTTGCGAGCCCATGGAAAGGGGAAGCAGGAGTGGCATATGTATCTGGACCCCAAGCCTCAAACACAAGACAAGCCTGCATGGGCCCAGCTGGAACACACAGTGGATGCCTACGGGTGCCACACAAAGCAACACACTTTAACATGAATGCACAATAGACAAAAAAAGAAGAAAAACAAAAATGTAAACATTTTTAAAAAATCAAAAATGGCCATGGGTCGACCGGGGGGGAGACCACCCAGGAGTGACGAGGTGCAGGGTGCACCCCAATACCCACATGTGTGGATGTTGAGAAAAAGAAATTCCCTCCATGGGCTCATGGCCTTCACAGCTACCTAATAGTGGGAGAACTGGTGTCGCTGTCCTCACCCTCTGGTGCTACATGAGAAGGTGTGCATGGTATGGGAGGCAGACCACACAAAGCCCTGCCATACTCCTCCATGGCAGCAATCATGCATGTTTGAAAGGTTTGGTTCTGCAGGATGATGGTCCGGAGGTCCCCATGCAGCACCTCACGGGTAGCACAGAGTTCTGCCTGCAAGGCCTCATGTGATGCACGGATCTCCTCACGGGTTGCCTGGAGCTCAGCTGAGATTGTGCGTGTTAGCTGCTCCAGCTGCTGTTCTGACTGTCTACTCCGGGACACCTCAAGTGCACCCAGATTAGCTCTGAGTGAGGTGTTATCTTCCTCAGGGCATCCCTGAGGGCCCGTGACTCTGCAGATATGGCTGTGCGCAGAGCCTCCAGTTCAGCCCGTCGGTCCCTGTTGGCGGCCAACATGTCCTGCCTTTGTGAGCGGCACGTGGACCGCGTTGCCTGCTGCTGGAGCTCCACTTGCCTTTCAGGGGGGAGAATGGAAGTGGCCACCCTATCCACGGCATGAGCCATCATCTCACATGATGCCCCCTGTTGTGCTGCAATTGCATAGATGGAGTTCTCCCACACAGTATTGCCCGGTGGTGCACGGCCACCACATTGCCGGGCACAACACCTGTTGGCCCCAAGGTGATGTGCACCTTGCTGTGTTGGCACTGCCTGAGGTTGCAGGACTGCATTCCTCCTTTGATCTGCTGCCCCAGGAACAGGAGCAAATATTGGGGAGTGTGACCCTGCATCTGTAACCGCCACAGGCGAACATTCCAACACTGAATGGGCTATTGAGGAGTCTAGCCCTAGTTCAGGTGCGTTGGACAGAACAGCATCCCTGCCAGAAACACTCACCTGGACGGGACATTTGTGTCAATGTCTGATTCAACACCTGAGCCAGAGAGATCATCAGAGGTGTACCCAGAGACACCCATGGACAGGATGGTCTGTAGGACCAATGGATTTTTGTGTGCCACCACCCCACGTCCTCCAGTGGTGCTTGGATGGGGCTCTGAGTACTCCTGCCCCTGTGCTATCTCCTCTTCCACAGCATCTAGTGCCTCATCACCTGCACAAAATGAAAAGAAAGGTCATGAAGACATGCATGAATAGCATAGCCGACACACATAGGCATCACAATGTACACATCCAATACATTAAGCAGACATGTCACACATGACACAAACTCAGCCATGCATGGAGTGGCAATGAAGTGGAAGGGGACCCTGAAAGCAGACACTGACCCCAAAATGGAAAAGCAACACATGTGCAGCATGGTGCATAGCACCTGCATCACACATTACCCTGTGAGTAGCATGGACCATCCACAAACATGACACATGCCAGCAAACAGATGGCACGTAGCATAGCCATGCCAGAACTGACAAGGACACCCAGATGGGAGTTAATCACTACTGTCCCCCATCCATGTCAAATGCATATCATCAAACAGAACATGCAAAAGAGTGGGACAAAACACACGTGTCACACGCTGCTGCAACAATGAGAAGAGGAGTGGTGGGCATTACATGGTTAGTCCTTGTATAATCTGTGCCAGTGATTTCTACAGCTGTAGACTTAATGCTTTGACCTGGAGCTGCCAGTCCAAACTGGTCCCGTTGCACAAGGACCTATTGAATATGCGAAAAAAGAAAAATAAGGTGACTACACCTTATTAGAACTGGCGCTTCTCAGTTAGCCCCCAGATCCGGGGTGCTGCAAATTTCAAACAAAAATTTCACAATAGATTGATTCTGAACAAGTAATTAGTCCAAAAAGTGTAACTGGAAATGTTTATTCACATGCCTGTTATTTACCTTAAATTGGCGCTATTCGTCAATTTAATAGGTTGAGTGATCATATCAGGCTGCCAATAATATACAATTGCCAATGCATTTTGGATAAACCTTCTTCAGGGCTGTATATAGGCAATATTTAGTTCAATAAGGCTCTCTCTGTGTACATATCATACAATACATCATCAATGTCAATATAGTAAACAGCATCAGTTAATTTAGACCAGTAGAGTAGCACTTACCATTATTTTGTAGACACAATCGGTGCACCCCATAGTGGAAAGGAGACAGAAAATAAACAAAAACAAAAATATGCTTTAGTTAACTTGCAAAAGAATCTGTTCTGTCTTAATTGCCAAGCCGGATTAAAATGTGGATCCTACCTGATTGTATGTTTTTTTATCAATAGCAATACATATTTGAACATATACAATTATGTGCCCCTGTAGGGAGAAAAGCAGACCATAAGCGCATGTCTATGGTCAAGGCTAATGCCTGTGGGAGGATCTCTATTAGCTGCTGTCTCTTACCGCATGTCCGCTCGGGAATCCAGAGAAAGCCGTTTGAGCCGCAGTAACGCATGCTCACGTGGGTTTGGAGCTGCATTTATTGGTTGTCATGGAGACGGTGTGAGGCATTGTGGTCCAGCAGTGTGCCGGAGCACGTATGCCTCGCGCTCCACCCCCGGGTGTTCACCCTGGGGCGGGGTTGTCTCCATGGCAACCATGTGTTGTCGGGGACGCTTGTAAACGAGCAGGGAACGCTCGTAATTCTCCAATAAAGGATGTCAGGGGCGCTTGTAGACGAGCAGAAAACGCTCATAAATTACCAATATGGGGCTGTTAGTGCTTACGTTATGTGAGTTAAACAATGTAAGTAGTCTTAACTCTTTACAAGTAACGAATATTAAAGCCTATGGAAAAGAGCCATAATGAACCAAAGTCCACACATTCATACAGTCTGTTCTCTGATACGTATGGTCTAACAGATAAAGGCTGATGTTAAAACGTACAATTGAAGTACGGTTGTTGTGTATCGACTGTCTTGACTGTCTTGACTGTCTTGACTGTCGTGTAGGCAGAAAAAACCTCTGTCCACAAGTGTCGATAGTCCAAACCACTCTCTGTACAACCTTTGTGGCCGAGATGTGTGCGAGATGTTCTTCTGGAGATGCGGACTTCTGGGAACCCCTGGGCCACTGCAAAGAAACACCAGTTAAGTACTTAGCCAGAACAACATCCACAAACCAATCAACAAGAAAATGGAATGGTCTTACCAAGGGTTGACAGTAGAGATTCAGTTGAACCTATGGAGGGGTCCCGGGACCCACTGGTATCTCGCTCCCAGTAGTGGGTGGAAGCTCAGGAGGATATATGGAGGTCCGATTGCACCGGGCCCACCTGTAGTTGGAATTCGGACAAGAAATCCAAGAAACGTAGTGCCAAGGGGTGTAGCAGAATGGAAGTCCAAAAAACAGTCTGTGAACCGTAGCAAGAGTTCCAAAATCCAAGGGTCAATAATCAGGGGAATCCAAAACAGTCCGTGAAACAATCCGAGGTCAGTTTCCACAAGATCCAAACCAAAAGCAGACGTAGTGTCTAACAGTGTCCAAGGTAAACAGCTGTGAAGCACTGAACACTGTGATGCGAGCGTTTAAATAGCGGCGCTACGAGTGTTTTCCGGTCACGTGACCAGCGCCCCCATCACGTGAAAGAGTTCCAGCAACACGTGAGCGGGATGCGTCGGTCACACGACGCGGAAGCAGGAAGCGAGGCCGATCTCGCAGCTGCCACGGAATATGCCAATGAAACTGGCGTCCTCGGAGGCGGGCGGACCGCTGACACAATCGCCCTGGCATATGGGGGGTCACGGAGAACACACGTGGATGCCGGATACGGGCAAGTGGATGGGAAGGAGTAGGGCTAAGGGGATCGGAGGTTTGGGGAGGGACATTAGAGACATTAGGAATCCCGCGGGACGTGACAACGGTCAGCGAAAGAAGGAATCCCCCATAACGTTATGGGGGCAAGACGTATTAGTTTTTAAAGCAGGAAAAAGAAGTAAACAGCAAAAAGCAAAAAGATAATTAAACAGGTGTTGTTACAAGACAATTGGAGTTAGCAAAATTACATTAATCTAAACACAACAAATAAACAATTTTAAGTGTGAAAGTTTTACAGGTAGCACATATAGTTGATCTCTTCATTCAGCCCCTTTGGTGTCAGGGAACCAAGTCGATCAATCCAGTAGGTTTCTCTTTGGTCCATTTGTTTCTGGAAGTTTTCGTGGGCATCTCTTTTCTCTACCACCTCCAAAATTGCAAATTGTATCTGGGCCAAATTATGTTTCTTGTCGTGCCAGTGTCTGGCTACTGCCGAATTCAGATTGTGGTTCCTTATACAGGACCTATGTTTGCTCCATCTAGTTTTGGCCACCCTGAGTGTTTGGCCCACATAGTATAGACCACACAGGCATTTTATGGCATGTATCACATTCTGGGAGTCGCACGTGGCAAAGCTTTTTAGTCTAATTGTTTCTCCCGTATGTGGATGTTTGACTGATTCCCCTTTCATTATATATCCACAGTTACTGCAGCTTAGGCAGGGGAATGTGCCTATGCGTTGTGTAATTTTCTTCTTAGGTGCTGGTTTGGTTTTGACGAGTTTATCTTTCAAGTTTTGGCTCTGTTGGTATGCAAATGTGGGGACCTCTTTAAATAAATGTTCTACCCGTTGATCACACATCACTATGTTCCAGTGTTTTTTGATGATGGTTTTGATCCGATTACTCTGTCTGGAGTATTTAGACACAAATACTAGTGGAGGAGCGTCATCTTGTTTAGTTTTCACTTTCAACAAATGTTCTCTACTATGAGTTGCTACATGTGATGGAGCTGCGGAAACTTCTTCCTCCGAATATCCTCGGTCCAGAAACTTTTTACCCATTTTTTGACAGCAGTATCATAGTACACTGAATCGCTAACCAATCTCTTCACTCGGAGCATTTGGCTGTAAGGCAAATTTTTAATAAGACTCGGTTGGTGAAAACTTCGTCGTTGGAGTAGATTATTTCTGTCTGTGGGTTTGCGAAAAATGGTTGTTTGATATTCTGCGTTGGTTATATTGATCTTTACATCCAAGAAGTGGATACTTTCTCGGGAATACTCATGTGTGAATTGAATCCTTGCATCTTTACTATTCAGGTATTCGAAGAATTCTAATAGTTCCACTTCAGTGCTTTTCCATAATCCAAAAATATCATCAATGTACCTGATCCACAAACTTAGCTTTTGTTGCCAACGCTGATTCTGTAATATGTTTTGTCTCGAATTTGTGCATAAATGAATTGGCATAAAATGGAGCCATTGTGGCCCCCATTGTGGCCAGCTACTTGTAGGTAGTATCTGTCTTTATACCGAAAGTATGAATTGTTGCTTATGAATTCAAGTAGGGCCATTATAAACTCCTTTTGTGCTGGTATTACTTCTGCTTTAAGTAGTATCCATTCTACAGCCTCACTTCCTAGGTCATGGGGGATCGAGGTATATAAACTTTTGACATCTATCGTAAAGCAAATGTTGTTGGGGTCAAACGGTACAGAGTTCAGAAGTTGTAAAAAATGTGTTGAATCCTTAATGTATGTATTAGTTCTTTGGATCAGAGGTTGTAAAAAGTAGTCTACGTATTTGCCAAGTGGTTTCAATATACTGTTCATCCCTGCTACAATAGTTCTCCCTGGGGGTTTGACTGGATCTTTGTGCACCTTCGGGAGGGTGTAGAAATGGGGTATCCGGGGATATGGATTGGTTAAAAATGTCTTTGTGTGGTGGTTAATCCATTTCAGCTCTTCAGCTTTATCAAGAAGTATTTCCAATTTACCTCTGATCTCTGATTTATATCACTTAGTTGCCTTTCACATTCTTCTTCATAATCAATTGTATTCAACAATACTAAACCACCTCTTTTGTCTGCAGACCTTATAGTGATTGATGCATCTCCGTATAAGTTTCAATTTGTGTGGCTTCATATTGCGTGTTGAATTGGATTTGAAACGTATTTTTTCAAAATCCCTTGTTATCTGTTTCTGAAAAATTTCAATTGTAGGTATAGTGATCAGGGGAATGAAGTTGCTCTTACTCTTAAACTCTTTTAGATCTTCTTCTTCTACAGTCTGTGCTTCTTCTTGTTCAAGTTCACTAAAGAATACTTTTAGCTTCATTTTTCGGATCAACTTGCACAGTTCTATCTTGGATTCAAATAGTGTGCTATCAAATGTCGGCACAAAACTGAGACCTTTTTTGTAAAGTTTGTATTTCTTGGATGGTCAGTATTCTTGTAGATAAATTCATTACGATGTTTTCTTTTGTTGCAATCTCGTGTTGGGTTTCCCTCTTAGTCTTTCTCTTCCCCCTTCTTGTTCTCTTCTTCCTTTGTCTTAAAAAGCTGCTGTACCTCTCGGTGGTGTCTCTGCCGGTCTTGGTGATCTGGAGGTGCTTGCAAGGTTTTCTTCCTCTATATTAGTAGGCTCTGTCTCTGTGTCTGTTCCTGAACTTGATGTCTCGCTGGTATTGGTAGGTTTCGATTTTCTAACTGGAGGACAATATCCATCCAGGTATAAACCTCATCTTTAAGATAGTCATATGTATCTCTTTTGAATTATTGGATCTTCTTAGTTTCGAGTTCTGCCTTGTATTCTGCCAATTTGTCATTAATTTCTTCCAAGATAGCATCCATCTCTTCTCTATTCAATGATGGCACAAGTCCTTCTTCTATCTCCTTGATTTCTTTACTTAAATCTGTTAGATCTTTGGCTAATTCTTGTATTGTCAGCAATATGAGATCAAGAGTACATTTATTAAGTATGGCCTCCCATTTTTTCACAAAGCTCTTACTTTCTTTACACAGTGTTGGATGCAATAGTATGCACAAACCTCTCGGGATTATCTGGTTCTTGTGGTATCTCCCCAATGTTATTGCGTGTAGTTTCTGATTCATTTCTTTCCGTATTAAGTACTCCAATTGCTTGATCTGTTGTTTTGGGTCTTGTTTTTTTGTGCTGCTAGCTCCAAATCCGCTATCCAACGTATCTGCTCTGTTTGTTGTCAGAGCTTCAATGTCTGTGTATGACATTCTCTTTTTGACTATGAATACAATAGTCTTTGTTTATTTGTTGTGTTTAGATTAATGTAATTTCGCTAACTCCAATTGTCTTGTAACAACACCTGTTTAATTATCTTTTTGCTTTTTGCTGTTTACTTCTTTTTCCTGCTTTAAAAACGAGTACGTCTTGGCCCCATAACGTTATGGGGGATTCCTTCTTTCACTGACCGTACTTCAATTGTACGTTTTAACATCAGCCTTTATCTGTTAGACCATACGTATCAGAGAACAGACTGTATGAATGTGTGGACTTTGGTTCATTATGGCTCTTTTCCATAGGCTTTAATATTCGTTACTTGTAAAGAGTTAAGACTACTTACATTGTTTAACTCACATAACGTAAGCACTAACAGCCCCATATTGGTAATTTATGAGCGTTTTCTGCTCGTCTACAAGCGCCCCTGCCATCCTTTATTGGAGAATTACGAGCGTTCCCTGCTCGTTTACAAGCGTCCCCGACAACACATGGTTGCCATGGAGACAACCCCGCCCCAGGATGAACACCCGGGGGTGGGGCGCGTGGCGTACGTGCCCTGGCACACTGCTGGACCACAACGCCTCGCACCGTCTCCATGACAACCAATAAATGCAGCTCCAAACCCACGTGAGCATGCGTTACTGCGGCTCAAACAGCTTTCGCTGGATTCCCGAGCGGACATGCGGTAAGAGACAGCAGCTAATAGAGATCCTCCCACAGGCATTAGCCTTGACCATAGACATGCGCTTATGGTCTGCTTTTCTCCCTACAGGGGCACATACTTGTATATATTCAAATACGTATCGCTATTGATAAAAAAACATACAATCAGGTAGGATCCACATTTTAATCCGGCTTGGCAATTAAGACAGAACAGATTCTTTTGCAAGTTAACTAAAGCATATTTTTGTTTTTGTTTATTTTCTGTCTCCTTTCGACTATGGGGAGCACCGATTGTGTCTACAAAATAATGGTAAGTGCTACTCTACTGGTCTAAAATAACTGATGCTGTTTACTATATTGACATTGATGATGTATTGTATGATATGTACACAGAGAGAGCCTTATTGAACTAAATATTGCCTATATACAGCCCTGAAGAAGGTTTATCCGAAATGCATTGGCAATTGTATATTATTGGCAGCCTGATATGATCACTCAACCTATTAAAATGACGAACAGCGCCACTTTATGGTAAATAACAGGCATGTGAATAAACATTTCCAGTTACACTTTTTGGACTAATTACTTGTTCAGAATCAATCTATTGTGAAATTTTTGTTTGAAATTTGCAGCACCTCCGATCTGGGGGCTAACTGAGAAGCGCCAGTTCTAATAAGGTGTAGTCACCGTATTTTTCTTTTTCACACGCTGCAACAACGCCAGTATGTTCAAATACAGTGATGGGAGGCGCATGGATACATCAATGGTAGGTCACTTGGACATGACAAAAGTCAATTGTCATGTTGAACATTCAAAACGGGCTCAGAAGTGATCAGGTGCAGGGCATATGTAGGTGCACAGCAGTCAATCAGCCGGATTGATGAAATAATTTGCGTTAAAAGTTCACATTTGTGGGTCTTTGTGGGGGAAAATCTGTGTCTGAAGTATGGTGATTTTGGGGCAGAACGGCTCACAACACTGCGTTTTTCATGCAAATGATTCCATCAATCAGGCAGAATAAAGAGAAAAAAACTGTAATAACAATGTCGTGGCATGATGGCAGTTTAGGGGCAAGTGCAGTCATCATGTGCAAAGTGTTTGCAGTGGTCAGTAGAGATACAGTGAATCCCAAACCCAAAGGCGGGGGATGGCTTGGAGGAACTACATGGGGCACAAATAGCAGGTATGACTACACAGCCTGACCTGGCACGCAATCACAACACATCACCCAAGCAACATACACATGGTCTGGACACACACGCATGGGCACTTACCGGACATTGTCTCAAGATATGGTAGGTCTCCCACGTCTTGGATCTGATCCTCAGCAATAAACCCACCAGCGATTGCCTCATGTTCTGTGAGTTCATCCTCCTCTGGTGGTGACCCACTGCCAGTCACCAGAGTAGAGGCATAATTGGAAGCCAGCTAGTTTTTTGCTCTGCGTTAGAGGTCATTCCAACATTTTGAGCAATCAGCTGTGCGCTTCACAAATCCAAGGGAGCTAATGTGGTCCGCAATGTACTGCCAGTGGGCCCTACGCTGAGCAGTCATAGTCTTGCACTCTGCCGTCACCAGCATGTCGTGGCCATGTTACGACACGTAGCCCACAAGTGCGTCTAGTCCCACATTAATGATACTCTGCTTCCTTGATGTGCCGGAGGGGCGAGCTGTGTCTGGGGTCCCAGCCTGCTCCGTAAGAGCACGCTTCTTCCTCTTTAGAAGTGGTGCGGACCCTGAGTGGCTTATGCCGCTCTAGTCTGTAGGTGCTGAAGCTCGGGTGGACTGGCCACTGGAAGCAGGCAATGACACAATGACCAAAGGTCTCACTGCAGGCATTGGCTGCAGGCTGCTGTTGCCAGGACCAAGCGGCACAACTGCCTGGGTGTGAGGGTCCGGGACCAACACTGTCCTCGCTGGGTGACTCCGAGCCGGGGTGGAGTGAGCTGCAGCTGCCCCTGCAGCCTCCCCACCCTGGCTACTCGGAGCAGCAGAGGACATTGCTGCTCCAGATCCACGTGGCCTGGTGACAGCAACTTTCACTGCTACACTTGGCTTGGACTTCGTGACACGTAAATCAGCCTTTGAGTCATCCCGTGCCAGTTCAGTGACCAATCCGGGCCGGGTTAGCAGGGCCTGAGCTGGGATGGTGTAAGCTGCATCTCCCTGACCCACTGGGGGGGCATAGGTGTCCTTGAATGGTCCTGGACACACTGCCCTCTTGGGCCACCCTGCCCACGTTGCCCACCACTGCCACCTTGGCCACCCTGCTCATCCTGGCCACGCCCCCTACCACGTACACCTCTTGCTGGTCAGCCATCTTTGCCTCCCTTACTACTTGGTCACCTCCCAACCATGGCAGTGATGTACTTGTGCGAATGGGAGGTGCAGAAAACAATTGTCCTGGGCAATTGGGGTGAAGGGGCAGGGTACTAGATGGAATAGGTACACCTGTGCTCTTGCAAGACTGTCTGTGACCCCTGGGGAAAAATGACGGGTCACGCAACGCTCAGGCACCCCAAAAACAAAAGTGAACGCGATCCCTCGGTAGCCCACGTGCGTGGAATGAAGGACCTGCAGTACGCTGTGGCACCCAGAAACACAAAAAATGCGTACGCCTGGTACATGCAGGCTACAATGACCTCTGAATGGGTACGCGACACACGGGGGCAACCACAGTGGAAAAATACATGCGCAACTCACTGTCTGCCTGGAAAATGAACGGAACACCCCTGCCAAACAAAGAATTGAGCTCTGCCTCAGTAAAGAAGGAGTATGCCTTGCAACCGTTGTGAAGTAATCACATGTGAACCGACAAGAAGTACAAGAATCACACGCTCGTTCTCCACAAAAAGCACGTACAAGAAAATGGCATCCTACGTGGACCTTTAACCTCTGCGCAGAGCAACGCCTACGCGTGCCATGTCACTTACGCACTTACGCGCTAAGGGCCTTTCTTCAATTTTCACGCAAACGTGCTGATTTTCACGTGCAGATTCACTCTGGATCAAGCTGGCCACGCAACAACACACGGAAGACCACGCTCCTGCCCAGAAGGCCATTTTCCTGCCCCCCAGAGCCCTGAGCAGCCTCCCAGGAGCCATCTGCTGCTGCCTGCCTGCTGGCCACGTATACTGCTATTTGATGCCTGCACATCAGCCAACTGCAGGGGTCCAGTTGCTGCGACCATCTCTGCTGAAACAGAAGACTCCTGACTGCGGTTCCATCGCTCCACAGCCAAGCCCCAGGACCCAGTTGCCCACCCACACCTGCCTCGGGGGTTGCCATGTCGGGACAAACACCATCTGAGACCACTGGCAGCCCCCAGCCAGAGAGGCAGAGGGCTGTCAGCTTCTCAGCCACAGAAGTTGGCATCCTGGTGGAGGAAGTCCTGAGGCATTATGATGCCCTGTCCAGACTACCGGTCGCCGACAAGGATAGATGGAAGAGGGCCTGGATGGACATCGTGGTTGCCATAAACACAGAGGGGGTGGCAACCCACGACTTGAAATACGTCCAGAAGCGCTGGAAGGACCTTAGATGTGACTTAGTTGCTGATGATTGCACTGTGACAGGTGGTAGAGATGTAAAGATGCATGTCTGTCTGGTGGCGTGTGTGCATGTGATAGGCACTCCCCATGTTGCTTGTGACGTCATGCCAACCTTTGTTTGTTCGGCATTCCCCATGTTGCTTGTGACGTCATGCCAACTTTTGGTTGTTAATGCAGTTACCTGTGTATGGATGATGATGCCTGTTGCACAATACCAGTTTATTTGTGCATGTTTGTGGGTTCAAATGATATGAGTGTTGGGGAGTGTGATGCCATATGTGAAGTTTGACAATGCCACTCATGCAACTGTCATTTGTCTATCAGACCATTGTACAGTGCCCTGATGCCTGTGTTCTATCTCTCCCTGTCTGCAGCATCGACTGATGAAGAGGGTGGAGACGGGGCTGTGGAGCACAGCGGCAGGGATGCCACCGCCAATCGGAGACGCAAGGCCCAGCTCCCCTCCCAGTTACTGATATCTTCCGGGAGTGAGGAGTCTGGTGCCGCGTCCATGGCCACAGCTGCTGAGTGAAGGTCCAAGAGTCAGAGGTTGGAGGTGGACTCCTCGGCAGCAGAAGGGGCATCTGAGCCCCACAGGGGCCTATGGAGGAAGACAGCACAGAATCATCCAGGTTGGTGGGGGCTTTGGTTGAGGAGGAGGCCGTGACAGCCCCACGCACTGGGCCTGTAAGAGGGATTCTGCTGGTGCTAGTGGTGCAGTACAGGGGCAGGGACAGGAGGCAGCACAGGCCGCAGCGCAGGTGCATGTGTGTAATCCTGTCCCCGATCCTGTGACTGCATCATCCGGCACCAGCAGGGATGCCTTCGTCCAGACCCGTTTTCAGGGAGGGGTTGCACGAACAACTGGCCTTCCTCTCCCTGTGGACGTGGCAATCCGTGACCGGATTGAGCCTGTCCTAGTTGGTTTGACGTTGCGCGCACGTGATATTTGGGATGACATGCAGGGTTCTCGCCAGGACAATGCACGTCATTTTGAATACCTGTTCGGGCGCGTCAAACTACTAGGACAGGTTGTTGCACTGGGTTCTTTCGTGTGCTGGAGGTTCTTGCGACCCCCTCCTCAACTGAACCCCCTATGCGCCAGTCGTCCTCCTTGCCGTCTTCCCGCCCAAGTATCACCTGGGCCCCTTGTGGAGCTGCACCCGAGCCAGCGGCCAGGTTGGTAGAGGACACATCCCTGCCACAGTCGGGAGTCAGAGGTCCAGCAGGGGGGGCCACCCCACCAACTGGACCCCAGCAAATGGAGGACGTGCAGGCATCAACAAGCAGGGCACGTGCATGATGGCACCAGGGGATTACATCAGCCTGGATGCCGTCATGATGCCAGAGGCAGTTTCATTGGAGGCAGCAGCAGGCTCAGCGTGGGAGGCATCATGGCTCGGGGCCATCATCATCCCGGGGGCAGGCATTGGCCGGCGGGCAAGAGGACCCAGGATTAGGCGTGTCTTCTGTGTGGCAGCGGTTGGGTCAGCAAATAGATGCCGAGCGGCGGTAGGCAGAGTGGGCACGGCCCACAATGGTCAGGGCAGAGTGCACTCCATGCACCAGGCTTTGAGGCGGGCTGAGTGCCTCAAGGCTACTCATAGGGATTTGGAGGATGCCATGGCTGCATCCCTGCGAGACCTCGAGGCCAGGGAACAGGCCTGCCTCCGGAACATCGACATGGAGTTCGATGATGCCCTTGCCAGGGACATCAAAAAGTGAGCCGTCGGACTAGCCCGCCCCCTTTGTATATAGTTATTTAGGTTTAGGTTTCATTTTGTTTTTTTATTATTTGGAGTACACAGACTTTGCTCCACTTTTTGTATATAGTTGTGTTTTACATAGGGTTTTTGTAGGTTTTATTTTGTTTTGGGATCATGGACCCTTCAGACTTTCATTTTAAATAGTTCCGGACATGTACATACTTTCTTTTTTACATCATCCCATGGAGTAATGGTTTTTATGCTTTTCAATTTTGGATTTATTTCTATGGACTTTGGCGATGGACCATTTCTCGGTTTTCATGTCTTGGATTTTACTTTCTTTTTGGTATTGCATTCATAATTTCTTCATTTGCATGTGTGGTTTTGATTTTGTCATTTTGTTTTATTTTTAATACATTTCACAAATCTTCATTATTGGTGTGGTCTACTCTCATTAGTTTTGTGCATGTGTCACTGTCCATTGCCTCTGTCATGTGTCACCGCTGTGTGGCTCTGTTGGACATGTCTTTGGGTGCATGCCTGTGCTTTTTTGAATGTCAAGGCATGGTACTCATAGTGGGGAGTGGGTACAATATATGGTTGTGTGTTTGGACTGGGGTGCTGCGGCATGGTGTGGGTTTGCATTTCTGACATGGGCCTCTATTTGTCATGATTCCTGCCCCCAGCCCCCTGGCATATCAGGCTGGAGCCAGGTCACGGCCACCTAGTCGGCCCCTAAGGGCCTCTCCATCTCCCCAGATCCCTACTTGGACTCAGACTTGGCGCCTTTGGCACCAAGCTCACACACAGTCCTGAGATCCACTTAGTATTGGACTTGCAATGTGTTATGGGGCAATGGATGCCCCCATGTAATTCAGTTCCTTGAACTGGATGAGCAGTCTAGTCTTTTGGGTGTGGCTCAGCCCAGGGATACCTGGGATACCTACAGACTATTTAAACCACACCCGGCCTGAGAAACATGCTTTGCGTTTCTCTGCACCTGCAGCGTGACACTCACCGTGCTCGGATCTCCAGAAGAGGCCCACTTCTTTCTTCAGCGCCAGCGCACCTGCAAGAATACGAACTTCGTTGCCAATACTCACCTCGAAGAGCATCCAACTTCTGTCCAGCTCTTCCCAGTCTTGCGGATTCCTACGGCAGAGTCATCTCCATCTCGGCACGCCGCGCCCTATCAAAGGGGAGAAGAATAGAAGAAAAGACGTTAGTAAGGATTCTGCAATACTTAGCTCTCTCGAATTTGCAAATAGAGTTTAATCCTTAAATGAACTTCCGTCGATCGGACAACTTCTGCTCCGGAGCATCCCGCCGATCTGAAAAAGGGAAAAAGACACATCAGGTTAGCGCAAAACATTTAAGGGGCGCCGCACATCGCGCTTTCTCACCGCAGCTCATCTCCTCAGCTCGCTTCCATGCTGGGTTACTGCGGCACCTAAAAGGACACGGAAAAGACAATATTGGTTAGTGCTAAGGAAGCCAATAAGCATCACGCTCCGCATTCCTACTTACTTCAGCAGCGCATCACCATACTCAAGACCTTCATCACCTCAGGAAAGAAAGACACAGTATTAAAGGGACTAGAGCCATCAGAACTTTTGTAAGACTCATTCCATGACTCATGTGGATATCAGGCGAGCGCTATACTATTCTGACATTACGTTGGGTGGGGGGGCATGAGTCGGGGCCTGCTGGAAGGTTGCCGTCAATGGGGGTGGGGGTTACATGAGTCGGGGCCTGCTGGCAGGTTGCTGTCATTGGGGGTGGGGTGGAGGGGACATGAGTTGGGGCCTGCTGGCAGGTTGCCGTCATTGGGGGGTGGGGGAGGACATGAGTCGGGACCTGCTGGCAGATTGCCGTCATTGGGGGTGGGGTGGGGGAGACATGAGTCAGGGCCTGCTGGCAGGTGCCTGTCACTGGTGGGGCTCACAAGTGCATGGTGCCATGTGGGCTGCCTGCAGGGCAAGTCCAGGGGTGATGGCCTGCCTGCGGGGCATGGTCAGGGGTGTAGGGTGGTCCCCTGTGGTGTGCGCTGCCTGTGGGGCATGGTCAGGGGTGTAGGGTGGTCCTCTGTAGTGTGGGCTGCCTGCGGGGCACTGGGGTGGGCGGAGGACTCTCCCAGGAGGGCACACACTGCCAAATCGTGTGTAATGTGCACTTGCGTACACCGGAATACACGTACCCCACTCACGCCAGCAAATACCCATGAAAGCTCACTCGCGTACCCCCAGATTCACGCAGCAGTGTGGTGAGGAGCCACATGCACCCCCTGCAGCCAGCCCACACCACAGGTGGCCACCCTACACCCCTGTCCATGACCCGCAGCCAGCCCATCACCCCTGGACATGCACCACAAGCAGCCCATCCACCCTCCCTGTGCCCTGCAGGCATCCCATCCACCCTGACGATGCCCCGCAGCCAGCCCATCACCCCTGGACATGCCCAGCAGGCATCCCATCCACCCTCCCCATGCCCAGCAAGCAGTCCATCCACCCTCTCCATGCCCCAAAGGCAGCCCATCCACCCTGACCATGCCCCGCAGCCAGCACATCCACCCTGACCATGCCACGCAGCCAGCCCATCACCCCTGGACATGCCCAGCAGGCAGCCCGTCCACCCTCCCCATGCCCCGCAAGCAGACCATCCACCCTCCCCATGGCCTGCGGGCCGCCCATCCACCCTGATGATGCCCTGCAGGCAGCCCATCCACCCTGACCATGCCCCACAGGCAGCCCACACCACAGGGGACACCCCTACAACCCCTGGCCATGCCTCGCAGCCAGCCCACACCACAGGGGGGACTTTTTCCACGCTATTTGCCTGGCGCGAGCAGAGGACGCATATTCCGAGGGGTG
The DNA here is from genome assembly GCF_040938575.1 of Ambystoma mexicanum. Taxonomy (NCBI): domain Eukaryota; kingdom Metazoa; phylum Chordata; class Amphibia; order Caudata; family Ambystomatidae; genus Ambystoma; species Ambystoma mexicanum. Next base: position 1,261,483,914 of record NC_090925.1, on the reverse strand, counting down.
CGCTGGGAGTTTTACACGCGATTGGGCTGGCACGAGCGGGGTAAGCGTATTCCGAGGGGTGCACAGCGAGTTTTACACGCGAGTGGGCTGGCGCATGTGGGGTACAGGAGTTTACACGCTATTGGGCTGGCACGAGCGGGGTACGTGTACTCCGAGGGGTGCGCGGGGAGTTTTACATGCAATTGGCCTGGCGCGAGCGGGGTACAGGAGTTTACACGTGTCACGATCCCGTCTGCTTCACACCATACTCATGCATCCTCATCAAACAACAGTAGCACCCTTAGCAACCACATTGCCCACTGTCCCTCTGTTCCCCTCCCCTACCACTCACATAGGTCCAGGGTCACGTGAGCAGTGGTCTCCCCGTTTCCCTCTGAGTCAGCACACCTGTGCGGCATATGGTGGGGGCAGCCTTCGGTCCCGCTCCTGCCCCTTTCTTCGTTGGTGCCTGCCATGGCGCCTGGGAGAAGGCATCCGCGGGCAATTGCTTCCGCGTCGTGTTCCACCTCGCTCCCGGTCAAGTGTCGCTAGTGCGGGTCACGTGATGCGGAAGCGTTTCCTATATAAACGATAAATCGCCCGCGGTTCCTTGCTTCACATCTGTTCCACGGAGCTCTGTACGGCGATCATGAACTTTACCTGTTTCAAGGATCTCGACCTTGGAATTTCTCACGGACTTGCTTTTGGATTGTGCCTTTGTTACCTCTGCATTCGGAACTCACGGACTACCTGATTTCGGACCGGCTACTCGGACTGCTTCTGGATTACCCCTTTTGTCTTGGCGCTTCTGTACTTCCTTGCAGCTATCCATAGCTCCTTTGCCCATTCCAGGATACTTACCGTTTACTTTGATCTCCTTCACGACTCAGCTTCAGGTGGGCCATTCGGAGTTTGCACTCTCAGCTGATACTCCGCATCTAACATCCAACGGGGATCCTGCTCACGTGTTCCTTCGGAACTACACCCTAGGCCCTTGAGGGTTAGGGGCTATGTCACTGCCCCCTTAGGTAAGCCCATTGTCAGTCGTTTGTATTCTTGTGTTGACTGTACTCATCTGGTGCTAATCAGCATTTTGCTTTTCAGTGGCCTGGAGGTTCCAGAGTTCCACGGATCCGAGCTTCAAACATCACCCACCTGTGGCCTCAATGATCGCATAGAGAGTGTTTTACATTTCTCTCTGTGTGGTACTTGTAGACGGAGGATAGTTTAACTTCATGACATTCAAGTCTTGACAACACACGATTGGGCTGGTGCGAGCGGGGTACGCCTATTCCGAGGGGTGCGTGGGGAGTTTTGTACCCGATTGGCCTGGCACTTGTGGGGTACAGGAGTTTACACGCGATGGGGCTGGCACGAGCACGGTACGTGTATTCGGAGGGATGTGCAGGGAGTTTTACACGTGATTGGGCTGGCGTGAGCGGGGTACAGGAGTTTACAAGCGATTGGGCTGACACGAGCGGGGTACGCGTATTCCGAGGGGTGTGCAGGGAGTTTTACATGCGATTGGCCTGGGGCATGCCGGGTTCAGGAGTTTACACGCGATTGGGCTGGTGCGAGTGGGGTACGCGTATTCTGACGCATGCGCGGGGAGTTTTACAGACGGTTGGGTTGTCGCATGAGGGTTGAGTGGCGTTTGTAGCGCAATATCGTTGTTGGGGGGCTGTATGCTGGTCCACTGGCGTTTGCGCCATGTAGGGGATTTGTGCAAATGTTTTTGGCACACGGGGCGGGGTTGGGGGCATAACTGGCGCTGCTGCAGGGTCGCTGCGCCACGGCTGGTTATGAATGTTTAAATCTATGAATGCGCTGTGCGCTGTGCGTCGAAATGGGTTTTGGTGCATGTGGCTAGTGCAAGCTGACACACGCGCTCCCTCTGTGCGCCAGCCACATGCGCCACTTCTGCGCTTGATTCCATGAATTACCCCCTTAGTGTCCCTTGTGGAAACGACTAGCAACAAGTCTTGTTCTCCAATGACTCTTTTCTGTATTCAATGGCCCTTTTATATAATCAGCCCTTGCTTTAACGACCTCTCCCCTAGCACTATGTTTTTTTGTGGATCTCCAGTAAATTGTTTTGTGCGTTCCTGCATGATTCATCAAACCAGCTAATCCGCCTACTGTCCCTTTGTTTAAAATCATGCTGAAAAGGGCTCGCCACAAATCCTTGGACCAGGTAATATTCTGGAAGGGATCGGTATCCTGGTCTAGGATAGACGAGACAGGCTGTGAGTTGATTGATACCGCTTTATATTGGGCTGACATAGGGTAGCATTTTGCCCATTTTACTCTGCGTTTACAATGGGGATTTACTTGACGTAAATCCAGCTGCGGTAAAACAACTATGGGCCGATGGGAACGGGTCTGTCTAAGGGCCAGCCTCCATGGGAAATGGTCACTATAACCTCCCCATACGACCCTGAAATCCAATATTGCAGTGTGACTTATGCCATTGACAACTTAGTGTGGTTTGTGTAAGGTATGGCATTGCCTTGCTGCAGGCATCTGCATGTGTCTGTGCTGCGTACGACAACTATGCTGGGAATGTGTGTGCATTGGGCCATGGCTTGCCTCTTTAGACAGACATATTGGTGGACTATCATCAGACTCTGCATTACAGTGTTTTCTTAGAACACTCACCTCCGACCGCAGATGACGTGGCGCCACACTCCATGTCTCCCACACCTACACTGGCCTCCATGCCGATCAGGCTTGCACATATGTCCTCCCACCGGGAAAGCTTTGTGTGAGAGCTTGCTCCTCCGCCAGTTGACATGGCCTGGCTCCTGTTGGCCGAGAGGATGTTGCGGACTCACAGGCGCAAGTCATCCCACCTCTTCCTGCAGTCCTTGGTTGTGCGGGGGGTGTTGCCAACCACGCTTACTTTTTGCGCCACTAGTGCCCAGATCTCCTTCTTTCTGATTATAGCCTCCCTCTTGAAGCTCTGGGCAAACACGACATGTTATATTACGTTATGTTACTTTGCATTTATATAGCGCCTTATGTACCATTGGTATGGTCTCAAGGCGCTGGTAGGTTGAACGCCCTTGGGAACCAAAGTTCAAGTCAGTAGAGTCAAAAGATGCGTGTGAGCACCGGATATGTGTGCAGCTGGTGTGGTACTTGTGTGATAGCTGCTTCTTAGCGGTAGGTGTGGTGGTTGCGAGATCAAGAGTATTTGTTCGTTCTGGCAGGTTGTTATCCACACCGATTCTGGCTGCGTTAGGCCTGAGGAGAATGCCTAGGCTGGAGGGTGTGTAACCAGCAGTGTTTTAGTTAGGGTGATGGGAAGTATGAGGCAAATGATGGTATGAGAACAGCTATAACGAATGGTGTCATAGTATCGCTGTGTTGTAGTTCAGTGGTGGTGTAAAGAAGAGCGTAAGCATGGAGATGTGCTATGGTGGTTTACCTTAGGTGCTTGAGATCGAGCCCACTCCAATAGTTCCATGTACTCCATCTGTTCCATGTACTCTGACTGTTCCACGTATTACGACCGTTTCAAGCACTCAAACCGTTCGTTTCAATGCTCTTTCAAACGTTCCATGCACTCCAAACCATTGCAAGCAAGTCACAACATTCTATGCACTCCAATCCGTTCCATGCACTCCAATCCGTTCTATGCAATCCAATTCGTTCCATGCACTCCAATCCGTTCCATGCACTCCAATCCGTTCCATGCACTCGAATCCGTTCCATGCACTCAAATCCATCCCATGCACTCCAATCCGTTCCATATACTCCAATCCGTTCCATGCACTCCAGCCATTTTATGCACTGCTCCTTTCATTCGTTCTACCCATGTTATCCTTTCTCATGCATCATCCATCCACATACGTTATCTTCACACGTTCAAACCACTTCATTGGTTCCACCCATTTCACACGTTCCATCCACTTCACCTGTTCCACCTACTTCAACGGTTCCAAGCACATCACCCGTTCATCCACCTACTTCATCCGTTCTACCATTTCACACGTTCCATCCACTTCACCTGTTCCACCCACTTCACCGGTTCCACCCACTTCACCGGTTCGAAACACATCACCTGTTCATCCACCTACTTCGTCCGTTCTACCATTTCACCCGTTCCACCCCCTTCGCCCATTCTACATTCGTTCATCCGTTCCATCCACATATTTTACCCGTTCCTTCCACATATTTCACCCGTTCTTTCCACATATTTCACCCGTTCCTTCTACATATTTCACCCGTTCCTTCCATATACTTCACCCGTTACACCCACATACTTTGCCTGTTCCAGCCACATACTACACTCGTTCCCTCCACATACTTCACCCGTTCCATCCACATACTTCGTGCCTTCCATCCACATACTTCACCTTTTCCATCTACATACTTCACCCTTTCTATCCACATATTTCACCCGTTCCACCTTGTTCACCCATTCCACCATGATTATCCGTTCCATTCAGTTCATCCGTTCCACCAAGTTCATCCGTTCCACCTAGTTCATCCATTCCACCTAGTTCATCCATTCCACCCAGTTCATCCATTCCACCCAGTTCATCCGTTGCACCCAGTTCATCCAGTTCATCCATTCCACCCAGTTCATCCGTTCCACCCAGTTCATCTGTTCCACTCATATGCTTTGCCTGTTCCAACCCCATACTCCCTCCGTTCCAACCACATTTTCACTTGATCCATCCACTTCACCCGTTCCATCCACTTACTTCAATCATTCCATCCAATAAATTTGACCCATTTTGTCCACATACTTCACCTGTTTCTTCCTCATACTTTACCCATCTTGTCCATATACATCACTTGTTCTTCCGATCCATCCTCCATTCCTACCACGCAGATTTACACGTTTCTTCCATTGCTACGCCCGTTTCTCCCAACCACTTCACCAGTTCCTTCCAACCACTTCACCCGTTCCATCTGCATACATCATCTGTTCGGTCCACACTCGACACCCGCTCCTGGCTCTGCACTCTAAACCCGCTGCGCACTTTACACCCGCTCCGCACCCGCATCATACCCTACATCGGCTCAACACCCTACATCGGCTCAACACCACCACACCATACATCTGCTCAACACCCTACATCTGCTCAACACCCTAGATCTGCTCAACACCATCATGCCCTACATCCGCTCAACACCCTAAATCTGTTCCACACCCTACATCTGCTCCACTCTGTTATCGACTCACACCCTACATCTGCACCACAACCTACATCCGCACCACGCTCTTATCTGTCCACGCTCTCATCCGCTCCATTCCCTCATTCATTCTGCGCTGTCATCCGTTCTATGCATTCATCCGCTCTACGCACTCAAATGCTTTACGCATTCATCCGCTCTACGCACTCATCCACTCTACGCACACATCTGCACTATGCACTCATCCGCACTCATCCGCTCTACATACTCATCCGGTCTGCGCACTCATCTGCTCTAGACACTCATCCGCTCTACACACTCATCCGCTCAACGTACTCATCCGTTCAACACACTCATCCGCTCTCCGCACTCATCTGCTCCACACACTTCATCCACTCCACCGACTTCATCCGCTCCACTCACTTCATTCATTAATACTACATTATCGGTTCAGCCCATGTCACTTGTCGCACGCACTCGATCCGTTCCGTGCTCTCCATCTGTCCCATGCACTATACCTGTCTCATGTACTCGAATCGTCTATTCTGTACTTTCCGTTTATACTGTGTACTCATACATTCCATGCCATATGTCTGTGCAGTCATCCGTCTCCTGTATTCATCTTTCCATCCTCTTCACTTTATTCCTTTCGTCCATTATGTTCCTTTCGTCCAATGCAATCATTTCATCCATTTCATTAATTTCAACCGCCTTACTGCTTTCATACAATTTATTCTTTTTATCCGCTTCACTGCTTTGATCTACTTTACTCATTCTATTCTGCTTGTCTTTTTAGTTTACATTAGAGGTTATTAGTTTTCAATTTCTCGCTTGGATCTTGATGTTGTATTGTTATTTGTTTAATTGTTATTTAAGATCTAGTAGTTTGGGTTAGTTGAAATGTTGTTATCCACTTTATTCCTCACGTCCACCTTGATCCCTTTGTCTATTACATTTATTTTGTCCATTTCATTAATTTCAGCCACTTTACTGCCCTCGTACAACTTATTCTTTTTATCTACTTCGCGGGTTTGATCCTTTTTACTTATTCTATTTTGTTTGTCCTTTTTAGCTAATCAGTAGAGGTTATTAGTTTTCGATTTCTCGGTCGGATTTCTCTTTCAGCCACTTTACTGCCCTTGTACAACTTATTCTTTTTATCTACTTTGCGGGCTTGATCCTTTTTACTCATTCTATTTTGTTTGTTCATTTTAGCTAATCAATGGAGGTTATTAGTTTTCGATTTCTCACTCTGATCATGATGCTGTGTTGCAGTTTATGATCTAGCATTTGGCAAAGTCGTTGAGATGCTGTTATCCAGTTTGAGTTAGATTGAGTTTGGGGTCGGTTTTAGGGGAAGAGCCAAGTTTTTAGTAATTTGCTGAAAGACATGAGGTCTTCAGTGAGTCGGCTGTGGGGTGGGAGTGTGTTCCACAGCGTGGGGCCAAGGCTGAGAAAGATGATCCGCCTAATCTGACTCAGTTTGTTTTTGGTATGAATAGGAGGCCGGCTGAGCTTGATCTTAGAGTACGTGCAGGGTGATAGGGTTTTAGTTTGTCTTGAAGATATTGAGGACCGGTTTTATGCAGTGCTCGGTGAGAAATTCATAAGGTTTTGAAGGTCACCCTTCGGGCAATCGGCAGCCACTGCAGAGTTTTGAGGGCTGGGGAGATGTGGTCTCTCGGGCCAAGTGCTAGTAGAAGTTTGGCTGCAGCGTTTTGTGCTCTTTGTAGTTTAGTCAGTTGGTATGCGTGGACTCTGAGGAAGAGGGTGTTAGCGTAGTCCAGTCTTGATATAACAATTGATTGGACCGCGGAGAGTCTGTCGGTCGACTGGTCGGGCTTGGGAGGAATAGGTGGAGAGTAGGGTTATTTGGTTCCTATTTTTGAGGAAGGATGCTATCCGTTTGAGAGCGGTTCCACAAATTCCTAGAGAGTGGAGGCGGTCAAGGAGGATTGAGTGATTGATTCTGTTGAAGGTGGCGGATAGGTCAAGAAGGATTAATGCGGTGCATCCCGCAGAGTCTGCTGTGTTTTTAAGGTCATCCCAGATTGAGGTTAGGGTGGTTTCAGTCCCGTGTCGGGCTCTGAAACCTGATTGAGCGGGGTCTGGGAGATTGTTGGCTTCGGCAAAGGCATTTAGTTGGGAGTAGGCGGCTCGGTCGATGAGTTTGGCAAGGAACCTGGTGCTTGAGATGGGGCGGTAGTTTTTGGGCTCGAGAGGGTCGAGGGAAGGTTTTTTTATTAGAGGTTTGACATGAACCGTTTTGAATGCGTCAGGAAAAATTCCTGAGGAAAGGGAGTCATTTATGATGGTTCTTGCGTGTTCTCCCACGCAGGTCGAAGCGAAAATTTCTTTGAGGTTTGTGGCCGGGCAAGGATCTAGCAGAGAGCCGGATGGTTTGCGGGCAGAGAGAAATTTGAGAAATTGGTCAGCTGATATTGGACTAAAGGAGTCGAACATTGGTTCGGTAGTGGTCGCAGGCGGTGGGTTGGCTGGTAACGAGGGTGAGTTGCCTGATGGGTGTAAGAGAGCTAGTTTATTGGTTAGAGCATTTGTTCTTTCGAGAGCTGTGGTGTAAAAGTGGAAAGAGTGTGAGTCGCACAGCGATTGTGAGGGGGTCGGGACAGTGGTGGTGCATGATGGATTGAGGGGGCCGGGACGGTGGTGGTGCATGATGTATTGGTGAATTTGGTGATGATTTTGTGAAGCTCTTTGCTGGGGTTTTTACAGTTTAGGATTCGGGAGTTGTAATGGGCTTTTTTTGCTTTCCGGGTTTCGGCCTTGTACTGATCTGATGAAGGTGCCGGGCCAAGGTGGATCTGTTCAGGGGAGTTTTGTCTGTCCGCCATTTGCGTTCTAGGTATTTATATAGTTGTTTACTGGTCTTCAATTCAGGTGTGAACCATCTAGGGAAGAGGCCACGGCGGGCTGATGGTTTGCAAGAGGGTGTGAGCCGCATTAGTGAGGTGTTGAGCCATGAGACAAAGGTGTCGGGGGTTAGTTGATTATTGGGTAGGCAGGTAGGCGGAGGAGACTGGAGGAGTGCGCCGGCTAGGTCAGGAAGGATTATTAGTTTCTTCCAGCATTTCCGTAGATTCAGAGGTTCAGGTTTGGGTACGGGAAGCGGGTTGGGTGAGCGAATGGCGAAAGAAACAATGAAGTGATCGGACCAGATGATAGGGGTGGGGGGTTTTAGATGTATCTGGTTGTGGAAGCTGAAGATGGCATCAAGAGTGTGTCCTTTATAGTGAGTCGGCCATTTATGTGGGGTTGGAGGTTAATCGCGTCTAGGCTGTCAACCAGAGAGTGTGTCATAGGGTTGGTGGACATGTCGAGCCATATGTTGAAATCTCCTAGAAGGGTGAGGTTGGGATGGTTTAGTTGGAGGGTGGCAATAGCGTTGCAGAGGTTGTTTGAAAAGTGTCTATCGTAGCCAGGGGGTCTCTAGATTATTAGGAAGCTGTGGGAGAACGAAGGGGGAAAGGATAGTTTAACGAGGAGTGATTCGCAGGAGGGGATGGAAGGTTGGTTGTCGATGATTGAGGCATGGAAGTGAGACTTGAAGACGAATGCTGTTCTTCCTCCTCTAGAGGGACGGTTCAGTGGGATGAGGGAGTAGTTGGGGTGGAGGCTTCATTGGCGATAGGGGCGAAGTCATCAGAGAGTCAGGTTTCGGTGATGAAGTCCAGGTCTGGTTTGTCAGAGGCGAGGAGGTCAAAAATTCTGTGTCTGTTTTTCGCTGCGGATCGGGCATTAAATAGGATGCAATTCACTTCGGTAGATGGGGTTGATGTCGGAGCTGCTGAGATAGGGGTGGGGTGGGAGAGGGTGGAAACTGGAGAGCTAGAGGGGTGGGGTGGTTGATGGTCGATGGGAAGAGTGGTCTAGCAGAAATGTTAATGGGTTTCGGGTGGGAGTGGATGGACGCGTGTGTTGGGATGATTGGGTTTGGCACAGGGGATTTGAATGTGGGGTGTGGGGGGTTAGGAGTTTCAGTTGTGGTCGGTGAGAAATCAAGGGAGAGGGGTTTCAGGCAGGGTGAGGAGTGGGGGGAGGGTGGTGATTGGGGGATGAGGTGGTGGGTCGAGACAGGGGAGGCGATGAGTGCTGAGAGATTGAGGGGGACCCAGTACGTTTCCTCTTAAGTGTCTTTGTTGAGATTGGTGTGTGCGAGAGGGTAGGGGGGGTCAGAGGGGGAGAGGGATGAGGCTTCTGTTCTTGCTAGGGCTAGGCGTGCAGTTTTTAGCGAGGGGAGGAGTGTGGTCGGTGGGGATGATGCTGCGGGGTTATGGGAAAAGCGGGTGGTGCATGATTTCTGGGCAGGGAGTGCCTGGGAGGCTAGTGAGGGGGGCGGGTATGATCATAGTAGGCTGATCGGTGGAGGGGTTCCGGGGAGCAGTGGTCTTAGGGTGGTTGGCTCACCATCGTGCCCCTCTGGCTTGGTGTTTGGAAAGGGATGGGTAGGGGATGTGGTGGAGGGTGGGATGATTTGGGGAGGGGGGGCAGGAGGCAGGGCTGGCAGGTGGGTGGGCGGTGCACGAGGGTCGTTACCGGCACACCTTGGTGGATTGGGTGCACTCATGGTTAGTAACTGTGATATAGATGGGTTGTTAGGCAGACTATCTAGTTGCAACTATAGCGCAGTTACGCTGTTCGGTAGACTTTCTTCTAGCAAGCTGGGATACAGGTTTGATATTAGGCAGAACCCCGAAAGTAACAACACCACAGATATGCTTTTAGGTGGACTTTTAAGTGCAATTTAGGAGGACTTTCTAAATGCGGTTATTACACAGATACGCTATAGGGTAAACTTTCTAAATGCAACTTTCAATTGCAATTATGACACAGATATTCTAAAGGGCAGATTTTCTGATTGCAATTATAACATAGGTAAGCTATAGGGCAGACTTTGTAAGTGCAATTATGCCACAGAATATGCTATAGGGCAGACTTTCTAAATGCAGTTATGACACAAATAAGCTATAGGGCAGACTTTCTAGACTTTGGCACAGTGACGTTATTAGGGACACTGTCTAAATTCCGCTATGCCAAAGTGATGTTGTTAGATACACTTCTAAATTCAACTTTTGCACATAGAGGATATTAGGCACACTTCCTTTTTTTTAAACATCTCTTTATTGATGGTCTCAACAGTTACAGCAGCATTCAATTAACACAACATATGGTCCTTCATATAACAATATTTCAACCAGATGTTTAAGAATCTACAGCTTACATAGTTGTTTCATTGTCCGAGAGCATATCGCATAGGTACGCCCTGAAAGGGCCCCAAATGTCTTTAGGTCGGCTCGTGCTTGGTAAAGTTAGCACGTATTGTTCCTCACATTCATTGATATAAGTTAGTTCACATAGATAAGTGTTCATGGTGGGGGGGGTTCGGGCTTTTCCATACTTGTAATATACATTTCTTGGCAATAACACATGATACATTGAACAGTCTTCTAACTTTTTCAGAACATTTCCCAATATCCCCAAACAAGTATTTTTGTGGGGTCAGACACGGGGAAATCTGCGTGATGTCTGTGAACATGGTTGCAATCTTCTCCCAAAATCTTGCCACAACCGACATTCCCAATACATATGATAGGATCCGGCCTGGGGGGTCCTGCATTTGGGGCAGTTGCCTGGATCATCAGGTGTAAATTTTGCGATTTTGGCAGGGGTGTAGTGCAATCTATTAAGGATTTTAAACTGTATTTGGCGCAATCCCGCATTGAGGGACACCCTTTTTGTAAGTGCACAATATCTTTCCCATTTGTCTTCAGGTATCTGCATTCTCATATCCACTTCCCATTTCTTTTTCACTTGATTGGACGTGGGGGTGTGGGTTTGGATTGTTTTATACAGTTTAGAGATTCCCAGTCCTCCCCGGGTTGTAACTAATTGTATGCATGGGTGGGAGGGAGGTTCATCAGGGAAGGATGGCCACCACGCTTGATATTCGGATCTCATCCGGTAGTATTGTAACGTACGGAGCGGACCTCCTCCCACACCCCTAGTGAATACTGCAAGGGTTACGAACTTCCCATCTATGAGCATGTCTCCCACTTTCATCTCCATATCGGGGTCCCAGGCCTCCTGTATACTGGTATCGAATGTAGGGGGAACATTTGGGTATTTCCATAGCGGAATTTCAGGGTTGTATGGAAGTTCTATTTTCAACTTTTTATATATAGCTCCCCCAAACCCTTACGGTGCAGCTCACAGGGTCAAAATCACAGGAATCCCTGTGTCTCGTATCAAATATAACAGATCTAATGTTTGTGGGTACAGTGGTGTATTCCTCTATCGACGTGTGGGGTGAGTTGTCCTCTTCATCATACCAGTGTTTTGCAAAGTGTGCTTGCGCCACCGTGCAGTACAGCTCAAAATCTGGTGCTGCTATTCCCCCTGTTTCGTACAGTTCTGTCAACTTTTCCCAGCATATCCTGGCCACCTTGCCGTTCCACAGAAACGACACTACCATGGATCGCAATCTGGAGAAGAATTCCTTTCCTAGCCATATAGGAATATTTACAAATAAGTATAGTAGCTTGGGGAGTACAATCATTTTGAGAATGGCAATTCAACCATGTAATGAGATTGGGAGGTGCCTACATACCTGTAGCTTGGTACTGAGTGTTTGTAGCGCCTGTTCATGGTTATCAGAGTATAGGGTCTGCCTGCTGTTTGAAACCAGTACTCCCAGGTATCTGATGTGTCGCTCCGACCACTTAAGGCCGCATGTCTGGGCAGGGCGTTTTGTAGAGGGGGTAAGCGGGAACATTTCTGACTTAGTATTGTTCACCGTATATCCAGAGTATTCTGCAAATTCACTAATGTCTGCCATGATGGGGGCTATGTTTTTGTCTGGCTCGCGTAGATACAATAGTGTATCGTCCGCGTACAATGATATTACCTGGGTGGCTCCTTTCAGCGTTATACCTTTGTTTACATGCCGCAACCGCACCGCCGCTGCCATGGGTTCTATTGTTAAGGCAAAAAGGATAGGGGAAAAAGGGCACCCCTGTCTGGTGTCTCTGCCCAACTCGAACAGGTCGGATATAATTCTATTCGTGCACACCCTTGCACCCGGGGCAGTGTATAGCACTGTTACAAATTTAATGAAGAAGGGGCCCATCCCAAACGACTCAAGCACCAGGAAGAGGTACTCCCACAAAACTAAATCAAAAGCTTTCTCGGCGTCTAGGGACACCGCTACTGCTTGTTTATTCGGATTTATTTGTGACATTATGGCGAACAGCCTGCGCAGATTCAGGGCAGTGGACCTTTGGGGAATGAACCCACTTTGATCCGGGTGAACCAGCGTGGGCATCAAGGGTAATACACGATTTCTTAGCACCTTCGCAAAGATTTTTGCATCTACGTTTATCAGGGATAGGGGCCTGTATGAAGACATATCCTGTGGCGGGCGTCGGGGTTTAGGCAATACTGTGATTGTAGCTTCTCGCATTGTCGGGGGCAATATTTGTTTTCCTAGGGCCTCTTCCCACACCTCTAACAGCACAGGGAGCAGTTCCTCCCTAAATTCTTTGTAAAATTCACCCCCCAAACCATCCAAGCCTGGTGCCTTGCCAGATCTGAGCTCTTTAATTGCCTCTGTGAGCTCCTCTGCCGTGACAGGTTGTTCCAGCAGCAATCTGCTTTCCTCTGGGAGTTTAGGGAGATTCAACATAGCTAGGTAGTTTTTAGTCTCAGCAGGGGATTTCCTATCTTTGTTCGTATACAGATTTTTGTAGAATTTAACAAATTTGTCATTTATACCCTGTTCACTCGTTATTATCTCATTTTGTGCCGTTTGGATCATAGTGATCGGGGTAATTTGTTTCTCATGTTTTACCAGGTTGGCCAGCATTTTCCCTGCCTTGTTACCCTCCCCGTATCTGCGAACCCGGGTAGGGGCTGCTATATATTGCACTTCCCTAGCTGCCAGCCGGTCAAACTCTCTAAGGGACTTGTGGATTTCCACCAGAGTGTCCCCACTATGTGTGCGACCCTAGGTTTCCTCCAATGTATTCAGGTCCCTCTCTACCCTCTCCAATTCATAGAGTATTCCCTTCAGCAGACCAGCGGTCTTGGACAGCAGTGCCCTCCTGACCCAGACTTTAAAAGCCTCCCACGCTGATGATATGTGATCTACGGACCCAACGTTGTCTGTGAAAAAATTGGCAATTTCAATATGCCGAGTTTCAACTACATTTGGGTCTTTCAATATGTCTCTAGGCATTCTCCATCTCCTTGTTGTTCTAGGGGCATCTTTCAAAGTGATCTCCAGCACCACCGGGGAATGATCCGATAGTGTGCGAGGAAGGATTTCGCAGTTTTGTAGGGCGTGTGCTAAATTTGAGGATACAAACCAATAATCTATGCACGACTCACTGTTGTGTACGGAAGAATAAAATGTAAACCTCCTATCGACCGGATGGAGCACCCTCCAGGCGTCTGTAGGGACAGTTGCAAAATTATCTGCTTCAAAGTTAGTGCCACCCGAGGAGGTGGTCTAGTTACCTTGATGGATCTATCCAAAGCCTGGTCTAATACAACATTGAAGTCCCCACCCCAAAGAACAGTGGTTGCATCGTGTTTGGCGAGCAAATCTAGAATTTGTAAATAAAAATCAGGGTCGTCTAGATTGGGTCCATAGGTGTTTAACAAGGTAATATGCTTCCCCGCTAGTTCCCCCCACACCATTACATACCTTCCCACCGGATCCACCAGGTGTCCCTTGGTTATAAAGCCCAATGAGCTATGTATAAGGGTGCAAACCCCCCTAGACTGTGATGACTAGTCCGTGTAATAGCGCAATTTGCCCCATTTGGCCAGTATTCTCTCATTGACCAGGCCCTGTGCATGTGTTTCTTGCAACATTCAGATTTGAGGCCCATGCCTAGTAACATAATTACTGACCTTCCTAACTTTCATTGGATTATTAAGGCCTCTGACGTTCCATGACATTAATCTTATCCGTAGTCCGTCTCCCATTTGGTGTGTGTATACATCATACTTGTACAGAAGTGACCTTGTGTAACCCAATAACCAGTCTTTGAATAGCGCCATTGTCTGCGAGACCACATTTCAATTAACCTACAACATCCATCAATACAAACTTTCCCACCAGGCTCAAACTCGTCTAGGTGGTCGCGATACCAAAAAACATCCCCACATCGCCTATCCCCCCTCCACCCACATCATCCACCCCAACTTGACGATGAACCCTAATAACCGTTAGAAACATTCCTGCGGGTGCTTCGTTGCAGTCACGAGGCCACCCGACCGGGCTCACGACCCGGTGTAGATTACTTGGAGCCCCCACGGGGCCGACCACCTCTGAAACATCAAATATTACGTGCATTTTCCGGGCTATTCAGCCAAGTTTTAATCCTCCACTGCAGGCGGGCTTCTTCCATTCTGATCCGGTCCTCGGCCCCACGGGGGCAGCAGAATAGTGGTTTCCACATAGGCTTGGGCTGCAGCAGGATTTTCAAAGAGGTGCGCCCTTCCTCCATATTGGATTCTCAATTTGGCCAGGAATATCAGTGCATACGGGACCTGCCGCGCTCTCAGAAGTTTTTTGACTGGCTCATACGATCTTCGGCTGGCCTGAACCCCAGTGGCAAAGTCCGGGTAGATGTGTATGCAACTGTCCTCATACTGCAGCGTGCCAAGTTCTCTTGCCTTCAGAAGGACCGTATCTCTGTCCCTGTAGTTGAGCATTCTTGCGATAATTGTGCGGGGCGGTGCCCCAGGCTTCGGTACCAGAGCCAGCGTTCGATGTGCACGCTCAATCAGGAAGTGTTCTGAAAAGGAGTCCGCTCCAAACAGGGTTTTGAAGAGGGCTTCCACCCGTATTTCCTTTTTGTCTCTATCAAATGACTCTGGGACACCAACGATGCGCACGTTATTTCTTCTCGAGCGCGATTCCAGGTCTTCGCGCTTGTTTTGTAATTTGTTCAAGCTGTCTTTTAGCTGGGCAATGTCCTGGTCATGGCGAGCAACCATGTCCTCGGTAGTACCAATTTTGTTCTCCGCCTCCAATAGTCTCTGGTCATGTTTGTCAGCTCTAGTCTTTAATGTGCCAATGGTCGTTACGATGTCATCCAGCTTCATATTCAGCAATAGGAAACCATTCTGGACTATGTTAGTCAAGTACTAAACCTTGTCCTCTCCCTCTATACTGGGCACAGGGCTAGCCGCTAATGGTGGTTCAAGTTCACTGCTTCCCGCCTGGCTGCTAGTGTATGAGTCCATCGGTCCTTTCTTTTTGGCACTCGCTCCCTCCGCCATCTTGTCTTGCTTCCTTGTGTTTCCCATGGCCCTGGAGTCTCTTGGCGGTCTGTTCCGGCCAAACTGAGGGGATATTGTTCTTCGCCGTAGTTTGGAATATGAAGTTATTACCTACTACTCTGTATTGTCGGGCCCCCGCACCCCAGTTCGGCCCTCCGCCAAGTCCAGTACATGCGTCTATCTTTTCCGATGGATTGCGCTCTCCTGCGTTTCTTGTTAAAGGATACACTGGCGTCGCACTCGAACCCTCCAACCCCGATTCTTGTGTTTGCCTCCGCAGCCGTGGGTCCCTCAAGCGCGGGGGGCTTCACCTCTCCAGCTCTCGGCCAGGCGGCGCACCGGGAACAGTCCTCCCCCGGCAGTTGCAGCGCCGACCCTGTCCCTCTGTGTCCGGATGGTTTTCGGATTTTGAAGGGCCTTGTGTCTACCTTCGTAACCGATGGCCCTCAGGTATGGGGGACTTCACCTCTCCGGCGCTCGGTCGCGTCACCTCGGGCAGGCGGCGTATGGGGAGTGGTTCTTTTTGGGCCTCTGTAGCGCCGATCCGGCCCCACTGTGTTCGGATCGCTCTCGAATATCCAAGCAAGGGAGTATAGGCTGACCAGCTCGGGGCGGGCTGACACAGTCTTGGTCCGTGCTCACTACGTCCTTGTAGGCCTTCCTCTCTATGCCCCCAGCAGATAGAGCGTCAGTGGCTCAGTGCCGCAATGTCCTGGTTCCGGGGATCGGCACGCTCCACCGCTCCTCCCCACGGTGAACACCAGGTCTCGTAACTCCTCAGCCCAGGCACCTATCCCTCGAGGATTTCTCATATGGGTGCTTCAACACCCACGGCACGTCTCGGTGTGGTCGGTATCCCGCAGCGTGCTCTGAATCAGGATGTTTTCATATAACGGATGATTCTCGGGCCGGAGCGCTCGAATCAGTCAGCCATGTTTGTCGTGCGCAACAGCGCCCCCCGGATATTAGGCACACTTCTAAATTCAACTTTGTACAGAGAAGATATTAGGCAACCAAATTCACTTCTAAATTCAGCCAAGGCACACTAATAGGCACACTTCTAAAGTCAACGAGGGCACGCTATTAGGCACACTTCTAAATTCATCCAAGGCACACTAATAGGCATACTTCTAAATTCAACCACGGCACGCTATTAGGCACACTTATAAATTCAAACAAGGTACGCTGTTAGGCACACTTCTAATTTCAACTTTGCACAGAGAGGATATTAGGCAAACAAATTCACTTCTAAATTCAGCCAAGGCACGCTAATAGGCACACTTCTAAAGTCAACGATGGCACGCTATTAGGCACACTTCTGAATTCATCCAAAGCACACTAATAGGCATACTTCTAAATTCAACCACGGCACACTATTAGGCACACTTCTAAATTCAACTTTGCACAGAGATGATATTAGGCACACTTCTAAATTCAACCAGGGCACGCTATTAGGCACACTTCTAAATTCAAGCAAGATACGCTGTTAGGCACCCTTCTAAATTCATCCAAAGCACACTAATAGGCATACTTCTAAATTCAACCACGGCACACTATTAGGCACACTTCTAAATTCAACTTTGCACAGAGAGGATATTAGACACACTTCTAAATTCAAGTTAATAGGCACACGTCTAAAGTCAACGAGGGCACGCTATTAGGGACACTTTTAACTTCAAGCAAGGCACGCTATTAGGCACATTTCTAAATTCAACTTTGCACAGAGAGGATATTAGGCACACTTCTAAATTCAAGCAAGGCACATTATTAGGTACACTACTAAATTCAAGCAAGGCACGTTATTAGGTACACTTCTAAATTCAACTTTGCACAGAGAGGATATTAGGCAACCAAATTCAATTTTGCACAGAGAGGATATTAGGCCACCAAATTCAACTTTGCTCAGGGATGATATTAGCCAATCAAATTCAGTTTTGCACAGCAAGGATATTATGGACGCTTCTAAATTCAACCAAGGCACGCTATTGGGCACACCTCTAAATTCAACCAGGGCGTGCTATTGGGCACACTTCTAAATTACTATTAGGCACACTTCTAAAGTCAACCAGGGAACGCTATTGGGCACACTTCTAAATTCAACTTTGCAAAGAGAGGATATTAGGCACACTTCTTAATTCAAGCAGGGCACGTTATTAGGCACAACTTCTAAATTCAACTATGCACAGAGAGGATATTAGGCAACCCCATTCAACTTTGTACAGGGAGGATATTTAAGCAACCAAATTCAACTTTGCACAGGGATGATATTAGGCAATCAAGTAAAATTTTGCACAGCAAGGATATTAAGGATGCTTCTAAATTCAACCAAGGCACGCTCTTAGGCACATTTCTAAATTCAACCACGGCACGCTATTAGGCACACTTCTTCAATCAAGCAGGGCACGTTATTTGGCACACTTCTAAATTCAACTTTGCACAGAGAGGATATTAGGCACACTTCTTAGTTCAAGCAAGGCATGTTATTAGGCACAACTTCTACTTCTGCATTTTCTTCCAGTGTCTCCGCAAGCATGGTCAACTCATCTTCATTAAAGCGCTCCTTGCGCTGGCGCGAGGCGCCCTTTTTCACAGTCTTGGGCATTGTAGTGTTGTTGTGGATTGGATTTCACACACAGCAATATCCTACAGGTCCTGGCTGCTGAGGATGGCAATGGATTGTGTTTTTAAAGATAGCCGCCATGCTCTTCCCCGTTCATGTGCGATGACGCTACTTCCTGTTCTGCTTATTTACGGTGACCATTATTAGTGGTGACCGCTGATAGCAGTCACTTCTAATAGCGGTGACCGCTAATGCCGTCTTGCTTCATGCCGGTAGTGCAATCTGTGCTTTACTTGATGGCTCTAAGGGCCTTTTTCGGGACTTTAGCGGCATGCCAGTAATGTTGTTACCGGCATGGCGCAAAGCTTGTGTCCGTGATGTCGTAATAGCCCTCTATTAGCAGGCTCTGACCTACACGGACACAGTATTGACTCCATGCCGGCAAGGACAGTTACTTACCTCCAAACTCGGAATGACCCCGTGTTTTAAAAAATAGTTAAAAAACATTGAATGTTAAAAAATATGAATCCAAGTGTTATTCAGAGGCAAAATGCAAAGCTAAGCGCCCAGGGTATGCCCGACCTGCTCAAAGGGTTGCCTTAGTTCGTCTCCCTCCCACTGGGCCACTTAAGTGTCAAAGAGTCAGCTGCCTGAAAGCACCCAGACCCGGACACAAAGCATATCTTGCCTCGAGGAGTGAAATGCCAGTGGGCAGTAGACAGAAATCCCAGTTTCCCAAGCTCCAAACTCCCAGACTTTCACAGTTCCAAATGATTTTCAAATAATTTCCGGGAACGCAGTTTATCCTATGGAGCCTAGCAGCCTGGCAGCGTTCCAAGGGTTCCGAACTAGCGGACTCCCAACTAAGCCAAAACAGTATTACTTGTGCAATCGTTAAATATAGGCTTTGTTGCCTCCTCGTGATCGACGTCCGGGACTTAGACAGACAGCTCGAGCAACAACTGCTACCTTTTGCCAGAGGGGGCCTCTGTCGCAATATTCTCTGGGCACTCCAAAGACACTAAATGCTTAACGGGAATTACAGTCACAGTGTTCACAATACTCTCCCCGTCTCTCACAACTCCAACAGACCACATGAGATCACTGTCCTCCCCACTTGCTTCCCGCGCTACGCTCTGCACTTGAATGAGGGTTATATGGTAGCAGCACAGCAGACAGGCAGGCAGCAGGCTCCTCCTCACAGTATAACAGTGGAAGTGGAAGAAATACTCAGGGAGGATGACAAGAGACCATTTTCTTCCCCACTTGCTTCAGATTGGTGTGGGTGAGGCTATGAAGAATGCTCTACATGCAGGTTGTGGCAGTCCATGTGCAGATGTTATCTGGTTGAGGGGATGTTATCTAGTTGAGGGCTGGGCAGAGTGTAGTCTCCATGTTCCCATGAAAATGTTTTTAACAGGTGTTACTTGCAGATGATTGACTCAGAATTACCTAATATTTCAAGCCATTTTCTAAAGGATTGCATCACCCCACTCAGGGGTACGTCTTTCAAACCACGTGCCTTGAAAGCTTATCACAAAAACCTCTATATGGCTTTATTACCTTGTGCCATGTTGCAGTGGGTGGCCATTTGCATTTATTTTATTTCCAGAGTTTTATACTCATTTCTTGTTTTGCTTTTGTCATTGATATTTATTTAGTTAGTGCGTTTCTTTTTTGCTCCTGTTTATCAACAGTTTATAATAAAAATAAGCATTATGCAAACAAAATCCAAACCAAATGGTGGTGCATTCATATTAGTATAGCCAATCACATTTCCCTCTGACTGATGTGCTGGTCTGCCTGCATAGTTGCAGGATACAGTAGAATTTTTGTTTACTCATGCTTACATTTTTAGACATATATTTTAAATGTTTTCTTTTTTTGTAGAGCAAGCTTTATGCAAATGGAACCTCTGAACATGCTGGCATGTCCCAGACTGCTCTAGATCTCTGATTCAACACAAATAACTAAAAGATTTGTCATTGAAGATCAAGCAGGAATTTACATTCCCCCTGCGTGATACAGTAAGCTTTGTGGAGATCGTGGTGGCTGGGGGCTTTGGGGAAGACCACCAAATATGTGATATGACTTATGAAGGTGGTACATTGAAGATCCTCGGCTGCACCAACTTGCACCCTTCAGTGAGATTTCACTAATATGCCTGCCCAACAGCAGTGTACTCTTGGAGGGAGTGGGACTCTAGTCCTGATAATTGTCAAAGTTTTCTGCCCTCTTTCAGGGTCCTGGGGAGGGTGCCCTGTGATGCCATCAATGGTACCCCCAGCTTTCTTTAGGAGACTTAGACATGGGAAAGAAAGGTGATTTGTATTCCAGTCTAGAAGCTTGTAACTAGAAATATTTACCCCAGCTATACCATATTAACCGCAATTTGCTAAGCTCAAGCCATTTCTGATCTTATCCTTGCTACCCTGTGCTGTTGGTACAGTGCTACATTTCATTAGGTTAAGGATCACCTCATTTTCCTCTATGCCCGTTTACTTCTTTTACTAGGTGGCAAGTCGGCTGTGCAAGCACACACAAGGCCGCACATTCCTCTGGTAGCACATGTTATAGGCTTTTCTTATTCTCCTTGCAGGGGGCACATTTTACACTAGCCGTTGGCTAGTGAAAATTGATTATTGCCAAATAAGAAATTTTGTTCTGTATGTATGTGTAGAAATGAAGTGGCAAGTGACTTTTGTATGGCCTTTTAGTAGCTTGCAATTTGAAATCTTTACCCCTGCTCTTTGCACAGATCAGTGTGTGTGTGTGTGTGTATAGTGTGAGAAGTCAGGAATGAAACTCTGACACAAGTTAGCCAGGTTTTTGGTTAAAGACTTTTATTAAGAATTAAAGGGTTGGGAAACGGCCTCTCTCACCCAGCTCTAAGAGGAATTTCCCTACCTAAACTAAAATTAAGGATCTGTCTGTGTCAGGATGACAAAATAAAAACTGTCCTTGTATCCAAACGTTCTATTCCGAACCTCACACTGAAAATTACACAATACCAACGATTATTAATTATTGATGCACTGTAATTTGAAAAAGTGATTGAAATTGTTTTTAGATGTAAATAATATTGTAGCATGGAAATGTATTTAAAATGTTGATTGTATATTTACTGTAAAAAACACAATATTTTTTTTATAAAAAGGAACAAAAAGGTGAAAAGAGAAATATCTTTAACCTTTGATATCTTTTTGAAAAAAACTGTTTGTAAAGAAAGAATAAGTAGTACTAACTCAAATGGTTCTTCAAGGATAAAGAGTCGTTGTTACAAAAGTGACTGCCTTCCCCTAGATTCCTCTTTACCATAAACAGTTCTTTATACAATAGTTCCTTGTGTCTTGTTGGACCCACTTTGGCACTGTCACACACAACGCTCTCTGATTCCTTTCACTTCAAGATTCTGTTGCCAAGATTTTGCACATGCTCGTCCAGCCAACACAGTCCGAATAGCCTTTCTTAGGACTTCTTGTTTCCACACATTTGAAAATTGCTGTGCATACTCTTCTGCCGGGGCTTCTTGTATTTATACCCTTGTGGTTGCCTGGTATACTCTCCTGCCAGGACATCTTATGTTCACACACTTGATATTACCTGCTGTACTTTCCTGCCAGGGCCTCTTGTACTTCATGCAGTAGTAAATGCCTGGTATGTTCTCCTGCCAGGGCTTCCTGTATGCATGCACTTGTAATTGCCTGGGATACTCTCCTGCCAGGACTTCTTATGTTCACACACTCGATATTGCCTGGTATACTTTCCTGCTAGGGGCTCTTGTACTTGACACAGTATTAATTGCCTGGTATATTTTCCTGCCAGGACTTCTTAAGTTCATCCAATTCCACAATTGTACCTTTACTGGGTTGGATGATATATCCTCTTGATATATTATTCGATTTGCTGGTTCCATGTATTTGCATTCCATGCACTGTAGGGGTCCGATATGAGAGACGGACAAAAAGTGGTAATATTCTCAACATCAGCTATTTTATTAACAGAGAAGGCCTGACTTGCCTTAACCTAAAGTGAGTGTTCCTTCCTATGAAACTAAAACTAAAGCAGGAAGACCTTGTGCCCAAACTAAATCTGACCCTCATACTAACATACACAATCAAAAAGTGCAAGGTAGATGTTTCCAACTTCAATTCAACAAAAACGTGCAAGAACTTCAGCATATGACTTGAACCAAAACAATCCTTGTGTCCAAGGGTTGGTTCCCTTCAACTGAATTATTTCAGGAAATTTGTTCAAACTTTTTTTTTCAAGAACAGTCTCTTAAAGGCAATGCAAATGTCTCTTTTACTTAATACTTTCCTCAGGATAGCAAATACATGTCTCTTCCACAACCTGGGATGGAATATAATAAAGAGGAAGTCTCACCTAGTCTTTCAGGATGGCAAAACACAATGGGCCTCATTCAGACCCTGCTGGTCCGAAAACAACGGTGCTGGTAGGGTTATCAGCACCGTTGTTTCCAGACTGGCATATTACAGGTCTGCCTGCTGGAGCCACTGTGCCAAACAGGTCTGACCCTGCCCGGCACAGTGGCCACGGTAGGCAGACCGTTCACGGAAGCACCAGCACCGTTACCAACGGTGCCAGTGCTTCCATGGTCCCCACTCCCATAGAGTCTTATCGGACACTATGGGAATGGGGATTTACAATTTGCCGATGCCTTACTTTCCAGCTGCTGGGGTTGTAATCCCCCGGTGGCACCAGGATGTCAGGTGCTGGGAAATATTTACAGGTCCTGTGCGGTTACCGCCAGACCCATAATGAGCCCCAATGTCTTTTCCACAACACTGGTTGTAATATGGCAAAGGAAAGTCTTTCCTACTTTTCAGGATGGTTAAACAAATGTCTTTTCTCCAATATTGGTTAAAGTATGGTAAAAAGCAAGTCTTTTCAAATTCTCTGGTTGGCAAAATGTTCAATTGAAACAACAACTTAATATGACAAAGTTTCTCTTCAACACACCAGTTCAAAGTGGGTTTCCTGGTGTACTCTCCTGCTAGGAAACTTCTAAAATGAAACTCTTGATATCCTGTTTTACTCTCCTGCCAGGAATATCTCCATTTTGGCCCACACAGATTCCCTGGTGTACTCTCCTGCCAGGTTTCCCTTTCCAAAAGGGTTCACTATATGATGCTTTTATCAGGTCGCTCTGCAACATTTATATTCCTCTTTTGTATTACACAAGTGTACTTCTTATATAATACAATTTTGTTGACTTCAAGTACTGGTTTTCCCAACTTCCCCAATGTATGAGAATTTGTTCAAGCTCTGTCTGTCAACCTTTCTTTCAATGTGTCTTGGCCATGCTTGTTCCAGGTTTCCCCCAACTGACCTCTCATATCAGGAGAATTGTACCATAAAATATGATATGATATGGCATTTGTAACACGCCTATACACAAGTGTTTTTTCTTTTCATTTCGATTTGGTCAGTACTCAAAATTGCTTCCCAAATATTCTTTAACATGTTTGCACATCCTTGGGCCCACTACTCGTTTAGGTTGACTCACCGGTTTACCGTGCGGCTGCTGCGAGGAATTTTCACAGGGCAAGCTTCTCCTTCTTGGTAGAGTCTTGTTTGTTTCCTGCGTCAGCTTCCGAGTCCTTCACCAACAGAATCAGTGCGGCACTGCACGACTGCGTCTCCCCTGGTCACGCTGCATACAGTTCACTTTAACTTCACCAGAGTTCCTCTTCTCCGGTCCCGAACACCACCAGTCTTATACCTGCAGACGTTTCCTGTTCTCCCCACAACACTTTTCCGTGAGTTTACCTCTGTCTCCAGACACGCTTCCCGCTCTGCGCACTCCGCACCCTTTCTCCTCTCTCCTTCTTCGATCTGACAGCTGCAGGTGATTTCCAGGTTTAAATGTCCCATGCAGCTGACTTGAGGCTTTCTGGCAATTGGAGTCCAAAGAAGTTCCAAATGATTTCAAGTTACATTGTTGGATGGTTGTGTGAAGACAACAATCACTATGAACGTTAGGTGTTGGATATGTTCTATGCTTATCATACACACATGAAGAATGAATAGGGGTTTGTTGGAACAAAGTAGATGTCAGATTTTTATATTTAAATGGTTCTGAATAATGTCAACATGCCATAAAAACTCTGGAATTAAGGGATATTCCTTGCAAGAAAGGGAAGAATATCACTTCTCTCCTGCTGAAGTCACTGCTCTCCCCTGACAGCCATCTCCTCCCATGTGATCCACCCACAGAATACCGCCCCCAGGGTCAGGACCAGGTAGTGGCTGCCTTCCCCTGGCCACATAGGAGGAGACTTTAGGCTGGGGATTAGTGATGACTCTGCAGGATTCCTCACAGAATTCACATACTGGTAAGAGCCTTGATTGCAATTCACTTCCCCTTCTTACAATTAGTCTCTTCACTTTCCCTTGTTCTTTGGTCTGCTTTATTATTTGCATTTGGCACGGTCGCTGATATGCCCCGGGGTTCCCACTATCCTAGGGTTTACTCACCGGCTCTTTTTGGCGTTCCTGGGCTCGTTCGTGGTCAATCAGTGAAGGTACTCCTTCTACTTTCCCTTTGTGACTACTTTCTCAGCGTCCTTTCTTCTCCCGTGGCTTCCCTTTAGCACGCCGGCTTTGCTTTGGGCACTCACAGGTAAGGGTCTGCTTTCTGCGGTTTGTGAATGCCCTGGAGTCTTTTCCTGGCTCCCGGCATTTCTGCAGCACGTCCTATTCTCACATTGTTTCCCTTCTTCCTCTGCCATGAGCCACGTGGCTCTGTCACACCTGTTCAGGACCTCAAGATTCATGGAGAGGTGAACCGTTCTCTCACCAATAGCAGCAGCCTTTGACACTGGGCTACCGGTCTTCAAATTTCCCCCTCATTCCTGCCCACCTCCCAACCCCCCCACCCCCTCCTGATTGGCTTCTCCCTCCTCCGTTGCTGGTGTGTGCCCTGTGCTGGTCACCACGCTCGCTCGCCATTTCCAAGCCGGCAGAGCGGTTGACTACAGCACCATCATCATCCTTCTGGTGAGCGCCATGAAGGTATTGTGATCTTGTTTGTTTGTTAATTTAAACTTTTGTGTTTGCTGTGAGTGCTCCTCGCCCGTGTGTGGCCCTTTTGCCTGCTCCCAGCTCCCTTTCCGCGTTCCTTCTCTCCCTCTCTCTCCCCCCTCCTTCCCGCCCACCTGCCATCCCGCCCACCCCCTCCTGCTTGGCTTCTCCCTCCTCCGTTGCTGGAGTGAGCCCTGTGCTGGTCACCACGCTCGCCATTTCCACTCTGGCAAAGCGGGTGACTACAGCACCGTCATCATCCTTCTGGTGAGCGCCACAGAGGTATTGTGATCTTGTTTGTTTGTTAATTTAAACTTTTGTGTTCGTCGTGAGTGCTCCTCGCATTTTGCTTTTTGAAACCTAGGCCTTTCTCCCTCTATTCAGGATTCTCAAATTTAGGTGGTCTTATCTCCTGTTATAATATGCACTGTCTCAGTATTTAAAATTGCACCGTGAAACCTAGGCATTTCTACCTCTATTCAGGATTCTCAAATGTAGGTGGTCTTCTCTACTGTTTTAATATGCCTTCTGTAAGATCCTTTAATCCTGATTGTCGTCATCTTGTCCTATTGCGCAACTTGTTTGCCTCTCACTGTCTCACCTCCCTACTCTAGTGTCCTTCTCTAGTACCTTCACCTCTCTCCTCTCCCACACTATGGTGCTCTCTGTCTCTCCTATCTTCTCTAACTGCTTCTCTATTGACTGTCCTGCCCTCCTCACTAAATATGGTAGGAAGAAGTTTAAAAAGGACATCCTGGTCTCCAACCCAGGCCTCCCTATCCCTGACACCTACACCAGTACCTCCTCTAAGGATGTACTCTCACCAACATCCTGTTTATCGTTCCTTCGTCAGACCTATGGACCCTTCATATGGTCTCTGTGCGCTCTCCTTTCTCCTCTTCTCCCATTAATGGTGGCACCCATTGGAACACACCTCTGATGGAACACACCTCTGATATCTGCCACTTTCTGGAAGAACTTGACCTCGATGTCCTCAGTCTCACCGAGACATGGTTCACGGCCAGCTCTGTCACGTGATTTGACACGCTTCTACCTGACGGCTACAAGATCCTCTCCATGCCCAGGTCCAACCGCTCTGGAGGGGGTGTAGCCCTGATCTTCCTCTAGTGGATTCCCAATTCTGTCACTCCTATACAGTCCAACTCCTCTTTCAAATGCCTTGTCTGCAGGCTCTGTCTCTCTACTAGCCATTCCCTTACTGTGGCTACTATCTATGGGCCACCTGGTCAAATCTCCTCCTTCCTCTCTGAGTGGGCGGATCTCTCCGCCTCACTCATGGCCTCAACCACTCAACTCCTCCTTCTTGGAGACTTCAACATCCTCCTGGATACCTCCTGTCCTCCCTCTGGACTCTTTCGCGACATCCGTGACCCTCTCTCACTCACTATTCTCCCCTATGGCCCAACTCACTCTGCAGGGCACACTCTGGATGTTCTGATCTCCTCAGACTTTCCCATCTCTGTCCCTCTCTCCACTCCTCTCTCCTGGAGTGATCACTTTCTCCTCTCACCCTCCCTACCCCTCAGGCCAAGCCACCTCATCACTGCCACCCACCTTCTCGGTCATCCGACCCATGAAGCGCGTGTCATTTGAGGTTTTCGCCACCACTTTCTCTCTCCCTCCTCCCCCTTTGGCTGGCTCCCATCCTGACACAGCCCTCTCCATGCTCCACTCTGCTATATCTGATACTCTTGATATCCTTGCCCCTGTCATGAGAATCCGCCTGAAGCCCAAAGCCAAGAGCAACTCCTGGTACGACTCTACCTTGTCACCCTAAAACGCAAGTACAGGGTGGCCGAGAGGAAATGGCTTGCTTCGTGTACACCCTCTGACAAACTCTTATATTACTGTTATGGTTATAAACTATGGTATGAAAGAGCAACTGTTTACCAACTCGCTCACCTTGACAAGTCAAAGAATCCAATATGAAAGAGGCAAATGCGGCTGTGAAGATTCCCCAGAAGCAACCCTGACACCCCCTACCTGGAAATAGAATAACCAGGGGAGAGGACAGGACCGCCAGGGAAACCCTCTAATGGGAAGGAAACCCTGGATGAGACTGGAGTCTCGAGGTTCAGGCGGGTGTGGAGTGAAGATGTTCCTGAGGTGCTGTAGAAACTGATGTCCTCTGGGAGGCTTCCTCTGGATACACGAAAGGAAGATAAGAAGAGGGTTAGAATGGAAATGGGAGTTGGAGGTTTAGTAAAGGGCGGAAGGAGGATCCTCTCCCCGTTAATAGAGTCTAGAAAGCCTTAGACTTGACGAGATGGGTACTCAAAAGGTTTGCAGGTAAGTTACAGCAACTCTATAAGAACAGATAGGTAAGTGTTTTGATTGAAACAAAGAACGGGGAGTTCAAAGGAAACAGGGCTTACCCTCGCGGGTTTCTGGGAGGAAATGAAAGCCGGAGAGACTTCTCTCGAATCGGCTGGAAAATGATGGATAAGCTGGACTGGTCTGCACTCGCAAGGAATGAGGGCTGAGCAGAGCAACTGCAGAAAAGAACTGAGAAACAAAGAAAAGAACTGAGAAACAAAGAATCAGAAGAGTAAGAAAGGATTAGTATGGAATTTTCTGCAAATAGGCAAGAAAGGCGAGAGCGAACTCACGGAGCGTCAGTAGCAGAAGCGACGCGAAGATCCGTAGGCTTCGAGTCCGGAAAAAGAGTCACGTGAGCGTTCTGCGGCGTCTCGCAGGGACGTGGGAAGACTGAACCGCTGCCGTCCGCTCGAAGGTCTCTATGGGTGTCCATCTTGGAACTGCTCCTCCAAAGAATACCACTCAAGCAGGCACGAGTACCGTATAACCGGGTACGAGCCCATAGTGACCATTTACGGCCATGTGTAACACAAACTGGCCTGCCGCCTGCTTCAAAAGCAATACCGGTCTTCTGTCCCAACCAAGAAGAGAGCGCATATCCAAGCCCGCGTCTCTGCGACATCAAACAACTCGGCTGAACTTTTTAAAATCTGCAAGGAACTGGCCAATCCTGCCAAAGTCTCTACCTCTCCTGTCCCTTCCCAGGCCCTCTGCACGGCACTGGCTTCTCACTTCATCTCTAAAACTCAGGACATCCTGACCTCACTCTCCTCCTCCCCCCTCCATATACTCCCTGCTCTTCCTCTGGTCCTTCTGCAGCCACCTCTCCTCCCTCCTTCTCTGCCTTTCCCCTGTTCTCTGCAGACAAGGTTTCTAGACAAGTCTGATCTATGAAAGTCTCGTTGAAACAGGTTCACCCCTGTTCCTCCAAAACTATCAAGGACCACAGCGACTCCCTCGCTACTACACTGAATGATTTCTGCAATCGCTCCTTCACCACAGGAGTCTTCCCATCCCCCTTGAAGCACTCCCTTGTGCACCCTCTTCTTGAGAAACTCTCTGCCGACCCCTCATGCTGGCCAACTATCACCCAAACTCCATCACTCCCTTCCTGGGCAAGCTCCTGGAGAAACTGCCCATCGCCCCGCTTAATCTCCACTCTGAATCTGTGGGTTGTCTTCATAAGCATCAGTCTGACTTCACAGCAGCCAGAAGCATGGAAACTGCTCTCCTGAACATCTGTGAAGACCTGCTCTCCAACCTTGATGCTAACATCCCCTGCATCCTCATCCTGCTTGATCTATCTTCTGCCTTCGACACTGTCAACCATGCCATCCATAACCTGGTTATCACTGGTCAGGCTCTGGCATGGCTGACTTCTTTCCTCTCTGACCGACCCTGCCAGGTCCAACTTGGGTCCTTCCTCTCAGCTATCTTTTTCTCTACTTGTGGTGTCCCCAAGGGGTCTAACCTCTCTCCATGGCTGTTCAACCAATACTTGGCACTCCTTGCCCACCGCATCGCTGCTCTCTGCCCCAACTTTCAGTACTATGCGGATGACAACCAGCTCATTTTCAGGCTACCCTCTGCCTCGTCCTCTCCTTCCCTCATCTCTAACTGTCTGTCTGCTATCCAGGAGTGGTGTGCTGCCAATTACCTCTGCCTTAATGCCAGGAAGAATGAGATTCTCCTCATCGGCACACCCGCTCCCTCCTTTCCTGCAGCTCTCTGGCTGGCCTCCCTTGGCCCTCTTCCTGCCCCACCTGCAAGGCTACACACCTCGGGGTCATCTTCGACTCCACACTCTTCTTCTCCCCTCACATCTCTGATGTCTCTAAGAAGTCACACTACCAGCTGCACCTCCTCAGAGGTATTCTTCCTTTCCTCTCCTTCCCCCAGAGGCTCACTGTCTCTGGTTCTCTCTAGGCTGGTGTCACAAGTCTCTCCCCTTCTCACCTGCTTTTGTTGTTTGCTTGCGACCTTCTGTGATGTCTTCTTTCTCACGGTCCGGGATTTGTACAAACCCGAGCGCTGGTCCTCGGATTCCAGCGTGAGGTTCGCAATCCAACTTCTGGGAACGTTCAGAAGTCCAGGGCGGATACCAGGAAGGAAAGATGCTCGCACTCGGAGGCACGGAACGCCGTGATCCGAGCGCGGAAGAAAATCTAGGAAGTTCGGAGGTAAGGTAGAGGAATGGAAGAAAGGAAGGGAAATTCAAGGAACCGGGAACCAGGAATCAGAAGAAAGCCCCGAGCGAACTCCGGCAACACACGTCCAACTACAGCAAGCGGTAGCGTTGAGACGCGCAGAGCCGCAGGGGCGTGTCTGTTTTGTAGAGCGTACAGCGTGGAGCGTAGAGACTCGCCAGCAGCATTCCGTTTCAAGCGGCCATGCTGGAAGGATCACTGTATTCAATCCCCTATGGGTCAGGGATGAGGAAGTCCAGAAGGGACGCAGACGACGGTTCATGACAGCATGCCTCCTCTGAAGCCCAGCTCCTCCGGGCTTGCCCGGATGGATAAGATGGTATCTTCGAACCAGCCTGGGAGCATTCATGTTTGACATGGGTTCCCAGGTGCGTTCACTGGGAGGGTATCCTTTCCATTCGACCAAATACTGTAGTTGACCGCGTTGGTACCTAGAGTCACAGATTCTAGAAACCTCGTATTCGAGTTGATCATTGACAATCACTGGGGTTGATTTTGGAGCTGTTCGAGATGACTGAAGATATGGTTTTAACAGTGAGGTGTGGAAGACTGGATGGATCCTTTTCCATGATTCTGGTGGTCAGAGTCGAAAGGCCACTGGATTGATATTTTCTTGTATAGAAAATGGCCCATAATACCTGGGAGCCAATTTATTTGGGCGCAGATGTTGGGGAAGGAGCTTCGAGGATAACCAAACTTTATCGCCTACTGAGTAGGAAGGTCCAGGTCTTCTTTTGGAATCAGCATAATGTTTAACGTCTCTTCAGGCCTTTTCTAAGTGTTCCTTTGCTTCTTTGTGTACAGTAATAAGGGTTTCAATCCAGGAATCAACCGCAGGAACTGGGGTAGGGTGTGGGAGAACGGATGGTAGAACTGAAGGATGAAATCCTTGACTACAGAAGAAAGGACTGGTTTTGATAGCTGAATGATCGAATTGTTATAAGCGAATTCGGTCACAGGTATTAAGAGTGACCAATCATCTTGGACCTTGGTAGTGAAGCAACAAAGGTATTGTTCCAGAGTTTGGTTTACACGTTCAGTGGCTCCATTGGTCTGTGGGTGATAACCTGAAGACAAGGCACGTTGGATTCCCAGTATACAACATAATTGCTTCCAGAACTGAGATATGTACTGGGGTCCTCGGTCAGAAATTATCTTGGAGGGTAGCCCATGAAGCCGGAATATGTGTTCCAGGAAGATTCCGGCAAGTTCAGATGAGGATGGCAGTTTGTATAAAGGTGTAAAATGAGCCATATGAGTAAACAAATCAATAGTAACCATGATAGTTGTGTAGCCCCTGGAATATGGTAGTTCCACGATAAAATCTGTGGTGATGATTTCCCAAGGTCTTGTTGGTATTGCTGGTTGGAGCAGGAGACCTGCCGGTTTCTTATTATCATGTTTGTTCTGATTGCAGACTGCACATGTCTGGATATGGATCCTGATATCATCCTTCATCTTCGGCCACCAAAACTGTCTTTGTATTAGATGGAGGGTGTTGGTGATGCCACGGTGTCCTGAATGAAAAGTATCATGACATAGGCTTGTGATCTTTTGTCTCAGTCCAGGAGTGGGAATGACCAAGCGATTGTCCTTGAACAGATATCCGTCCTTTGTTTTGAGATTCCATCGATTGTTTCTCTTAAACTCCTTCCAGGTTTCAGAGGATTGAGTTTGAATTTGATTATTCTCCAGGAGGGTAAGTGCTTGGGCAACAAATATTGTGTGGGGAAACATCTTAGGGAAGGTCCGATCTTCAAGGGATTCGTAATCAGGATGTCTGGATAAGGCATCGGCTATTATGTTGTGTGTTCCAGGGACATGATGGATTTGAAACTGGTATTGAGCAAAAAAGAAGGCCCAACGGGCTTGACGACTATTTCTACATTCTAGAGATTGAAGGACCTGAAGATTCGGATGGTCCGTGCGGACTTGCACTGGGAGTTTGGCTCCCAGGAGGAGATGACGCCAGTCAGTGAAGGCTTGACGGAGGGCTAATAATTCCTTTTCCAGAACAGAGTAATGAGTTTCACTGGGAGTCAAGGTGCGAGAAAGATAGGCGATGGGGTGTTCTAACTTGTAACCCAATTCTTGTTTTAGGACTGCCCCAATGGCGTAGTTGGAAGCATCAGTTTCAACAAGAAAGGGTCGATCAATATCGGGTTGAGCTAGGATGGGGACTTGTGTGAACTCTGACTTCAACCGTTGGAACGCCGTATCTTGGGCTGAGGTCCACAGGAAGGGGGTATCCTTCTTTAACAATGTAACAATAGGATGCACAATCTCTGAAAAAGCTGGTATAAATTTCCGATAGAAATTAGCAAGCCCCAGGAAGGATTGAATTTGTTTTACAGTAGTTGGAACGGGACAGGATAAAATGGAGTCTACCTTCGAGGAGTCCATTCCAATTCCTTTTGGGCTGAGAACAAACCCGAGGTAGCGAACAGTTGATACATGGAAAAGGCACTTCTCGGGCTTGGCCAGGAGCTTATGTTCACGTAGATGTTGTAAGACTGCCTACAGGTGCTCTTCATGTTTTAGATGGTCCTTGGAGTATATCAGTATGTCGTCCAGATATACAATGACGAAGATGAACAGCATATCAGAGAACACCCGGTCCATAAAACGTTGGAAGACCGCTGGGGCATTAGCAAGTCCAAAGGGCATAACCAGGTATTCAAAATGGCCAACGGGAGTTCTAAACTCTGTTTTCCATTTGTCACCTTCCTTTATACGAATAAGATGGTAGGCACCCCTTAGGTCTAATTTTGTGAAGACTACTGCACCTCTGACTGCTTGCAGGATATCCTAGATGAGAGGCAATGGGTAGCGGTCCTTGAGAGTGCACTGGTTAAGGCCACGGTAATCTAGACATGGTCTGAGCTCCTTGGTGTCTTTCTTGGGAACAAAAAATAACAAAGCACCCGCTGGGGATTTAGATGGTCCTATGGTGCCATTTTCCAATTTAGTTATTCCCGGAGGGCCCTTTTTTCAGGTTCTGATCAAATAAACATTTTCCCGAAAGGAATCACTGCTGAGGGTTCAGTATCGATGGCGCAATCCTCTGGTCTGTGAGGAAGGAGGGCTTGAACTATAGCAGTCGAAAATACATCTGTGAAGGCCTGGTAGGCCCTGGGAATCCGGATGATGTTAGAGACGGTGACTGGATTTTGCTGACATTCTTGCGAGTTTTCAGAAGACTTTGGTAAGGAATCTAGGGATAAGCAGTGAGACATACAGTGTTCAGAACCAAGGAACAAGGAGCCTGCTGCCCAATTGATGTAGGGGTTATGCTTTTGTAACCAGGGCATTCCTAGAACCATTGGATAATGGTTTGATTTTATAATGTCAAATTTGATCCTCTCTTGAAGGTGGTTTATAGACAGTAGGATCTCTTTAGTCTGAAGGGTTATGGGTCCTGAAGACAGAGGTCTTCCATCAATAGCCTCTACAGGTTGCATAGTCCCTCGAGTTTCATGTGGAATGTTGTGAGTAGTGACCCAATCATGATCTATAAATATGCCCATGGCCCCGCAATCTATTAATGCCAGGATGGGGTAAGATTCTTTCGTGCAAGGCGATAGAAAGGCCTGTATAACCACAAGATTATTTTGTCCAGGAGAGTTCAATGATGGAATTGATGTAGAGCAAACATCTCTCTCCCGAAACTGTGCCCCTTCTAGGATCGGGAGCTGGCGTTTCCCGAACGCCGTGGAGGAGCAATAGGGCATTCCCTCACAAGGTGTTTATCAGAGGCGCAATACATGCACAGACCAGTGTGAATCCGTCGCATCCTTTCTTGTGGGGTAATGGGTCCACGGAAGGCCCCCAGTTGCATGGGTTCTGGGTCCGGGGTTGGAGAAACTGTGGGCTCAGGTCTAGACGGATGGTCTGTGGCGGCCTTTTGGAAAGCCGATTTAGACTTCTTTTTCTCCGCTCTTCTTTCCTGGATTCGGACTTCTATTTGCAAGGAAAGGTCCATGAGAGCCTGGAAGGAGCTTGGGCGAGCTACCCTAGCTAACTCGTACTTTATTTCTTCATTCAGACCTCTTCGGAAGAGGGTGAAGCTGGCTTCTTGAGACCAATCTGCTTCCTTTACGAGTTGTTTAAAATGGGTCACATAGGTAAGCATATCCTGGGATCCTTGTTGAAATTCGAGTAGTCGTTCTTGAGCACTGTACACTTACTCTGGGCGATCAAACATGGCCTTTAGAGCTTCCACAAACCCATCATAATCATCCAGGAGGGCGTCGCCCGAATCGACTAGGGGGGTTGCCCAGGTCAAGGCATTTCCAGTGAGGTGCGAGATCATAAAGCCCACCTTTGCTCTAGGAGTGGAAAAGTAGTAGGGCTTGATGGTAAAGTGCACTAGACATGAATCAAGGAAAGCACAGAGAGTCTTTGAAGAACCATCATATTTGTCCACTACTCCTCCCAATAACACACTTTCCTTAGTTGCAGAGTCATGTGACAAGACTAGCTGTTTTAATGCAGCATTCTCAGCCTTAAGGTTCTGGACCTCCGTGGTTAGTTCCTGCATGCCTCAAATGAGGTCTTGAATAGCGGCTTCCATCTCTGTATCTGTATCGTTTTTTAGGCGTCTCAATCTGTCACAAGTCTCTCCCCTTCTCGCCTGCTTTTGTTGTTGGCTTGCGACCTTCTGTGATGTCTTCTTTGTCACGGTCCGGGATTTGTACAAACCCGAGCGCTGGTCCTCGGATTCTAGCGTAAAGTTCGCAATCCAACTTCTGGGAACGTTCAGAAGTCCAGGGCGGATACCAGGAAGGAAAGATGCTCGCACTCGGAGGCACGGAACGCCGTGACCCGAGCACGGAAGAAAATCCAGGAAGTTTGGAGGTAAGGTAGAGGAATGGAAGGAAGGAATGGAAATTCAAGGAACCAGGAACCAGGAATCAGAAGAAAGCCCCGAGAGAACTCCGGCAACCCACGTCCAACTACAGCAAGCGGTAGCGTTGAGACACGCAGAGCTGCGGGGGCTTGTCTGTTTTGTAGCGCGTACAACGTGGAGGGTAGAGACTGGCCAGCAGCATTCCGTTTCAAGCGGCCATGTTGGAAGGATAACTGTATTCAATCCCCTATGGGTCAAGGACCAGGAAGTCCAGAAGGGACGCAGACGACGGTTCATGACAGCTGGACTATTGCAATAGCCTCTTTCTTAATCTGCCTGCTTCTACTCTCTGCCCTCTGCAACTTATCCAGAACAGGACTGCGAGGCTTGTCCTTGGCCTCAAGCCCAGGGATCGTATCTCTCCAGGACTGAAATCTCTGCACTGGCTCCCAGTGGTTGCGAGGATTAAGTTCAAAACCCTCTGCATCGTCCACAAGGCCTTCTGAGGCCTGGGGCCTCAACCTTCAACTCCCTCTCCCTAAATATCTTCCTTCTCAAGCTCTACGCTCATCTGCCTCCAACTCCCTCAGAGTCAGTCACTTCTCTAAGCAAAGAGTTGGTGGTACATCTCTATCTTCGGCTGGGGCCTCCCTCCGGAATAGCCTCCCTGCCTCCCTTAAACTTCAGGAGAACAATCTCCGGTTCCGGAAACACCTCAAAACCTTCGTCTTTGCCTCTGCTTTTTCTCCTCCTCTCCTCTGCTGACCTCCTGGGTGTTACTGAAATTGCACTTGTTACCTGGGCACCCTCTGATCCCAGACCCAGGTCCCTCCCCCGCCAGCATCAAACACCTGCACTGCTCACCTGGCAACCCCCGCACTTGGGGACTGTGTCTGTATCCCTTCAATCCCCCCAGCCCTTGACACCTGATGTCTGTACTTACCCATGCACTTGCCACATGATAGCCGTTACTTATTGTTTATCTATTCCCATGTACTGCACTGTCCCTGCCCCCTTCCCATACACTTGCGTGATCTGAATGACACCTGGCCTAGTAGGATCGTTGTCTGTCCTCCCTTTGTTCCCCTCCGTTGTCTCATCGCGCCTTGAAACACTTGTATATAGGCGCGTTATAAAGGCTGTATCATATCATAAATCATATCATGGGTGTTTTCGGTCAGCAACTAGAGCACTGGTTGGGCTTGAAGCTTCTTCCACACTGTGCTGCTCTTCTCCTTTTCCATGTCCCAGTAGTTAGGTGATTCTGAGGAAAGGAGTCAATTTTGTTTATCTTTTTTTATAAAACAATTTTTATAACAACACAAACAAAAACATGATCGGTCACATTAAATCAAAAATATCACAGCATTATACAGTTGGCGGTTGCTGCCATGTCATATACCGTAGAAAATAAGTCGCTGTCCCCTCCCCTGCTAATTACCTAGCCTCTCTCCCAGTAAGACCTCGACTCCCTTTTCCAGGTGGCCAGGACATGGCCATCGCTGTTGGATCCAGTTCCTAGGTGTGGACCAGTGGGGGTGGATCACCTGGGTAGGGGCATCCAGGGTTAGGCTAGGTGAGACATGGTATTCTACCGAGGAGGAAGAAGAGGGGGACGAACTACCTGCAGTTTTCTTTGCTTATTCTATTTCTACCTCCCTTCCACCCATAGAAGATCCCTTAGTAAAGTCCTATCAACCCTCTACCGCTGATAAACCAACTAGAAGTCCAAACCATGTGGCATCTCAAAGCCGCATCTCTCAGAACACCTGTTTCCCTGTTCCCTACCTGCATACTCCTGGCCATTCTTTTCCACACCCTTTAATCAGTATTTCCTGCACTTCCCATTTGCGCAGAAGAAACACTACCGTTCCCACAACTCCCCTTGTTTATTTTGTGAACCATATCAATCCCATCCCTTTGATTGTCATCTTCCAAACACCCAATCTGTGCAGATAAAATACTACAATTCCCACAATCCTATATGTTCTGTCCCCCATCCCGGTCATTCTCACCCATTTCACACCCCTACCCATTCTTTTCTTCTCAGTCTATCACTCAAGCCCCTTTTTACAATAGCATTGTTTCCCAATCCTATCCCGTAGGAAATTATGACATGTATACTGTTTTACGGACTGATAATAAAGCTGATTACCCGACATGTCCCAACGCGAAGGTCAGGGAAAGTCAGGCAATTCATTCTAATCACACACACCTGACGGCCTTTCCTTTTCCCCTCAGGAATAAAAGGTGGAGAAAGAAAGTACACGACGAGAAAGGCGAGAAAGGCAAGCATAGCAGACATCACAAGCTACCAAGCGGCAGTTCAAAAGAAGGTGAAAGGCGGCAGGAAGTGAGAGGATGCTGAGGCCGAAAGTAACCTTGCACTTTTCGTCCCAGACCTGCAGAACCTTCACTGACGAGAGCCTGTCCTGCAGCAGATGTGAATGTTACATGGGGCAAGCGTATGCCCATATTAGGAGCGAGGGAAGGTCACACGCCTGTGGTACCGGCCTTGACTCCAGGAAGCTAAAAGCAAAGTGGTGCAGCACAGATGGTGAGTTGAGGGGAGTATCGATAAGCACCGGGCTATGTTGAGTGAAAAGCGCCAAGTGGCAAATTTGAACCAAGTTTAATTAACTGAATCAGACGTTAAGGGGAGACCAGCTGCAGATGGAAACCGGCACCACGTGGGTGCTAATTCAAGAGACTCTTGTTGATCCCCATCTGAATAGAACTACAGAAACCAGAAGGCCATCAGAAGGCTGCCAAAGGAACTCAAAGTGGTCATACATGAGGGTCAACCAAAAACCCTGTACAATCGAAAGACTTTGATCCGTAAGTTGGCTAAAAGCAAGGGAAGTGAGTCCCAAATTGTGAATGAAGGTAGGGGACATGAATCCTGCAAACACTTTAAACCAATAGAATATTTTGAAAAAGCAATTGTGAACCCAGAGGAGGGATGCCGGAAGAGAGGTATGACGTCTAAAGGTCCGAGAAACAGAATGTTGAAGTGAACCCAGAAAAGGGACATCCACTGAACTGTTTGACAAAGACATTAAGAAACTAAGAAAGGTCCCAGCCTGGACAAGGGAGGTGCGTGGTGAAACTAATACTCACAACACTGGCCTTCGGGAATGGTTTGAGCCCGAATGAGGGAGATCCAGGGGTGAAGTAGTTACCCAAGTGCTGGCAGTCGGGAGAGGTCCGAGCCCGAACAAGGGAGATCCAAGGAGTGAAGCTATCACCCAAGGTTTGTTGATAAATTAACTTTAATATATTTATTTAATACGATTGAGAAAGGGTCAGCCCAGTAGAGGGAGACTCAGGGGTGAAGCCATCACCCTATCTGAACTTTGGATTACAATTGACAAGGGCCGGCCTAGAAGAGGGGGACTTAGGGGTGAACCGATCACCCAGCGAATATTGGGAACAAACTTTCATTTGTTAAAGGAACTTTTGTTTGTTTGTTGTTTGTTTGTTTGTTTATTATTTGTAATGCGCATCATACCTGGGGATAACAGGGTGCAGCAGTTGCAAGTATATGCAAGGCTTAGTTACAACAGAGAAGGTATACAATTTACATGTAAGACATTAATTACAAGAGGGTATATACAGTGGGTGCCTGTTTACGGGCGTAGGATACAAGAAAGGTATATACAAATGATACAGACATTTTACAGAAGCAATATATACAAAGTTAGGGTGTTTATATATAAAGCCCCGTGGGCGTAGATAAATACAAGTATACAGGCAGTGAGTAGGGCAGTTGTGGTTCCCACAAAGGTGGCAGGTCGGGAGAAGCAAGCAAGGGAGGATACACTTCATACGGGCATAGAGTACTGTAACAGTGGGTCCTAGCTGCATGCTGAGCAGCTAGGACTCACTGAGCAGGAGTTATCATTTACTGGTTATTAGATTTCAGTCATAAGATGATGTTGGATCTGAAATTTTGGTAGGATTGGTCTGTTCTTAGTGTGGGAGGCAAGGAGTTCCACAGTTTGGCTGCTTTCACGGGAAAACTGTTGCCCCCAATTGTAGAGCGTTTGAAGCTGGGTATGAAAAGGCGATCTCTATTAGCAGATCTAAGAGGTCTCAGGGAGGTCTGTTTATGGAATCTCTCTGCCAGGTAGATTGGCCAGCATTATTTAGAGATTTGTGGGTGAGCGACAAGGTTTTTAGGAGGATTTTGTCATTGGTTGGGAGCCAGTTGTTCTGTCGGCTGCTCTCAGAGATGTGATCTCTTCTGGAAATGCCTAATGCCGCTCTAAGGGCATTGTTTTGTAGTGTTTGGATTCTTCTGATAGTAGCTTTAGTTGATCCTAAATGGAGGGCATTGCAATAGTCCAGGCAAAACAGGATGAGGGCTCTGGCCAGGGTGGTGCAACTACTGTCAGAGAGAAATGGCTTGCCGGTGCAAATAAATTTGCATGTGTAAGCCATGGAGGATGCTAGAGAGTTGACCTGTTTGGCAAATGAAAGGTTTGAGTCCAGATAAAAACCTAGTGTTTTAACCTCGTGTTCAACTTTAATGCTATTTCCATCAATTATTGTAACAGTCAAGAGGGTCAGTTATACCACGGAGGGTCCCGAGTCCCAGAAACCCACATGGTTGGGGAATGGTGGGGTCAGGAGACAGCTAATCCTGGAGAAAAACGGACAGGAAAATATAATTTGGAGCTCCAAGACGGGGACACGGGAGTAGGAACGTCGCGTTTATGCGAGACGGCAGAGATGCCGACGTTCGACTCTGGCAGTCGTCAGGAAGATATGGAACCTCCGGGCGGACACACTCGAGCCGTAATGCCATGCTCATGCGAAGTAGCAGCGCAGTCAACGTTCGACTCTGGCAGCAGTCAAAGGACCGCGAGCCATGAGAGGTGGGGCTGCCGTGGCATGGGAAGCTGCAGTTGTTCAACAGCCCACATAAGTTCCGCGGAGCCGCGGAATATAAAAGAACAACTTTGTGACACAATAACAATACAGCCCAAAAGCACGGGTCTCATAGATACACACACAGTCCCTTCCAGGGAGAAATTAAGCACTTACCTGGGCAGAGGAGACTGGGACAGGGAGCGGATGGAGGTCGAGGACGAAGACAAGTTGCAATGCATCAAGGGAAAAAGGGGCGGGACTTGGGGAATTTTATATAGACTAGAGGAGGAAGTGAACACTGATTGGCCTGTTAAGTTCTGGCTATATAAAGACAACACTGGAAGGCAAGAGGGTGTTCATTCTTGGTTTTGTTGCAGATTGAACCAGACAGAACATCCGGAGCTACTGAAGGCTGGTGGGCGTATGAGGACTAGGAGGAGAAGTCTTGCCAGTAGTCCTTACCCCATTCCCCGCAAAGAACAGAGAAGAAACCCAGCATAAGCACAAAGAAGGACATTTCAGAAAATAATTCTGCGTGAAGCTATTTTACTTTTACCATTTTTTTAAGTCTGAATAAAGACCCATTTTTATTTCTCTCAACACCGCCTGACTGTCTCATTGTTACAAAGTTTGGTGGCAGCGGTGGGATCCTGAAACACGGTATGGAGACTATCACCAAGGCCTTAGCAGATGGACAGCAACAGCTCCAGCAACTGGTGCAGGTGCAGGGACACCCAGCCCAGGCGGATCGACAAGCCATACAACAAGCCCTACAGTTGCAGGATGCCCTGAAGAAAGTGACAAAAGCTGTGGTCGCTCATAGAGGCATGACGCCGGCCCCTTCCAACATTCTACAGAAATTCCAGGCCGGGGAGGATCCAGGTTATTTCTTTACGAATTTTGAAAGGGTGGCTAGAAACTCCCAGTGGCCGGTGGAGAAATGGGGGCACTTCATAGCCTTTGCTAACAGGCTCAATGCAAGGGGCCTACCAGGCGGCAAACCCCAACGGAGACACAAGTTACGCGGACATAAAAAGAACCATCCTAGAAAGGATGGGGGTGATGAGGAGGCATATCGTCAAAAGCTATGGGAAACCAAACTCCGCAGTGGGGAAACTCTGAGGCAACTGTACTATCGGGTACACGATTTAACCGAAAAATGGTTAAAACCAGCCAATTGCACCATACCTGAAATCATGGACAAAGTGAAGTTAGAGCAATTTGTAGATGCACTTCCAAGCAATATGCAACGATGGGTCTGACAACACCATCGACCCACTCTCACTGAAGCCATAGACATTGTCACAGCATTCCAAAAAGCAGGTGGAGCCAGGATAAGTCCTGTGGAAGGAGGAAACAAACTATTACTTTCTAGACCCACGAATTTGGGAGATATAAAGCCAACCAAGGTAGATCCCAGAGGTACGACATGGCCCCCCACCAGCAGACAACCCCAGTGTTATGATTGTGGGGAGTGGGGCCATATCGCCTGGTTTTGGCCAAGGAAGAACAAACCAGAACCTATGGAGATTGGTTGTATGCAGAACCAGGAGTTTAGAAGGAGGGAGAAGAGAGCCCTATACAGTGGAAGTTCGAGTGGACGGTGTACCCCGGCAAGGCCTGGTCGACAGTGGAAGCGAGCAAACCGCCATCAGACCAGAAGTAAGTGTCTTGGGAAAAAAAGGGAAGCAAAATATTTCGGTAAAATGTGTGCATGGGGATATAAAATCCTACCCTTCCAAAGAAGTAAACATAGAGGTTAACGGGGTTCACACACCAATGGAGGTAGCTATCATGCCTCATATACCTGCTCCTGTGTTAATAGGGACTGACCTGCCCAACTTTGATGACTGTGTTATAGAAAAGGAATGGTTAAGAAGGGCTCCTTTCTCAGAAACTGATATTGAAGGGAATAGTGGGAGAATACCAAGGAAAACCAGAAGAGAGTTGAGGGGAGAGAAACGGAGATGGGTGGAAAGTTTCAGTGGACTCATAGATTGGATTCCTGAAGATAAAAGAGTCTCTTTTAGAAGCGAAACACTAACTGATCCATCTTTAAGGAATGTCCTCGAGCAAGCAATGAAAGACCAAGAAAGTACAAGCAGTTATCCGAGGTTCAAAGTACAGCGGGGACTTCTATACCGGGTTACAAAAAAAACGGATGAACAGGAGATGGAGCAACTACTGGTACCTCTGAGTTTGAGAAAGTCTATACTGGGGATGCTCATGATGATCAGACGGGCGGTCACATAGCCAGAGAGAAAACCCTAGAGAAAATCTTGAAGCGGTTTTACTGGCCAGGGGTCTAAAGGGAAGTGGCAAAGTACTGCGATGAATGCCCCACATGCCAAAAATCAAACCCAAACAAACCAAGACGTGCCCCATTAGTACCTATGCCATTAATCAAAGAACCATTTTTCAGGATTGGCATGGATATAGTAGGTCCACTGGAACCCAGTAGTCACGGATACCAATATCTATTAGTAGTGGTGGACTACGCTACAAGATATCCAGAAGCTTTTCCTATGAGAGGAACAAGTACC
This sequence comes from Ambystoma mexicanum, assembly GCF_040938575.1. NCBI lineage: Eukaryota > Metazoa > Chordata > Amphibia > Caudata > Ambystomatidae > Ambystoma > Ambystoma mexicanum. Next base: position 1,261,442,058 of record NC_090925.1, on the reverse strand, counting down.
ATCCAAGTATGCAACCAATTGATTCCATTCTTTGCCAGGGTAGGAATACCATCAGAAATAGTAACGGATCAAGGTCGAAATTTTGTATCAGGAGTGATGAGAAGAGTATGTCAACAGCTTCAAATAAAGCAAATCCGTACGTCCACAAACCAATGGTTTAGTAGAGCGCTATAACAAGACCATTAAGCTAATGCTTAAGAAGGTAACAGCACCTACCGGAAAGAATTGGGACAGAGCGGTACCCTGGGTCCTAATGGTATTAAAGGATACCCCACAATCTTCAATAGGTTTCTCACCCTTTGAATTGTTGTTTGGACACCAACCGAAAACAATATTGGATATCGCCAAAGAAGAGTGGGAAGGTCGAGAGGATCCTACCACCCTAATAGACCATGTGATCGAACTCCAGGATAATCTAACTAGAATGAGGGAGCTGGCACAAACCAACCTGGGAAGATCCCAGTTGACCCAAGAAAAATATTACAATCGGAAAACCAGAGTTCAACAGTTTAAAATAGGTGACCAGGTGCTAGTATTATTGCCCACAAGCCAGAACAAAATGTTGGCCCAATGGAGGGGGCCATATAAAATAAAGGCAATATTAGGACCAGTAAATTACTTGGTGGATCAACCCGATCGGAAGGAAAAAACACAGAATTACCATGTAAACTTGCTGAAGGAATGGAAGACCACGGACAAAGCCATACAGGTAGTCACAAGAATGACCCAGGAACCTGCATCCAATTCAGTTCAGTGGGGAAAACAGCTCAAACCAGAAGAGAAAAGAGAATTGAAGGAACACCTTGAGCCTTCTACCCAGGAAGAACACACTTGGCAGAACACAAAATTGAAACAGAACCAGGACAGACCATAAGGATCCGTCCTTACCGATTGCCTGAGTCAAAAAGGAATGCAGTGCAAGCAGAAGTGGAGGAGATGCTGAGGCTGGGGGTAATTGAACCATCATGTAGCCACTGGTCATCCCCTATTGTTCTGGTCCCAAAACCGGATGGGAGTATACGCTTTTGTATGGACTACAGACAATTGAATACCATCTCTACATACCAAGCCTACCCCATGCCCCGAATTGATGAACTTATTGAACAGTTAGGCACTGATAAATACATTAGTACCATTGATCTGACAAAGGGTTATTGGCAGATTTCCTTAAGGACTGAAGATAAAATCAAAACCGCTTTTTCTACCCCTTCCGGTCTATATCAATTTACAGTACTAGCATTTGGTTTACATGGAGCCCCAGCAACTTTTCAATCACTGATGAATCAGGTTCTCGCTCCTCATCATGGATACAGTGCAGCCTACCTGGATGACATAGCTGTATACAGTAAAAACTGGAAGGATCATCTGAGTCAACTATCATCCGTAATAAAATCATTGCAATCAGCAGGACTTAACATAAACCCAAAGAAAACCCTACTGGCCGCCAATCAGACTCGATACCTGGGATATCTGGTTGGGACGGGGTTATACGACCCCAGTTGGACAAAATTGAAGCAATAGGGAAACTGCCTATGCCCAGCAATAAGAAACAGGTCAGAGCCTTTTTAGGCTTCATTGGATATTATCAGCGCTTCATACCTTTGTTTTCTTCCATTGCCAGCCCATTGACGGATGCTCTCAAATCATCCTACAAAGGCGAACTGCTTAAAGATGAAGAAGCCTGCAAAGCCTTTACAGAGCTAAAACCGATAATATCAACACAACCTGTTCTACGGTGTCCCAATTTCCAAGAAAGGTCTTTTGTGCATTCAGACGCATCAGGAATAGGAATGGGGGCCGTACTATCACAAGTTAGTGAAACTGATCTACGGCCAGTGGCCTTTATAAGTCGTAAACTCTTACCACATGAGGTGGTGTATTCTACCATTGAAAAAGAGTGTCTAGCTATCAAGTGGGCCATTGAGACACTCAGATATTACCTCGCTGGAAGAAAGTTTACAGTTTTTACAGATCATGCTCCACTCAATGGTTGGCCACGCACAAGGACTCAAACCAACGAGTATTGAGATGGTTCCTGACCCTACAGGAATTTTGTTTTGAAACAGTTCACCGACCAGCGGCTTTCCAATTACTTCCTGATTACCTGTCCAGAAATCCTGACCAGCCCGATCGGCTGGATGCTTCGGGGGGTGTATGTAACAGTCAAGAGGGTCAGTTATACCATGGAGGGGCCCGAGACCCAGAGACCCACATGGCTGGGGAATGGTGGGGTCAGGAGACAGCTAATCCTGGAAAAAAAACGGACAGGAAAATGTAATGTGGAGCTCCAAGACGGGGACACGGGAGTAGGAAAGTCGCGTTTATGCGAGACGGCAGAGATGCCGACGTTCGACTCTGGCAGTCGTCAGGAAGACATGGAACCTCCGGGCGGACACACTCGAGCCGTAATGCCATGCTCATGCGAAGTAGCAGCGCAGTCAACGTTCGACTCCCGCAGCAGTCAAAGGACCGCGAGCCGTGAGAGGCGGGGCTGCTGCGGCATGGGAAGCCGCGGTTGTTCAACAGCCCACATAAGTGCTGCGGAGCCGCGGAATATAAAAGAACAACTTTGTGACACAACAACAATACAGCCCAAAATCACAGGCTCATAGAGACACACACAGTCCCTTCCAGGGAGAAATTAAGCACTTACCTGGGCAGAGGCGACTGGGACAGGGAGCGGATGGAGGTCGAGGACGAAGGCAAGTTGCAATGCATCAAGGGACAAAAAGGGGCGGGGCTTGGGGAAGTTTATATCGACTAGAGGAGGAAGTGAACACTGATTGGTCTGTTAAGTTCTGGCTATATAAAGACAACACTGGAAGGCAAGAGGGTGTTCATTCTTGGTTTTGTTGCAGATCGAACCAGACAGAACATCCGGAGCTACTGAAGGCTGGTGGGCGTATGAGGACTAGGAGGAGAAGTCTTGCCAGTAGTCCTTACCCCATTCCCGGCAAAGAACAGAGCAGAAACCCAGCATAAGCACAAAGAAGGACATTTCAGAAAATAATTCTGCGTGAAGCTATTTTACTTTTACAATTTTTTTAAAGTCTGAATAAAGACCCATTTTTATTTCTCTCAACACCGCCTGACTGTCTCATTGTTACAATTATAAATGTGGAATAGTCATATCCTAGTTTTTCTAGGTTGGGGGGGGTGCCCAAGATGATGAGTTCGGCTTTATCATCATTCAGGCATAGACCATGCATGGCCATCCATGCCTGGATGATGATATACACTCTATTCACCAAGGCCCAATCCTCTCCATAATCTCCTGAAAGCGGGAGGAGGATCTGGGTATCATCTGCATAGTTAGTGTAGGTGATACCAAGATGATCCAGATCATCGAAGAGGGTCTTAGTAAAAATGTTGTAGAGTGTCGGCGAGACGCAGGATCCCTCAGGCACACCGCAGGTGATGGGTATGGGGTCGGCAGCTACTAGAGGTGAGAAAACTCACATTGATCTACCATTTAAGAAGGATCTAATCCAGGTAACAGCGTTGTCAGAGAAGTGAGCTGCTGTGTCAAGGTGGTTGCATAGAATAGTGTGGTCAACCAAGTCAAATGCAGCTGAGAGATCTAGGAGGAGGAGTAGGGCTGATTTGCCATTATCTCTAAGCTCATCGACTTGGGTCTTGAGATCAATGAGGGCTGTCTCCTTTCCATGTTGGGGACGGAATCCTGATTGTCTGGCTCCTAATAGGTGGTGTGATTCCAGATGTTTTTGGATTTGTATATAGGCTACCTTATCCAGAATGTTTAGAAGGAAGGGCACTGTGGTAATAGGCCTATAATGAGTAGGTGTAGATGGGTCAAGGGTGGGTTTTTTAGGAGTGGGAGTACCCAGGATTGTTTAAGGTTGGTAGGGATGATACCAGTAGTGAAGAATGCGTCGATAAGTTTTGTTATGAAAGGTGATAGGTCACGGGCCGCATCCTTGATGAGCTGCGCAGGGCAAAGATCGCCCTGACAGTTGTATGGTTAAAGGGAAAGAATAATTCTTTCCACTTCAGGAATAGAAACTTTAATGAAATTGAATCGGGTAGATTCATCTGCATTGGTATTCCCAGTTATTTTAGATAGAGGGGGGTCATTTAGAGAAGCTCTTTTACAGGATATTTTGTTTTGTAGGGTAGATATTTTGTGGGCTAAAGCGTGTTGGATATCTGTGCACGATTTTTTATCTTTAGTGCATGTGTCAGGTAATACTATAGGTGTCTCTAATTCTTTGAGATTGGTGAATAGTTCCTTCGTATTGGACTTGGCTTCGGATATGAGGGGTGTTGAAGGATATTCGTTTAGCGAGACATATCTCTTTTTTATTGAGGGAAGACAGTTTGGTGAGTTTAAGTTTGTTAGCTTCTGATGGAAGTTTTGTCCAGGCAGCCTCACAGTTTCTTTTTTGTTGCCTTAGGTTTTTTAGGTACGGTGTAAACCATTTATTCAATTGAGTTTTCGGCTTGCTTGGTCTGAGTTTGAGGGGGCGATCCGGTTCAAGGAAGTGGTCATAATTTTGTTATATTCCTCAACCAAGCTCTCGGGATCAGTATTGTCTGGGAGCAGGTTGAGGGTGGTAAGTAGGGCTGGGATAAGCCTGTCCACAGTAATATTCTTTTTGTTTCTGGTTAGTGTGGGTGGAGACCTAAGGACGGGTGGAGGAGGGGGTCTGGTAGTAGAAAGCATGAATGACACAAGGTGGTGGTCAGTCCAAGCTAATGGTGAGATGGAGAGGATGTTGGCCTGGCAATTATGGTCTGCCACCCAGTCAAGTGTTCTACCTTTGTTGTGGGTGGGAGTTTTATTTGTTTGGGTGAATCCAAGTTTTGAGAGGGTGTTAACTGTAGATAGGGCCAGCTGGTCTGAAGGATCATTAAAGTACATATTAAAGTCTCTGAGTAGAAGTACTTTCGTTGAGTTTTTGAGATTGCTACACAGGATGGTGTTAATATCATCCTCAAATGTCCCGGGAGGGCCTGGGGGGACGGGCGATATACCAGGTAGATATTAAGGGTTTGGGCATTGGTAAGTGATACTTTAACTGATAGTAGTTCACATGAGTGGACGTCGATCGAGGTGGCTAATCTCATAGTGAGGCTACATTTGTGAATGATAGCGATACCTCCTTCTCTTGATTTTGATCTATCTTGTCTCAGAATGGAGTAGCCGACAGGGACAGCTAGCATAAGCACAGGACCTGCTGCAGGGTATAGCCATGTCTCAGTAATGGCGAGGAAATCTAGATAATCTCTCTGGATCAGGTCGGCAACTTCCGTGCCATGTGCTACTATGGATCTGGAGTTTATTAGAGCACCTTTAATCTGAGGGCTCGTTGCACTTGTTGTCGGTTGGGGGACTTGTGAGGGTTTGGGTTTGGCGTTGTTGGCTGTGCAGTTTTGCGACCTAGGGTCAGAGTTGTGAGCTGGGTTTGTGCTTGTATTCGTTCGGCTAGACAGAGCTTTAGGAGTCCTTTTTCCTATACTTTTGTTTTTGTTGGTTGAATACATCAGACCCGAAGGCAAGAGACTTTCAGAGGAAATGAGAGTTAGCCATCAACGGTCCTGAGAACGCCCATTGGAACTGTCGTCTCGTGCTGGAAAAGCCAGAGACTGTACTGTGTCCCAAGCTCCCATCTTGTCCTGTGTCTAAAACATGGGGAAGGGAGACCCAGGCTACCATCTCCTCACTTACCATTTGAGAACACTTCTTTCTTTTTTGAAACTTAACCCCACACCCTTTAGCGTACTGAATTGGCAATATTTTTTTAGGATAGGCCCTTTTATTTGACTTGAAGCCACTAGGACTGCCTTATTTTCATATGTTGGTCGACACCTGTCGCCATCTTAGATTTAGGTGTAGATTAGGCATTTCTTCACCCTGTATACCACTTTCATTGTTCAGTAAACACCCTTGAACTGTAATCAATTATGTCTGTCTTACCTATTGTCACCATGAGTTTCTTACACTCCTCTCATTGCTGCCAGATTTTGTCTGACTTCTCTGGGCATACACGTGCAGTGTATATGCACCTCTCCAGGGACATACACATGTCTACATCAATCACCCATTGTCCGTATCGTAGGCGCTCTGGGGCACCCCATTTCATAGCAATGTTGTGTTTGATAAGACCAAGCACTTAGACAAAAATCATTTCCCACAGTTGTTACATGAGACCTCACCCCATATACCCAAAAGTAATAGTTTAGGGTCATGGGGTATCTCCATGCCAAGTATTGCCGATAGTTTAGTACAACAGCCCATCCAAAATCAACAAATTTGTTAGCACTCCCAAAGAAGGTGAATTAAGGTACCCTTCTCCACCCCACACCGCAAGCACTATTATCAGTGCAACCCCACTGAAACAATAAGACACGGGGGTAATACATCCTGTGCAGGATTTTGAATTGCACCAGACGGAATCTGGGGGAAACCGCCACCTCCCTGGGAAACATCAGGGCCTCCACCCATTCCTCCGGTTCAATTGGTCCCACATCCGTCTCCCATCTAGCCTTCAGCGTAGACAACTCTGGTGTCGCAAAAGCAGTTATAGCTTGGTTCAGGGTGCAGGTGACCTTGGTGGCTATTCATTCCCAGAGAACGTTCCTTTCAAGTGGGGAATCGCTGGAAGGTCTCTAATCTGCGTGCGCAGTGCATGTGAAATTTGTAGGTGGTAAAAGCACTCTGCATTGAACGAGCCATATATTTGTTGCAAATGATACAATATCCCCTTCATGTATCACATCACTAAGTGTTTGGATATTAGCATCTGCCCACCTCGTAAGTCCTGGCAACTTGTTCACTTCCGGCAGGAGTGCATTCTTCCATAACGGCTATGCCAAAGTCAGCTTGTTGTCCCAGCCAATATACTTGTGGGCTTCCCTCCATACCAGTATTGTGTGATTAATCATTACTGTGGGGAAGTCTGCCGTGCCCATGGGTATAGTAATCGAAGTGGAGGGATGCCATACATACACTGCCACTCAGCCCGAATGTGGGACATGCATGGGTCCCCATGGGGCAAGTCATTAATAACGGCGAGCTGACTCGTCCAATAGTAACATCGGACATGTGGCAGTCCAATTCCTCCATCCCAGACCGATCATTGAAGAGAGCTAAGAGTGATCCGGGGTTGTTTACTACCCCACAGATGTTCCCGTAGGGCAGTGTTTATCCTACTAAATTCTTGTTGGGGAATATGAAGGGGGCATTTTGCAAAATATACAGATACCGGCGTAATGAAAGTATCTTGTATAAGCCAGCCCTCCCTATTAATGTTAGTGGGAGAGATTTCCAGTGTTGTATGTCACCACTTACCCTGTGCCGAGCATGAGAATCAAGAGAGCTATAAAAAAAGAATTGGCCCATGTTGCAATTGGACCCGCAGCCACAACATCTGTTTCCCGACCCCCCAACAGAGGGGCACAGGGCTCTGCTCGGCACAGAGTAAGTGGTGACATACATCACTGGAAATCTCTCCCGCTAACATTAATAGGGAGGGCTGGCTTATACAAGTGTTGAACATCCCCGAGAAAGCGCTCTGTGATAGGGTAGAGGTTATGGGCGAGGAACTGTGTATGATGCAGATCTATGTGAATGCACAAGTACTGGAAGCCCCTTGTCTCCACTCTATATGGACAATGCGGGGCAATCGATTAGTCAGCGCCCTGAACCGGGAAAAGTATGGATTTATTCCAATTAACTCGTAGCTCACTAAATATTTCATACTCCTGTAGTTGGTGTGTCACAATCGGGCAGGAGAGGGCTGGGGAACCTAAATATAGCAATACATCATCTGCATATAGTGAGTCCTTGTCTTCCCAGCCCATCACCTGCAGACACTTGCCCACAAACAATCCTGCTGCAGCTGCACAGCCAGTGGCTCGATGGCAATCGTGAACAATAAGGGGGATAGTGGGCATCTGTGCCGTGTGCCCTGTTTCAGCAGGAAGGTCCTGGAGGTCGTCCCATTTACTCGTACCTCAGCAATCGGTGATTCATAGAACAGGCAAACCCAGATTAAGAAGCCATGCCCGAATCCCATTTTCTCCATGATCTCCCATATGCTGTCCCACAATACGTAGTCAACCCCTTTTTTGAAATCCACTGCAAGAAGCACAAAGGTCTCAGATGACAGGGGCTTGTTCAAGTGCCAGATGCAACCACCGAATAGTCATCCTGGTGGATTTATCCGGCATGAATCCACGTTGATCAGTGTGAATCAGAGATGAGATAACCTGCAACAAGCAGTTCGCAAGCACCTTGGCGAGTACCTTGGCATCTCCCTTAATCCGTGAGATCGGTCAATAAAACCCAAAAGATTCAGGAGGTTTGTGTTTTTTTGGAAGACGACTATGCTGGGTCTCCAGAGGTCCAGGCATAGAGTGCCCTGCTCCCTGCAGTGATGAAATAGATTAAATAAGTGATTGATCACTTCCACGCCTATTTTCTTTCATATCTCCACCAGGAAGCAATTTGGGCCAGGTGTTTTCCCAGAGTGAAGCTGGTCAATAGCAGTGGCAATCAATCTCATCGTCGGAGCTCCTACAAACGATGAAGGGCCAGATTGTCACGTATAGTAGTGGTGTGTAGCCTGTGCGACCTGTCCGGAATCTCATATAGTTCTGCATAGTAGTCGTCTAATGCCTCTACTATGTCTTTGTCTGACCTGGCCGTCTCATCCCTCCTACATATCAGCTCCCAGACCTGCTGATGACCCTTGTCCCGCCTTTGCAGCCATGCCAGAATTTTCCATGTCTTGTTCGCTGACTGATAAATGCTGCTGCGTGACTCCCAATGCGCCTGTCTGGCCTTATCCAAGGAGACTTTTCAAAGTATCTCTCTGTATTTGTGGAGCAATTGATACCCCAAGAGATAGCCCGAGATCAGGTATTCAGCCTCCTGTTGGGCTGCTTCGCTTTCTGCATCGTGCACCCGTTGAAGTTGGGTTTTCTTTCAGGACGTGAACCACAAAATCAAGAGGACTGTTATGTATCCTTCCCACAGTGTCACTGGGCTATCCACCGAGCCGATGTTGAAGTATTCAGTGGTTTTGGACGCTATACAATCTACAAAGTCGGGGAACCCCAATAGTATCCATTTAGGCCTGCATTGTTTTGTTGCTTTGCACCTCAAGCAACAACGGCGAGTGGTCATAGATTCTGTGAGCAAGGAACTTCGCGGAGGTCACTTTGTATGCATCCTGTCGTGGGAGAAAAAAGTACTCTAAAGGCGACAAGGAGGTATGGGCCCCAGAGTGAAATGAGTATCCAATTTCCTGTGGGTGTAGGTCCCTCCAGATGTCACTGAGACCTAGTGCAGTCGAGAAGGCGGACAGTTTTGTGGGCACACTGGTATTTCTACCCCGCAGGTGCGTTCGCTCTAGGGTTACATCCATGACATCATTAAACTCCTTGCCCAGGATCCGCAAGTCTGCTTGATGTTTTGTGAACATGTCCTCGATATCAAGTAATTCTGTAGCTGGTGGCGGAGGAGCATATACTGCCAGTGTGCCGATGGTGGTGCCCTATAATTCACCGGTTAGTAGAACAAAACTGCCCCTAGGGCCCTGCTGTACCGACAAGATCTTGAGGGGAAGGCGCTTATGAATGAAAACCAGGACTCCCCTGGGCCCCATAGAGAAGCCGGAGTATAGTGCAGTTTTATAGTTAGATCTGTGGAAGAGTGTGCAAGTTGGCCCCACCAGGTGTATTTCAGTGATGAGAGCTACATCAGGGGAGCTCCTTTTATGGAACTGCAGAACTAGTCATCTTTTAATACCGGACCCATGCACATTGACATTCCATGTAAGGAACTTGAGTAATTTTGCAGTTGCGTTAGCCATGTAAGCCTAGGTGTGTGTTCCTGAGGCTGTCGTTTGCCTGTCTAGTAAGTAGAGGAAGAATGGCACCTGCCCCAGTGTATTTGCTTGTAAATGTTATGACCCGACCAAAATAACCAAGAACCTAAACTCCCCAAACTGCCCCCACCCAATATATAATTGGAAAAAGAGTTGGCAAGAACAACATGTACTCAGGCTCTGGAAATTACATATTTTGACCAATTGAGTTGCGTGTATAAAGTGAAAGAATGTCAAATCTTGTCTGTTCGGTTCGGTTCAAGTGATAGTTTATTAACACACAAAGTGACAACACGTGTTTCGACCCAACAAGGGTGTTTATCAAGGCCGTGGTGGTTCAAACAGGGTGTAGTGTACATTGTTTCATTGTGCGTTGTAAATCGTGAGAAATTGTGGTGAGTGATGACCAATTTGCCATTATAAGAGTTAGTAGTATTTTGCAACCATATAGGCTGTAGGACTGCTTGTGGCCCATTGTTAGGCGATCCTCTGCACACCGATCCACTGCACACCAGAACACTGCTCACATTTCCCCAACACCTCCCTCCAGGGTTCGAGGCTCATGTGATTCGGTTAATCCAAAGGACCGAAAGCTCCGTACCAGGTATGGTGTACGGGCTCGATTGCAACCCTTCCTGCACTGGCAGTTGCCATGGAGAACATACAGCAGAAGGGGCGGCGTTACATCTCCACGCCGATCACGTGATCCAGAGAGGCGTTCCTCACGTGCCCTTGGTGGACGTCACATGACCCAGAAACGTCACATGACCGAGAAACGCACAGTATATAAGGCTTGAGACACGGAACAATCATTGCTTCTCAGCTGTCTTCAGACCCTGTTTGGCGTTACGTTTTGCTCTATTGTTTACCTTGACCTCGGAACTCTATCTTGGACTCCTTCGGATACTCCTTTGTACCTTTGCTTGGAATTGTTAACCTGTTGCTGGATTTTGGACACGACCCTGACTTGCCTTTGGATCATCCCTTGGTACTTTGTTGAACTCCTACGCCATTTCCCTCTTGGGATTCAAGTCACGCCTTCAGTACTACAGGTGGCTTATCCTGCACCCACGCTAATCTGCAGTTCTACTGTTCTAGGGAACGCCTCATCTGAGTCTCGAACCTCCCTCCTAGGTTTCCTGGGTTTTCCTAACACCAGATAGGTAAGACCATTCAGATCCTTTTGTTAACGTGATATATATATTGTAATTGCCTGGTACTTTACCTCATTCTTTTTGACAGCAGCATCGGTGTTCCAGAGGTTCTGTGGATCCGGGAAGTAACATCTCCCACCTGTTGCCCCAAAGGTCGCACAGCGGGTTTCTTTTAGTTCCCCTGTGCGTCATTTGAGGACGGAGGTTTCAACGGTCTACACGACACTCAAGTCAGAACAGACTGAGAAGCCATATAGTCGTGTTAGACAATGCAGGGATCCACGGAAGAACCCATAGCTGCTCTAGTCCAGGCGATTACAGTATTAAGGGCAGATATGGCCGCCGCGAATACGGTGATTCACCAAAGATTAGATTCCATACAGAGTGTTCAGCATTCTCTTCCTGCAGACCCTGAATTCGGAGATGCTAGCACTTCAACCACACCTCCTCCCTTGGCAAATACCCCAGCTCCAACTCCGGTGGTCCTCCCAACCCCTTCCCCCCTGGCCGCTCCTGAACGCTATCAAGGTGACCCCAAGAAATTCAGGACCTTCATCAACCAGTGCAAACTACATTTCTTGTGCAGACCTCTGGCCTTTCCTAATTCCACTGCTAAAGCCGCCTTTGCCCTTTCACATTTGGCCGGGACTGCTGCTGCTTGGGCTAATCCCTTATTGGAGAATAATAGTCCGGTTCTTTATGATTTTGATCTGTTAATCCTAGAAATGTCTAGAGTCTTTGATACCAGACACAAGGCACAGTCTAGGGATTTGTAGTTGTTAGAACTAACTCAGGGCAGAGGGACTTTGATAGATTACATCACCCGGTTTAATCAATTGGTTGCCGAAACATCATGGCCAGAAAGCAAGCGGGCAGTTATCTTTTATAGGGGGTTGAATAACGTAATGAAAGATGCTCTAGCAGTGATACCTTCCATGCCCACTCAGTATCAGGAACTAGTGGATCTCGCTCTGCAGGTAGATGCACGGCGTTCAGAGCGCAGAGCTGAGTTGGGGGTTTCTTCCCACCCTACAGTTGTCAGTACCCCTGCTTCCAGTACTGAAGAACCTATGCAAGTAGGAGGGTTACGTAGCCCTATTACAACATCTGAGAGAGAACGTAGAAGGGTGGATAATGCATGCTTTTATTGTGGCACCACGGGACATTATGTGAAGGAATGTACTCGAAGTCCCAGGAAGAGTCAGGTTTTTCGGACAGCTCGACCTTAGATCCGGAGACCAGGTCGAGTGTTCAGTCTTCATCTCCGGGTACTTCTCTTGCCTTTGCTCGTGTCCAGCCCATCTCTGTACTGGCCACGCTTTGTCCCTCCACAGGTATTTCTCATGCAGTCACAATCATCATTGACTCAGGTGCCACTGGGAACTACATAGACATTGCGTTAGCCCATTCCCTCAATCTACCTTTAGTGGTAAAAACCCGACCTGAACCTGTTCAGGCCGTAGATGGCACTGCACTAGTCTCTGGTCCTGTTAGACACCAAACTGCACCTCTATTGTTGACCATACAAGACATTCACACAGAGACGTTAAGTTTTGACTTGATTACCACACCTCAATTCGGTATCATATTGGGAATACCGTGGTTACGTGGACACAATCCTTTGATTAATTGGCAATCAGGCACAGTGCTCTTCGAGTCTGAGATTTGTCAGAACTATTGTCTCCCAACCCATCAAGTAACCGATACTCCTTCACGGGCCTTGGGAGCTCTAGCTCAACTCACGCTGCATGATGAAGGTTCAGAGGTTGTGAATACCCATACCGTTGGGGGGGTGGTGTCAGGGATTCCATCTGAGTATAAAGCATTTGAATCAGTTTTCGATTGCGGTTCTTCCGAGGTACTACCTCCACATAGACCATATGATTGCCCAATTGAATTAATCCCTGATTCCACCATTCCTTCGGGCAGGATTTATTCCTTGTCTCCCTCGGAAGAGCAAGCATTGAAACAGTATGTACAGAACGCCCTACGATTAGGACACATCCGCCCCTCTACTTCACCAGCTGCAAGCCCTATATTTTTTGTACCTAAGAAAGAGGGGGGATTTACGTCCTTGTGTGGATTACCGGCGTCTTAATGCTATCACGAAAAAGGATAGATATCCAATTTCGTTAATCACACCCCTGCTGGATCACTTATCTCATGCTTCTATTTTCACCAAGCTGGATCTTCGCGGCGCATACAATCTAGTGCGCGTTCGCGAAGGCGATGAGTGGAAAACTGCTTTTTGTACCCGTTACGGCCTGTATGAATATCTGGTCATGCCCTTCGGCCTATGTAACGCCCCGGCAACATTCCAGCGTTTTATGAATGACATATTCAGGGACATTCTGGATGTATACATGGTTGTTTATTTGGACGACGTATTGATCTTTTCACGAAATCTTGATGACCATGTAAAGCATGTCCGAGAAGTATTATCCCGTCTGAGGAAACATTCACCATTTGCCAAACCCGAGAAATGTCAGTTCCATAAAACGTCTGTTGAATTTCTGGGATTCCACATTACCCCTGGGGCATTATCTGTCACAACCGCAGGTTCCTGGCGTTTTTGGAAGAGGTGGAAACATGGCGGTCGTCAGACCGTGCCGCCACGTTGTGCTCGCTAGCGACGTTACGTTCTAGTCTTTTCCAATATGGCCGCCGCTGAGATTATTTCTCTGTTCACGCTCGGCGGTTCGGCGCGTTGCAACTTCTGAATTCTTCTTCATTGCTAGCGCTCCACAGTACTCTCGCTTAGCGGTGATCCGCTCCTGTACTATTTTCCCCCTGTTGTTCCACTCTCTCTCTCGCTTCATACCTGGTGCTCCTTTTCTTACACGGGCACTTGTTTTGTTCTCCTCCTTTCTTCCCTCCTGCCTTACTTGTTTTAGTTTTCACTCTCTGGACCCCTCTCATTTCAGGGCTGTGCTCTGCATTTATTGCTACTCCCTACCATCAGTATAGCCAGCCTCCCGTAATACCAGCTGGCTTGGACCTTCCTCTCGGATACCTACACTCCAAAGGGGTTTTTGTGCCGTAAGGCTTTTCCCCTCGCCGCACTTGTCTGTCGCGGAGGGGGAGCCCCCGCGAATTCTTTCCCAAAGGGTCGCGGTGGCTTCCTCCCGAGGCAGACCCTATCTACACAAGGAGAAGAGGACTTTTACTCGTCGACCTTGTGGAAGGAAGTTGGACTTCTCGTCTTCATCAGGTGAGGAGGAAGGGGAATTGAAAGACTCTCAGGGTTTGAGTGGGGTGGACCACATCACGGACAACCCTGCAGATACGCCCACAGCGTCAGACATTGTTGATAGCTTGCAACGCCAGATACAGACATGGCAACTCCCCAGCAACTTCAAGAATTGGTCGCGGCTGTACAAAACTTAAACCTGGAGGTTCAAGCACTTCAAACGGCAAATACTGCCCTCCAACAGAGAGTTACCGCCAGAGAACAGCAAGTCACAGATTTACCGCCTTTGCCTCTGGTATCGGGAAAATTCGACGGTTCTGAGAAAAGAGTCAAGGAATTCTTGGAGGCTTGTAATATCCATTTCACATTCAGACAGAACACCTTTTCCTCTGATCATGCCAAAGTGGGATTTATGATCACTCACATGACTGGGAATGCCCTATCCTGGGCTACCCCTCTGGTGTCCCGGTCCGACCCAGTATTACAGGACTATGTAGCACTCAAGGATCTTCTAAAGCAGGCATTTCTTCGCTCTGAAGGCGCTCACCAGGCTAGTGAAGACCTGTTGGATGTACGTCAGGGTGGTTCTGACCTACTAACTTACATATCCTCCTTCAAAAGACTAGCTGCTGAAGCCGGCTGGCAAGAAGAGGCTCAATATACCATCTTCAGGAGAGGTTTGCGCGAAGAGCTAAAGGACGAGCTCGCTAGAATCCCTCGCCCTGATTCTTTCTCAGATCTCATAAATGCAGTGGTACGAATAGATTTCCGGTTGTCGGAAAGGAGAAATGAAAAGAGAAAGACCCGCAACGTCAGTACCTACCCCGAGACTCACCCATCGACCTCCTCACCTGCCGTTCGTCCATCCACCCGGGAAGAACCGATGCAGATAGGAACAACCAGATCGCCCTTGACAGCTGAAGAGAAGAAGAGGAGAAGAGAAGGCAGCCTGTGTCTATACTGTGGCTCCTCCACTCACCTATTGAGAGACTGCCCAGATGTACCTCCCAGACGTTCGGGAAACGAACGCCCTCGGCCGTTGGTAGGACGGACTACCGAGGGGCTTTTCTCAGTTCCTATGTAACACTTTCAGTTACTTCTGCTCAACCCTCGGAGGACCAACGTCTTATGGTGATTTCCGTCCAGCTTCAGTTCAGAGGAAAGGAAATAGAGACTCTGGCCCTGCTGGATTGTGGAGCAGCAGGAAACTTCCTGGACACCCTATGGGCCGACAAGATAGGCCTTTGTAGGATAGCCAAGAAGGAAGACCAGAAGGTAGAGGGTGTAGACGGTACCCCTCTGTGCTCCGGCCTCATTACCCATACCACAGAGGAGGTACGAGTATCCATCCAGCAACACACTGAAGAACTGAACTTCGACATCATCCGAGCAGCTCATTTCCCAGTCATTTTGGGTATTGGATGGCTCCGACGACACAACCCTACCATCGATTGGTCGGCAAATCTCCTAAGTTTTCATTCGGCCTTCTGCCAGGAGAAGTGTCTTCCAGGACCCTTGTTCGAAAACGTCAAGATGGGGTGTGCCCCAGAGAGGAGCACGATTCACTGTATCCCAAACAGTTTCCAGGAGTATGCCACAGTGTTCCAAGAACAACAACCTATGGAACTTCCTCCTCACCGACCTGAGGACTGTAGGATAGACTTAGTCCCTCAGGCTCTGGTTCCGTTTTGTAGGATGTATCCCCTTTCATTGTCGGAAAAAGAAGTCCTTAGACGTTACTTAGATGACAACTTAGCCAATGGACTTATCCGACCGTCCAGATCACCAGCAGGAGCATCATTATTCTTCATTCCAAAGAGGGACTCCAAAGACCTAAGACCTTGTATCGATTACCGAGGGCTCAACCAACTAACCATCAAGGACCGGTACCCTATGCCCATCATCACTGAGATCCTGGAGGCCATCCAAGGTTCTGTAGTGTTTTCCAAACTCGACCTACGGAATGCTTATCATTTACTCCGCATCAGAACTGGTGACGAATGGAAGACGGCTTTCCGCACTCCCTATGGATTGTTCGAATATCAAGTAATGCCGTTCGGATTGGTCAACGCTCCCTCAATCTTTCAAAGGTTTATGGACCGCATATTTTCAGATCTCTTGGGTCAAAATACCGTTGTCTATTTAGACGATATTCTGGTTTATTCCCGTCAACCCGAAGAACATACCCATCATGTGAAGGAAGTATTACGCAGGCTGCAGCATCATCATTTACTGGTCAAGCCGGAAAAGTGTGCTTTCGCTAAGTCCTCTGTCTCCTATTTGGGCTTCATCTTATCCAGCGAGGGAATCGCCATGGATCCAAAGAAGGTCGAAGCTATACTAGGCTGGCCCTCCCCTTCATCGGTTAAAGAGATCCAAAGATTTTTGGGACTGGCCAACTTTTACCGGAAGTTCATTCCCGAATTCTCCAGACTCACCCTACCCATCACCTCCTTACTGAAGAAAGCCTCCAGGCCATTTCAAAGGTCCAGGGAAGCCGAAGAGAGTTTCATTAGCCTAAAAAGAAGGTTCTGTTCAGCCCGTATACTGAGACAGCCGGACCAACTACTCCCCTTTATTCTTGAGACCGACGCCTCTGCGTGGGCGGTTGGCGCCGTTCTCCTACAAACTAATCAGGGTCAAGAACATCCCATCGCCTATTCCTCAAAGACCCTCAATCCTAGCCAACAGAACTACTCTGTTATAGAAAAGGAACTTTTAGCCATGAAATTGGCTTGTCTTGAATGGAGACATCTTCTCCAAGGAAGCTTACACCCGTTCCTGATACGGACTGATCATAAGAACCTACAGATCCTACGTCAACAAGAGTGCTATAACACCAGACAAGCCTGATGGGCACATTTCTTTGCACAGTTCCATTTTCTCATAACATACATACCCGGAACCCAAAACCAGGTTGCTGACGCATTATCCAGCAGAGATGAGACCTCTCTGGGATACGAAAAAGAACTCATGTTTCCCCATATCAAGATAATTTCCGCAGTATCTTCTTTCCTGGAAAAGGTGAGAGAAAAATCTCGGTCCCCCGAAGACACACTCATGCAAGTGGGGAGAACTCCGGTGGATCTGAGGGACGGTTTGTACTTCTCTCGAGGAAGGCTCATCCTTCCTTCACAGGACCTCAGAATACAAGCTCTCCAGTGGTGCCACGACTCAAGGGTAGCAGGGCATAGAGGATTACGAGGGACCCTGGAATTACTGCAAAGATCTTTTTACTGGCCCGGTATGCGAGCCGATACTCAGGAATACATCCAGACCTGTCTTATCTGTATGCAAAACAAGCATTCCACTCGAAGCCCTCTTGGCTTGCTTCAACAAGACCCGATTCCATCAGGCCCCTGGAAGCACATATCTACAGACTTCATCGTAGACCTACCAAATTCCCAGGGCTGTACCTGGATTATGGTAACCGTGGACTCCTTCTCGAAGTTGGCTCATTTTTCCCCCTTACCCAGAATTCCTTCGGCCTCCCTTATGGCTGAAGTCTTCATGAAAGATATCTTCAGATTACATGGACTTCCCAAAAAGATCGTGTCTGACCGTGGGAGTCAATACACCTCAAAGTTCTGGACAGCCTTGTGCAGACTGCTGGGTATCGAAAGGGCTCTATCCTCTGGGTTTCACCCACACACCAACGGGCAGACAGAAAGGCTAAATGGTACCCTTGAGCAGTATCTGAGGTGTTTCATCAACCAACAACAGGACAACTGGGTGTCCCTCTTACCAACAGCTGAGTTTACTTATAACAATTCAGTACACCGCGCACTGGGAATCAGCCCTTTCTTTTGTACGTATGGGTACCATCCTACATCCATAGTACCTACCTTCTGGACTGAGACTCCCATACCTTCCTTGGAAAACTCTCTGTATAGTATAAAGGAAGCCCATAACACCGCCAACCAAAGTCTTCTAAAGGCCAATACCCGTAACAAACTACAAGCGGATAAACACCGGAGACCTGTACCGGAGTGGAACAGAGGATCTAAGGTCATGCTGTCCACAAAGTTTTTACCCCACTGGGTACGCCCTTCTAAACTATGCCCCCGATTTATTGGTCCCTTCGATGTTCTATCCAGGATCAATCCGGTGGCTTATCGCCTCAAACTGCCTAACAATCTTAGTCGCATACATTCGACCTTTCATGCCTCTCAATTACGTCCCTTCAGATCAGGAAACAGGAAACAGGATACCCCCAGACTCCCTACTTTGTCTGCTCCCATCTCTGAAGAATACGAGGTCTTCCATATCCGGGATTCACGGTATCGCAGAGGACGCCTCGAATATCTTATTCATTGGAAGGGGTATCCTTCCTCGGAAGATACCTGGGAACCTAGGATCCATGTACATGCCCCCCGCTTGTTACGTCAGTTTCACAGATTACATCCCGGCAAGCCGGGGGGAACCCGTCTTCGAGGGGGGCATACTGTCACAACCGCAGGTTCCTGGCGTTTATGGAAGAGGTGGAAACATGGCGGTCGTCAGACCGTGCCGCCACGTTGTGCTCGCTAGCGAGGTTACGTTCTAGTCTTTTCCAACATGGCCGCCGCTGAGATTATTTCTCTGTTCACGCTCGGCGGTTCGGCGCGTTGCAACTTCTGAATTCTTCTTCGTTGCTAGCGCTCCACAGTACTCTCGCTTAGCGGTGATCCGCTCCTGTACTATTTTCCCCCTGTTGTTCCACTCTCTCTCTCGCTTCATACCTGGTGCTCCTTTTCTTACACGGGCACTTGTTTTGTTCTCCTCCTTTCTTCCCTCCTGCCTTACTTGTTTTAGTTTTCACTCTCTGGACCCCTCTCATTTCAGGGCCGTGCTCTGCATTTATTGCTACTCCCTACCATCAGTATAGCCAGCCTCCCGTATTACCAGCTGGCTTGGACCTTCCTCTCGGATACCTACACTCCAAAGGGGTTTTTGTGCCGTAAGGCTTTTCCCCTCGCCGCACTTGTCTGTCGCGGAGGGGGAGCCCCCGCGAATTCTTTCCCAAAGGGTTGCGGTGGCTTCCTCCCGAGGCAGACCCTATCTACACAAGGAGAAGAGGACTTTTACTCGTCGACCTCGTAGAAGGAAGTTGGACTTCTCGTCTTCATCAGGTGAGGAGGAAGGGGAATTGAAAGACTCTCAGGGTTTGAGTGGGGTGGACCACATCACGGACAACCCTGCAGATACGCCCACAGCGTCAGACATTGTTGATATTATCCATGAACGAATCCAAGGTTAAGGCAGTCCTAGATTGGCCAGTTCCTCAAACACTCAAGTCCTTGCAGGCCTTTTTGGGCTTCGCCAACTTTTATAGGTGTTTTATTTCCTCTTTTTCCACAATTTTTGCCCCACTCACGGCTCTGACCAGCCCTCAGGCACCCTATCGATGGCAGAGGGAACATCAGGAATCTTTTGACGCTTTGAAAACCGCTTTCACTACTGCACCGGTGCTCCAGCACCCCAATCCCGATCTTCCGTTCATAGTTGAGGCGGATGCCTCTTCTTTTGCTCTTGGTGCGGTATTGTCTCAGACATGTCCTACAACAGGCAAATTGCATCCGGTGGCATACCATTCCTGTAAGTTCTCCAATACGGAGACCCATTATACCGTAACGGAGAAGGAACTTCTGGCTGTCATGGATGCCTTTCGTGTCTGGCGCCATCATCTTCTGGGGGCTAAGCATCCGATCACTGTATACTCAGATCACCGAAATCTACAGGATCTGGCCTCATTGAAGTGCATCAATAGCAGACAGGTCCGGTGGCATCTTTTCTTTTCCTCTTTTGATTTCCATATTATGCATCGTCCTGGAACCTCACATGGAAAAGCGGACGCCTTGTCACGTTCCCCGGGTGGGGTCGAGTTGCCAACCTTCCCTGACACTGTTCTCGGAAAGAGTCATGTGATTTGTCTCTGCACTCCCTCTTTGTCATTGTTAGATTCTGTACGATCTTGGACTAGCAATCATTCCGACCAATTGCGGGATTGGGACCCCGTTTATTCTGATGGTTTGCCTTTCGTGCATGAACGTCTCTTTCTTCCCACACCTGACACTCGTAACTTGGCCCTTGAGTGGTCTCATGATGCTCCCTTCAATGCCCATCCCGGTCAAGAGCACACTTTGGATCTCCTAAAGCGCTGGTGTTGGTGGCCCTCTATGAAGCGCGATGTGGAATGCTATGTCAATTCATGTGCTGTTTGTGCTCAGGCTAAACATCGAAGAGGACGACCGGTTGGGCTGCTGCTTCCGCTTCCGGTGCCTCCAAGACCTTGGCATACACTGACAATGGATTTCGTAACAGATCTCCCCAAGGTACAAGGTTTTGACACCATCTGGGTAGTGGTGGACACGTTCACAAAAATGGCTCGTTTTGTTCCTTGTAAGGGTATTCCTTCCGCCCCGGTCTTGGCAGACTTGTTTTTTGAGCATGTGTTTGTGTTATTTGGACTCCCTTTGGTCATTGTATCCGATCGAGGGTCACAGTTCACCTCTCGTTTTTGGAGGTCATTGACTAAATTACTGGGCATCGATACCAGGTATTCTTCGGCCTATCATCCTGAGACTGATGGGCAGACCGAAAGGACGAATCAATCTATGGAGCAGTACCTTTGGTGTCTTATATTGCAACAACAGACCTCCTGGTTGACCGCTTTAAGTCTTGCTGAGTTCGCATACAATAACGCGGCTCATTCTGCTACAGGTTTTTCTCCATTCTACGCCCTCTACGGTCAACACCCCAAGGTCTTGCCTGTCCCTGATGCTTCTGTTTCTTCGAATCCTGCGGCCACGGCTTGTCTTAGGGATCTGTCTGCTGTTCATGCTAGCACTGTGGTCCATCTTACTGAAGCAAAGACTTCTATGAAGGCCCGTGTTGACGGCAAGCGTCTGGCTGCTCCTCCCCTGGTGGTGGGTTCTAGGGTGTGGTTGTCTTCACGTCACCTTCGCCTAGTGGGTTGCCGGAAACTGCTACCTCATTTCGTTGGCCCGTATGTGATCTCTCAGGTTGTGAATCCGGTGGCTTTTCGTCTAGTTCTCCCAAGTTCTTGGCGTATTCATCCTGTATTTCATGTCTCTCTCCTCAAGCCTTGTCCTGATTCTTCCCGCCTCCGGTCCCCTGTTGCTCCGGTGTCCCTGGCCTCTCCTGATGTTTTTGAAGTGTCGGCCATTTTGGGTTCCCGTTGGTTTAGGGGTAGGCTCCAGTATTTAGTGGATTGGAAGGGCTACGGACCGGAGGAGCGTTCCTGGGTTTCCGCCTTGGATCTTGATGCCCCTCGGTTGGTAGCTCGCTTCCATAGGGATCACCCGTCCTGCCCACGGGTTCGTGGGCCGTTGGGGGGGGCTACGTTAGGCGATCCTCTGCACACCGATCCACTGCACACCAGAACACTGCTCACATTTCCCCAACACCTCCCTCCAGGGTTCGAGGCTCATGTGATTCGGTTAACCCAAAGGACCGAAAGCTCCGTACCAGGTATGGTGTACGGGCTCGATTGCAACCCTTCCTGCACTGGCAGTTGCCATGGAGAACATACAGCAGAAGGGGCGGTGTTATATCTCCACGCCGATCACGTGATCCAGAGTGGCGTTCCTCACGTGACCTTGGTGGACGTCACATGACCCAGAAACGTCACATGACCCAGAAACGCACAGTATATAAGGCTTGAGACACGGAACACTCATTGCTTCTCAGCTGTCTTCAGCCCGTTTGGCGTTACGTTTTGCTCTACTGTTTACCTTAACCTCGGAACTCTATCTTGGACTCCTTCGGATACTCCTTTGTACCTTTGCTTGGAATTGTTAACCTGTTGCTGGATTTTGGACACGACCCTGACTTGCCTTTGGATCATCCCTTGGTACTTTGTTGAACTCCTACGCCATTTCCCTCTTGGGATTCAAGTCACGCCTTCAGTACTACAGGTGGCTTATCCTGCATCCACGCTAATCTGCGGTTCTACTGTTCTAGGGACCGCCTCATCTGAGTCTCGAACCTCCCTCCTAGGTTTCCTGGGTTTTTCTAACACCAGATAGGTAAGACCATTCAGATCCTTTGGTTAACGTGATATATATATTGTAATTGCCTGGTACCTAACCTCGTTCTTTTTGACAGCAGCATCGGTGTTCCAGAGGTTCCGTGGATCCGGGAAGTAACATCTCCCACCTGTGGCCCCAAAGGTCGCACAGCGGGTTTCTTTTAGTTCCCCTGTGCGTCATTTGAGGACGGAGGTTTCAAAGGTCTACACGACACTCAAGTCAGAACACCCATACGGAAAGGGGCTCTGAATTGTAGCTTACTGGGTTGTATGAGGTTCTAAGCCTTTAAGCTCGGTGGAGAGCTCCAGATTGGTGCTTCTGCTGTGTAGCAAGCTGTGGGAGAGGAAGGTTGAAGTATATAATTGTCAGAGGGTCCTCAGTGGCCCAATATAGTGGTTTTTCGATTCATATTTAAAAGTTTTTTTGTTTTTGTTTTTTTTAAAACTGAGGTCTGGTAGGAGTGGCTAAAGGTACAGTCTAAAGGAGGTCTGAGGCAGGTGTGAGGGTCCAATTGCAGCAATGCCCTGGCGTATATGGTACAATGGGGGCAGGGGCTGCGCATGCCGTATTGGTTTAGTTGGTGAGCAGGAAAAATGAAGCAGGTTGATGGCCCCAGGTGGCAACCATATGTTAATGATAGTGCTGGCCGGGCGGTTGTTACTATTTTAATAAGGCAATCGGCGCCCCGTGGCAAGAGACATCCAAGATCTCTGAGAGAGGGGGGGATTTGTTGGGGGAGGGCGCCGCGCATGGTAAGGGTGTAACTGAGCTGGTAGGCTGGGGTCAGCGTGCCAGAAGGAGGAGAATTACTCCAGTGTGTGGCTCAAGTGGAGTGAGCGTGATGTGGTGGCAAGGTCAGTTACGGATCGTGCTGTGTGCCTTTGAGGCCAAGTGGCACAAGGATAGCCACAGAAGAGACCTGTGATGGTACCGGCGGCCATGATAATGTTGGCTTTGAGTGGTTGGTGGGATCGAGACGAGGGCATTGTTGCAAGGGCCAGGTTGCGAGGAGGTCTGTGGGGGGGGCAACGCCCTTTAGGTGTCAGATAAAGTTTGGGCTGAGAGGGGGATAAGCAAAAGGAGTACAGGGCAGAAAGTAAGGGGTAAAAGCTGTGGCGCACACTTACTGATTAGGCCAACAAGGCCTCTGCAATCAAGAGGAGCGGTCACAGTGATCTTTTGATCCCGACCGCCATCTTGAATTGCAGGTCTTGTACTCTATACAGGGTCTTGTGATAGGGCGGTTGAGAACTGTGCTGTGATTGGTTGGGTGAGAGGCGAGCCCCTGAACATAAGTTCTAAGCCTAGCATAAGCCTCACAGGGGTCTGTAAAGTGAAGAGTGGTCCCGTTATAGTCAGCCCTCCAGATAAGGGACCTACTGGCCCTTTTTACGCACTGAAATCCTCTAACCATGGCACATTTAAATTGTTTGTTCCGGCAGCACACATCAGTTTCTTGTGAAGTTCCTCTTTGGTCCAATAGGTGGAACTGTTACACTGCAGTTTAACAAGAAAGGATGGAAGCTAGAAATAAATGGAAGTTCAGAAACGGCAACACCGTGACCTGATCATGTTGGTGGCTACAGAGAATGGTGCAGTCAGTACGGACACTGCATCATGGTAACTGCGAAGGTCTCTGAGACCTTGCCTGCGCTGCGCTACGTAGCAAGAATACACGGGCACGGAGCAGTTGCAGAACACATCTTCTTCTTCTTCTAAATTATCGAAAGCGTGGGCGGACCCACGCAGGCGCTTCCCCATCCTAAAGGATGATGTGCACCTAACCCACCAATCATTATTTAGCTCACATAAACTTACAGTTCCTCCCACCTCCCCGTCTGTCTCCCAAAATCCAACAACACACTGCTCTTCTTCCTGCCACTCACCCCATCACCTCCCAACAAAGCCTTCCCACTCAACTCAGCCACGCCCAGCGCAGATAACCGAACCCTCATCAATTCTCTCTCTGCAACATGTTTCTCACATCTAAGTAGAAAATGTCCCACAGTCTCAGGCACCCCACACACTGCACAATCCCTCGACTCTTGCTTCCCCACTCGAAACAGACAATCATTCAGCCTCACATGCCCTATCCTCAATCGATTCAGCATCACCTCATCCCCCCTCCTCCATTCCAAACTCCTCGCATCCACCTTCACTGACACTTTCCCACAAAGACCAAACATCCACCTGCAGAACACATCTTGCTTTGTTAAACTCAACCATATCCTATCTAAACCCCGCCCTCTAACGTCACTTCCCCTCTCAGCCTCCCGGATCCCTGAACGAGTGTCAACATGACATCTCCCCCAAACAGTCACTCAACTTGAGCAACAGGTTCTGGTATTAACTTTAGTCGCTATGCCATCTCTTCAATGAGGCAGCGAGGCTTGTTCCTTGCTCACTGTGGCCGAGAGCTAAACCGTTCAGGAGAGCCACTGATGTCCCGAACCTCGAACTGATCATCTGGATCCGAGGCTCCTGTGTCCTCCTGATCACCTTGATATGGGTCCTCAGACGCATAGTCAATAGGGATTCCCACTCTTCCACTTAGACGTCAGGGGCCTGCCAGAGGGACTTTCTTGAAATGCGACGAGTTGTGGGTGATGGAAGCACCAGTCCTTTGTGCCGTGACCATGAACCCTTTCTTTTTTTCTTTTCCATGATAAGCAAGGGCTCCTCGTGAAAGAAAGTGATGTGTTTGTGGGTCTGTTGCTGCCTCACAGCAACAATGTCACCTACTTCCAACTGCGGTTCCCGTGCTCTCCGGCCTATTTTGCATATGCTTTCATGGGCTCCTTCGCAGAGCTATCTCGCTCCCTTACTTCTCCGTCCACACTTGGTCAATTTGCATACAACTTGGCTTGTGGTAGTCTTGTCCGGACATCCCTTCCGAACATTATTTCTGCCAAGGTTTTCCCTGTGGTACTGTGTGGTGTGCTCCTGTAGTCCCGTAATAGCTATCTTCTGATGGAGATTGTTCTACTAAGTAGCGCACATGACGCCTCGACCAGCGTTCGGGCCTCATGTGGGTGACATTCCTCCTCCGTTCCCTTCTGTCTCTTCTCTGCCTTTCCTCACTGGAATCTCGGTCTTTGGGTTCAGGATCGTGTGCTTTTGCGGGCCCTGTGATGGCATGCCAGGGGATTGTGATGCTGGCGGTGTGGCCCTTGACTTGAACTTCGGAGGTGTTTCTCTCATTCTCTTCGTCCCTTTGTCTCAGGAGAACCTACCTTCTGACTTGAAATGGCCTTCTTCCCCGCATTTGACGTATCTTTGGCCAACGGCCGGGCATATTCCTTCATGTGGGTATTCATACCCACATTTGTAACAAAATGGTTCTTCCATTCTTCTTTCTTGTTGAAGGCGATGTACCGCCTCAGCAGGCATGGGGATGTTGAAGCTTTCCACCTGCGAGTCGACGGCTCTTTCAGCTTGAGCCAGCATAAGTATCTCATCAAGAGTGCAGGATTTTTGTAACATGTTTCGCCTAAAAGTCTGCGATTCGCACCCTGCGATGATTTGGGACCTCAGGGCCTCTGTGTTTGAATAGTTGGCAAAATCACAGTGTTTCATTTTTATTCTCAGTCTCATGACATAAACATCCATTGGCCCTCATTACAAGTCAGGCGTTAAGGGTTTAAGGGCGCTGTCGGCGCCGTTAACGCTTAACGCCTGATTCACACTTTAACGCCTGCTTTTTGCAGGCGTTAAAGTCCAAGGCGCTAAGCGACCTTGGTGCTAATTACGGCACCGTAATTTACAGTGCCATAATTAGCGCCTTCCCCATCCCCATTATGCCCTATGGGGCAAAAATGGGAATGGGGAAGGGCAAATGGTGAATGGGGAATTACCGCCCCACTCACCTTGGAATGGGGCGGTAATTCCGCCATCCACCATGGCGGAATCCGGCATGGACCATGGTGCTAATAGCACCATGGTCCACCGCCTGACTTGTAATGCGGGCCATTGTCTCACCTTTAGCCTGCTTGGTGCTAAGGAACAGGTGACGCTCATAATCCACATTTCTTTACGGGGTAAAATATGCAGACAAAGCATCCTTTAGGTCCTGTATGGAATCAATGCTATCGGCCGGCATCTCATCAATGATGTTACGTGTGGCTGATCCCACAGCCAACTTGAGGAGGCATTTTTGCCTGTCATCTTTGATGGGTCCCGTGGCCCCCATGTACAACTCAAAGTTCCTTATCCACTGGGCCCACCTCGGACCCATGTTACTGGTGTCAGTCACGTCGCAGGCATCTGGTATCTGGCAGTCAATATGGAGCATGGTCTTGTGCTGGTGGACCTTGAACCTGGGCCTGTGCGCCCTGTCCCCTATCCTGAGCCGACATGTTTGATTCGTTCTGAGGGCTTTGTCTTACAGTGGCCCAGTAGCCCTACGGCCGGCCTGTATGGCACGAGCACCGTATCAGGGTGGGTCTGCGTCTTGACACCCCTCTGTGGGCTGCAGTGATGGCCGCCTCCCCAGGCACGAGCACCATCACTGTAATGCGTGCCCCTTCTCACCTTGTGTCACAGTCCGCTTCCCTGGGTTCTAAGGTAGAACACTCTATCCTCAGCATTATATCACCGCCGCAGCCTGGGATCATAAATCACCTGACAGAACGCTCCACGAACGTTCCGATTCACCGCCGCGGCCCGTAGCGAAACAGCTGCTCACACAAGCACTCATGGGAGGGGCACTGGCTCCAGCGTGCCTGCTCCGTTTCACACGGCCACGCCGTTTCTCTTTCCTCTGCGTGCGATGCCTCCAGGCATCCGCTTGAAGCGTGGCTAACCCCGTCGTGGGTTACAGCCACCACAGCTGCCTGCACCGTGCTATGTAGCAAGAATACACGTGCACGGACCAGTTACAGAACACATCTTTCTTTATTCAACTCAACCATATTGTTGTAAGTGGAAAAAGGACAGAGCCCCTTTAAGAAGGAAGCCCAGGACTATGGGAGGGAGCGGGAAGCAGGAGGAAGGGGAGGAGCAAGGGAAGGGAAACGGCAGTAAGAGGATGGAGGAATAAAGGGAAGGTTGGAGAGGCAATGGCTCCTGTGTCTGTCATTCGGTGTGCGTGTGAATGGCCCACCTCAGCAGTATAACAACTGGCGACGAAGGGAAACGTCCCACGCCGTGGAGGAAATGGTACAGGCGACACCCCATGCGGGAGGTAGAAGGGCCTGGGTGCCCAGCAGCAGTGGGGGCCCGTGCGCCCAGCAATAATGGAGGGCCCGTGCGCCCAGCAGAACAGGAAGACGGAGGGCCCGGGAGCCCTGCAACAGAGGAGTACGGGTGCAGGACCTGCATACCCACCAGCATCCGGGGGCCCGTGTGCCCGCAGTGACCGAGGGCCGGCGCGCCCGCAGTAACGGAGGGCCTGTGCACCCGTAGTGTGGAACGGCCCGTGAGCCCAGCAGTGAAAGCGGGCCCGTGAGCACAGCAGTGAAAGCGGGCCCGTGAGCCCAGCAGTGTGGAAGAGCCCGTGAGCCCAGCAGTGGAGGAGGGCCCGTGGCCGTGAGCCCAGCAGTGGGGAAGGGCCAATGCGCCCAGCAGTGGGGAAGGGCCAATGCGCCCAGCAGTGGTGGAGGGCCCGTGTGCCCAGCAGCAGTAGTGGAGGGCCCGGGTGCCCAGCAGCAACAAGGGCCCATGTGCCCAGCTGTGTCCGGGGGCCCGAGAGCCCGCAGTGAAGACAGACGGGCCTCCGAGCCCAGCAACCAATGGTGGCCGCGTGTGCCCGGCAGCTGCCGAGAGCCGTGCGCCTGCAGTGAGGAGGGGCCCGTGTGCCCAGCAACGGAGGAGACGGAGGACCCGTTCGCCCACAACAGAGAGAGACCGGTGAGGAGTTCCGGAGGAGGGCCCGTGTGCCCCGCAGTGAAGAGGAACACAAGAAAAGGACCCGTGTGCCCAGCAGCTTGAAGGGCCCGTGTGCCCCGCAGCCCAACAGCGGCCTGTGCGCCCTGTCGGAGGGCCTGTGAGCCCAGAAGTGACCGAGGAAGGCCTGTGTGCCCGTCGCTGATCTGAGGCCCAGTGTGCCTCGAGAAGCTGAGGCCCGAGCGCCTTGAGAAGGTGAGGCCCGTGCGCCTCGAGAGGAAGAGGCCCGTGTGCCTGGGAGGACGAAGAGGGCCCGTGCGCCCGTCATCAGCGGAGGCCCGTGTGCCGTGAAGGTGAAGCCCGTGCGCCTCGAGACGGAGAGGCCCGTGTGCCTGGAAAGCGAGGAGAAAGCGCCGGAGGATCCAGGCGGGCCCGGGCGCCCAGGAGAGAAGAGCCAACACCGTGACGCGAGAAGACCCGCTGGCCCGCGGCAACCACACAGCAAGTAAGGTGTCGGGGAAAGGGAACCTCGCGTCTCCACATGTGACATTCAAACACATACGGGAAAACCACATTCCGACCAAAAGGGAATCCCCGTGTCTCCCGCACGTGACACATAAAATAATACGGGGAAACTACAATACGGAAAAGGGGAATCCCCGTGTCTCCCCACGTGACATCCCAAGGGACAATCAAGTAAGAAAGATACGAATCCCCGTGTTTCCCCACGTGACACCCAAGGGGATAAGAAGCTAAGAACGCTACGGCAGAAGGGAATCCCTGTGTCTCCCCGTGTGACATTAAAGCAATTGTGCGATAGAGACCGCCACAGCAGAGAGGGGAACCCTGTGTCTCCCATGAGTGACACCCCTACAGACGACAGAGATAAACCAAAACAAAGAAGGGACTCCCAAAGCCAAAGAAGGAGGGAAACCCCGTGTCTCCCCAAGTGACATTCAAAAATAAAGGAGTGAGCCACGCTACGAGGGAGAAGGAAACCCCGTGTCTCCCCACACGTAACATTTAAAGAGACCATACAGTTAAACCAAACCACAACAAAAGAAAGAAAGCCTGTGCTTCCCACGTGAGACCCACACAGGAACCCATAGCACCAAGAGTCAACTGTGACCAACGCCCACGTGCCACCCGACTAACAAAAGCAGACCAAGCGACACCATCATGTCGGCCCCGGATGCAGCGGACCCCAATGCCCAACCACCAGTACCAGGAGCACCCTCCTCTCACGCAAGCCTAATGAGGCGACCTACCCCATTCACATTAAACCCACGTCACGACCAGGGCCAACGATGGGAAGAGTGGATGGAAGAATTTGAGGACTTCGTAGGTGCAATTGGGAACAAAGACCCGCCAAACAAACTTAGCATATTTAGGAACCTGGTAGGAAAAGAGGTAAAGGACATCATCAAGACAATCCCAGCTACAGACAAAACCACGTACCAACGTCTCCTCGGTGCACTAAACGACAAACTCATAACAGGATCCAACAAAGACTACGAACGCCTTGCATTCAACCAACACAGGCAGCGTCCACACGAATCGATTGGGGAGTTCGTCATACGTCTCCAGCAGAAGATAGGAGACTGCGACTTCGCCAACTTCAATGATGAAAAAGCTATAAGACTAAGGATCATAGAAGGGTGCACCTCGTCAACGCTCAGGAAACACCTTCTCATAAAGCCCCTACCCCTAGCGAAAATACTGAATATGGCAAAAACATACGAAAGAGTTGAGGCACAGGCAAACACCATTGAAAGGAAAGTGGAACACGACGCCATCGCAGCCCTCACGGAAGAGCGACCGCAATACTCTGAGCCCACTCGACCCTGGACAAGGAGGAAACCGAGAAGACACTGGCCAGAAAGCCCAGACACAGAACAATACCACGGGCGAGGGTGGAAACACACCCACAGACAACCATACCCAGCCTTTGGACGAACATGCTGGCGCTGTGGCCAGGAAGGCCACCTTCAGAGAATGTGCAGGGCAAGACCACCCACAAGCTCGACATGCCAAACCACACCCCAGGCAAGAGACCCGAGTGCACCTAGAGCACGGTTAGACATCAGGAAAGACATCAAGGCCGTGAACACCAGCCCACCCAGAAGTCTCAGGAATGCACACCCCCTCGACCCTTACGGACCAGCACTTGGCGCACGAACCCCACCCGTTCTGCCAGAGGACTATGAGCTTCGCAACCGCCCAGTGCCCTTGGAAATATCGTACGAGGGGGGGGAAATAGAAGTCACAGAAAACTGCACTACAAGACAACAGTACCAGACAAGAGTGGAAGAATACCCCCTAGACAAACCCCAAGACCATGCCGCCCAATGATGACAGCACAGACAGAACAGCCCAAAGGACAGTCATGACGTAACCCAAACCAAGGAGACCGCAGAGTGCTGGACACCATCCGCATGATACCGAGTCCCGCCAGAGGACACAGCCGTCTCAGTCACCGTACAGCACTACAGCACGCACTCATCAACGTCCACTACAGGTCATTCAAAGTAACCCACAAGAAGGACTACGTGCCCAAAGAGCAGGTGACAACTATGACAGAGAACTACGGCAACATGACGCCAAAGGACTCCCTCCTCCACGAGCTATACTTTGAAGAGCAGGAACCAATGAAAGGAGAAGAGATCGAGAGAAAGGAAGAGGAGAGAGCAAAGACTTATGAAACACTGCAACAAGAGAGCGGGGAAGAGACCCACGAGCAACCAAGCAGGCCCCACCGAGCCACAAAGAGGCCCCAACGTCTCATCGAACAAATGTGACCCGGGAAGTCTCATGTTAAGCAAGGGGGAGGTGTTGTAAGTGGAAAAAGGACAGAGCCCCTTTAAGAAGGAAGCCCAGGACTATGGGAGGGAGCGGGAAGCAGGAGGAAGGGGAGGAGCAAGGGAAGGGAAACGGCAGTAAGAGGATGGAGGAATAAAGGGAAGGTTGGAGAGGCAATGGCTCCTGTGTCTGTCATTCGGTGTGCGTGTGAATGGCCCACCTCAGCAGTATAACACATATCCTATCCAAAGCCCGCCCTCTAATGTCACTTCCCCTCCCAGCCTCCCGCCTCCCGGATCCCCAAACGAGTGTCAACATGACAGTAACGGTCACAAATGATCTTTTAAAAGGTAGCAAGTTGCAACAGTAAGCACGGTTATAATCTCTGCCCACAGAACTAAGGGCATCAGAAGCGGTTTGACAATTTCCCCCAAAGTAAGTGAAGTCCCACTCCCTTTTTACCAGTGGTCCATGGGGATCTGTCCCTGGGATGTAGGCAGGTGATGCCAGAGGGCAAGCACAACATGATGTAGCTTAGTTTCTTGGCACCTGTAGCTGTTTCCAGGGTTGGCCAACAGCTAAACAACAAGTCCCTTTGTGCTGCCATCAAAAAAGTCTTAGGAAACAATGGATTTCTCACAGCGGCCAAGAGAGCCATGAACCCTTATTAATTGGCATTCCACTGTGTGAAGGCTGAGTCCTCCTCTTTGGTGTGCCCTTCGAAATTACTATTACGGGACCTCAGTCTATTGCTGAGAGGCCTCACACAATGATACTGCTATCAAACACCCTCATGCCAGGAGCTGAAGAACTGGTGTGTGGAAAGTCCAGCGGTGGGAAGCAACCACACATTCTACAAATGGACTCCCTTTTACTTTTCCCATGTATGCTGAACCAACGATGCTAAAAACTTTACATTTTTTGTTAAACTCTCATGTTTGTAGCAGGGCAAACATCCGTTCAAAGTGTGTGTACTAACTGACCCCGACCCAA
Source organism: Ambystoma mexicanum (assembly GCF_040938575.1). Classification (NCBI taxonomy): domain Eukaryota; kingdom Metazoa; phylum Chordata; class Amphibia; order Caudata; family Ambystomatidae; genus Ambystoma; species Ambystoma mexicanum. The sequence continues at coordinate 1,261,410,212 of NC_090925.1, read as the reverse complement.
GTGATGGATCAGCTTTAGAAATTGTTCCCAAAGAGGGGCACAGCTAGGCGGGCACTGCGATTATGGTCTCGCCAACATACATCAGTAACTTCTATGGTCTTTCAGTCACATGAACAGTATCTCGGTGAGCATCTCGCCTGCAGATATCAATAGTCATAATTGTCTTGGGGTGAGCCTTTGTTCTCACCTGGATGCTGTATTACAGTATCCTGTTTCTTGGTGAGCAGCTACTCTGCATACTGCAGTACATACACTTCTTTGAGTGTCTCAGCTGCTGACAGAATAATATATTTACGAATTTCTCAGTGTGACAAGCCAAAAGCAAGAGTTTTGGATGATCTAAAACAAATTCAACAAAAAGAGCTCCAAGATGGAATTCCCGCTACTCAGACTGAACACCTGCTCAAAAAGTGATTCTGTTATGAATGGTTTATAGTGACTTTTTTGAATGGCATATTTTCGAATGCCATTTTCTCGACACAATTTTGCCGAAAAAAACATTTTTCGAATGGTTTTAAAAAAATAATAATTAAATGGGGGGTCCCCCCGAACCCCTGTTTTTTTAACACTTTTTTGACTAACGAAAACCAAAAAAACATATAAATTAAATAAAAAATGTGGAAAAAAAAATTCGGCAAATTTTCTTTCAAAAAATGGTGTTTCAAAAATAAGTTTTCGAAAATATGACCGGAGACCGTTATTGAATACTTCTAAAAGAGCCCTTCAGAGAGGGGTGGATTTCACATTAAATGGAGGAGGCTTTTGCTCTATACAGTATCAAGACTGTAAGGGCTGGTGTCCTGCCTGTTTAGGATGCCCTTGCCGCATGAAATCACTACCCCCTCCTTCTCCCAAATCGGGGCCTGCCGCAGGAAAATAATACCAGCAGGCATTATTAGCATAGCTAAAGTACTCCAATGCTAGATTTCTGCAGCATCTACCCCTGCTGTCATCACTGGAAATAGATGGTTAGTCGCTTACAAACCACATTTATACATCTTATCTTCAACTATAGGTCAAATAACAAACGGTTGAGTGCTTGTTGCAGAAATCTGTGTACACAGGCTGATATTAGCCTTTTTAATGGTAGACAAGTTAATATTGTTTGTCCAAGTTACCATGAATCGGGTTGTGGCTAGCAGACAAGCTAATGTGTTGGAGAACATTTACCACAGGTGTTCGACATTCTCTTAAGACAAATAACGTTGGTATACAGCTCTTATATTGTTTGGAGGGGAGATAATTTGTACTCTCATGTGAAGGAGACCACCATTTTTTACTCTCTTGAATTGGCATTTACTCTCTAATTATAAAAATAAGGAGTAAAATACTCCCACCTCAAAATCTTATCTGGAGCACTGGTTATAGTACACCTTACATTGGGCTGGGAATAGAAGTCCATAGTTAATGCCTTGGGTCTGAAGCCACTTCTTGAAGGCATGGAAGGACTGACAGGCTCACTGGACTTCTCTTGTGTAATCAGGGAAGAAGGACATTTTAGAGCCTTTGTAGGTGATCGGCCCCCCAGCATGCACCATTTGGAGCAGCACATTGCAGTCCCTGTAGTTAAGTATTTTCTTGATCGCGGTTTGTGGTGCCTCACCCGATACAGACCAGCCAGAGGGCATCCGGTGGGCCCTCTTGATTGAGAAAAAATGTGAAAACTTATTGGGTGCCACCAGGTCAACCAGCCACTGTTCGAGAAAAAGTTCCATACTCTGGCCCTCAGAATTTTCCCGGGGCCCAAAATACAGACATTGCCCTCATTCACTCGGTTTTCCATTATTTTGAGCCTTTGCACCACGGTTATTTGGAGCTCCAGGGTCTTGAGGGTGTCTTCTGAATCCGATATGCGTTGCTCAGCTTCCCCCATGCTTGAGGAAAACTTGTGGAAGTCGTGCCGCAGAAGGGTCACCTCCGAGCTGAGGCCTTCAATTTCCCCTTCCATTGATGAACGAGAACCTGCGATGGTGGTCATCACATCTTTCAGAGGGATGGACTCCTCCGTAGTTGTGACCCCTTCCGGTGTGCTCGTTGCTATCTGAGTCTTGGGGGCAGTGGCAACGTGTCATTGTGTATTGCTCCATTCTGCTCTGGGTGGAGGATTTCCTGGCCACGCCCTTAACCTTGTTCAATCCTGTATGTGCCCGGGGAGGGGGCCACCCGGCCCGTAGTGGAGACCCCAGAGATATTAAAAGCTAGGGCCCAGTGTGTGTGGGGCCACTAAACGCAGTTTAGGCCCAGAGGGAGCACACAACCTGGACGTTGTCACCCCAGCAGTACAGTGTCAGCAAATCGGTATATAGCAGGGAGCACTAAGGTTTCAAGGGAGCCATGTTGGACACACTAGCCCAGAGGCAGCCTGCAGCACTGTCAGAAGTATCACACCATTGTGCACTGTTCACTGAGGGGGTTGGGGGTTATGAGTGGACTTCACTGGGGGGCCGGGAACACAGCTCATGGTGATCGGTTCATCGGTCCCTCCCCTCACCTCATGCAGTTGGGGGCTCCCAGCCGGTACTAAAAGGCTATGCACCCGGGAGAGTGGGCACACCTCAGGCCACAGATACGCTGCGGTCCAAGCTCTGTCGAGGGTCGGGCTGACCAGCGACAAGCCACTTTTGCTGCCGGGAGTCTACAAGGGGTCCACAAGGAAGACGCCCCCACTGGAAAACCCCCAGCACTATTCTGCAAGATCTCTGGTGCCAAAATTCCAGGAGCGCCTCTCCCTTTGTTTTCCTTCCACGCGGCACAGCCCACGCTGTCACCGCAGCACCTAATCTGAATGGGGTCGGCGGAGAACGACACAAGGGACACAGAGATATGTGCCTGCCAGCCCCAGCGAGCACTTACGGTCCCATATGCTCCTCACTGCGGACCACCACAAGGATATATGGTGGAGGTTCTGCCACCGGCCATGTGCGGGAATAGCCAGATTTTAGCATGATACGTTTCCATCATGTTGTAGGCCGCTGAAGACCTGAGGCAGAACACGTTAACATGCTCCACTGGCTGGCCACGTCCCCAAAGGAGTCCATTGTTGATGTTTGATCAAAAAAAGTTTGGATAATCACTTTTAACATGTCTGGATGGTAAAGCAGTTCTGGATGAGGAATACATGGAACTGTTAAAGGCATTCTTGTTACTTCCACATGGTAGACCAACGTTGGATGTTTGGTTTATATTCTTTGGGGAAGAGTATTTTCTATTCTTCCAAGGGGGGTGTAGAGGTATGCAATAGGCCATGAGGGTATTCGTTATAATAAGATTATCTTCAAGGGCAAAAGGGGGGAACCATGTCTTACCCAATGAAGCCATGACATCACCCCAGAGGTTGTCTCCTTCCATGTGACCCTCCCTCATATAGCTCCCCCGAGGGTCAGGATCAGGTAGCGGCTACCTTGCCCTGGCCACATGGGAGGAGGTCACCGCCCGAGATCAGTGATGACTCCATTGGCTTGATAACAGTAGATATTTAGGGATTCCCTCTTTGTGGGTGTGTATGATTATTGTGTCTTAGGTGAAGATAAGAACAGTTCAAGGAAGGACTGTCGGTCACCCCCTCTTCTTAATTCAGGGTCCTTAGGAGAAGGATAGGAGCATGAAAGTGGAAGTTCCCTTCCTTATCAGAAGAAATAGTAAGGCAGATTGTTACATATGCCATGAAGGAGGCTGAAAATAAAATACAAAAGAAGTCGTTAGCCTTATAATGCTCCCCCATTCTTCATCCCAAACGCGGATGAAACCCAGTAGACTGCAGTTCTGCATATTTATTTTGAAGGGGCAAGGCTCTTTGGTGATCAACTTTCGAATATAGGATATACAGACCTCAGTATGAAATTGATTGACTTTTTTCTGATGGTTACCCCATGTAGTAATTCTGTGAATTCACCTCATTACAGCTATACCAGCACTAATATGTGTATTCCCTGTACTACATGCAGTATTTTTGATCATTTGCATGCATTTTTCTGTTTTTTTAAATCCATTGCCACCTTTGTTTTGAGAATGGCAATGGATTGGGTACACTAGTGGATGAAGCCTTCTCTGAACCACTTTTATAAAAATGCAAAGTGGGATTATTGACCCATCTATACCGTAATGTACAGAAGTGTTGAAAAGATGGACTTCAGAAATGCCCCCTTTTCACACTATCTGAATGTCCAAATAAAACCACTTTTTTCCTGTATTGAATTGAAGCTCTTGCTTTTGGTGTTGTAAATAATAATGCATTTGAATGTATAATGCTATGGTCAGGTGTAACAATTATCAAGTTGGAGGCTACTAGCCAGCCATAAAAAGTGACTCCCCTCAATTCTACGCACAGACAGCATACCATTTGTTATTTGCCAAGGGTAAATTATTACTAGTCAGTGAGTAGTGCACGTTTTGTGCCCAGCTCTGGTAATAACTGCATGAAGCAATTACACCCAATCTATTATTAGGCAGTCAGTCCTTTCAAATAACATTACCTCCATACTCATGAGAGGGAATGTGTTCAGGGAGCATGTTGGAGTGCCAACGGGTTTTCTTTTTCTTCAGCATTGACTTCAGATCTGTTTTAACCTATTAGCATGAGTATTTCATGTGTGGGTGGCAGTATCATTAGAAAGGGCAAAGAGGAGAAAGAGGAAGTTTAACATTAGAAAGTATTATCCACAAGTAATGTAGGAATTCTTGTTATGAATTATTGCTTACTATCAGTTTTTCATTTTAAAAAGTACTGCAATAACAGTCGCTACTATTCAGAATATCTGTTTTGCTCATTTAATCAACTTTGGAAAACTGTACGTCCATTCATGCTTCAAAGACACTTCCTCGTGAACTGCTGGTTGTACACAGATCTTTGCAATGAGTGTACTTAACTCACTGAACTTTGGTACAGCACTTTCATTCATGAGTAGTATGAACTTTCATCCATACTAATAACATCCTGTTCAGCATTTATTGTTTTGTTATTTTTTTAATTTTGCCTCCCCAACCATGTATTGTTACATTTAAAGAAACGTATTTTGCACGTCTGTAGAACGTTTTTGGCTTTGTGCTATAGGGTGTGCATGCCGTGGAAACTACAGCACTTCCTAATGCTGAGAGTGTTTGTGAAACTCCAGCAGTACAAGTGTATTATTCATTTGAACAATTGTAGAAAGACATTTTTGAACTTGAAGCAAATACCAAATCAAATTTCTCCACTTATCAGAACAGTAAGAAGTTCGGCAAAGAGGGTGAGTAGAAGTACATAACATATAAAAGGTTAAAGTTTCATGTCTACATCTGGCTGCTGCCGAGCGAGCATCCGAGAGGGCGGATGCAGTGGGATTTGCTGGGCTCGCCCACCCCTCAGGTGTCATGAATCGTCGGACGTGTCCCTTTTGGACTTCCTGGTCCCTGGCACATCGGGGCTTGCATTCTGCGCTACTACCAAAATTGCCGTCAAACACGGAACGATGCTTACCAGCTTCCGCGCCGGAAGTAGCACGTTCTATAAGTAAGCCACGCCCCCGCGGCCCCACGCGTCTCAACACTATCACTTTCAGTGGCTAGACGTGTGCTGCCGTAGTTCGCTCCTGCTGACTACTTGATTCCCGGTTCCTGGTCCTATCATCCCTTCCTCCTTTATTCCCTTCCGTTCACCTTACCCCTGTTCCCCGGACTTCCGTGTACCCGTCTCCGAGTACACTTCTTCAACTCCTGGATTTCCCGGACTTCCGTGTACCCGTCTCCGAGTACACTTCTTTTACTCCTGGATTTCCCGGACATACTGAACGTCCCAGGCGTTGGAACGCCGAACGCACACTGGACTCCGAAGACATCCACACGGGACTATACAAGACTCGGACTGTGCGCAAGAAGGCTCCTTCAAAGAGCTCCAGCAAACAACAGTACCATGTGAGAAGGGGGGAAACCTGTGACAGATTGAGACGCCAACGAACTGAAATAGATACGAACATGGAGGCGGCACTTCAAGATCTCATGCACGGAATGCAGTCAGCTAACAACTGAAGTGCAAAATCTTAAGGCCGACAATGCTGCGTTAAAACAATTAGTTTTGTCCCGGGATTCCGCGACCAAGGAAAGCGTATTGCTGGGCGGAGTAGTTGATAAATACGACGGTTCTTCAAAAACCCTTTGTGGATTCCTTGATTCATGTTTAGTCCATTTCACCTTCAAGCCCTACTACTTTTCTACCCCCAGGGCAAAGGTGGGCTTTATGATTTCGCATCTTTCTGGGAATGCACTGACTTGGGCCAAGCCCTCAGTCAATTCCGGAGATGCCCTCCACGATGACTATGATGGATTCGTACAGGCTCTAAAGACCATGTTTGACCGCCCAGAACAGGTCTATAGTGCCCACGAACGCCTATTGGATTTCCAACAAGGTACCCAAGACATGCTTACATATGTGACACTTTTTAAGCAATTGGCCAAAGAGGCAGATTGGCCCTCAGAAGCCTGCTTTACCCTTTTTCAGAGAGGACTAAATGAAGAAATAAAAGATGAGCTCGCCAGAGTGGCTCGACCAGGAACATTCCAGGCTCTTATGGACCTCTCCCTACAGATAGATTTCCGTATCCAGGAAAGGAAGGCAGAAAAGAAGAAGTTTAGACTGTCTTTCCAAAAGACCTCCATAGAAACCTCCTCGAAGACTGAGCACACTCCTAACCCCGCTAATGAACCAGAACCCATGCAACTCGGGGCCTTCCGCGGACCCATATCCCCGCAGGAAAGAATGCAACGGATTCACACCGGGCTTTGTATGTATTGTGCCTCAGACAAACATCTAGTGAGGGAATGTCCCTTAGCCCCTCCACGGCGTTCAGGAAACGCCAGCTCCCGATCCTAGATGGAACACTGTTTCGGGAGAGAGAAGTCTGCTCCACGTCTATTCCATCCTTGAACTCTCCTGGACAAAACAATCTTGTGATATTACAGGCCTTTATATCGCCATCCCGGAATGAAACCTACCCCATTTTAGCATTGGTGGATTGTGGAGCCATGGGGATATTTATAGATCAAGATTGGGTCACTAACCCCCACATTTCATATGAAACTCGAGGCATCACACAACCTGTAGAGGCTATCGATGGAAGACCCCTCTCATCAGTTCCATAAACTCTACAAACTCGGGAGTTGCAGCTCTTGATAAATCACCATTGAGAGGTGATCAAATTTGACATCATAAAGTCTGCTCACTACCCAATGGTGCTGGGTATGCCCTGGTTACAAAATCACAACCCATACATCAACTGGGCAGCAGGTTCTTTGTTTCTGGGTTCAGAGCATTGTATGTCTCATTGTCTATTCCTGGATTCCTCACCGACATCTCCTGGAGCTACACTGCCAGACCAGCAAGGGCCATTCATGGTCTCAAATATCATCCAGGTTCCTAGGACCTATCATGATTACACTGATGTCTTTTCAACTGCCATAGTTCAGGCCCTACCACCTCACAAACCTGAAGACTGTGCTATAGACACTGAACCCTCAGCCGTGATTCCCTTTGGAAGAATGTTCCTTTTGTCCGAACCTGTGAAAAGGGCCCTCCGCGAATACTTGGATACCAACCTTGAAAATGGCACTATACGACCATCCAAATCACCCGCAGGAGCTTCATTGGTTTTCGTTCCTAAAATAGACACCAAAGAGCTTAGGCCTTGTGTTGATTATCGTGGTTTGAATCAGTGCACCCTGAAGGACCGCTATCCATTGCCCTCAATCTCAGACATCTTGGAAGCAGTGAGAGGAGCTGTAGTCTTCACGAAATTAGATCTCAGAGGTGCCTACCATCTGATTCGTATCAGAGAAGGTGACGAATGGAAAACGGCCTTTAGAACGCCCTTTGGTCACTTTGAATACCTGGTCATGCCCTTCGGACTCGCCAATGCTCCAGCGGTCTTCCAACGTTTCATGGATCGGGTGTTTTCTGATATGTTGTTCCTCTTCGTCATAGTGTACCTGGACGATATCCTAATATTTGCTAAGGACCATCTTCAGCATGAAGAGCATGTGAAGGCAGTGTTACAGCGACTCCGCGAACACAAGCTTCTGGCTAAACCCGAGAAATGCCTTTTCCACGTCTCCACTGTTCACTATCTAGGATTCGTCCTTAGTCCAGAAGGAATAGGAATGGACCAATCAAAGGTAAAGGCCATACTATCCTGGCCTGTTCCAACAACTGTGAAACAGATCCAATACTTCCTGGGGTTTGCCAACTTCTACCGGAAGTTCATACCCTCCTTTTCTGAGATAGTTCAACCGATCGTTAAATTGTTGAAAAAAGATACTCCCTTCCTCTGGACCACATCCCAAGAGGAGGGATTTCAACAGTTGAAGACAGAGTTTACACAAGCCCCCAGCCTGGCTCAGCCTGACATCAATCGACCATTCCTATTGGAAACGGATGCCTCTAACTACGCCATTGGAGCAGTTCTAAAGCAGGAATTTGAGGATAAATTAGAACATCCCATTGCCTATCTTTCATGAACTCTAACTCCTAGCGAAACCCATTATTCAGTTTTGGAAAAGGAACTGTTAGCCATCTGTCAAGCCTTCACAGAGTGGTGTCATCTACTTCTGGGAGCAAAACATCCGGTCCAAGTCTGCACGGACCATCAGAATCTTCAAGTTTTACAGTCCCTGGAATGTAGAAATAGCCGTCAGGCTCGCTGGGCCTTTTTCTTCGCCCAGTACCAATTCCAGATCCAGCATGTCCCTGGAACACAGAACATAATTGCTGACGCCTTATCCCGGCGTCCCGACTACAAAACTCGTGAGGATCGATCCTTCCCAAAGATGTTTCCCAACACAATTTTTGTAGCTCAAGCAATCAGCCTGCTGGAAGACGTCCGAATACAAACCCAGTCCTCTGACCTCTGTAAGGAATTTATAGGGAAGAATCGCTGGGGTCTAGGAACAAAGGACGGGTATCTGTTCAAGGATAACGGCCTGGTCATTCCCTAACGGCCAGAAACTACAACAAAAAATCATAAATCTCTGTCACGATACCCTTCACTCAGGACATCGTGGTATCACCAACACCCTCCGCCTAATACAAAGAGAATTTTGGTGGCCGAGAATGAAGACTGATGTTCAACTGTATGTCCAAGCCGGTGCAGTTTGCAATCAAAATAAACATGATAACCAGAGGCCGGCTGGCCTCCTACTTCAACCTACATTACCAACAAGACCCTGGGAAGTCATTGCTACAGACTTCATTGTAGAATTACCCCCTTCCAGGGGATACACGACCATCATGGTCACCATTGATTTATTCACTCATATGGCTAATTTTACACCACTGTACAAACTACCATCTTCATCAGAACTTGCTGTAATCTTCCTGGAACACATATTCTGACTTCATGGACTCCCTTCTAAGATTACATCTGACAGAGGGCCTCTATACATTTCTCAGTTTTGGAAACACTTATGCCGAATACTAGGGATCCAACGCGCCCTCTCCTCAGGTTATCATCCACAGACCAACAGAGCTACTGAACGTGTGAACCAAACCCTAGAGCAGTATCTTCGATGTTTCACTACCAAGGTACAGGATGATTGGTCACTCCTAATACCCCTGGCTGAATTTGCCTACAACAATTCGGATCATTCGGCTGTCAAGACCAGCCCTTTCTTCTACAGTCAAGGATTCCACCCTTCAGTCCTACCTTCCGTTCTCCCACATCCTACACCAGTACCCACAGTCGACTCCTGGATCGAAACTCTCATCAACGTACACAAGGAAGCCAAGGAACACCTGGAAAGGACCCGAACTCACATCAAGCATTATGCAGATTCCAAAAGAAGACCAGGACCATCCTATGCAGTGGGTGATTGTCATGATCTCTGCTTCCAAAAGATCAGGACTTGCCCGACTCCCTTGGAAGCAGACCCATAACCCCGGTTCCGAGTGCCAGCCAGTCCCAATTGGGACCTTTTGGACCGTGTCCTGGCTCCAGTGGCACCAGGCTCATAAAGATGCCCAGTCCCAGCGCTGGAAGCGCCGGGCTCATAATGCTTGGGTGGACTTACCTGCAGCAGACCATGCTGCTTACTTACCTGCCAGTTGAACCCCTGATCCTCTTCTGTTTGGGACTACTTTTCCTGTTGGGTGGGGCAGGAGCCACTCCCTAGGTTCAGAACACTGGAACTCTTCTGGAAAGCAGGAACTCTTTTCTTACCTAGGCGTGGCTGTGGAAGGAGACACCTAAGCACTACAGGAGGATATTTAAACCACACCCGATGGATGAATCTTGCTTTGCGTTATTCTGCATTCTCTGCAGCAGAACGCTCATTGTGTCTTCTGCTTCTGATCCTGGGCCTAAGGGAACAAAGGCTTACCATCCTGGAATCCAGTCTTCAGCAGCACCTGTAAAGACAAAGAAAGAACAGGTTAGCACTACGGTCTTCAGTGGCAGCGCATCTCTTACCTGGTCCATCGGCTGTCACCAACGCCTCGCGCTGCGTTCCGGCATCTGAAAGACAAAGGCTTACCTACTCTTCGCATGCTCCGGAGGTCTTCGCACTGCATTCCGGCATCTGAAAGACAAAGGCTTACCAGCTCTTCGCACGCTCAGGAGGCCTTCGGCGCTGCATCCCGCATCTGAAAGACAAAAGAAGGTGCGTTTAAAGACATTGGGCAACTTTATTACTCACGTGCCATTACTCCTTCCCACGCCGAATCCAGTGGGTATTCCAGCACCCTTCAGCTTCTCTAAAGCTCCGAACTTGTACCTGCAAGATAAAAGGGACAGTTAGTGCACATCGTGAAGCAGGCTACAAGCGCTTACTTACATGCTTCCAGGCGCTTCTATTCCTCACGCGGGTTCGATCCTCAACTCTCATCAGCCCGCCATCCGCCATCGCCGGAACCCTGCAAAACAAGAAATATCATTACAAAAGACTTTTAAGACATTTGAAGTGCCCAGAACTTACCGTTCGTGCAGTTAACGACGGACAGCAGTCCTCTGAGGTCAAGAGGCCTGCACCCTTATCCAGTGAAGAAACTGGTTACAGCACCCTGCCCCAAGGCAGATGGAGAGCTCGGCGTTCACTTACCTAAGGTGAGGGTGTTAACCTTTGGGGTTCTACAGGAGAAGAGAAAGGGAAGAGGAGCGAGGCACCCAATAACCCCAGTTCATTAATCCCATATTTTCTATCTGCAGACATCTTACTCTTCGAGTCAGACATACAGTGCACAGAGGTCCAGCCCAAAGAGCCAACCGTGTGTTACACATCACCTTTGAAGATACGGCATTCACCCAGTCAAGACCGGCGCCTCTGCGGGAATCAGGTGAGCGTTACAGAACGCAAAGCCTATCGCAAAACTCCCACCCAGGCGCTATGGAAACCTCGGATACCGACCAGCTAGCCCAGTTACTTGGGGAACTAAGAGCAGAAGTGCATGCAGCCCGTCAGGAAACGAATGCTCTAAGAAGGGAACTGATTATTTCCAAGGAGCGAACAGACGATCTCGCTAGACAATTGCTACAGTCACAAGCCGGACAAACTCCGTTACCCACATCAGGGGCAAATCTTCCTTCAACATCCTCTACGAACCCAGTGCAGATCAACCTACCTGGGAATGTACCTCTGGCTCCGCCCGAACGATTTTCTGGTGACCCAAAGAGGTTTGCAGTATTTATTAATCAGTGCCGGTTGCACTTCTTATGCCGGCCAGCAGCCTTTCCAACTGATCAAGCTAAGGTAGCTTTCGTGCTTTCGTACCTTAGTGGCAATGCGGAAGACTGGTCGATCCCTCTAGTTAATCAAGATGATCCGGTTCTCCATGATTTTCAAGCTTTTCAGCTCAGTATGGAAAAACTGTTTGCAAGACATTCACTGGGGCAGGCCTTGGACAATGAGCTCCTTTCATTGCGACAGGGTAATCAAGACCTTTTGGCTTATATTGCGTCTTTCAACAGACTGATAGTGGAAACTCGATGGCCTGAGGACAAAAGGATTACGCTGTTTTATAGAGGTCTACGTGGAGAGCTCAAAGATGTGTTAGCCCAAGTAGTGAATCCCCCACAAGACTGTTCGGACTATATTGACTTAGTCGTTCAAATTGACCACAGACTGCAGAACAGGAAGGCCGATCGTTCCAAGTTTGATGCTCGAGTATTTTCCAAACCACCAACTCCTACCAAAGGAGTAGACTCCGGGGAACCCATGCAAATAGGGGGCCTGAAAGGACCACTAACACAAAAGGAGCGGGAAAGGAGAAAACAGCTGCAATTATGCCTCTATTGCGGAAACTCGGGGCACTTTCTTCGAGACTGTCCGGTGAAACCAGCCAAGAAGGCAGTAGGAGCTGCAGTTACCAGGGTCACAAACTCTGAGCAGGGAAACGACCTCGCCCGACAAGAATAGAGGTCCTCTTGCCGAGCGTTAAAACCAGTTCCGTGACCTCGCATTTCGTGATACCTATGGTCCTCATTAGCCCTGAACATCCGGATCGATTACATGCGATTGAAGCTTACGTCGACAGCGGTGCCATCGGCAATTATGTGGATCATGAAATGGTTTTGAGGATGAATCTGACTCTTTGTCCAAAGGCTGTAAAGGACGTCATTACTACGGTGGATGGTACGGAGATAGCCTCCGGACCAGTAACGCATACCACCCAAGAAGTGACGCTAGTAAGTCAAGATGGACACCATGAGAAGATCGTGTTCGATGTGATCAAGGCCCCTCAGTTCCAGATTATTCTAGGAATTCCTTGGTTAGAGAAGCACAATCCTCAGATCGATTGGCGAGCAAGAACGGTTCAGTTTCCAGAATGTGTCTCTACTTGTCACCCTCGACCTGGTGTTGCACTGGCAGCAATTTCCTCGGAGGCTCCTCAGTTACCTCCTGAATACCTAGAATTCCAAGATGTTTTCCGGAAGGATCAGGCTAACTCTCTACCTCCTCATAGGTCTTATGACTGCCAGATAGACCTGATACCTGGATCTACTCCTCCTTGTAGTAGAATTTATGCCCTCACCGAGCCTGAGAATCTTCACCTCCGACAATACCTGGATCAATACCTAGCGAATGGGTTTATTCGTCCTTCCAAGTCCCCTGCTTCCTCAGCTTTGTTCTTCGTTCCAAAAAAAGAAGGGGACCTTAGAACTTGTATAGATTATCACGCCCTGAACCAGATCACCGTTAAGAATAGATATCCGTTACCTTTGATCCCTGAACTCCTGGACCAAGTCAGAAAAGCATGCATATATACAAAGCTGGATCTTAGAGGAGCCTACCACTTGGTACGAGTAAAAGAGGGCGATGAATGGAAGACGGCCTTCCGCACAAGTATGGGCTATTTGAATATCAGGTCATGCCCTTCGGACTTTGCAATGCCCCGGCCGCCTTTCAATATTTTATGAACAATGTCCTCAGAGAGCTCATAGATGTGTGTGTTGTTGTTTACATTGACGACATCCTCGTTTATTCTTCATCGGAAACTGAACATCGGAAACACGTGAAAATGGTCCTCGAGAGATTGCGTCAACACAAACTTTTCGCTAAGTTGGAAAAATGTGTTTTCAACGTGACTGAAGTTCAATTCTTGGGATTCATATTATCACCTAGCGGAGTGCGTATGGATTCAAAGAAGGTCGATGCAATTCTCAAATGGCCATCGCCATCCTCCGTAAAAGGTGTTCAAAGCATGTTAGGCTTCGCTAACTTTTACCGCAGGTTTATCCCCGAATTCTCTCGAATAGTCCAGCCCATCACCGCCTTGTTAAAGAAAAACAAACGTTTTGAATGGTCTACCGAGGCGGAACAAGCTTTCCAGAATTTGAAGACTAGATTTATCTTTGCACCGATCTTAAAACATCCTCGCCCAGAACTCCCCTACATCGTTGAAACTGATGCTTCGAGCCTTGCCATGGGGGCAGTTCTATCACAAAAGGACCCAGTAACCAATCAGTTGCATCCCGTGGCATTTTGGTCCCGCAAATTCTCGCCTCCTGAAATCAATTACACTATTACTGATAAGGAACTTCTAGCTATCAAGTCCGCCTTTAAGGCTTGACGGCATTATCTTCTGGGGGCCCGACACACCGTTACTGTGATTACAGATCACCGAAACCTGCAATATTTGAAAAACGCAAAAGCTCAATCCTCTAGGCAACTCCGTTGGGCACTATTCTTTGCCGAGTTTGACTTCATAATTACCTATCGACCTGGTACAAAAAACGGTAAAGCTGATGCCCTTTCTCGGATGGGAGTGGAAGAACATTTGATCAATCCTAAACCTGTACCTATCATTCCCGAACAAAGAATTCTAGGTGTAAATCGCCACACAATCCATAGAGGAAGTTAAGGATAAAGCCAGGCTGCTGGTAACTCCAGCAGACATACAGAATTGGCATCTGCAGGGAAAGGACTTTACGGTGAAGGACAACCTATGATATTTCCAAGAACGGTTATACCTGCCCAGCACAGATTTACAGAAAAAGGTAATCTCTTGTTATCACGATTCTTTAATGGAAGGACATCCCGGTATGACCAAGACCTCGGAAAAGATCAAGCGCTACTTCTGGTGGCCGTCTTGGAAAAAAGATATCAGAGACTTTATAGTGTCCTGTGGAGTATGCGCCCAAAACAAGAGTCAAAAGGAAAAACCAGCCGGCCTCTTACGCCCTATTGACATCCCGCCTCGCCCTTGGCATACGCTTTCTATGGACTTCATCACCGATCTACCTCCATGCTCCAGATACAATACGATCCTAGTAATCGTGGACCTATTCTCCAAGATGGCGCATTTCATTCCACTCAAAGGCTTACCAACAGCAGCAACTCTGGCCCGAGAATTTCTCGAAAACATCGTCCGACTGCACGGTTTTCCTTCAGTTCTAATTTCGGATCGAGGTAGTCAATTTATTTCTCATTTTTGGCGAAGTTGCTGTCGGTCGGCTCAAATTGATGTGAGACTTTTGACCAGCCACCACCCTCAAACCGACGGACAAACCGAGAGGACCAATCAAACTCTGGAACAGTATTTGCGCTGCATGCTTCGCACGCTCCGGAGGCCTTCGGCGCTGCATCCCGCATCTGAAAGACAAAAGAAGGTGCGTTTAAAGACATTGGGCAACTTTATTACTCACATGCCATTACTTCTTCCCACGCCGAATCCAGTGGGTATTCCAGCACCCTTCAGCTTCTCTAAAGCTCCGAACTTGTACCTGCAAGATAAAAGGGACAGTTAGTGCGCATCGTGAAGCAGGCTACAAGCGCTTACTTACGTGCTTCCAGGCGCTTCTATTCCTCACGCGGGTTCGATCCTCAACTCTCATCAGCCCGCCATCCGCCATCGCAGGAACCCTGCAAAACAAGAGATATCATTACAAAAGACTTTTAAGACATTTGAAGTGCCCAGAACTTACCGTTTGTGCAGTTAACGACGGACAGCAGTCCTCTGAGGTCAAGAGGCCTGCACCCTTATCCAGTGAAGAAACTGGTTACGGCACCCTGCCCCGAGGCAGATGGAGAGCTCGGCGTTCACTTACCTAAGGTGAGGGTGTTAACCTTTGGGGTTCTACAGGAGAAGAGAAAGGGAAGAGGAGAAAGGCACCCAATAACCCCAGTTCATTAATCCCATATTTTCTTTCGGCAGACATCTTACTCTTCGAGTCAGACATACAGTGCACAGAGGTCCAGCCCAAAGAGCCAACCCTGTGTTACACATCACCTTTGAAGATACGGCATTCACCCAGTCAAGACCGGCGCCTCGGCGGGAATCAGGTGAGCGTTACAGTGATAAGGTCTGGCTAGCCTCAAAACTACTGCCTCAGCATCTACGGCCGAACAAGATGGCTCCCTGGTACTATGGCCTTTTTTTCATAAAGGAAATCATAAACCCAGTGGCCTTCCGACTCAAACTACCCGACTCTTGGAAGAAGGTCCACCCAGTGTTTCATACGTCCCTACTGAAGCCATACATCCAGTCTTCCCGAACTGCCCCCAGGCCTAACCCTGTACTTATCAATGATCAACTGGAATACGAAGTATCCAGAATATGTGACTCCAGATAAAAACGTGGTCAGATGCAATGCCTGGTTGAGTGGAAAGGGTACCCGCCTAGTGAACGCACCTGGGAACCAATTTCTAATCTGAATGCTCCCAGATTACTTAGAAGGTATCACCTCATACACCCGGGCAAACCCGGAGGGACAGGTCTTCGGAGGAGGCATGCTGTCATAAATCGTTGGGTGTGTCCCTTTTGGACTTCCTGGTCCCTGGCACATCGGGGCTTGCACTCTGCGCTACTACCAGCAAGGCCATCAAACACAGGACGTTGTTTACCAGCTTCCGCGCCGGACGTAGCACGTTCTATAAGTAAGCCACGCTCCCGCGGCACCACGCATCTCAACACTATCACTTTCAGTGGCTAGACGTGTGCTGCCGTAGTTCGCTCTTGCTGACTACTTGATTCCCGGTTCCTGGTCCTATCATCCCTCCCTCCTTTATTCTCTTCCGTTCACCTACCCCCTGTTTCCTGGACTTCCGTGTACCCGTCTCCGAGTACACTTCTTCAACTCCTGGATTTCCCGGACTTCCGTGTACCCGTCTCCGAGTACACTTCTTCTACTCCTGGATTTCCCGGACATACTAACGTCCCAGGCGTTGGAACGCCGAACGCACACTGGACTCCGAAGACGTCCACACGGGACTATACAAGACTCGGACTGTGCGCAATAAGGCTCCTTCAAAGAGCTCCAGCAAACAACAGTACCATGTGAGAAGGGGGGAAACCTGTGACATCAGGAGGACAATGTTTCAGTGTTTTCCTTAATTCAGAAAACTTCATCTCGAGCTGGAAAGAAAAATCAGGCCTACATGTTCCATGGTACAAGACATTGGTATCACATGAGGGCAGGTGGGTGTCACCTAATTTACACACATTATTTATGGGTGGACCACTGAAAAAGGCCTGACAACCACTGGGTTAAACACTCAAAAGATGCTGACGTCCCAGCAATTTCCAAACATACATATTTATTGTGCATTTACTCATCACAAATTCATATAGACGCAATTTCATAAAAAAACAAGCAAATAGAAAGTGCTGTAAGGAAGGCATGGTATCAACAGTAAGACAAACACAAGTGAACACAGTTCAAGGGTGTTTATTGAACTTCTATAAGGGTATGAAAAATGCCTATTTAATCCTAAATCTATAGATGGGGAGCAAGCTACGACCATCAAATAATAATAACGCAGTGGTGTCTTGTCAAAATAAAAGGGCCATTACTAATAAACCCATTGCCAATCCTTACCTCTAAATACAAATAGTGTGGGTAATAGAGTTACGAAAAAGGAAAGTGTTTACAAAATGATATGTCAGGATGTTCAGGCCGTTGGCCTCCCGTCCCCAAGTTTTCAGCACGGGACAAGGCGGTATACTCGAACTTAGCACAGTCTCTGGCTTCTCGAGCACGAGGATGCAGTTCAGTCTTTAGCATCAGGGCCTTCCGTGCCCAAGTCTCTTTGCCTTTCAAAGTCTCTTCTTTCAGAGGGCCTGATGCGACAAACAAACAATAATATGGTGTTTTGCACCTTTATATTTCATAAGTACTCAATTTCTCAGCCGATTCACTATTCACCCCAAATTCCCTCAGCCGTGCTCAGATCCTCTCAACAGAAGGTTTGTAGGTCATTCACTTTGGATCCCCTCAGGCGGGCTCAGATCCTCTGTAACACACTGTTCAATTAGTCTCCCTCAGCTGGCCTGGACCAATTTCAAGTTAACCATTTATCACAAACTTGCTGTAACTAAAAGGTTCTTAGCTGATCTCCCTCCGCCGGGCTCGGCCCAACTTCATTGTCATCAACTTTCTTTACGTTATTAACATCAAAGACTTTTGATTGTGCACAGGATTTTAGTTGACCCGTTGCAAGACCACTTCGATTCACAATTCTTTGTCACTTACATAGACTTTCGAATGAGCACCTACACAGTGCCGGACCACTCTGTCTAAGGTATCGTATCTTGGCTTCAAAGTTCAATCACTCATTTATTCTTCTCTTTTAGTTGCATTGATTATCGCATACGCTTCATACGCTGTTCTCTTCAGCGTTCACTATACAATGTTGCCGCTTGCAACCTTGGCTTCAACACACTCCGGTCTGGTATCAGTCTCTCCAACTCACCGCCTGTGCTGACTTCATGGGTGCTGCTTTGTTGTAGGCGCCAAGGACAGTACCACAGCAGCAAATTATTCTCCCCGCCTTGACTATCAGCGTGGGAGAGCCCCAGGTACCTCCGACACACAATGCAGGATTCTTCAGCCTTGTTTCCTGGTCTTACGTTTTCCACTTCTCGAAGGTTCCTGAAAGTAACGGTTCTACGTCGAAAAGGTGGGGCACTTCCCTTCTTGTGATCCCCTTCAGCTTTACAGTCTTCCGACTTGTATTAAACTGCCATCTTGAAACTGCTGCTTCCTTGTGTGTTTTGCCTTGCTCAGAGTGTGTTCTCGTGCTCCGCCTTTTATCTGTGTGTGGAAGTGTAATGAAAATCAGGTGTGTGTAATGGTCAGTAATTGCCCCACCCTGCCTGGCCATTGTATTGGGACATGTCAGGTATACAGTTTGGGTGTTAGTCCATTTTCTCTTACAGCGGGCTCTCTGTAATAAAGTGTTTGTATTGGAACGGGGGTGGGGTTGATTTCCCAAGTATCCACATTTTGGGATCCAAAAATGTGGTCGATGAATTGGTCCCTCATGTCAAGAGCCAATGAATATGGTTGACTAGTGTAGGACTTTGTTTCTGACTCAATAAGGAGAATAAGCTCTCAAAGTAAAAATGCCATAATATCACAAATCCCTTCCCATGCTAGTTTCGAATTTCCAATGACTTAATCCTAATTTCCCAAAGTCTTCGTCAGGACCAAACAATATGATGACATTCACCTGTATACATCAACAGAAAAAATAAACAAAACAAATGTGTCACTGAAACCTATGGATCCTGACCACAAGCATCAAGAGTGTAAACTTAACGGTGGACTCAAGCAAAGGTATAATATATGTCACGTACCTCTGTGAATAAATCATGCAGGACAAGATTTGATTGCTTCAATCAAGTAAACCAAATCACCAGGGTAAAGATACAGCCTGGAAGACTATCAGAATCCGATGATGGGAACCAGTGAAATCCACAGAACAGGTATACTCACCAGGAGACCAATAATACTCACTGGGAGGACTTTGCGGACAACAACCAGATGTCCGGTCCTATTGGGTCTACTCACCCACAAGGATTCAGGCCCCCGCAACTTGAGGAGTCCTTCCTAGTAATGCACCCTACTGCCCTATCGAGCAACAAGGTCAGATGAGTGGATTACTTGAAAGGGCATGAGACCCCAGTACAAAGGTTCTGTCAGCGAACTGGGGAATGCAAACGGAAATCCTGGTTAGGATGGTGTACCAGGGAATATCAGGAGCAAAACAAGAGTAGAGTGCAAGGAGACTAACCTGATTCATGAGGGCTAAGATCCTAGTGGAACCTGGTCATGCTCCCCAACGCGATCTTCCACTGAGAAAAAGCACAATATCACGGTATGAATGATAAACCTCTAAAGGTGGAAAGAACTGAACATACACAAGGGGTTCCAAGAGACAGGGTATTATTCTTACCGGGTGATGAGGTGGGTAAATCCACTGCAGTTCTTGTCCATAATTAATACACACACAGAAGAAGAATGTCCACTTGTCATTCAGATAAACAACCCAATGTATTATGATCAAAACAAAAGAAAACAGATGCAACAACAATACCCTCCCAAACGTGCACTCCCACCTCCCAGGCCCCAACTACCTATCCCAACTATGGACCCCTCTCCCAGACGTACCCTCCTGCCTCCCAGGCCCAAAATAGCAACATGTGGAACAAGTGTACAAGTGTCAATGAATCGGCACAACTTCTAGCCATGCTTGGCGGCCTGTTTGTCCCAATGAGACGAGCCAGACAGGCACATTGACCTTCTCCTGGGGCTGCATGCCTGGGAGCTGGTAGGCGTGCTGCTGGTGGAGGGCATTGGGGTGTTTTGAGGCGTTAGGCGTGACATGATGGCCTGTAGGGACAGTGCCATTGTTTCTGCATAATCAAATTGGAACTTTTTGTGTAAAAAGCAAATCAGAAAAAGAAACAGTACCTTGTGAATTTTTGAATTGCCATTTCACCTCTCTACAGCATTTGACACAGTTAACCACAACATCCTCATCATAAGACTGGAAGAATTTGGAATCACTGACAACGCCTTACTTTGGGTCACATCCTTCCTAACAAATTGAACAGAAACAATATGGATGAAACCCTACAAATCAAGCCCACGAGAATCATCATGCAGAGTCCCATAAGGATCATCCTTCTTGCCACTACTATTCAACATCTACCTGTCACAACTAATTAAAATCATCGAAAGACATGGCCTAACCTGTTACAATTACGCTGATGACACACAAATAATCTACAAAATACAAGACTCACAAGAAGACAACACAACACTAGAGAACTGCCTTCATGAAAAATACAACTGGATGAACTTAAACTACCTTAAACTCAACCCAGGCAAAACAGAAATAATGATCATCATAAAAAACAGAGAAGACAACCTCTACATCCCATGGCCAACCAAACTTGGTGAAAACCCAGCCCCATCATCGACTGTAAAAAACCTGGGAGTCCTTATCGACAACAAACTCACTCTAGAGCCACAAGTAAATGCCCTTATCAAGAAATCTTTCTTTCTCCTGCAATCGATTAAAAGGATCCTACTATTCCTCTCATTCACCAACAAAACAACTGCCATCATCACCCTCATCAGGTCCAGACCAGACTACCCCAACAGCCTATATCTAGGCCTGCTTGAACGGCTCCTAAATAAACTCTGACGCATACACAATGCGGCGGCCAGACTGCTCCTTAAACTACCTAGAAGAGAACACATCACACCAGCGCTGAAAACGCTACACTGGCTACCCATCAAACAGCGGATCAAGTTCAAATCAATATGCATAACCCACAGAGCAATCCACGATCAAGGTGCAGAGTTCCTCAGAAGAAAACTAAACATACATCACACTGCAAGGCCACTCAGATCCAGCAGCGACATCCGCTTGCAACCCAAATCATACAACAAGAGGAAACTCGCAGGATCCTCTTTTCTCAACTTGCCCCAAAAACCTGGAACGAACTACCAAAGAACATACGGAACACAAGAGATCACCTACAATTCAGGAAACTCCTCAAATCGTGGCTCTTCACCCCATAACCAGAAAGAATTGCCGATAAGGACACAAACAGAGGAACTGGCCGAGTGAAGAACCTACCCTGATTCCCTAAATCATCAACCCTCATAAAATAAGGACATACGGATTTGTAACATTCCCACTTATCGATTAAAAAACCAACCACATCAAATCATACCATGAAACACCCCAGATCATTCGGGAGAGCAGGGTATGACACAGCAATTGCACCTCGAGGGCACAGGCAGCAATGGACCACCGACAGTGATAGTTAGGAAGGTGCTGGGATTGATAATATAACTCCACTACCTAAGCGGGGATGATGCTCACCCCCTGGGTGTACTAAGGTCAAAACTTAGATGGAGGCCAGCCTCAACCCGGAAACTAGACAGTCAGGAAAGGGAAGAGAAGATTATACTACCCAATGGACCACCGACAGTAAATAGATAGCAAGGAGCTGGTTAGGGATAATACATCACCACCATCAAACTAGGGGACAATGCTCAACGAACCTGGGGTATATGCAAATTTAATATGCTGGAACCAGCCACGGTATCACCACAGAAACTAGACAATCAGTAAACCAAGAGAAAGAATATACCAACCCAGTATGACAACCTGATACATATACTAAACTACAGGGATCATGAGACATACAACCCACTAACCAAAACCTCAAATTTCTGCATACTTAATTCACACAAAAACCCACACAACCACCTCTCTCACAGCAAACCGCACGGACTTCACCACACCGCAACAACAAACAATCAACACATAGATCGCAACAACAGCACGCAAGGACCTGCTTCGATACGATATGCACACCAAAGCTCAGCGCACGGTGAAGACCGAACTGAAGCTGCTAACAGTATACCACCTCTCACTTTCCTATGCCCTCTTCACCCACTAACCCACCCCCCACCTTTTTCTTTACAGATCCGCCTGAGCGCCTGGAGATCAACTCCATTTGTGGCAGTGCATTATATAAATACCTTTAACATTAACATACTGCACTTGTAATGATTTCCAAAAATGGCTTCTATCGTCTAAGCATATGTGCTGCATTTTAAGACATATACCTGACTGGGTATGGGAAAAACTTCCTTTAACCTTTTCTCAGAATCCATTATTTGTTTTGGACAGAGAATCTTTCTTTACAAGTGCAGATGATAAAAAAGATGAAGTGCGGATATACCAATCTCAGACTTAAAATCTGTATTATCTGTGGAACGGTACATGAACCTACCACCATGTAGAAAAACACAAAGAACCTACTAGAACTAAATGAGAAATTGGCTGTTCTTGAATTAGAAATGTTCTTAATTGCTTTTAGTAGTGTTCCCAGCTACAATTTAGAAGTGTTCCCAACTGCATTTATAAGTATTCCCAACTGCATTTAGAAGTGTCCTCAATTGCTTTTAGTAGTGTTCCCAGCTACTTTTAGAAGTGTTCCCAACTACATTTAAAAGTGTTCCCAACTACATTTAGAAGTGTTCCCAACTGCATTTAGAAGTGTTCCCAACTGCATTTAGAAGTGTTCTCAATTGCTTTTAGCAGTGCTCTCAATTGCTTTTAGTAGTGTTCCCAACTGCATTTAGAAATGTTCCCAACTGCATTTAGAAGTGTTCTCAATTGCTTTTAGTAGTGTTCCCTGCTACATTTAGAAGTGTTCCCAACTGCATTTAGAAGTATTCCCAACTGCATTTTGAAGTGTCCTCAATTGCTTTTAGTAGTGTTCCCAGCTACTTTTAGAAGTGTTCCCAACTGCATTTAGAAGTGTTCTCAATTGCTTTTAGTAGTGCTCTCAATTGCTTTTAGTAGTGTTCCCAGCTACATTTAGAAGTGTTCCCAACTGCATTTAGAAATGTTCCCAATTGCTTCTAGCAGTGTTCCCAACTGCATTTAGAAGCGTTCTCAACTGCATTTAGAAGTGTTCCCAACTGCATCTAGAAGTGTTCCCAATTACTTTTAGCAGTGTTCCCAATTGCATTTAGGTGTTACACCCAATTGCCTCTCTGAGGAAAGTTACATATAGAAGTATCCCAATTACATTTAGCAGTGTTCCCAACTGCTGATAGCAGACAAACCAATCGCACCCTGAAGTTGTGCCCTATAGCCCCTCTGAAGAAAGTTCCTTTTAGAAGTGTTCCCAATCGCATTTGCAGTGTTCCTAATTGGATTTAAGTGTTGCGCCCAATAGCCTCTGAGGAAAGTTCCTTTTAGAAGTGTTCCCAATTGCATTTGCAATGTTCCTAATTGGATTTATGTGTTGCGCCCAATAGTCTCTCTGAGGAAAGTTACACTTAGAAGTGTCCCCAACTTCATTTAAAAGTGTCCCCAACTGAATCCTAGAAGTGTCCCCAACTGCATTCTAGAAGTGTTCCCAACTGCATTCTAGAAATGTTCCCAACTGCATTCTAGAAGTGTTCCCAACTGCATTCTAGAAGTGTTCCCAATTGCATTTTGAAGTGTTCCCAATTGCATTTTGAAGTGTTCCCAATTGCATTTTGAAGTGTTCCCAATTGCATTCTGAAGTGTTCCCAATTGCATTTTGAAGTGTTCCCAATTGCAGCTCGGTGTTGCGCCCAATAGCCTCTCTGAGGAAAGATACATCTAGAAGTATCCTCAACTGCATTTAGAAGTGTTCACAACTGCATTTGAAGTGTTCCCAATTGTACTTAGTAGTGTTCCCAATTGCATTTAGGTGCCGCGTCCTACAGCCTCTCTGAGGAAAAGTTACATCTATAAATGTCCCCAATTACATAAGTAGTGTCCCAATAGCCCCTCTGTGGAAAGCACTTAGAAGTGTGCCCAATAGCCCCTCAGTAAAGTCGAATCCAGAATCGCCTCTCTGAGTAAAGCATTTAGAAGCGTGCCCAAAAGCCCCTCAGTAAAGTTGAATCTAGAAACGCATTTAAAAGCTGCATCTAGAAGTGTACCCAACAGCCTAAAATTGTGAATCACTAACAACAGGCTAAACTGTGAATCTAGTAGTGCGCCAAACAACCTTCTACGCAAATCTAACCTAGAAATAACTAACAGTATAACTGCACAATGTAGAATCTAAATGGTGACCACAAAGTTGATTTAGATCCACGCAAAACACCGTCCCTGTATAAAGGCGAATTGGACCTACTCAATCCTATAAGTATAACCAACAGTACCACTGTATATTATAGAAGCTAAAACCATGACAAATAATCTAACACCCCTCTAAGCAAACAGAATCTAGAGGCCGACCTACTATCTATCTACAACTGTAACTAGAAATCCTATAAGTATAACCAACAGTACCACTGTATATTATAGAAGCTAAAACCATGACAAATAATCTAACACCCCTCTAAGCAAACAGAATCTAGAGGCCGACCTACTATCTATCTACAACTGTAACTAGAAAAGCACCAATCAAACCTAATTACCATCTTTGAGCAGTTGAACCTTAAAGTGTACCTAAAAGCGTGTCATCACCGATCACAGAACTACAATCAGAAAACCCCCCTAAACCATCCTCTAAGCTTACACCAATCATGAGCGCACCCACTCCACCAGAATCAGTCAGAAACATCTCCCATGAACCAGCCCCTTCCTCCGGTCAGCCTTCCTTCCCATCCCGCCCCCCTCAAACCCACACACCCTCTCCCTCAGTCCCTGCCTTTCCCCTCTCCAAACACCAAGCCAGGGGAGCACGATGGCGAACCACCCACCCCAAAACCGCTCTTCCCTTGAACCCCACCCCCGACCCTCCACCACTTCCCATACCCGCTCCCCTCACTATCATACCTAGCACACCCCACCCTCCAACCACCAACCCTAAAACCACTCTTCCCCTGAACCCCACCCCCGACCCTCCAGCATTTCCCATACCCGCTCCCCTCACTATCATACCTAGCACACCCCACCCTGCAACCACCCACCTCCCGCCCTCCCCTCATACCCCTGCCACCCTCCCCCCCGACCACACCCTTTCCCCTCCCTAAAAACTGCACGCCTAGCCCTAGCAAGAACCGAAGCTGCCTCCTGCTCAACTGTAACTAGAAATCCTATAAGTATAACCAACAGTACCACTGTATATTATAGAAGCTAAAACCATGACAAATAATCTAACACCCCTCTAAGCAAACAGAATCTAGAGGCCGACCTACTATCTATCTACAACTGTAACTAGAAAAGCACCAATCAAACCTAATTACCATCTTTGAGCAGTTGAACCTTAAAGTGTACCTAAAAGCGTGTCATCACCGATCACAGAACTACAATCAGAAAACCCCCCTAAACCATCCTCTAAGCTTACACCAATCATGAGCGCACCCACTCCACCAGAATCAGTCAGAAACATCTCCCATGAACCAGCCCCTTCCTCCGGTCAGCCTTCCTTCCCATCCCGCCCCCCCCAAACCCACACACCCTCTCCCTCAGTCCCTGCCTTTCCCCTCTCCAAACACCAAGCCAGGGGAGCACGATGGCGAACCACCCACCCCAAAACCGCTCTTCCCTTGAACCCCACCCCGACCCTCCACCACTTCCCATACCCGCTCCCCTCACTATCATACCTAGCACACCCCACCCTCCAACCACCAACCCTAAAACCACTCTTCCCCTGAACCCCACCCCCGACCCTCCAGCATTTCCCATACCCGCTCCCCTCACTATCATACCTAGCACACCCCACCCTGCAACCACCCACCTCCCGCCCTCCCCTCATACCCCTGCCACCCTCCCCCCCCGACCACACCCTTTCCCCTCCCTAAAAACTGCACGCCTAGCCCTAGCAAGAACCGAAGCTGCCTCCTGCTCACCCTCTGACCCTCCTACTCTCTCCCACACACCAGTCGCAGCAAAGAAACTAAAGAGGAAACGTTCCTGGTCCCCCTCAATCTCCCAGCACTCCTCGCCTCCCCTGTCTCGACCCATCTCCTCTATCCCGCAATCCCCTCCTTCCCCCTTCGCTTCTCCCTGCCTGAAACCCCTCTCCCTCGATTTCTCATCAACTCCTACTGAAACTCCTAACCGCCAACATCCCTCCTTCAAACCCCCTAACCAAAACCCGTCCATCCTATCACACACAGCCTCCCAACCCCACCAGAACCCTGCCAATCTCACCGCTCGCCCACTGTTCCCATCTACCATCACCCTCCCTACCCCTATCCGTCCACACCCCCCACCACCGCCCCGTCCCGCACCAGCACCGAGACTATCCTTAGCTGCCGATGTGAACTGCATCCTATTTAACGCCCGGTCAGTAGCAAAAAACAGACATTCCATCTTTGACCTCCTCACCTCTACCACACCAGACCTAGTTTTCATCACTGAAACCTGGTTCTCTGAAGACTTCGGCCCAATCGCTAATGAAGCTTTTCCTCCGGACTACTCCCTCATCCCACTGAACCGCACATCCAGAGGGGGAGGGGTAGCATTCGTCTTCAAATCCATCTTCCGCGCCTCAATCATCGACAACCAACCCTCCATTCCATCCTGCGAATCGCTCCTTGTTAAACTATCCCTCTCCCCTTCACTCTCGTACAGCTTCCTAATAATATACAGACCCCCTGGCTATGATAGACACTTCGCAAACAACCTTTGCGACTCCATCTCCACCCTCCAACTAAACCATCCTAACCTCACCCTTCTTGGAGACTTCAACATATGGCTTGACATCCCCACCAACCCCATGACATACTCCCTGATCGACGGTTTAGATGCAATTAATCTCCAACCCCACATAAACGGCCCGACCCATCATAAAGGACACACTCTTGATGCCATCTTCAGCTCCAACACCATGATCCATCTAATGCAGCCCACACCTATCATCTGGTCCGACCACTTCATTCTCTCGTTCACCATCCACTCACCTGAACCCCTTCCCATACTCCTCTCTGAACCTCCGAACATTCGCAAAAGCTGGAAGAAACTAATAATCACCCCGGACCTAGCCGAAGCACTCCTCCAGTCTCCACAACCTACCTACCATCACAACAATCAACTAACCCCCGAGGCCTTTGACTCATGGCTCAACCCATCCCTTATGCGCCTGACCCCCACGTGCAAACCATCAACCCGACTTGGCCCCTTCCCCAGATGGTTCACTCCTGAGTTAAAGAACACTAAACGACATTACAAATACCTAGAACGCAAATGGCAAAAAGAGAAAACCCACGACAGCAGGACCACCTTAGCACGACACCTGTACCGGTACAAAGCCGAAATCCGGAAAGCGAAAAAAGCCCATTACAACTCACGAATCCTAAACTGCAAAAACCCATGCAAAGAACTTCACAAAATTATCTCCGAATTCACCAAACCGGCATGTAACACAACCATCCCGACCGCGTCACAATCACTATGTGACGCGCTCTCCCTCCACTTCTACGCCACGGCCATTGAAAGGACAAAAACTCTGACCACCAAACAGGCTCTCTTACAACCACCAGACAAACCTCAGCCAGTACCAGCCAGCCCACCAACTGCAACCACTACACAACCAATTTTCGAGTCCTTCAGTCCAATATCACCAGAACAATTTCTCAAACTCCTATCCGACCGCAAACCATCTGGATCACCACTGGACCTTTGCCCAGCCACAATCCTTAAAGAAATCTTTGCCTCCACCTGCGCAGGAGAACACGCAAGATCTATCATAAACACCTCCCTTTCCTCCGGTATTTTTCCAGATGCATTCAAACTGGTGCACGTCAAACCTCTGATTAAAAAACCCTCACTCGACCCTCTCGAGCCAAAAAACTACCGCCCCATCTCTAACACCAGGCTCCTCGTCAAACTCATTGACCGAACAGCCTACTCCCAACTAAATGCCTTTGTAGAAGCCAACAACCTCCTAGACCCCGCCCAATCAGGATTCAGGTCTTGCCACGGAACTGAAACCACCCTAACCTCGATCTGGGATGACCTAAAAATGACTGCCGACTCTGCAGGATGCGCCGCACTAATCCTTCTCGATCTATCAGCCGCCTTTGACACGATCAATCACTCAATACTCCTTGACCGCCTCCACTCCCTAGGAATCCGTGGAACCGCCCATAAATGGATAGCCTCATTCCTCAAAGACAGGCACCAAATAACGACACTCTCCAACTTTACATCACAAGCCCGACCAGTTGACACAGGAGTCCCACAAGGAGCATGTCTATCCGCCCTCCTCTTCAATCTCTACCTGATCACCCTCCCACCAATAATTCGTGCTCACAACATCCTGTGTTACAATTACGCAGATGACACTCAACTAATTCTAAAGTTCCTGAACGCGAAACCCAACTCCCAACCCGACCTGACCTCTTGCCTCCTTAACATCGAACGCTGGATGACCCAAAGCCACCTCCTGTTAAACCCCTCCAAAACAGAAATCATGGTCTGCGGCAACTCAGATTTTCTTCCACACCCACTACCCTGGCCACCCACCATGGGCAACTCACCGACCCCCTCTAACACAGTAAAATATCTTGGGTGCACCCTGGACTCCGACCTAACACTCTCGCGCCAAGTCAACAATGTCTCAAAGTCCTGCCACTACCACCTCAAAAACCTTAGGCGCATCTTTCCATATCTCTCATTCCCTAACAGAGTCTCCGCGGTCCAATCAATCGTCATATCACGACTGGACTATGGTAACCCCCTGTACCTCGGAATTCATGCCTACCAACTGAATAAACTACAAAGAGCACAAAACGCAGCAGCCAAAGTGCTTCTTGCGCTCGGTCCAAAGGACCACGTATCCCCAGCCCTTAAGACACTGCACTGGCTTCCGGTAGCCCGCAGGGTGGCTTTCAAAACCCTATGCCTCACCCATCGAGCTCTACACAAAACTGGACCCCATTATCTTCAAAAAAAGCTAATACCCTATCACCCTACCCGCACCCTCAGATCAAGCTCAGCCGGCCTCCTAGTAATTCCTAAAACAAACTCAGTCAGGTTAGGCGGAGCATCTTTCTCAGCCCTAGCCCCAACCCTGTGGAACTCGCTCCCACCCCACATCCGCCTAACTCAGGACTTAACGGCCTTCCGCAAACTACTGAAAACCTGGCTCTTTCCCTAAAACCCAACCATCTGATGCGGATGCCGGTATGGAGCAGATAGCAGTGTGATGCGGATGCCTGTGTGGTGCAGATGCCTGTGTAGAGCGGATGCCTGTGTAGAACAGATGCCTGCATGAAGCCGACGCCTGTGTAGAGCAGACCGGACGAGCGTGCAGACCTGATGAACGCATAGACAGACCGGAGTGCATTCGCGGGGACGACGGGAGTGCATGCATTTGGATTACATGAGAGCATGCACGAAGCACACTGAAAATGAGGGATTGACTAGAGCACGCAAGACGAACTATGCACGCGCGAATGTGTTCATGACTGCTTCAACTGCATGACGTACATAATATGCATTGATATGCGTAAATTTGAATGAACATATATCATACCCACCCCACGCCTACTCTCCTCTTTACACCACCACTCAAATAGAACACAGGGATACTATGACACCATTCGGTATAACTGTTCTCATATCAACATCCACCGCTCACTCCCCAGCACTCTAACTAACCACCGCTGGTTTAACACCCCCAGCCTGGCGTTTCTCCTCAGGCCTAACGCAGCCACTCTGGAGCGGGATAAATTCTGCCAGAGCGTACACATTCTCCTGACTCTCAACCACCACACCTACCGCTAAGAAGCAGCTACCACATCAACCCGCACCAGCTGCACACATACCTGTGCGCACATGCACCTTTTGACTCTCCTCACCCTCTCTACTGACTCGAACCTCGGTTCCCAAGGGCGTTCAACCTACCAGCGCCTTCAGACCATACCAATGGTATATAAGGCGCTATACAAATGCAAAATAACAATAACAATAACAATGTGCCGCACTGACAAACATTCCACAAGAGAAAGGCATTCCAGTGATTGAAGCACCTTAGGAAAAAAATCTGATGCAGCACAACAGGTTGCTTCGCTTCCTTAACAGTGGTATAGAAAACCTATACAATTAGCCTCTCAAAGGTTTGTACAAAGGCAGAACAGCTTAGGGAACATGTCTGTGCTTCAGTTTAAATCATGTCTTCACATTAGAATTAGGGCAATTTTATTTATAATAGTTCCTTAAAAAACAAAAGGTTTTTGAGCTACTTCTGTTGTTTTGTCATAAAAGGCTGT
This sequence comes from Ambystoma mexicanum, assembly GCF_040938575.1. Lineage (NCBI taxonomy): Eukaryota > Metazoa > Chordata > Amphibia > Caudata > Ambystomatidae > Ambystoma > Ambystoma mexicanum. Next base: position 1,261,379,796 of record NC_090925.1, on the reverse strand, counting down.
CCTCAAGATGAAGCAACATTGACTTTATTAGGTTTCCCTTGAGGGCAGGTTTTTTCTTTAAAAGACCCCCACTTAACCCTGATTAATGTATTTTCTGGGAGGTGGGTATATTTGGTATATCTGGGACCTACAGTCCTTGCATAAGCTTCTTTTTAAAAAACATATATTTTGTTTTTTTCTCTTTGTCTTGCTGTTGGTAATACAGATAATTTTTCCTATATTGCTGTGTGTTTGATACACAGTAGTGATCCTTTATCAGTCCTTATCTTCATTAGGGTTGATTGTACTGTATTCTGACATATTGCGTTAAAAAATGCATGTACAGTGTTGTGATGAGCCGACCGGTTTCAGTGGTGTGAGACCACTTTCATCAGGGCTGAAAAGAGCTTCACCATGTATGTTGCTGTTGGTGTTTTTAGGGCTAAATATAGCTTGCATACATGCAGGTGGACCAGTCTGTATGGATATAGAACGGGGAAGGGACGGAAGGGAAGAAAGTGGGGGGGAAGGAGCGAGAAGACACAACACGATGATGAGTGGTATTGTGGCTACATCATTTGTCTGTTTTTCACCTGGTGTGGTGAGTGTCTTACCCCCCAATTTATGGTGTCTTCTCTTCTTGGGAGGGTCCTAAATGTATAGAAGTAGGCTTCAGTCCTACTGCAGATGCCGCTGTAAATCAGACTTCTGCACAGGCTACCTAGATATGGACCGAAATATAATTTGGGTCATTGACTAAGTCAAGGTATCCAATTTTATGACATAACTTAAACAGCCTCTTCAATTGCTTCAGGCAGAGTTCCCAGGGAACAAGAAGTACCAACACATCTCTAGTTGTGTGTGTTTATAAGGTACAAATGTGGCAGACCCGGTAAGTGACAGACACGGGGGAATTTTACCATAATACAGGTCTCTACAATGAACACATCCTACTAGACTGGTGGGTGACTGTAGACAGTAAATATTGGTGACAAATTAACAAGTGATTTAAGCTATGGTGCTGGACTGACCTGTTGGCCCCTTAGTTGTGTTTGCAAGTCGTTTGAAAAGTATTTGCAGCTTAGTTCAGGTGGAGAAATTCAGCCAGAAGGTACCACACTAGATGAAATACAAATAGAGAAGTGAAGTAAGTATGCGCAGGTCAACAGTGCATTTTGGGTAAATAGGCTCTATTAGATCTAATAAGAGAATGGGTCAGATATTGCAGATGTGCGCTGGACGAGCTTGAAAGTTGAGCCCAGGAAGTCTTGGAGGACTTGAGGGGAGATCGATTTTGCATCTGCAGCCTGCACTTTACCATGAATATGTACAACGATTCGCAGTACACAAAGAAGCATCGAATCAGAATGTCTCGTAAATTGTTTCCAAGTGCAATTCCAACTCTATTAATGCACACGCTCTCTCAAGTGAGTCACGGTTCATGAATTAGCTGTAGGCCTTGGGGTACTGAACAGGTAACTACATGGACGTATTGGTGCTTTTGGTTTAAATGGTTTTTACAAAAATGTGCATATTTATGAGATTGTATTGCTTTATAACTATACCCCATTATGCTAGACATCTGTCCCTGGTTTGAGGAGCATCATAGAAAATTATTTATGGACACAGAAAACTATGCTATAGTGCCCTTGGAAATAAGCATAATCTTTTCGTAATTGGTTGCTTTACATGTCAATATTTTTAGGTTAACATATTGACTGAAGCACAGACTATCGGTAGTGAAGACATCACCGACATGTCCAGTATACCAATGGTGAGCCATACAGACTTGCTGAAGTTTATATTCTTCAGAGTTGGATCTTCCCACATATCTAATTCAAATGTAATTTTCCCTTTACCACTCCGTGACAATGCACTGAAATTGAAGGAGCAAGATTATGCATCCATTTCTTTCCCGGAGTCAACAACAACTTCGAGCACCTATCAGCGATTACGAAAATGTATTATACATGGAACTTTAGATAATATGAAATAGTTTACGTATCTTGTTGTTTGTTTACATAATGTTTAATTTATGGGTTTTTATTCATATGTAACATTGTCTGCATCTCATTATGTCTGTTCAATTTCACTGTTTTCATCCATACTAAAACAAGTACTGTGTTACAGGGTGAGGCTGGTACATCGACTACAATTACATCATCCTTTGGAGCTGGTCTAGAGCATGAAGTATGCGTACTAACAGTTCCCTTGAATGAAAGAAAGTATATCCTACATCTGATACTATTAGACAGTGACCTTATTATAAACGAGCATCTTTTCAGACTTTTACCATTTCAGTTCTAACGTTACAATTTCTACCCTAATGCTGAATAAAATACAAAATGCTTGAGTGCAACATTACAATCAGTGGGTTTCGCATGGTGATCTCTGATCGAGTACAACAGCCATCAATCAGGTGAAATTCAAAATGTATATATTGACTAAATGATGTACACAGTTACGAGGGTATCTATGTAAGCCATGTGTGCGAGGAAAGAATTCGATTTCAAATACGATTTACTTTTTTTAATGAATATTCTAATGAAGTAATCAAGAGATGTATACAAGGTCGGGAATTAGAAGAGGAGGCACGTGGTTCCGAGGTGGCGGACCAGCTTGCTGGTGCAGTTGTTAGAGTGAAGAACACGGTTTCACAGAAAATCAAGAAAGCAAGGGTAACTAACAAACAATTTCGATTACAAAAAGTGGTTTGGGCTGGTATTGACTTCATAACATGCTTTAAAAAAAATCTAAAGTGCTATATACTGAATGTTGGATTTACATTGAATATGTTTCTACAATCTCCTGGAGGCCCAGGGGAAAACAAAGTATGAAGATATAGACAACAAATGAAACCAGAGATACTGCTTGCCAAACAGATTTCATCATGGAGCAAATATTATTTGAGGCACTGCGTAGTCCAGTCAATAAGCAGGCTTGAGATGCTTATGCCCAATGGCCAGAAAATTAATTGAATGGGACCGGCGAAGCAAGCAAAGTGTTTTTGACCATTGCTACAATGTAAGAACTAGACAAGATGAAGAAGAAACTGAATATAAGGAATATGCTTTTGAATTACTCAATGACCACTTCACACAATCTACACCCGCAAAAAAAGGGTCATCCAACAAACAATCGACATTGATGGTTTCTCCAATTCGTGTTCAAATAACACACGCTGAAATAACAGAGACTGAAGCCTCAATGGAATTGACCGAGCAATTAGCCAAAGATCTCGACCTCAGTGTGTCCTGTTCGGCTGATATGTCCACCACAGTTGAGTCACAAACCATATTCATGCAGGACGATAGTCTAATAAAGGAGCACAAATACATTGTATTCGACAGCTGCCTGGTTGAGACTATACTGATGCTGAAATGTGTCCATCCAGTGAGGGGAGTGGTATGCGGGAGGCCATTGGTGAATGTGACTTGTGTATCACAAGGCACTAACCTGAAAATACAAGCCATCTGTGATCAGCTCCATGCTACATTTTCATGGTCCGCTCAACCGATGCTGGGCAAAGTGCCAGCTGGAAATCTACTGTGTGCAGCAGCTTTACTTTTCAGTGGCTCTACTTTTAGAAAGTTGTCCAGTTTCTGTCAATTTGTGGGACTGTCACATGTGTGCCTCTTATCTTTTGTTTTTCGAGAATCTCCCTCCTCCTCACCTGAACTGCTGGTTACTGCTGACGTCTTCTTTCTTCATCTCCAAGTTCCTTGTTTTTTTTGTGCAGGTATGGCCTACCTCGAGAGGAAGCCACAGTGGAAGCTTAGAAGTAGCTGCCTCCGGACCCCCTCCCAAGACAAGCCCGGTAAGGGGAAAAAGCCTGAGGCACAAAAAAACCTTGAATCAAGTCCAGTGTTTCCTCTGCTCCCACTAGCTCTGGTAAACTGAAGTATCCAAAGACTGATGCTGGCAATAGAGTTCCGGGGAAAAGTGGTTCCAGTAGGTAGCAAAATCCTTGTAATTGGAGACCAGAAAAGGCAAGTAAGGAAGACTCAAAGCTGATTAGTTGTGTGAAGCTGAAGGGAAGGCTAGAACATCAGATAGAATAAAGAAAGAGATGAAGAGATGACCCCGTAGGAAGGGAGCGTTGATACAGGTAAGAAAGGAGACCAGAAAGGGCAGAAAGAAGGAATGCAGAATTGCAGAGGCCGGAAGTACCGGAAAGAATGCAGGAGGAAAAGAACAAGGAGGGCTAGGGAGAAAGTTGCGAAAGGCGTGACAAAAACAGCGTGGACACAGAAAAGGACCCAACGCAGGAAAGGGGAAGGCAGGGAGGTGTAGCAAAGCAAATTAAGGAAAACTAGCACAACTAACCCAAACACTGCACAGAAGAGAAGTCGGGTTGCAACACACCGACCGCCGGAACTCGATGGTTGTTATGGTTCACAGCGGCGGCCATTACAATAAAAACATTAGACCGGCACCAGCGCCTTCGGAGAACGTAGTGGAACAGCTAATGGCGGTCGAACCGCCAATGATTCCAAAGGCGCCAGTTACCCCGGTGCATGACAGTATGCCCCCCTCTCGGCCCAGACCCCCCCGGCTTCCAGGGGTACCCTTGATGGAACCTATAGACCAGTTTGGGGGCATGAACAAAAGATCTGGGCTCCCAGGAATCCTCCGAGGAGGGGTAGCCTTTCCAATGAACCAGGTACTCCAACCGCCCCTTCCTATACCGTGAATCCAGAATAGAAGAGACTTCATATTCCTCTGGAACCCCCTTAAAGGAGGACTGGGGGTTCTAAACAGTGTTATAGATTTCTCAGTATTCATTGGTTTGAGAAGAGAGGAGTGAAAGACCGGGTGAATGCGGCTTAAACTCCTGGGTAGTTTCACACGGTAAGAAACCGGGTGGATTTTGGAGAGAATCTCATAGGGACCCAGATAACGAGGGGAAAGTTTAGAAGGTTGAACCCAGCGAGGCAAATAACGGGTAGACAACCACACCATGGAACCCACATTCCATTCAGGACTTGGGTCACAATGACGGTCCGCTTGGACCTTGTATCCGTTGCGTGCTTCTTGTAAACACCTCTGGCTGGTTTCCTGAGCGACTTTGATGTCCACCAGAGTAGCTTCTATGGTGGGTAGATTCGCAGGTTGAGGATGTACGGGTGTGATGCTTCGTGGATGTTGCTCGTATGTACAAAAAAAAAGGACTCATGCCTATGGCTGTATGAATAGAATGATTGTAAGCAAACTCTGCAGTGGGAAGCAGAGAAACCCAGTTGTCTTGATGACGGTTGACGTAGCATCTCAAATACTGCTCTAGCTATGCATTTAAACGTTCAGTCTGTCCATTGGTTTCGGGGTGAAAACCAGATGACATAGCTCTCTCAATGCCCCGGTGCTTGCAGAGCGCACCCTAAAACCGGGAAGTATATTGACTTCCTCTATCTGATATAATCTTGTCTGGCAAGCCGTGCAAACAGAAGATATCCCGAAAGAATGGATCCGCCATCTGGGAGGCAGAAGGTACTCCTGGTAGAGGGGAGGAATGAGCTAGTTTAGTAAATGAGTCTATGGTCACCATTATACAAGTGAGACCTTGAGAACTATGAAGGTCGACAATGAAATCGGTGGTGATTAGAGACCATGGTCTAGAAGGTAACAGAGTCTGTTCCAAGAGTCCAATGGCTAGTTGATGGTTATATTTAGATTGTGCACATACCGGGCAAGCCTTACAATAATTTTTGACTTCCGTGGCTAAGGAAGGCCAATAGAATGAATGTTTTACCAACTCTGTGGTACCCTTTATTCCACGGTGATCAGCCGTCCGGTGATCATAACACCACTTGATGACCTGTTGCTGAAGCGGCCTAGTCGGTAAATATAACCTTTGGTTGACAAACAACAGCCCGTCCCTTTCTTCCACTGGGTATGGTATAACTCTGGGCGTTGAACTGTTATCTCGCATTGTGGCTGTCTTAACGTCCTGCATAAAAGACGAAATAGCAGCCACTACCCTGTTACGAGGAAACATGGACACTGATTGTTGAAGTAGAATGTGATCCAAAGTATCCTTAGGGGAACGGGCATCAGCTAATATGTTTTGACTGCCAGGAATGTAGGATATAGTGAAATCGTATTGACTAAAGAAATGCGCCCATCTTACTTGTCTATAATTGACACATATTTTGTAACACTTTCAAGTTCTTATGATCGGTACGGATGGTAAATGGAAGACAACTCCCTTGGAGGAAGTGTCTCCACTCCTCACATGCCATCTTAATGGCCAATAGTTCTTTTTCAATGACAGAGTAGTTGCACTGACTTGGAGAGAGAGTCTTGGAGAGGTAGGCTATTGGATGTTCTGTATCTTCCTTTTCTTGGAAAAGAACAGCACCCACCGCTCTGGCGGAAGCATCAGCTTCCACTAGAAATGGCTTAGATTGATCTGGTTGGCAGAGTATTGGGGCTGAGCAAAAAAGAGTCTTGAGTTCCTTGAAAGCCTTTTCTGCTTCAGATGACCATCGGAAAGAAGTGTTTTTTTTCTTGAGAAGGGCGGTGATGGGCAACACCACTTTTGATAAATTGACTATGAACTTACAATATAAGTTTGCTAGCCCCAGGAATCTTTGAACATCCTTCACTGATGCTGGTGGAGGCCAGTCCAAAATTGCAGAGACCTTCTTGGGGTCCATCTTGATACCTTGGGGGGATACAATGAATCCCAAGTAGGGTACAGTATCTACACAGAAGAGGCATTTCTCTGGTTTAACTAGTAAACAATGGAATTGTAATCTCTGTAGAACTTCCTTAAGATGTTCTATATGGTCCGTGAGAGTGTGGGAAAACACAAGAATATCATCCAGGTAGACTATAACTCTCAAAAACAGCATATCGGAAAACATGCCGCCTATAAACCGCTGAAATATTGCTGGGGCATTGACCAGGCCAAATGGCATTACCCGATATTCGTATAAGCCGAAAGGTGTTCTGAACGCTGTTTTCCATTCACCCCCACTTCATATGTGAAGCAGATGGTACGCACTTCTAAGATCCAGTTTAGAAAAAACAGAAGCCCCCTGCACCGCCTCTAGGATGTCGGAAATCAATGGCAAGGGATACCTGTCCCTAATGGTCACCTTATTTAAGCCCCCTATAATCGATACAGTAGAATCCCGCTTAGGGATAAAAAAGAGTGATGCCCCTGCCAGAGATCTTGACGGTTGTATCAGGCCATTTTCAAGATGGGCATCCAGATAAACTCTTAAAACCTTCTTCTCAAGCAGGGATAATGCAAACATTCGACCAAAAGGTACCAGGGCATCGGGTATTAGATCAATGGCGCAATCCTCGGGTCGATGCGGCGGCAGATCTAGGACAGTCTTGTTGACAAAAACCTCTTGGTTTTCTTTAAGTTCTGAAGGAATACAAAGAATTCCTTTAGTTTCACTGGCGATGGTTGGCATAACCTGGATAGTTTCTTTTACTGTATCTTGAAGACAGTTCTGGCAACAATAGATGGAATGGAATCCCATAAGGTTTTTTGACCAGTCTATGGTGGGGTTATGTAGTCTGAGCCAGGAAATTCCCAGAATCACCGGAAAATTTGCTGCCCTTATAATATCGAAGGTTAATCTCTCTGTATGTTGCATCACCTTAGCCAGAAGGCTTTCTGTGGTGTGAGTGATAGGTTCAGAGGTAAGAGGGGTACCATCTACGCCCTCTACTTTTTGGTCTTCGTCTTGCCGTCGGATACCGACCTTATCAGCCCAGACAGTGTCCATGAAATTACCCGCTGCTCCACAGTCAATTAGAGCAAGGGTTTCGATGGGCTGTTCTTCTGAGAGAATTTGTAGAGCGACCACCATGAGTTGAGAATCTTCCAAACTGGAGGTTGGAGAGACAGAGAGACACATAGGGACTGCCAGTATTTCCTCAGTTTCCCGTCCCTAAGAGGTCCGAGGTCTGTTGTTTCCCGACCTTCTAGGAGGTACTTCAGGACAGTTTCGGAGGAGATGCTTGTCTGAGCCACAGTTCATACAGAGGCCGGTCTCTCGGCGATGCCTGCGTTCTTCAGGGGTCAAAGGAGCTCAAGCAGTACCAACCTGCATTGGTTCTTCTTTGGTCTGACGATCAGGGTTAGGAGGGGGGGGAAATGAGGTCTGAGATGAGAACCCAGACGTCTTAGACTTTCTTCTTTCGGTTCTTCGTTCTCCTAAACGATACTCAATCTGTAGGACCGCTGTGAGAACATCAGAAAAGGCAGCCGGGCAAAGAGTTCGGGCTAGTTCGTGCTTCAGTTCATTTTTTAGGCCTCGGCGGAAAATCACATATTGTGTCTGTTCTGGCCAACCAGCCTCGGCAGCCAAGCGTTTAAAGTTTGTGATATAGGCAAGTAAATCCCCTGTACCTTGATGGACATCCAGTAGCTCTTCACATGCCCCGAATGTGGTCTCGGGCATTCAAAAGCTTGTTTAAGCTGTGTGAGGAAGCCATCATAGTCCTGAAGAATGGGATTGTTTCCTGTTACCAATGGTGTGGCCCAGGCATGTGCATTCCCAGTCATATTTGAGACCATAAAGCCTACTCAAGAGCGTTCCGACACATAGGTCTGAGGCCTGAAGGCGAAGTGAATCGTGCAGGCCTCAATAAATTCTTTCAGACGTTTAGGTGCACCATCAAATTTGCCTGAAGAGAGAGCCATGGGGGTAGATCAACGGAAGGATTCTCGCATCCAGCTACTAGCTGTCGAAGGACTACATTTTCCGTCTTCAAATTCTGGACTTCTAGGTTCAGTCCTTGTACTACTGTCACCAATTCTTGAACTTGTTCAGGGGTGGCCATGGCTTTATGTAGGCATTGCAATCTGTCACGTGTGTGCCTCTTGTCTTTTGTTTTTCGTGAATCTCCCTCCTCCTCACCTGAACTGCTAGTTACTGCTAACGTCTTCTTTCTTCTCCTCCAAGCTCCTTATTTTTTTTTGTGCAGGTATGGCCTGCCTCGAGAGGAAGCCTTAGTGGAAGCCTAGAAGTACCTGACTCTGGACCCCTTCCTGAGACAAGTCTGCTCCCACTAGTTCTGGTAAACTGAAGGATTCGAAGACTGATGCTGGCAATAGAGTTCCGTGGAAAAGTGGTTTCACTAGGTAGCAAAATCCTTGTAATTGGAGACCAGAAAAGTCAGCTACGGAAGACTCAAAGCTGGTAAGTTGTGTGACACGGAAGCGGACAGAAGAGCAGAGAGGAGAAACAGAGAAGCACCAGAGGAAGCTGAAGGGAAGGCTAGAACATCAGATAGAATAAAGAAAGAGACAAAGAGATGACCCCGTAGGAAGGGAGCGTTGGTACAGGTAAGAAAGGAGACCAGAAAGGGCAATAAAGAAGGAACGCAGAATTGCAGAGGGCAGAAGTACCGGAAAGAATGCAGGAGGAAAAGAACAAGGAGGGCTAGGGAGAAAGTCACGAAAGGCGTGATAAACACAGCACAGACACAGAAAAGGACAAAACGCAGGTAAGGGGAAGGCAGGGAGGTGTACCAAGGCGAACGAAGGAAAACTGGCGCAACTAACCCAAAGACTGCACACAAGAGAAGTCGGGTTGCAACGCGCCGACTGCCGGAACTAGATGGTTGTTATGGTTCACGGCAGTGGCCATTACAATACAAACTCTGGACCGGCAGCAGCGCCTTCGGAGAACGTAGTGGAACAGCTAATGGCAGTCAAACCGCCAACGATTCCAAAGGCGCCAGTTAACCCAGTGCATGACAGGGACTCCAGTTCCTTTCTAAAAATGCAGTACTACAAATATCAACGACAATATTTATTCCCTACTATTAGTGAAGCTTGGAAAATTGAACAAATGTAAATTGAAAGGACATTCTCTGACAAACGGTTCAGGCTAGCTGGCGATGGACAGTGTGACAGCTCTGGATTTTCAGCAAAGTACTGCACATACCACTTTCAGGACATGGAAACTAAAAAGATTGTGAGTTCGGTGGTTGTGCAAATCCTCACTGGCTATGGCGAAACATGGTTTTATAAAATCCCTGGAAGATCTTCAATCGAGGCGAAGCAAATAGACCTCATAGCCACCGACAATAGCCAAGGCCATGAGAGAGCAGTTTCCAAACATTCACCATCAATTTGATGTATGGCACGTTGGCAAATCAGTCAATAAAAAAATCATAGATGCTGGAAAAAAAAGGTTCTGAAAATATTTTACAGTGGTCCCAGTCATTCAGCAACTATCTTTGGTGGAGCTCCAAAACTTGTGGTGGGTCTGTGGAAATTCTACTTGAAAAATGATGCTCATTAATGCACCACTGTTCCAACATTCACTCTTGGACAGAAAACCTACATTTTCACCAATGTACACATGGACCTTTATCGGGGGAGCAGGATCGCAAGAAGAAGTGGTTGGTTCCATCTTCACCTCCACACAAAGCTCTTGAGAAGATCGTGTTTGATAAAATTCTATCAAGAGACCTAAAGGTACTCACAGAATTCTGTCACACAGGAGATTTGGAGGTGTTCCACAATATGTGCATAAAGTCCAGGCCCGAGAGATTGCATTTCGGCATAGATGGGATGCGAAAAGAAGCAAAAAATGGCTGGTCAAGCCAATATATCAGGAAATGGAATTCGATTTTGTGAAAGATCTCATTTTGAATGTGTTGGACATACATACTCATGGAATCGCTTATGATTTTGTTCCGAGGACACATACATTGCCACAATACATTGCAAACGTGCCCTGTTCACCGAAAGCAGACCTTGTGGAACAGTTCACTTCCCGGTTCAAATGATTAGCAGCTATTTATTTGTTCAACAATGTTTATATAAAGTGTCCAAATAAAGCATCCAAATAGTCTTTTGAAATGTATCCTCTTTGTCAATTTCTTTTGCAACAAGTGCCTTTTGGAGGATTCCATACAGTGTAATGCTGTGCTTTCACACTTCCCGCTTTCGTCGAGCTCTTGTGGGTCCTTCACTGATCGGGGAGAGTCAGATGGATATGTGTATGAAAGCAACTTTGGGGTTCTGCAGTTGCCTTCCCAAACATGTGTCCAAATAGCTGAATGACTACTCGTCCCACAAAGGAATAGGACCTAGCTAAGATAAGATAGTTGGCACGCAAGAACTACTGACTGTAAGCAAAACAGCACATCAAAGGGTTTTGTTGGTGAGAAATAGGTTCATTCTGAGCTATGGGTTGTTGCTATTGGATGCCTTATAACAGGGGCCGATCTTTGATTTGCGGCCCTCAGAGTCTTACGATTCCAAAAGCATTGGGGGTAGGTGTCAGTGTTACCAAAATATATGACCACTCCTGATTCGGTATATGGGAGGTGAAGTTGAGGTGGTGCGGGGTTAGGGTCTGGTGACCAGATGCGTTCAAAGGGAACAGGGGTCATGGGTTCAGGGGACCGCAACCTGGCAGGAGGGGGCTGGAAGGGGCATGAGACAGTGAGCAGAGACGGATTATGCACTAAGGTTGCAGCAGGGCTTGCTCTGACATTCTCGTACCAGCACATTTTGTCAGGGCTCAAGACTCGCTACTTGCAAAAAATGTTTACGTGATTGCCCGTGTGAACAGGAGACGGGCTGAGCTGACAGGTGGTGTGGGCTGCGAGAGTGCAAAGTTCTCCAGAGGGACATTATAAATAAGGCATTTGGAAGTAAACTAACTGTAACTATTTTCATTAAAAAAAGTAAATCATTAGAAATTTTGCGCGCCATTGGTGGATGGCAGCAAACAATTTATTTGTTTTTCAAAATTATTTCAAATGCCACTGTGGTCTGAAGGACTATGCGCTCCCATTGGGAGTGAAGGTCAGTGCCTTTGAATTTTGCTTGTGAGCTGACTACACCCACACATCGTACACAGTATAAGGTTCGATTGTTTTTCGTCCTTGGATGAAAGGGAGGATTCCAAATGGAATGAATGAAGGGAGGTGTGCAATACCATCAAATATGATAAGGTTCAGCATTCCAAAACTGGACAAAGGAACATGTAATTTCATTTCATGAAAATTTGTTGATCTGAACAGACGCTATGTGTTACGCTGAGAGAATGGAAATGCTGAATATTATGTAAGTTGTACTGTAGACGATTTTATAGACGAATGAGTCAAGGTTTCATTTTCTGACCGTTATTGCTGGCTTACATTGTAATAGGTTGTTGTTTGTGGCAAATTGCAACGACACGCAAAAACAACCTATGTGTACTTGTCTTTGTCCCAGGCACAAGGGCAGTCCTGCATCGAAATGCATGAAGTCCACACCTGGGTTCCCCGAGGTTCCACCAATGCCAAATTCTACGCTAATATTTTGTTAAAATGCCCTCCATGTGTTCTTCGAATTCTAGCGTCAGCTTCCGCATCCTATTGCGAGCTAAACATACTCCATAGCACTAACCTCTCAAGCAAATTGTAGACTACTTTCCACAATGTTTTCTCTGTGTTTCCATTGTTTCACATTTGTGTTCATCATTAGTTTTCACACGGTGCAGAATTCATGGGTAAATTGATCACTTATAATAAAGAACAGCAACTGAGACACATTTCTGTTATGTTTTCCACACAGCTACATCCTGCTTTCTGCGAATGTCATCGATTCCAGATACCAATTGATGGCGTCTTTAGCCGGCAGCTGCAGATACACTTAAATGGCTGGATAACTATGACGCTGTTTTGGGACGATCGCCCCAGGCCGATATGCCCTTTCGCGGTACCAGCGATAAGGAGCAATCTGACATTGTTTACGGTGGCCAAGTGCCAAGCTGATGCCGAAGGCTTGCAATTCACGGTGCGTCCAATGTGCTTCTTATACCCAAAAGGAACACTGTGTGACTCACGATAAACATTTGTGGATCGATAACAAAGAAAGAAATTACCAATATGGTTGAATATGGCAATCGCTGGATGTTCTCGGAGCGTTTATTGTGAAATAAAAGTACATTTAAATTGCAGAGTATTGCGATTTCCTTTAAAAATATAGTATTGTATTCAAAATTGGGAGGATGTGTGTTGATATTCCGGGTTCTGCGTCAACTGACGTCAACACGTCAGTGATGACTGGGCACGTTTGGCTACGCTGCCCAGTAACGTCATGGAGAAAGGCGGAGAATATCGCTAGGTTCGGTGATATCAGCCACAGGGGTGGAGGATATGATTTAGTCCCGCCAGGGCAGTTCACCTTAGGGCGGTGCAGCAACTAATAAGATTAGCACAAGATAGCCGCTCCCTGCTGCCTGATTTCACATGTGTAAAACTGAGGAAAACTACGTTAAGGTGCATAGGAAATGTTTGTACGATTGATCAACATATGCTTAAAAACACATGCCCGAACGCTCAGAACACTAATATTTTTGAGAGCACTATTCCTTTAAATAAATGTAACGCTCACCTGATTCCCGTAGAGGCGCCGGTCTTGACTGGGCGTATACCGTATCTTCAAAGGTGATGTGTAACACACGGCTGGCTCTTTGGGCTAGACCTCTGTGCACTGTATGTCTGACTCGAAGAGTAAGATGTCTGCAGATAGAAAATATGGGCTTAATGAACTGGGGTTATTGGGTGCCTCTCTCCTCTTCCCTTTCTCTTCTCCTGTAGAACCCCAAAGGTTAACACCCTCACCTTAGGTAAGTGAACGCCGAGCTCTCCATCTGCCTCGGGGCAGGGTGCCGTAACCAGTTTCTTCACTGGATAAGGGTGCAGGCCTCTTGACCTCAGAGGACTGCTGTCCGTCGTTAACTGCACGAAAGGTAAGTTCTGGGCACTTCAAATGTCTTAAAAGTCTTTTGTAATGATATCTCTTGTTTTGCAGGGTTCTGGCGATGGCGGATGGCGGATGGCGGGCTGATGAGAGTTGTGGATCGAACCCGCGTGAGCAATCGAAGCGCCTGGAAGCACGTAAGTAAGCGCTTGTAGCCTGCTTCACGATGCGCACTAACTGTCCCTTTTATCTTGCAGGTACAAGTTCGGAGCTTTAGAGAAGCTGAAGGGTGCTGGAATACCCAGTGGATTTGGCGTGGGAAGGAGTAATGGCACGTGAGTAATAAAGTTGCCCAATGTCTTTAAACGCACCTTCTTTTGTCTTTCAGATGCGGGATTCAGCGCCGAAGGCCTCCGGAGCGTGCAAAGAGCTGGTAAGCTTTTGTCTTTCAGATGCCAGAATGCAGTGCAAAGACCTCCGGAGCATGCGAAGAGTAGGTAAGCCTTTGTCTTTCAGATGCCGGAATGCAGCGCGAGGCGTTGGTGACAGCCGATGGACCAGGTAAGAGATGCGCTGCCACTGAAGACCGTAGTGCTAACCTGTTCTTTCTTTGTCTTTACAGGTGCTGCTGAAGACTGTCTTTACAGGTGCTGCTGAAGACTGGATTCCAGGATGGTAAGCCTTTGTTCCCTTAGGCCCAGGATCAGAAGCAGAAGACACGATGAGCGTTCTGCTGCAGAGAATGCAGAATAACTCAAAGCAAGATTCATCCATTGGGTGTGGTTTAAATAACCTCCTGTAGTGCTTAGGTGTCTCCTTCCACAGCCACGCCTAGGTAAGAAAAGAGTTCCTGCTTTCCAGAAGAGTTCCAGTGTTCTGAACCTAGGGAGTGGCTCCTGCCCCACCCAACAGGAAAAGAAGTCCCAAACAGAAGAGGATCAGGGGTTCAACTGGCAGGTAAGTAAGCAGCATGGTCTGCTGCAGGTAAGTCCACCCAAGCATTATGAGCCCGCCGCTTCCAGCGCTGGGACTGGGCATCTTTATGAGCCTGGTGCCACTGGCGCCAGGACAGGGTCCAAAAGGACCCAATTGGGACTGGCTGGCACTCGGAACCAGGGTTATGGGTCTGCTTCCACGGGAGTCGGGCAAGTCCTGATCTTTTGGAAGCAGAGATCATGACAGCACCCCCCCTCAAGGCCCCTCCCAAACCGGGCTTCTCCGGGGGTTTGGGCTTGTTAGGAAATGTTCGATGAAATCTTTTGATTAGACGAGGCGCGTGGACATATTCTGCAGGTTCCCAGGATCTTTCTTGGGGACCGTAGCCTTTCCAGTCAATCAGGTAAAATAGTTTAGATTTGGAGATCTTGGAATCCAGGATGCTTTGACTTCAAACTCGAGTTCTCCATCAACTAGAATAGGTTTTGGAGATGTAGTTAGTCGGGTTTGAGGTTGCACGGGTTTTAATAGAGAGACGTGGAAGACCGGATGTATCTTCATGTGAGGGGGCAAGTCCAACTTGACCGCTACTGGATTTACTATGGTAGTGATGGAATAGGGACCAAGGTATCTTGGGTTGAATGTGCGTGGTCCTTTTAGAGGTAGATATTTGGTGGATAACCAGACTTGATCTCCTACTTTATATTGGGGGGCTTCCTTCCGATGTTGGTCTGCTCCTTTCTTGTATTGTTCTTTAGCCCTTTGAAGGAGAGAAACGGCTTCCTTAAAGGCTTGGGTGATTGTAGAATGCAGGTGGTCTACTGCTGGTGTTCCAAGATCTTGGAGTGGATCCAACTCCGAGGTTCGAGGGTGACTACCGTATAAAAGAAAAAACGGGGTCTTCCCAGTTCCCGAGTGGACAGAGTTATTGTAGGCATATTCGGCTATCCAAAGGATATCTTTCCAAGTTTTCTCAGTGTGTTGTAGCATGCAGCGCAAATACTGTTCCAGAGTTTGATTGGTCCTCTCGGTTTGTCCGTCGGTTTGAGGGTGGTGGCTGGTCGAAAGTCTCACATCAATTTGAGCCGACCGACAGCAACTTCGCCAAAAATGAGAAATAAATTGACTACCTCGATACGAAATTAGAACTGAAGGAAAACCGTGCAGTCGGACGATGTTTTCGAGAAATTTTCGGGCCAGAGTTGCTGCTGTTGGTAAGCCTTTGAGTGGAATGAAATGCGCCATCTTGGAGAATAGGTCCACGATTACTAGGATCGTATTGTATCCGGAGCATGGAGGTAGATCGGTGATGAAGTCCATAGAAAGCGTATGCCAAGGGCGAGGCGGGATGTCAATAGGGCGTAAGAGGCCGGCTGGTTTTTCCTTTTGACTCTTGTTTTGGGCGCATACTCCACAGGACATTATAAAGTCTCTGATATCTTTTTTCCAAGACGGCCACCAGAAGTAGCGCTTGATCTTTTCCGAGGTCTTGGTCATACCGGGATGTCCTTCCATTAAAGAATCGTGATAACAAGAGATTACCTTTTTCTGTAAATCTGTGCTGGGCAGGTATAACCGTTCTTGGAAATATAATAGGTTGTCCTTCACCGTAAAGTCCTTTCCCTGCAGATGCCAATTCTGTATGTTTGCTGGAGTTACCAGTAGCCTGGCTTTATCCTTAACTTCCTCTATGGATTGTGCGGCGATTACACCTAGAATTCTTTGTTCGGGAATGATAGGTACAGGTTTAGGATTGATCAAATGTTCTTCCACTCCCATCCGAGAAAGGGCATCAGCTTTACCGTTTTTTGTACCAGGTCGATAGGTAATTATGAAGTCAAACTCGGCAAAGAATAGTGCCCAACGGAGTTGCCTAGAGGATTGAGCTTTTGCGGTTTTCAAATATTGCAGGTTTCGGTGATCTGTAATCACAGTAACGGTGTGTCGGGCCCCCAGAAGATAATGCCGCCAAGCCTTAAAGGCGGACTTGATAGCTAGAAGTTCCTTATCAGTAATAGTGTAATTGATTTCAGGAGGCGAGAATTTGCGGGACCAAAATGCCACGGGATGCAACTGATTGGTTACTGGATCCTTTTGTGATAGAACTGCCCCCATGGCAAGGCTCGAAGCATCAGTTTCAACGACGTAGGGGAGTTCTGGGCGAGGATGTTTTAAGATCGGTGCAGAGATAAATCTAGTCTTCAAATTCTGGAAAGCTTGTTCCGCCTCGGTAGACCATTCAAAACGTTTGTTTTTCTTTAACAAGGCGGTGATGGGCTGGACTATTCGAGAGAATTCGGGGATAAACCTGCGGTAAAAGTTAGCGAAGCCTAACATGCTTTGAACACCTTTTATGGAGGATGGTGATGGCCATTTCAGAATTGCATCGACCTTCTTTGAATCCATACGCACTCCGCTAGGTGATAATATGAATCCCAAGAATTCAACTTCAGTCACGTTGAAAACACATTTTTCCAACTTAGCGAAAAGTTTGTGTTGACGCAATCTTTCGAGGACCATTTTCACGTGTTTCCGATGTTCAGATTCCGATGAAGAATAAACGAGGATGTCGTCAATGTAAACAACAACACACACATCTATGAGCTCTCTGAGGACATCGTTCATAAAATATTGAAAGGCGGCCGGGGCATTGCAAAGTCCGAAGGGCATGACCTGATATTCAAATATCCTATACTTGGTGCGGAAGGCCGTCTTCCATTTATCGCCCTCTTTTACTCGTACCAAGTGGTAAGCTCCTCTAAGATCAAGCTTTGTATATATGCATGCTTTTCTGACTTGGTCCAGGAGTTCAGGGATCAAAGGTAACGGATATCTATTCTTAACGGTGATCTGGTTCAGGGAGCGATAATCTATAGAAGTTCTAAGGTCTCCTTCCTTTTTTGGAACGAAGAACAAAGCTGAAGAAGCAGGGGACTTGGAAGGACGAATAAACCCATTTGCCAGGTATTGATCCAGGTATTGTCGAAGGTGAAGGTTCTCAGGCTCGGTGAGGGCATAAATTCTACTACAAGGAGGAGTAGATCCAGGTATCAGGTCTATCTGGCAGTCATGAGACCTATGAGGAGGTAGAGAGTTAGCCTGATCCTTCCAGAAAACATCTTGGTATTCTACGTATTCGGGAGGTAACTGGGGAGTCTCTGAAGAAATTGCTGCCAGTGCAACACCAGGTGGAGGGTGACAAGTAGAGACACATTCTGGAAACTGGACCGTTCTTGCTCGCCAATCGATCAGAGGATTGTGTTTCTCTAACCAAGGTATTCCTAGAATAATCTGAAACTGAGGGGCCTTGATCACATCGAACACGATCTTCTCATGGTGTCCATCTTGACTTACTAGCGTCACCTCTTGAGTGGTATGCGTTACTGGCCCGGAGGCTATCTCCGTACCATCCACCGTAGTAATGACGTCCTTTACAGCCTTGGGACAAAGAGTTAGATTCATCCTCAAAACCATTTCATGATCCACATAATTGCCGTTGGCACTGCTGTCGACGTAAGCTTCAATTGCATGTAATCGATCCGGATTATCAGGGCTAATGAGGACCATAGGCATCACGAAATGCGAGGTCACGGAACTGGTTTTCACGCTCGGCAAGAGGACCTCTATTCTTGTCGGGCGAGGTCGTTTCCCTGCTCAGAGTTCGTAACTTTGGTAACTGCAGCTCCTACTGCCTTCTTGGCAGGTTTCACCGGACAGTCTCGAAGAAAGTGCCCTGAGTTTCCGCAATAGAGGCATAATTGCAACTGTTTTCTCCTTTCCCGCTCCTTTTGTGTTAGAGGACCTTTCAGACCCCCTATTTGCATGGGTTCCCCGGAGTCTACTCCTTTGGAAGGAGTTGGCGGTTTGGAAAATACTCGAGCATCAAACTTGGAACGATCGGCCTTCCTGTTCTGCAGTCTGTGATCTATTTGAACGACTAAGTCTATATAGTCCGAACAATCTTGTGGGGGATTCACTACTTGGGCTAACACATCTTTGAGCTCTCCACGTAGACCTCTATAAAACAGCGTAATCCTTTTGTCCTCAGGCCATTGAGTTTCCACTATCAGTCTGTTGAAAGACGCAATATAAGCCAAAAGGTCTTGATTACCTTGTCGCAACGAAAGAAGCTCATTGTCCAAGGCCTGCCCCTGTGAATGTCTTGCGAACAGTTTTTCCATACTGAGCTGAAAAGCTTGAAAATCATGGAGGACCGGATCATCTTGATTTACTAGAGGGATCGACCAGTCTGCCGCATTGCCACTAAGGTACGAAAGCATGAAAGCTACTTTAGCTTGGTCAGTTGGAAAGGCTGCTGGCCGGCATAAGAAATGCAACCGGCACTGATTGATAAATACTGCAAACCTCTTTGGGTCACCAGAAAATCGTTCGGGCGGAGCCAGAGGTACATTCCCAGGTAGGTTGATCTGCACTGGATTCATAGAGGATGTAGAAGGAAGATTTCCCCCAGATGCGGGTAACGGGGTCTGTCCGGCTTGTGACTGTAGCAATTGTCTAGCGAGATCATCTGTTCGCTCCTTGGAAATAATCAGTTACCTTCTTAGAGCGTTCGTTTCCTGACGGGCTGCATGCACTTCTGCCCTTAGTTCCCCAAGTAACTGGGCTAGCTGGTCGGTATCCGAGGTTTCCATAGCGCCTGGACGGGAGTTTTGTGGTACGCTTTGCGTTCTGTAACGCTCACCTGATTCCCGTAGAGGCACCGGTCTTGACTGGGCGTATACCGTATCTTCAAAGGTGATGTGTAACACACGGCTGGCTCTTTGGGCTGGACCTCTGTGCGCTGTATGTCTGACTCGAAGGGTAAGATGTCTGCAGATAGAAAATATGGGATTAAGGAACTGGGTTATTGAATGTCTCTCTCTTCTTCCCTTTCTCTTCTCCTGTAGAACCCCAAAGGTTAACGCTCTCACCTTAGGTAAGTGAACGCCGTGCTCTCCAACTGCCTCGGGGCAGGGTGCTGTAACCAGTTTCTTCACTGGGTAAGGGGAGCAGGCCTCTTGACTTCAGAGGACTGCTGTCCGTCGTTTACTGCACGAACGGTAAGTTTCGAGTAATTCTAATATCTTTAAAGTCTTTAGTAATGATGTTTCTTGTTTTGCAGGGTTCCGGCGATGGCGGATGACGGGCTGAAGTGAGTTGAAGATGGAGCCCGTGTGATGAATAGAAGCGCCTGGAAGCACGTAAGTAAGCGCTTGTTGCCTGCTTCACGATGCGCTCTAACTGTCTTTTTATTTTGCAGGTACAAGTTCGGAGCGGCTGCAGGGTGCCGGAATACCCACTGGGTTAGATGTGGAAAGGAGTAATGGCACGTGAGTATTAAAGTTCCCCAATGTCTTTAAACGCACCTTGTTTTGTCTTTCAGATGCGGGATGCAGCGCCGAAGGCCTCCGGAGCGTGCGAAGAGTTGGTAAGCTTTTGTCTTTCAGATGCCGGAATGCAGTGTGAAGACCTCCGGAGCGCACAAAGAGTAGGTAAGCCTTTGTCTTTCAGATGCCGGAATGCAGCGCGAGGCGTTGGTGACAGCCGATGGACCAGGTAAGTGAAGAGCTGTCACTGAAGACCGTAATGCTAACCTGTTCTTTCTTGTCTTTATAGGTGTTGCTGAAGACTGGATTCAGGATGGTAAGCCTTTTTCCTTAGGCCCAGGATCAGATGTAGAAGACACGATGAGCGTTCTGCTGCAGAGGATGCAGAATAACGCAAAGCAAGATTCATCCATCGGGTGTGGTTTAAATAGCCTCCTGTAGTGCTTAGGTGTCTCCTTCCACAGCCACGCCTAGGTAAGAAAAGAGTTCCTGCTTTCCAGAAGAGTTCCAGTGTTCTGAATCTAGAATCTAGGGAGTGGCTCCTGCCCCACCCAACAGGAAAAGTAGTTCCAAACAGAAGAGGATCAGAGGCTCAACTGGCAGGCAAGTAAGCAGCATGGTCTGCTGCAGGTAAGTCCACCCAAGCATTATGAGCCCGGCGCTTCCAGCGCTGGGACTGGGCATATTTATGAGCCTGGTGCCACTGGCGCCAGGAGTGGGTCCAAAAGGTCCCAATTGGGACTGGTTGGCACTCGGAACCTGGGTTATGGATCTGCTTCCAAGGGAGTTGGGAAAACCCTGACCTTTTGGAAGCAGAGATCATGACAATAACAGACCAATTGCAAATGGTGAAACTCCATTGATGGGTATGTTTCATTTTGCAAATGAAACCAAACAGGGCATTTGAAACGTTGATGTACTGGGAAATGTCACTTGGGGCCTTAGCTCCTTATTGAGCGACACCAGAGTCTGCATGGGTGGACCTGCATGCTATGGAGGAGATTAGACTTGAACCAAGAGGAATCAATGTAATTGACACGGGAATTGGAATACAAATTCCAACAGAACATATCGGATTAATTGCCCTTCGACTCGGGTTAGCATTGAGAGGAATCCAGGGACTGGGAAGGATACTTGATGCAGATTATCAAGGAGAAATAAAAGTGATCCTAATAAATAGTGGAGAGAAAAGGCTACCTAGCCATTAAGGTGCTAGAGTGGCACAGCTGATTATTGTACCTGTGAAATGGTAAAAAAAGGGAGAGCCACCCACTGTGGTAACTACATGTGGGCACAAAGGTTTTGCCTCATCAGACAAAATGGTTCCAGGAGCAAATGTTTGGGTTGAGAAACCTAGTGGCCCACAAGTTCTGCCAGATGTAATTGCGGCAGGGGAGGATCAAGTGGTTCTAGTAATGGAACCAGGAAAGAGGAAATGGAGCCACATTCCCGATGACAAATGTTATTTACGTGAGTGATGTACTTCACTGATATCTTGTTTTTTCTGTCATTTATTTTTCCAGACCCTCTGTGTGATGTTTGCGCTTGTGCATATGTGTAGAGTCCATTCCGGAGGGTCCGGGGACATGCAAAAAAATGTGGTGAATATCTCCATCCTGCAACTGAGTCCGCTTATCTGGATGACGACTAGTGGCTTTGATGTTACCACATTACCTGATGCCCGGATGACTGCATTGTACCGTGGCTTTTTTGAGAAAACGTTGTGGACATCGGCGTGCTGATTTGCTCTCTTCCGCAACTTCCATGTCTTTTGTGTGGCATGGCTATGCTGCGACTGTTGAGCAGCCTGAGCATGTATGGTTTTTTCTAGCCCTTCAAGTGTTGAATATCTCACACTTTTGCCTAACTGATGTTCATGATGCTGCGAACTTGCTTTCAACGTGTCTTGTGGCCGTTCCTATGCTGGCCCCTGTGCTGTGACACGTTTTTGGAGTACTGCATAATGATTCTGTGGTGGAGGACTCTGATGTGCAAAATTCTTTTTCTGTTTATGAATACTGCAAATGTTGTGCTGACACTGAACGCAAATGGAGAAATATGACGCGTAATGCCACCTACAACGTTACTCCGGCTGACGTCTGCTTTATAATAACTTGTGATCCTCGACACATTGGAAAATGCCAACAACTTGACTTGACAGATGAAAGAAGTGGAACTGATTTTGAGAAGCGTTTATGTGCACGTTTTAATGATGTTTCTAATGCCATGTTGTTTAATTTTACTATTATAACTGCCAGCCATCTTCGACATGTGAAACTTCCAACGGGTTGGTTATTTTCCTGTGGTAACTTTACCTACACTTACATTCCTGTGAATATTTCTGTTGGTCCTTGTTCCTTAGCACGACTCAATTTGATGATGTTTCCCTTACAGCTTGCGATTAATCGGGCTACCCGTTCTGTTCATCATTTTGGCTTGTCGCAAGATTGTGATTCTAATGGTGTCTGAACCTGAAGTTTTAGCGCTTGCTTTTTCTTTAGTGGGTGTATGGGGGTTGGCTGCTGGTGGTTATAAATCCTTGATTAGATTAGCCTGTGTTGTGGATAAAGGGCTTAATGAGACCTCTCAGGCTTTGACAGAGCTGCTGTTGGACAGCAGAAATTTGAGAAAGGTTATTTTGCAAAATAGGGCTGCTATAGATTATTTGTTTTTGAAGCACAATTTGGGTTGAAATGCCATTGAAGGAATGTGTTGTTTTGATTTGAAAGATCGTTCTCGTTCTATTGAGAAGCATGTTGGTAGTTTGAATAACCTGATTTCCCAAGTCACTCAGGATCAGGTTAGAGGCTGGTGGGATCAATTGTTTTCTTGGATTCTTGTGGTGTTCCGCTATGCTTTTATTTGTATCTTTGCAATTGTATTTGTTTTGGTTATTTGTTGTTGTATTTCTTGTATTCCCAATTTGATTGGGATGTTTTGTCAATTTCAGAAACCATCTTTTGTTTCATCAGGATATGGTAGTTGATTGTCCAAAGGGTGGATTGCAGTGCGTGTGCAAAAATGAGTTAAAACATGACGCCAGTGCGCAACCATTTTGGACATTCACTTCCAAACCATAATGAAAGTCTACATTTCTGTGAGCTCAGTTAGAAGGCAGACATGAGTTCTGCAACGATTGTGATATTTTAGTGTGAAGCAGATGAGCTGATTATGGAGGACAGGTTTCGCATTGTTCACTCAAGGACGAGCCAAGAGGGGCGTCAGAGATGGGCAGGTGCATTGATAAGGGGTGCTGGGAACAAGCATGCGAGAGACAAGCTGGGCTTTTTGACTACTGTCTGGATTTTTCTGCTCTTGCCTCCCATGCTTGCTGTCTGCTCTTTGGCCGGGGGCAGTCTGCAACTTATGAGGGGCAGGGATTTGTCCCTCTTAAGAAGAGAGGTGTCCCGAGAGGAGACAGTGAGACTTCATCACCCGGGGTTCCAATTCTCTGAGAGGAAGGACGCTGTCATGCATGCTGGACATAGTACCCCTGGACCTGGTCCAACATCTTCACGCAGAATGAGTTATGCTCATAGAACTGCTAGACCGTTCTATTCTAAATGGAGATTGTTTGATGCACTGCCGGTAAAACGACGTCTGCATTATTCACGTCGTTAAATTCACGTGATTTAGGTTAGTCACGTGTGTTTTGGCAGTACGTTCATAAGCAGCGTGAATACATCGCTCGCTGCTTCTGATTGAACCATTATGGCGTTTGGTAGCTGAAACCCTTGATCTGCGTCCTCGCATTTTCTTCAGTTACTTACTTGGCTTCTTTGGCGTGTTTCCTTCCACACGCGAATTCCTGGAGCTGCTGTCTGGAAGTTACAGGTTGGCCGCACTGTCTGCGTGCTCTTCAGTCGCGTATATTCTGACACGCGGGTTCCTGATTTCTTCGCATGCTGCTTTCCTGACTACGTGAAGTTGGTCGCATGGAAATCCCACCCGGACGCTGTTTCCAAGCGCGGCTGTCCTGGGCTGCGTGTACTTTGTTCGTGGGTAATTCACACGCGGATTTTGGAACTCTTCAGGTACGGCTGCTCTGACTGCGTGCACTTCTGTTTGCTTATCGCCCGCAAGCTACTCTACTCTTTACACGCTGTGGTCCTAGTTGCGTGTCCTTGTGTTGCATGTGAATCCTCACGCTTGCAAGAGCGGCTGTCCCGGCTGTGTGAACTCTGTCGCGTGTAAACCCACACGCAGGCTTTTTGCTCACGCTTGCAAGAGTAGCTGTCCCGGCTGCGTGAACTCTGTTGCGTGTAAACCCACACGTGGGCTTTTTCCTCACGCTTGCAAGAGCGGCTCTCCCGGCCGCGTGAACTCTGTCGCATGTAATCCTGCACGTGGGCTTTTGAACTCTGCTTAATGTGTAATTCCACACGCATACTATTCTTTGCTTTGGAGTGAATCCCTGGCACCTGTGAGGAGATAACAGGTGGACTCAGTTCATCTTATTTCTGTTTCTATGTGGGAAAGGAAGTATTTCTTTTGAAGGTGATTGTGCACAGTACTTTGGACGCTATTCTGTCGGCATCTAGCGTGAGCCTCTTGCCGTTCGGGATAAGTCTCCCTTACTAACCTTCCCTTCCTTTTTGTTGTTTCAACTCCTGGATTTCTTCAGAGACTTGGTGAAGACTTCC
The DNA here is from genome assembly GCF_040938575.1 of Ambystoma mexicanum. Classification (NCBI taxonomy): domain Eukaryota; kingdom Metazoa; phylum Chordata; class Amphibia; order Caudata; family Ambystomatidae; genus Ambystoma; species Ambystoma mexicanum. Next base: position 1,261,355,236 of record NC_090925.1, on the reverse strand, counting down.
ATTCTAAGCCCACAGGTCAGTGTTGTTAACTAGTGATATTGCTGTTCTATAGTCGGTTGATTTGGGACAATTTCTTATGATACTTTATTTATCCTAGGCTGACTTCCTATAAAGCTCCCTTTCCAGTGATCCCTCTCTCTGCCTGTTTCTTCGGTCAGAGACTGGTATCATTTGGAAGGTCTAATTTGACTTCACTACTATCAAGTCGTGTGAATAAGAATCCGGAAGAGCCCTACCAATTGTATCCTTTTTGGTTACCGTATCCTTTTCAAAAGATACCTTGGTGATTTATGACAGAATCAGAAGCCATGGAGGGTACGGATCCTTTAACTGTCTTGACTCAGTTAATCACCGATTTGAGAAATGAAATGATTACAGCACAGGACATATTACGGCATTGCATGGATGTTATGCAAGACGCCATTCATGCCAGTCCTCAGGGAGCACAGGCTCCAGTGGCCACTGCATCTGGATCTGGGACATCGGCACCTTCACAAGAGACTCTTAAAGTAGTTATGCCAACACAGTTTCCTTTGGCTCCCCCGGAAAGGTTCACAGGTGATCCTAAAACCTACAGAACCTTTGTCAATCAGTGCCGACTCCATTTCCTGTGCAGGCCTAACTCGTTTACCGATTTAACTACAAAAGCTGCATTCGTGCTTTCTCATTTGGGGGGTACAGCTGCTGCTTGGGCTAATCCTTTATTGGAATCAAACAGTCCCTTTCTTTACAATTGCGATGATCTTCTGGCTGCTATGAGTAAGGTCTTTGATATGCGTTACGCCACTCAAGCCACAGATCTGGAGTTGCTAAGTCTGCAACAAAGTAGTCAAACTCTGTTGGCTTACATAGCCAGATTCAATCAATTAACAGCTGAAACCCAATGGCCTGAAGACAAGAAAACAGCTGTTTTTTACAAGGGTCTTTCAGAAGAGCTAAAAGACACCTTGTCTACGGTCCCTGTGGTTCCTACAGGGTTCACAGAATTTCTCGATTTGATTCTACAAATCGATGCTCGAAGAAATGCTCGCAAAGGAGAGAGAAAACCTTTTTTGCAAACACCGGTTCGTCCAGAGGCACCGGCAGCTTCCACGAGTGACCTTGAACCAATGCAGATTGGTGCCGTGAGAGGCCAGTTATCTAATGCAGAGAGAGAGAACCGGAGAAAAAACAATTTATGCATGTACTGCGGTTCATCTGAGCATTTACTGGTGGCATGTCCCAAGAAACCAGTTAAGCGTTCGGAAAACACCAAAACTCGACAGTAACAGGAGTCCCTGTGTCGAGTGCTACATCGGACTCCCATACCATTCCAGCGTACGCACCTATAGTTGTTGAGGTGACGTTACGTTTTGCTGACCAAGAATTAGTTTCCAGGGCTATGGTTGATTCCGGAGCCACAAAAAATGACATTGATATTACGTACGCTAAGAAATGTTCTATACCCCTTGTAAACAAGAACAAACCTGAAACAGTTAATACTGTAGATGGGTCAGTCTTGATTTCACGTATGGTAACCCAGGAAACTGTACCTATTCAGATGACTTTATCAAATGGTCATTCAGAGGAAATGATTTTTAATGTCATTGCGGCTCCGCAGTACAAACTATTGCTTGGTCTTGCCTGGTTGACTCTTCATAATCCAACCATTGACTGGGTTACGGGATTGATCCAATATCCTTCCAGTTATTGCAATGAACATTGCTTTGCCAGTCAAGAGGTATTAACCAAATCACATATTTTGGCCTCTATGGAGGGCGGTTCCACTATCAATGTGGTACATCAGATCGGTACACCTATACCAAGTGAATATACGAAATATGCTGATGTTTTTGACAAAGGCCAGGCAGAACAGCTGCCTCCACATAGACAGTAGGATTGCCGGATTGAACTAATTCCTGGGGCTAAAATCTCTACTGGTCGTGTCTACTCTTTAACTCCCAAAGAAGATGTCCTGAAAGAATACATCGATAAAGCTCTTGATATGGGATTCATACGGCCATCCCAAACCCCTTGTTGCCTTCCCATTATTCTTTGTTCCAAAGAAAGAGCGATATCTAAGGCCCTGTATTGATTACAGAGCTCTTAATGACATCACCATAAATAACCAGCACCCTTTACCATTGATAAATGTTTTGTTAGATCAGCTAGGTACTTCTATGGACTTTTCTAAATTGGACTTACGAGGAGCCTACAATCTGGTTCGCATTCGTGAGGCCGACGAATGGAAGACCGCTTTCAAGAGGCGGTACGGCCTTTATGAATATCTGGTGATGCCCTTTGGCCTCTGTAACGCTCCGGCCACATTTCAGTTTTTCATGAACGATATCTTCAGGGACATGATGGATTAATTCGTGGTGATCTACTTGGATGACATATTGATATATTCATCATCTTTCCAAGAACATGTTAAACATGTTTCTGCTGTCCTACAAAGGCTCAGAGAGACAAACTTTTTGTTAAAGCCGAGAAATGTGTCTTTCATACACAAGAAGTTAAATTCCTGGGTTACGACATTACCAATCATGGTGTTCGAATGAGCCGTTCCAAAGTGAAGGCCATATTGAATTGGCCCATTCCAAATAATGTCAAGTCACTACAGTCATTCCTCGGTTTTGCAAATATTTATGGCAGATTTATTCGTTCTTTCTCCAAAACAGTGGCCCCCTTGACTGTGTTAACTAGTTCCAAAGTATCATTCTGTTGGAACCAGAACACCCAAGCCTCTTTTGAGATGTTAAAGGAAGCATTTACTACTACACCTGTACTTCAACATCTTGATCCTGTTTGTCAGTTTATCATTGAAGCGGATGCTTCCAGTGTCGCTATAGGAACTGTACTATCGCAAGTTTGTGCAGAAACCAAGGAAGAGCATCCAAGTGCTTTTTTCTCCCGTAAGCTAACTTCATACGAACAGAACTATACCGTTACTGAGCAGGAATTGCTTGAGATCAAGGATGCTTTCCGAGAATGGTGACATCATCTTCTTGGGGCCAAACATCAGGTGTGGGTGTACTCTTATCATTGGAATCTTCAGGCATTCAAAACTAGGAAATGCCTTACGGCTCGACAGGCCAGATGGCATGTGTTTTTTGCTCAATACAATTTCCAGATTACTTATCGCCCTGCCAGACAACATGTCAAATCGGATGCTTTATCCCGCATCGGTGAGGAGTTGAAGGAAGAACCACCGGTGCAAAATATGTTGTTGGCAGACCATGTGATATGTAGTTGTTCTGCACAACCTTCCCTAAAATGTGAATTACAGGAATGGGTGAAACAAAATCCCCGATTGGTTCAGGAACTGAATCTAGACATACACAACGGTTTGCCTTTCACACAAGGGGTGCTTTATCTACCAACAGTTACCACCCCGAACAAGGCTCTCAGTTGGGGACACGATTCCTTGATGGCAGCCCATCCTGGACAGAAGAAGACCCTAGAGCTGCTCAAAAGATGGTGTTGGTGGCCTTCCATAACACGAGATGTTATAGATTATGTTTCAACATGTTTGTTATGCATCCAATGCAAAAACACTCCCGGCAAACCCGTGGATTTAATACAATCCTTACCTGTTCCTCACAAACCATGGGAGATGATATCGATGGATTTTGTGGTAGAACTCCCAAGAAATAATGGTTACAATACCATATGGGTGGTGGTGGACTACTTTACGAAATTGGCTCTTTTTGTTCCCTGTATTGGGTTACCAACAGCTGCTGTCCTAGCTGACCTATTCATCCGGCATATATTCCGGGTTTTTTGTCTACCTTCAGTGATAATTACCGACAGGGGCTCTCAATTTGCATCACGTTTTTGGAGAGCACTAACCTCAGCATTACTAATTGATGACAGGATGTCTAGTGCGTATCACCCCCAAACGGACGGACAGACTGAGAGGGTCAATAGCACTATGGAACAATACCTGCAGTGTTTGTGTCTGCTGTTCCAGTCAGACTGGGTCAATGTCCTGCCGGCAGCGGAGTTTGCCTACAATAATTCCTACCATAGTGCCATAGGTACTTCACCTTTCTATGCTCTGTATGGGCAACACCCGCAATCCATTCCTTTGAATTCCGGTTTGTCTATGGATACTCCTGCAGCAGTTTGTAATGTCAGAGATCTAAAGAGTCTACAGACGAAGGTGAAACAGCAATTGGAGCAGGCTAAAAAACGAGATAAGACCTATGCTGATGCTCATCGAGTCCCTGCACCAGTTTACAAAGCAGGCATGAAAGTATGGCTTTCTACTAAGAACTTGAGGATACCTGGCAAAAAGAAACTGTTGCCTAAATACATTGGGCCATATGAAGTGATCAACGTGATTAACCCGGCTGCTGTCTGTCTGGCATTGCCAAAACGATGGCGAGTGCATCCAGTATTTCACGTGTCACTCATCAAACCATGCTCCGATGCTACTAGATTGCCTATACGGCCAGTTGCTGTTTCTGTGAACGGTTCGGACGAATTCGAGGTACAAGAAATACTGGATATGAGACTACGTTCTGGTAGGCTGCATTATCTGGTGGACTGGAAAGGCTATGGTCCCGAAGATAGGTCCTGGGAACCTCTTTCCAATATCCATGCTCCTACTTTATTAAGAAAATTCCATTTGAAAAGGGGAGAGGCTGCTCTTTTGGGGGGTGGCACTGTCATGCATGCTGGACATAGTACCCCTGGACCTGGAACAACATCTTCACGCAGAACGAGTTATGCTCATAGAACTGCTAGACCGTTCTATTCTAAATGGAGATTGTTTGATGCACTGCCGGGAAAACGACGATTGCATTGTTCACGTCGTTAAATTCACGTGATTTAGGTTAGTCACGTGTGTTTTGGCAGTACGTTCATAATCAGCGTGAATACGTCGCTTGCTGATTCTGATTGAACCATTATGGCGTTTGGTAGCTGAAACCCTTGATCTGCGTCCTCGCATTTTCTTCAGTTACTTCCTTGGCTTCTTTGGCGTGTTTCCTTCCACCCGCGAATTCCTGGAGCTGCTGTCTGGAAGTTACAGGTTGGCCGCACTGTCTGCATGCTCTTCAGTCACGTGTATTCTGACACGCTGGTTCCTGATTTCTTCGTATGCTGCTTTCCTGACTACGTGAAGCTGGTCGCGTGGAAATCCCACCCGGATGCTGTTTCCAAGCGTGGCTGTCCTGGACTGCGTGTACTTTGTTCGTGGGTAATTCACACGCAGATTTTGGAACTCTTCAGGTACGGCTGCTCTGACTGCGTGTACTTCTGTTTGCTTATCGCACGCGAGCTTCTCTACTCTTTACACGCTGTGGTCCTAGTTGCGTATCCTTGTGTTGCGTGTCAATCCTCACGCTTGCAAGAGCGGCTGTCCCGGCTGCGTGAACTCTGTTGCGTGTAAACCCACATGCGGGCTTTTTCCTCACACTTGCAAGAGCGGCTGTCCTGGTTGCGTGAACTCTGTCGCGTGTAAACCCACACGCTGGCTTTTTCCTCACGCTTGCAAGAGCGGCTGTCCCGGCCGCGTGAACTCTGTCGCGTGTAATCTTGCACGCAGGCTTTTGAACTCTGTTGAACGTGTAATTCCACACGCATACTATTCTTTGCTTTGGAGTGAATCCCTGGCACCTGTGAGGAGATAACAGGTGGACTCGGTTCATCTTATTTCTGTTTCTACGTGGGAAAGGAAGTATTTCTTTTGAAGGTGATTGTGCACAGTACTTTGCACCCTATCCTGTGGTGCACCAACCCGGTTTCTAGCGTGAGCCTTGTGCCGTTCGGGATAAGTCTCCCTTACTAACCTTCCCTTCCTTTTCGTTGTTTCAACTTCTGGATTTCTTCAGAGACTTGGTGAAGACTTCAGTTCTAAGCCCACAGGTCAGTGTTGTTAACTAGTGATATTGCTGTTCTATAGTCAGTTGATTTGGGACAATTTCTTATGATACTTTATTTATCCTAGGCTAACTTCCTATAAAGCTCCCAGGCCCTTTCCAGTGATCCCTCTCTCTGCCTGTTTCTTCGGTCAGAGAGTGGTATCATTTGGAAGGTCTAATTTGACTTCACTACTATCAAGTCGTGTGAATAAGGATCCGGAAGAGCCCTACCAATTTTATCCTTTTTGGTTACCGTATCCTTTTCAAAAGATACCTTGGTGATTTATGACAGACGCTCCGCTCCAGGCCCCTTTAGTTGAAGCGTGATCTCTCTGCCTACCTGCCTTGGGACTGGGTGTTGTTGTCTTGGCTGAGATGAAGTTTTCTCCTACAACTGCACTGACAGTGATGTATATCTATCATACTTGTCCTCGTTTATGTATCCATGTATAACCAGTTGCATTTATTTGATAGTTATCAGTATGCTTATGAAGTGTGAGTAAAGGGCCTGTAAAGAGCCAAATATTTTCTAACTAATGGTCTGAGTGTGCATTATTGCCTTCCTGCGTACAAGAACTTTTAGTCTGTGTAATTGGGTGAGTAATTCTAAGTGCATTACACACGTCTGAAAAGAAGAACAAGTAGCTATTTCCCATTTGAGAAACGTACCCCAAATACTGGGAGAGAGCAAGAGGTTCTCTTGTCTAATGGGAACTAGCCTGCTCACAGTGAAGCAGCTATTTCCCATTTGTGAAAATGACCTCCAACTACAGGAAACCTAGAGGTGCCCTAACCCCAGGAGAACAAGAGGTCCTCTCGTCTGATGGGAACTAACCTCGACACAATGAAGCAGTTGCTTCCCATTTGAGAAACTGACCCATAAACAACTCCTTTAAAAGTCTTCCTCAATTGATTCAGGGGAAGGGAATTAAACCCTGGACGCAAGGATTGCTTTGTGGGAATTATACATTTTAACTTTTTCACATTTTTTCATTGAATTGACAGCAGAAACATTTACCTTATGCACTTTGATTGTATATGTTTGTGTGAAGATCAGATAAATTTGGACACAAGTTCCTCTTTTTTAATTTTTTGTTTGCTCAGTAGGGATATTTTCATTATGATAGGGACAGACAGGCGTTTATCTGAAAACTACACCTTTGTGTCTGTCTCTCATTTCTGACCTCTCACACTAAGCACACCTCTTACAGTGTGATCGGTCTCAGTGGGTTGTCATGTGGTCAGCCCTTCATTCTAAGGGTTCTAGGTGCTTCCTATTTCCAGAATCGGTGTCAGCAAGATGCCTGGTTTCCGTAGTAACAGCCCTGCCTTACTTGAGCTCTTTTTCATTGTCTTCATTGAGGAGGTGTAGGAAAGGAATGTTATCACAAGTATGACACTGACACAATGGGTACAGTGTGTAAAACCTTTATTGAAATTTTTGGGGCTGGGGAAACTCCTGCTTTTCCCTATAACTAAGATGGGAGTAGTCCCGACCATCAAATAATAAATAACGCACTCCTAGTGGAGTCTGTCAAATCAAAATGTCCTATGCTAACAAAACCTAATGCCTGCCCCATCTCTTGTACAAAAAGTGTAAAAAGGAGAAATGTATGCAAAAGGGAAAGTCAGTGTTCAAAAGAATAAATGTGGTTATCCAGCTCTCTTCCCCATGTTAGACCTCACAGAGTAAGGTTGTCCCTGTAGGCATGCTGACAAACTCTGGCTCGGCTTCAAACACAGTAAACAGTTCCAAAACGTGGATCCAAGCCCACCTGGCCTTCCACATTAAAGTCTCTCTTCCTGACTTCCAAAATTAAAGTTTCAACCAAAAAGTTCACAAAGGTCCCCCTTTGTTGGGCTCAGAACTTTTACCACAGTTCACATAGGCCCCCCTCTGTCATGCGCAGACCTCTCATGATAAAGTTCAACACAAATTTGCAAGGGAGCTCCCTTCCCCAAGCTTATTATACTTTGTGTCTCCCTCAGTCAGGCTCAGACCACTTTCGGATGTCGAAGACTTTCGACTGTGCGTGGCTTTCTTTACAGACCACCGCAGTACCACTTTGACTCAAATTTCACGGTTTAACTTTCACTCTTCCCTTCCCTAGGAATTGATCTTCTTTATTTCACTTTTACTGTTCATTCGCTTTATCGCTTCAAACAATGTGTAACGCTCACCTTGGCTCTGCAGGGGCACCTGGGAACCTCTTCTTGGATGCACTGGTAGGGCTGGACTTCTAGGGTGTGTTTTCTGAAAGGGAATGCACCAGGATGTTAACAAAGGGATGTGTATGAATGAACCACCATCCACCCTGTACCTCCCAACCCCCCACCCTCTGAGGCCCTTTCTCTCACCTGCTTTAGGAATATATGGAGCTCTCCATCCTGTTAATCTTAACAGGGGTGCTTTTGATGTAATCAGTTGCGTCACTGGCTTTTGGAGTACCACCCAGACCTGCTGTGGCAAGAAAGTCTTTGCGTGCATATCCCCTTGGGTTGGTATGCACACGTGGCAATACTTCTTGTGCGTGTGCTTAAGTGCTGCGGCCTTGTCTGCGCCTTTGATTGCCTTAATTGGCCTCAGTACTCTTATCTTGACGCGCTAAGTCAAAGGCATCTTGTTGTCTTGTATTTCAATGTTCTAGCCGCTTTTGAAGCGCTTTACTAATGTTCTTGTTGTTTGAAAGCGCTTTATAATGCCCTTGGTTCGAGCGCTTTATAATGTCCTTGGTTCGAACATTTTATAAATGTTCTATTGCCCTCCTTGCTGAAGCGCTTTATGAATGTCCTTGTTGCCTTCCATTGAAGCGCTTTCTAATGTCTTTGTTGCCTTTTGTTGAAGCACTTTGTAATGTCCTTATTTGAGAGCCGCTATGCAGCCGCGGTATTCCTTCCGCACAAACCTCTTTCTTGTTTTCTTCCTAGAAGCTACTGATCCGTGAAGCCGTGAAGAAACCAGTAACGCAGCGTGAAGATGGCTGGAAGCAGCTGGTTACTGAAACGAAGATACGTGGAGCCGGAGATTCCTGGAAGCTGCTGCGTCTATCGGAGTGGAACGCGTGAAGTTGGACGTCGCTGCAGAGATGATCAGGATTCAATCAGATAAGCAGAGCTGGGGTCGTAGGGTCTGTGATCAGGAATGCCTTTAATCAGATATGCTCTTCTTTTTGCAGGATTGGTGCCGGGAGCGTCACGCTGCATTAGCAGAACGACGCAAAGCAAAGGAGCTGGACCTGGGTAGGGCCTTAAATAGTCAGCCACACCCAGCCACGCCCCAAAAGACTGGCCTGCTGCCTCCATGTTAGGGGAACCCAGAAATGATAGCAGGAATGGCTGCCCTGAGGTTAAAAAAGAGTCCCTCATTAACCCTTGACTGCCTGTTCTCCATTAACCCATGAAACCACTGCTTTCATTAGGTGCATGGCACCAATCACGCCATGCCTGCACCCACATTGTCCCTGCTTGTGACTCAATCCAGGGCCCCCTGTGTTTAAGAGGTCTTCGTGTGTATGCCTGCTTTGACACTAGTACAGTAGAGTTGGGGCAGGGAACCATGGTCGTGACAGCACTCCCCCCCAAGGCCCCTCTTAAGGATGAACCTGGTACCCCGGGACCGGGCTTAGTCGGGTAGTTGTTATGGAACCTTTTGACCAATCGGGGTGCATGAACATGATCACTAGGTTCCCATGATCTTGTGGGCCATACTCTTTCCATTCAATTAAGTAATACAGCTTGGACCGTATCATCTTTGAATCCAATACCGCCTTCACTTCATAATCAGGTTCCTCATCTATGAGTACTGGGGCAGGATGGTTCATTAGACGAGTTTTTGGTCGTACAGGTTTCAGGAGCGAGACGTGGAATACAGGGTGAATGCGCATGCTAAAAGGTAGATCCAGTTTCATGGCGACTGGATTTACAATTGTCTTGATGGTAAATGGGGCTAGATACCTGGGGCAAAATGCTTTTGGTCCTTTTGTAGGTACGTGTTTAGAGGCAAGCCACACAGCATCTCCAACTTTGTATGTAGGGACTTCCTGGTGGTGTTGGTCCGCAAACATCTTCTGTCTTTCCTTTGCAAGAACAAGTTGCTCGGAGGCTTCTTTGAGAGCCTTACTGATTCTGGTATGCAAAGACTTCACGGCAGGCATTTCCAATTCTTCTGAGACATCAAAGTCGGAGGTCCGTGGATGTTGACCATACATGATGTAAAACGGGGTTTCACCAGCCGCTGTGTGCTGTGAATTATTGTATGCGTATTCCGCAATCCATAACATCTCCTTCCAAGTCCCTTCAGATTGGTGAAGCAGACATCTTAGGTACTGTTCGAGTGTCTGATTTGTCCGTTCGGTCTGACCATCTGTTTGAGGGTGATGGCTGGTGGATAGTCTTACATATATTGGCAACAAGGCACAACACGTTTTCCAGAACTTGGATATAAACTGACTCCCTCAATCGGATACCAGAACTGATGGTTGCCCATGTAGCCGAACAATTTGTTCCAAGATAACCTTTGCCAAAGTGGATGCCGTAGACAGACCTTTCAGAGCGATGAAGTGTGCCATCTTTGAGAATGCGTCCACAACTACCAGAATGGTGCTGTAACCATTGCAGGGGCGTAGTTCGGTGATGAAGTCTAGACTCAACGTATGCCAAGGACCAGGGGGTACCGTTAGTGGATGCAGTAACCCCACGGGTTTCTGTTTCATGCTTTTGTTTTGTGCGCAAGTTCTGCATGCTAATACATATTGGGTAACATCCTTTCGCCAAGTTGGCCACCAGTAGTTTTGTTTAACCTTAGTCAATGTTTTGGTTAACCCTGGATGGCCTTCCAATAACGAGTCATGGTAATTTGCAATGATTTGTTCCTGGTGGTATTTCAGTGGCAGATAGAGATGTCCCATGTGGAATGCCAGCCCATCCGTGACTGTGTGCTTGCTCTCAGTCGAGACCCATAGTCGCAGATCCTTAGCGCTCAGCTGATTTCGTATTTCAGTCCTCAACTCATCTGATGGTGATGTGGTTGTAACACCCAAAACCTTGTCGTTGGGTATAATGGCAATTGGTTCGGGTGCTATATATGGGTCAACCCCCTCCCCCAGACGAGATAGCGCATCCGCTTTACCATTGCGCACGCCCGGCCTGAAGGTGATGACATAATCATATTCTACAAAGAACAGTGCCCATCGTAACTGGCGTGACAACTGAGCTTTAGCAGACCGTAGGTACTGCAAGTTGCGATGGTCAGTGATGACCGTGACTGTATGTCTGGCCCCTAAGAGGTAATGCCTCCATTCCTTGAAGGCTGCCTTGATGGTGAGGAGTTCTTTATCTGTGATGGCGTAGTTTCTTTCAGCGGGGGACAGTTTTTTTGACCAGAATGCAACAGGGTGCAAGTGTCCGGTTTGAGGATTTCTCTGTGCGAGAACAGCTCCCATGGCAATATTGGAGGCATCAGTCTCAACAATAAATGGGAGATCCGGTTTCGGATGCTGTAAGATTGGTGCAGAGGTAAAGAGGTGTTTTAAGTCTTGAAAGTCTTCTTCGGCTTCACTGAACCAAACAAACCGTTGGTTTTTTCGTAGTAAGGTCGTAATGGGATGCACTATTCGTAAAAAACCAGGGATGAAGCGGCGGTAAAAATTTGCAAAGCCTAAGAAGCTCTGGATCCCTTTTACTGATGTTGGTGAGGGCCATATGAGTATTGTATCAACCTTGCGATTGTCCATCCAGATGCCCTGGGGAGAAAGGACAAACCCCAGAAACTCCACTTCACTACCTTGGAAGGAGCATTTTTCCAGCTTGGAATATAACCGATGCCTACGTAGTCTCTCTAGTACCGCCTGGACATGCTTAATGTGTTCCTCTTCTGTGGTGGAGTAGACCAGAATATCATCAATGTAGACAATGGCGCAAATGTCCAATAGATCTCTCAGAACATCGTTTGTGAAACTTTGGAATGCAGCCGGGGCATTGCAAAGACCGAAAGGCATCACCTGATACTCGTAGAGGCCATACTTTGTTCTGAATGCCGTTTTCCATTTGTCTCCGCTCTTAATTCTTACCAGGTGGTAGGCCCCCCTAAGGTCCAGCTTGGTGTAAATTTGGGCATTTTATACCTGGTCTAGTAGTTCTGGTATCAGAGGTAATGGGTACCTGTTCTTTACTGTTATCTGGTTCAAGGACCTGTAATCAATGCAGGCTCTAAGGTCCCCCTCCTTCTTTGGAATGAAGAAGAGGGGAGAGGCTGCTGGGGACCTAGATGGTCGAATGAACCCGTTGGTCAAATATTGGTTGAGATACTTTTTCAGATGCTGGTTTTTCTGTTCAGTTAACGCGTAGATACAGCTATAAGGGACTTGAGCACTTGGGACGAGGTCGATTTGACAATCATATGCTCTGTGCGGAGGTAGGGTTTCCACCATCTCTTTCTGGAAGACGTCTTGATAGGCTAAATAAGCAGGAGGTAACACCCCCATTAGCCCTAATGTTAAACCACTATTTTGAATTACTTGAACGGGTTCCACTGGACAGGATGGTTCTTCCGAATAGCAGGAATGGATACAATCCTCGGAGAAGGACAGTTCTGTAGTGCGCCAATTGATGCGTGGATTGTGAGCCTCCAACCAAGGCATCCCCAGGATCAGTTGAAACTGTGGCGCACTTATCAAGTCGAAGGTGATGCCTTCCCTATGGCCATCTTGGCAAAGGAGTGTCACAACGTTGGTGGTGTGGGTTACTGGTCCAGAAGACAATTGAGTGCCATTGACGGTTGTGATGTTCTCCGTGGCAGCTTTTGGAAAAATGGGTAGGCTAATCCGCACCGCCAGGTTTTGGTCCATGTAATTACCCATGGCTCTGCTGGCTATGAAGGATTCTAGAGCGTGTGTTTTAGACGGCTGTTGTTGGTTAATTAGAACTACTGGCATGGCGAAGTGTGAGGTCTGTGATTCCTTCTCCTTGCTCGACAAACGGACACCTACGCTTGTCGGGCGTTGGAGTTTTCCGAGTCAATGTTGGTGTCATGCATGCTGGACGTGGTTCTACCTCTTACGCTCATAGAACAGCTAGACTGTTCTATTCCAAATGGCAGTTGTTCGATTCATTGCCGGAAAAGCGACGTCTGCACTTTTCACGTCGCTAAATTCATGTGAATTCTGCTTCGTCACGTGATCTACGGCATTACGTATATAAGTAGCGTGGAAACTTCACTCGCTGCTTCTGATCGAATCATTTGGCGTTGTGTAGCTGAACCTCCGATCTGCGTCCTTGCAGTTTTCCTCAGCTGCTTCTTGGGCCTTCTATAGTGTGTTTTCCTCCACACGCTGATTCCTGGAGCTGTTTGTTCGCGTGTAATTCCACACGCGCACGTTGTCTTCAAACGCGGCTGTCCTGGGCTGCGTGTATCCTGTTAGCGTGCAAATCCACAAGCGCACGTTGTCTTCAAGCGCGGCTGGCCTGGGCTGCGTGAATCCTGTTCGCGTGTAATTCCACACGCGCACACGTTGCCTTCAAACGCTGCTGTCCGGGGCTGCGTTTTTCCTGTTAACGTGCAAATCCACAAGCGCACGTTGTCTTCAAGAGCGGCGGACCTGGACTGCGTGAATCCTGTTCGCGTGCAATTCCACACGCGCACGTTGTCTTCAAACGCGGCTGTCCTGGGCTGCGTGTATCCTGTCAGCGTGCAAATCCACAAGCGCACGTTATCTTCAAGCGCGACGGACCTGGGCTGCGTGAATCCTGTTCACGTGTAATTCCACACGCGCACGCTGTCTTCAAGCGCGGTTGTTCAGGACTGCGTGTATCCTGTTCGCGTGCAAATCCACAAGCGCACGCTGTCTTCAAGCGCGGCTGGCCTGGACTGCGTGAATCCTGTTCGCGTGTAATTCCACACGCACATGTTGTCTTGAAGCGCGGCTGGCCTGGGCTGCGTGAATCCTGTTCGCGTGCAATTCCACAAGCACACGCTGTCTTCAAGCGCGGCTGGCCTGGATTGCGTGAATCCTATTCGCGTGTAATTCCACACGCGCACACTATTTTCTTCGCGGCTGTTCAGAACCGCGTGTACTTTGTTTATTCCACAAAAGGGCGCTATTTCCGACTCCTGCATCTGTGATATTAACAGGTGGATTTATTCATTTCTATACTTTTCTCTACGTGGGAAGGAAGCTTTTCAAGGACTGTTGGAAGGTGACAGTGAACAGTACTTTGGACGCTATCCTGTGGTGCAGCAACCCGGTATCTAGCGTGAGCCTCGTGCCGTTCGGGATAAGTCTCCCTTACTAATCTTCCCTTCCTTGTCGTTTGTTCCAATTCCGGATTTTCCTCAAGAGACTTCTGCTGGATTCTTCTACACCAGTCATAAGGTCAGTGTGTGAATTAATGCCAAATACTGTTCTATCATAGAGAGTCGATTTGGGGCAGTTTCTTATGATACTTTATTTTGTTCTAGGCTGACTTCCTATACTTTACCCACGCCCTTTCCAGTGATCCATCTCTCTGCCTGTTTCATCAGTCAGAGAGTCGTATCATTTGGAAGGTCTAAACTTGACTTCACAACTATCAAATCGTGTGAACAGGGATCCGGAAGACCCTACTGTAACGCTCACCTGATTTTCGCAGAGGCGCCGGTCTTGACTGGGCGACTACCGTATCTTCAAAGGTGATGTGCAGCACCCGATTGGCTCTTTGGGCTGGACCTCTGTGCCCTGTATGCCTGACGTGCAGAGTAAGATGTCTTAGGTAAGTGAATGCCAAGCTCTCCATCTGCCTCGGGGCAGGGTGCTGTAGCCAGTTTCTTCACTGGATAGGTAGCGCAGGCCTCTTGACTTCAGAGGACTGCTGTCCGTCGTTTACTGCACGAACGGTAAGTTTCGAGTAACTCAAATGTCTTTAAAGTCTTTAATAATGATGTCTCTTGTTTTGCAGGGTTCCGGCGATGGCGGATGACGGGCTGAAGTGAGTTGAAGATGGAGCCCGTGTGATGAATAGAAGCGCCTGGAAGCACGTAAGTAAGCGCTTGTTGCCAGCTTCACAAAGCGCTCTAACTGTCTTTTTATTTTGCAGGTACAAGTTCGGAGCGGCTGCAGGGTGCCGGGATACCCACTGGGTTAGATGTGGAAAGGAGTAATGGCACGTGAGTATTAAAGTTCCCCAATGTCTTTAAACGCACCTTGTTTTGTCCTTCAGATGCGAGATGCAGCGCCGACGGCCTCCGGAGCGTGCGAAGAGTTGGTAAGCTTTTGTCTTTCAGATGCCGGAATGCAGTGTGAAGACCTCCGGAGCGCACAAGGAGTAGGTAAGCCTTTGCCTTTCAGATGCCGGAATGCTAACCTGTTCTTTCTTGTCTTTATAGGTGTTGCTGAAGACTGGATTCAGGATGGTAAGCCTTTTTCCTTAGGCCCAGGACCGGATGCAGAAGACACGATGAGCGTTCTGCTGCAGAGGGTGCAGAATAACGCAAAGCAAGATTCATCCACCGGGTGTGGTTTAAATAGCCTCCTGTAGTGCTTAGGTGTCTCCTTCCACAGCCACGCCTAAGTAAGAAAAGAGTTCCTGGTAAAAAAAGAGTTCCTGCCTTCCAGAAGAGTTCCAGTGTTCTGAATCTAGGGAGTGGCTCCAGCCCCACCCAACAGGAAAAGTAGTTCCAAACAGAAGAGGATCAGAGGCTCAACTGGCAGGCAAGTAAGCAGCATGGTCTGCTGCAGGTAAGTCCACCCAAGCATTATGAGCCCGGCGCTTCCAGCGCTGGGACTGGGCATATTTATGAGCCTGGTGCCAATGGCGCCAGGACTGGGTCCAAAAGGTCCCAATTGGGACTGGTTGGCACTCGGAACCTGGGTTATGGATCTGCTTCCAAGGGAGTTGGGAAAACCCTGACCTTTTGGAAGCAGAGATCATGACAGTACCCCCCCTCAAGGCCCCTCCCAAACCGGGCTTCTCCGGGGGTTTTGGCTTGTCAGGAAATGTTCGGTGAAATCTTTTGATTAGGCGAGGAGCGTGGACATATTCAGCAGGTTCCCAGGATCTCTCTTGGGGGCCGTAGCCTTTCCAGTCAATTAGGTAGAATAGTTTAGATTTGGAGATCTTGGAGTCCAGAATGCTTTTGACTTCAAACTCGAGTTCTCCATCAACTAGGATAGGTTTTGGAGATTTGGTTAGTCGGGTTTGAGGTTGCACGGGTTTTAATAGAGAGACGTGGAAGACCGGATGTATCTTCATGTGCGGGGGCAAGTCCAACTTGACCGCTACTGGGTTTACTATGGTAGTGATGGAATAGGGACCAAGGTATCTTGGGTTGAATGTGCGTGGCCCTTTTAGAGATAGATATCTGGTGGATAACCAGACTTGATCCCCTACTTGATAGTGAGGGGCTTCCTTCCGATGTTGATCTGCTCCTTTCTTGTATTGTTCTTTAGCCCTTTGAAGGTGAAAAACAGCTTCCTTAAAGGCTTGGGTGATTGTAGAATGCAGGTAGTCTACTGCTGGTGTTTCAAGATCTTGGAGGGGATCCAACTCCGAGGTTCGAGGGTGACTGCCGTACAAAAGAAAAAACGGGGTTTTCCCAGTTCCCGAATGGACAGAGTTATTGTAGGCATACTCGGCTATCCAAAGGATATCTTTCCAAGTTTTTTCAGTTTGTTGCAGCATGCAGCGTAAATACTGTTCCAGAGTTTGATTGGTCCTCTCGGTTTGTCCGTCGGTCTGAGGGTGGTGACTGGTCGATAGTCTCACATCAATTTGAGCCGACCGACAGCAACTTCGCCAAAAATGAGAAATAAATTGACTACCTCGATCCGAAATTAGAACCGAAGGAAAACCGTGCAGTCGGACGATGTTTTCGAGAAATTCTCGGGCCAGAGTTGCTGCTGTTGGCAAGCCTTTGAGCGGAATGAAATGCGCCATCTTGGAGAATAAGTCCACGATTACTAGAATCGTATTGTATCCGGAGCATGGAGGTAGATCGGTGATGAAGTCCATAGAAAGCGTATGCCAAGGGCGAGGTGGGATGTCAATAGGGCGTAAGAGGCCTGCTGGTCTTTCCTTTTGACTCTTGTTTTGGGCGCATACTCCACAGGACATTATAAAGTCTCTGATATCTTTTTTCCAAGACGGCCACCAGAAGTAGCGCTTGATCTTTTCTGAGGTCTTGGCTATACCGGGATGACCTTCCATTAAAGAGTCGTGATAACAAGAGATTACTTTTTTCTGTAAATCTGTGCTGGGTAGGTATAATTGTTCTTGGAAATACAATAAGTTGTCCTTTACTGCAAAGTCCTTTCCCTGCAGATGCCAATTCTGTATGTCTGCTGGAGTTACAAGTTGCCTGGCTTTATCCTTAACTTCCTCTATGGATTCTGTGGTGATTACACCCAGAATTCTTTGTTCGGGAATGATTGGTACAGGTTTAGGGTTGATCAAGTGTTCTTCCACTCCCATCCGAGAAAGGGCATCGGCTTTACCGTTCTTGGTACCAGGTCGATAGGTAATTATGAAGTCAAACTCGGCAAAGAATAATGCCCAACGGAGTTGTCTAGAGGATTGGGCTTTTGCGGTTTTCAAATATTGCAGGTTTCGGTGATCTGTAATCACAGTAACGGTGTGTCGGGCCCCCAGCAGATAATGCCGCCAAGCCTTAAAGGCAGACTTGATAGCCAGAAGTTCCTTGTCAGTAATCGTGTAATTGACTTCAGGAGGCGAGAATTTGCGGGACCAAAATGCCACGGGATGCAACTGATTGGTTACCGGGTCCTTTTGTGATAGAACTGCCCCCATGGCAAGGCTTGAAGCATCAGTTTCCACGATATAGGGGAGTTCGGGCGAGGGTGTTTTAAGATTGGTGCAGAGATAAATTTAGTCTTCAAATCCTGGAAAGCTTGTTCCGCCTCGGTAGACCATTCAAAACATTTGTTTTTCTTTAACAAGGCAGTGATGGGCTGGACTATTCGAGAGAACTCGGGGATAAACCTGCGGTAAAAGTTAGCGAAGCCTAACATGCTTTGCACACCTTTTACGGAGGATGGTGATGGCCATTTGAGAACTGCATCGACCTTCTTTGAATCCATACGCACTCCGCCAGGTGATAATATGAATCCCAAGAATTCAACTTCAGTCACGTTGAAAACACATTTTTCCAACTTAGCGAAAAGTTTGTGTTGACGCAATCTTTCGAGGACCATTTTCACGTGTTTCCGATGTTCAGATTCTGATGAAGAATAAACGAGAATGTCGTCGATGTAAACAACAACACACACATCTATGAGCTCTCTGAGGACATCGTTCATAAAATATTGAAAGGCGGCCGGGGCATTGCAAAGTCCGAAGGGCATGACCTGATATTCAAATAGCCCATACTTGGTGCGGAAGGCCGTCTTCCATTCATCGCCCTCTTTTACTCGTACCAAGTGGTAAGCTCCTCTAAGATCCAGCTTTGTATATATGCATGCTTTTCTGACTTGGTCCAGGAGTTCAGGGATCAAAGGTAACGGATATCTATTCTTAACGGTGATCTGGTTCAGGGAGCGATAATCGATACAAGTTCTAAGGTCTCCTTCCTTTTTTGGAACGAAGAACAAAGCTGAAGAGGCAGGGGACTTGGAGGGACGAATAAACCCATTTGCCAGGTATTGATCCAGGTATTGTCGAAGGTGAAGGTTCTCAGGCTCGGTGAGGGCATAAATTCTACTACAAGGAGGAGTAGATCCAGGTATCAGGTCTATCTGGCAGTCATAAGACCTATGAGGAGGTAGAGAGTTAGCCTGCTCCTTCCGGAAAACATCTTGGTATTCTAGGTATTCGGGAGGTAACTGGGGAGTCTCTGAAGAAATTGCTGCCAGTGCAACACCAGGTGGAGGGTGACACGTAGAGACACATTCTGGAAACTGGACCGTTCTTGCTCGCCAATCGATCAGAGGATTGTGTTTCTCTAACCAAGGTATTCCTAGAATAATCTGGAACTGAGGGGCCTTGATCACATCGAACACGATCTTCTCATGGTGTCCATCTTGACTTACTAGCGTCACCTCTTGAGTGGTGTGCGTTGCTGGCCCGGAGGCTATCTCCGTACCATCCACCGTAGTAATGACGTCCTTTACAGCCTTGGGACAAAGAGTTAGATTCATCCTCAAAACCATTTCATGATCCACATAATTGCCGATGGCACCGCTGTCGACGTAAGCTTCAATTGCATGTAATCGACCCGGATTATCAGGGCTAATGAGGACCATAGGTATCACGAAATGCGAGGTCATGGAACTGGTTTTCACGCTCGGCAAGAGGACCTCTATTCTTGTCGGGCGAGGTCGTTTCCCTGCTCAGAGTTTGTAACTGTGGTAACTGCAGCTCCAACTGCCTTCTTGGCAGGTTTCACCGGACAGTCTCGAAGAAAGTGCCCTGAGTTTCCGCAATATAGGCATAATTGCAACTGTTTTCTCCTTTCCCGCTCCCTTTGTGTTAGAGGACCTTTCAGACCCCCTATTTGCATGGGTTCCCCGGAGTCTACTCCTTTGGAAGGAGTTGGCGGTTTGGAAAATACTCGAGCATCAAACTTGGAACGATCGGCCTTCCTGTTCTGCAGTCTGTGATCTATTTGAACGACCAAGTCTATATAATCCGAACAGTCTTGTGGGGGATTCACTACTTGGGCTAAAACATCTTTGAGCTCTCCACGTAGACCTCTATAAAACAGCGTAATCCTTTTGTCCTCAGGCCATTGAGTTTCCACTATTAGTCTATTGAAAGATGCAATATAAGCCAAAAGGTCTTGATTACCCTGTCGCAACGAAAGAAGCTCATTGTCCAAGGCCTGCCCCTGTGCATGTCTTGCGAACAGTTTTTCCATACTAAGCTGAAAGGCTTGAAAATCATGGAGAACCGGATCATCTTGATTAACTAGAGGGATCGACCAGTCTGCCGCATTGCCACTAAGGTACGAAAGTACAAAAGCTACTTTAGCTTGATCAGTTGGAAAGGCTGCTGGCCGGCATAAGAAGTGCAACCGGCACTGATTGATAAATACCGCAAACCTCTTTGGGTCACCAGAAAATCGTTCGGGCGGAGCCAGAGGTACATTCCCAGGTAGGTTGATCTGCACTGGATTCATAGAGGATGTTGAAGGAAGATTTGCCCCTGATGCGGGTAGCGGGGTCTGTCCGGCTTGTGACTGTAGCAATTGTCTAGCAAGATCATCTGTTCTCTCCTTGGAAATAATTAGTTCCCTTCTTAGAGCGTTCGTTTCCTGGCGAGCTGCATGCACTTCTGCCCTTAGTTCCCCAAGTAACCGGGCTAGGTGGTCAGTATCCGAGGTTTCCATAGCGCCTGGGCGAGAGTTTTGCGGTAGGCTTTGCGTTCTGTAACGCTCACCTGATTCTCGCAGAGGCGCCGGTCTTGACTGGGCGACTACCGTATCTTCAAAGGTGATGTGCAGCACCCGATTGGCTCTTTGGGCTGGACCTCTGTGCCCTGTATGCCTGACGTGCAGAGTAAGATGTCTTAGGTAAGTGAATGCCGAGCTCTCCATCTGCCTCGGGGCAGGGTGCTGTAGCCAGTTTCTTCACTGGATAGGTAGCGCAGGCCTCTTGACTTCAGAGGACTGCTGTCCGTCGTTTACTGCACGAACGGTAAGTTTCGAGTAACTCAAATGTCTTTAAAGTCTTTAATAATGATGTCTCTTGTTTTGCAGGGTTCCGGCGATGGCGGATGACGGGCTGAAGTGAGTTGAAGATGGAGCCCGTGTGATGAATAGAAGCGCCTGGAAGCACGTAAGTAAGCGCTTGTTGCCAGCTTCACAAAGCGCTCTAACTGTCTTTTTATTTTGCAGGTACAAGTTCGGAGCGGCTGCAGGGTGCCGGGATACCCACTGGGTTAGATGTGGAAAGGAGTAATGGCACGTGAGTATTAAAGTTCCCCAATGTCTTTAAACGCACCTTGTTTTGTCCTTCAGATGCGAGATGCAGCGCCGACGGCCTCCGGAGCGTGCAAAGAGTTGGTAAGCTTTTGTCTTTCAGATGCCGGAATGCAGTGTGAAGACCTCCGGAGCGCACAAGGAGTAGGTAAGCCTTTGCCTTTCAGATGCCGGAATGCTAACCTGTTCTTTCCTGTCTTTATAGGTGTTGCTGAAGACTGGATTCAGGATGGTAAGCCTTTTTCCTTAGGCCCAGGACCGGATGCAGAAGACACGATGAGCGTTCTGCTGCAGAGGGTGCAGAATAACGCAAAGCAAGATTCATCCACCGGGTGTGGTTTAAATAGCCTCCTGTAGTGCTTAGTTGTCTCCTTCCACAGCCACGCCTAAGTAAGAAAAGAGTTCCTGGTAAAAAAAGAGTTCCTGCCTTCCAGAAGAGTTCCAGTGTTCTGAATCTAGGGAGTGGCTCCAGCCCCACCCAACAGGAAAAGTAGTTCCAAACAGAAGAGGATCAGAGGCTCAACTGGCAGGCAAGTAAGCAGCATGGTCTGCTGCAGGTAAGTCCACCCAAGCATTATGAGCCCGGCGCTTCCAGCGCTGGGACTGGGCATATTTATGAGCCTGGTGCCAATGGCGCCAGGACTGGGTCCAAAAGGTCCCAATTGGGACTGGTTGGCACTCGGAACCTGGGTTATGGATCTGCTTCCAAGGGAGTTGGGAAAACCCTGACCTTTTGGAAGCAGAGATCATGACACCTACTATCTGTATCCTTTTGAGTACCGTATCCTTTTCAGTCAATACTTTGGTGCTTTATGACAGAATCAGAAGCCATGGAGGGTACGGATCCTTTAACTGTTTTGACTCAGTTGATCAGCGATTTGAGAAATGAAATGGTTACGGCACAGGACATGTTACAGCACCGTATGGACGTTATGCAAGACGCCATGCACGCTAGTCCTCAGGGAGCACAGATTCCGATGGCCACTGCATCTGGATCTGGGACTATGACATCCCCACAGGAAACTATTAATGTGGTTATGCCCACTCAGTTTCCCTTGGCTCCTCCGGAACGGTTCACAGGTGACCCCAAAACCTATAGAACCTTCGCTAATCAGTGCCGACTCCATTTTCTTTGCCGTCCTACATCATTCCCTGACCTAACCACAAAAGCAGCATTTGTGCTTTCCCATTTAGGGGGTACAGCTGCTGCTTGGGCTAACCCTTTGTTGGAATCAAATAGCCCTTTGTTATACGACTGTGATGATCTTTTGGCTGTTATGAGTAAAGTCTTTGACATGCGTTATGCTACTCAAGCTATGGATCTGGAGTTACTTAATCTACAACAATCGACCTCTTTTGCCTTACATTGCCCGATTCAATGAACTAACAGCCGAAACTCAATGGCCTGAAGGCAAGAAAACGGCTGTTTTCTACAAGGGTCTTTCAGAAGAACTGAAAGATGCCTTATCCATGGTTCCGGTGGTTCCTACGGGATTCATAGAGTTGCTCGATTTGGTTCTACAAATCGATGCCCGAAGAAATGCTCGGAAAGGAGAGAAAAAAACATTCTTACAAGCATCGGTTTGTTCGGTGGCACCGGCAGTTCCCTCGAACGACCCTGAACCAATGCAGATTGGCGCTGTGAGAGGTCGGTTGTCCAATGCAAAAAGAGAGAACCGAAGAAAGAACAATTTATGTATGTATTGCGGTTCATCCGAGCATTTATTAGCGACATGTCCTAAGAAACCAGTCAAGCGTTCGGGAAACGCCAAAACTCGACAGTAGCAGGAGTCCCTGTGTCGAGTGTTTTATCGGACTCCAGTACCATTCCTAATCACGCACCTATAGCTGTCGAGGTGACGTTACGTTGTGATGACCAAGAATTGGTTTCCAAGGCCATGATTGATTCCGGAGCCACTAACAATTACATAGACATCACATATGCCAGGAATTGTTCCATACCCCTTGTAAACAAGAACAAACCTGAAACGGTTAATACCGTGGAGGGATCTGTTTTGACTTCTGGTATGGTAACCCAGGAGACAGTACCTGTTCAGATGACATTATCTAATAGTCATTCGGAAGAAATCGTCTTCGATGTCATAGCTGCTCCGCAGTACAAAATAATACTTGGTCTTGCCTGGTTGACCCTTCATAATCCCGCTATTGACTGGGTTTCGGGATTGCTCCAGTATCCTTCAATTTATTGCAATGAACATTGCTTTACCAGTCAGGAGGTGTCAAACAATTCACATATATTGGCCTCTATGGGGGGAGCTTCAACTATTAGTGTGGTACATCAAAGCGATACAACCATACCATGCGTATACACTGAGTACGCTGATGTTTTTGATAACGGCCAGGCAGAACAACTGCCTCCACATCGACAGTATGACTGTCCGATTGAACTGATTCCTGGAGCTAAAATTCCTACAGGTCGTGTATATTCATTGACTCCAAAAGAAGACGTTGTGTTGAAAGAATACATCGATAAAGCTCTAGCGATGGGATTCATACGGCCATCGCAATCGCCTGCTGCGTCTCCTCTATTCTTTGTTCCGGAGAAAGAGGGAGATCTAAGGCCTTGCATTGTTTACAGGGCACTTAACGACATCACCATAAAAAATCAGTATCCTTTACCGCTGATAAACTTTCTATTGGATCAATTAGGTACTTCCAGGTACTTCACTAACTTGGACTTGCGAGGAGCATACA
Organism: Ambystoma mexicanum; assembly: GCF_040938575.1. Lineage (NCBI taxonomy): Eukaryota > Metazoa > Chordata > Amphibia > Caudata > Ambystomatidae > Ambystoma > Ambystoma mexicanum. The sequence continues at coordinate 1,261,331,767 of NC_090925.1, read as the reverse complement.
ATTTAGTTCGCATTCGTGAGGGCGATGAATGGAAGACCGCTTTCAAGACGCGGTATGGCCTTTACGAATATTTGGTGATGCCTTTTGGTCTGTGCAACGCTCCTGCTACTTTTCAGTTCTTCATGAACGATATTTTCAGGGATATACCGGACCAATTCGTGGTGATTTATTTGGATGATATTCTGATTTATTCATCGTCTTTTTCAGAACACGTCAAACACGTTTCCACAGTCTTACAAAGACTCAGGGAGAACCTTCTTTTTGTGAAAGCCGAGAAATGTGTCTTTCATTCACAGGAAGTGGAATTCCTGGGTTACGACATTACCAATCTAGGTGCTCGAATGAGCCGTTCCAAAGTGAAGGCCATATTGAATCGGCCTGTTCCACACAATGTCAAGTCATTACAGTCTTTCCTAGGCTTTGCAAATTTTTATCGCAGGTTTATTTGTTCCTTCTCCAAAACAGTGGCTCCTTTGACGGCTTTAACTAGTTCCAAAGTTCCTTTCTGTTGGAACCAGAATGCCCAAGCATCATTCGAGATGTTAAAGGAAGCATTTACCACCGCACCCGTGCTTCAGCATCCAGATCCAGATCGGCAGTTTATTGTTGAAGCGGATGCATCCAGTGTCGCTACTGGAGCGGTGCTCTCACAAGTTTGCACAGAAACCAAGGAGGAGCACCCAGTGGCTTTCTTCTCTCGCAAACTTACCCCATATGAACGAAATTACACCGTCACTGAGCGGGAATTACTGGCAATCAAGGATGCTTTCCGAGAATGGCGACATCATCTTCTTGGGGCCAAACATCAGGTGTTGGTGTACTCTGACCATAGAAGTCTTCAAGCATTCAAATCTATGAAATGTCTTACGGCTCGACAGGCCAGATGGCATGTCTTTTTTGCTCAATACGATTTCCAGGTCACATATCGTCCTGCCAGAGAACACGTTAAGTCACACGCTTTGTCTCGCATTGGTGAGGAGGCGAAGGAAGAATCACAGGTGCGCAATCAGTTGTTGGCAGATCATGTAATATGTAGTTGTTCTGTTCAACCATCCTTAAAAAACGAAGTACAGGTGTGGGTGAAAAATCATCCCCAAGTGATCCAGGATATGAAGCTAGACGTACATAACGGTTTACCTTTCACACAAGGAGTGCTCTACTTACCAACGTTTTCAACGCGGAATAAGGCCCTCAAGTGGAATCATGATTCCTTGATCGCAGCCCATCCTGGACAGAAGAAAACACTAGAGCTGCTTAAAAGATGGTGTTGGTGGCCATCCATGACAAAAGATGTCATAAATCATGTATCAACATGTTCTGTATGCATCCAATGCAAAAACACTCCTGGTAAACCAGTGGGCTTACTCCAGTCCCTATCTGTCCCTAACAAACCATGGGACATGAAATCTATGGACTTTGTGGTGGAACTCCCACAAAACCAGGAATACGATACCATATGGGTTGTAGTGGATTACTTCACTAAATTGGCTCTTTATATACCCTGTATTGGTTTACCAACAGCTGCTATTTTGGCTGACCTGTTCATTCGACATGTATTCCGTTTCTTTGGTCTACCGTCAGTAATCATTACGGACAGGGGCTCACAATTTGCGTCACGCTTTTGGAGAGCACTAACTTCAGCATTACTGATTGATGACAGAATGTCCAGTGCTTATCACCCTCAAACTGATGGACAGACCGAAAGAGTCAATAGCACTATGGAACAATATCTGCGGTGTTTATGTCTGCAGTTTCAATCAGATTGGCTCAAGGTCCTGCCGGCAGCAGAATTCGCCTACAACAACTCCTATCATAGTGCCAAAGAGCACCTTTCTATGCTCTTTATGGGCAACACCCCCGATCAATACCTTTGGATTCCAGTTTGTCTTTGGATACTCCTGCCACAGGCCATACTTTTCGTGATCTTAAGAATCTACAGAGGAAAGTGAAGCAGCAATTGGAACAAGCTAAAAGACACGACAAGTTCTATGCCGATGCTCATAGAGTACCTGCACCTGTCTACAAGGCTGGTATGAAAGTATGGTTGTGCACTAAGAACTTGAGGATACCAGGAAAAAAGAAATTGTTGCCTAAATACATTGGTCCGTATGCAGTACTCCAAGTAATTAATCTGGCTGCTGTCCGTCTGGCTTTGCCACAACGGTGGTGAGTGCATCCCGTATTCCACGTGTCACTCGTTAAGCCGTGTTCTGAAGCTACCAGATTGCCTGTACGGCCTGTTGCTATTTCTGTGAGGGGTTCAGATGAGTACGAGGTACAGGACATACTGGATATGAGGCTACGTTCTGGTAGGCCGTATTATCTGGTGGATTGGAAGGGCTACGGTCCCGAAGATAGGTCCTGGGAACCTCTTTCCAATATACATGCTCCTGCTTTATTGAAGCGTTTTCACTCGAAAAGGGGAGAGGTTGCCCCTTTGGGGGATGGCACTGTCATGCATGCTGGACGTGGTTCTACCTCTTACGCTCATAGAACAGCTAGACCGTTCTATTCCAAATGGCAGTTGTTCGATTTATTGCTGGGAAAGCGACGTCTGCACTTTTCACGTCGCTAAATTCACGTGAATTCTGCTTCGTCACGTGATCTATGGCATTACGTATATAAGTAGCGTGGAAACTTCACTCGCTGCTTCTGATCGAATCATTTGGCGTTGTGTAGCTGAACCTCCGATCTGCGTCCTTGCAGTTTTCCTCAGCTGCTTCTTGGGCCTTCTATAGTGTGTTTTCCTCCACACGCTGATTCCTGGAGCTGTTTGTTCGCGTGTAATTCCACAAGCGCATGTTGTCTTCAAACGCGGCTGTCCTGGGCTGCGTGTATCCTGTTAGCGTGCAAATCCACAAGCGCACGTTGTTTTCAAGCGCGGCTGGCCTGGGCTGCGTGAATCCTGTTCGCGTGTAATTCCACACGCGCACATTGTCTTCAAACGCTGCTGTCCGGGGCTGCATGTATCCTGTCAGCGTGCAAATCCACAAGCGCACGTTGTCTTCAAGCGCGGCGGACCTGGGTTGCGTGACTCCTGTTCGCGTGTAATTCCACACGCGCATGCTGTCTTCAAGCGCTGTTGTTCAGGACTGCGTGTATCCTGTTCGCGTGCAAATCCACAAGCGCACGCTGTCTTCAAGCGCGGCTGGCCTGGACTGCGTGAATCCTGTTCGCGTGTAATTCCACACGCACACGTTGTCTTCAAGCGCGGCTGGCCTGGGCTACGTGAATCCTGTTCGCGTGCAATTCCACACGCGCACACTATTTTCTTCGCGGCTGTTCAGAACCGCGTGTACTTTGTTTATTCCACAAAAGGGCGCTATTTCCGACTCCTGCATCTGTGATATTAACAGGTGGATTTATTCATTTCTATACTTTTCTCTACGTGGGAAGGAAGCTTTTCAAGGACTGTTGGAAGGTGACAGTGAACAGTACTTTGGACGCTATCCTGTGGTGCAGCAACCCGGTATCTAGCGTGAGCCTCGTGCCGTTCGGGATAAGTCTCCCTTACTAATCTTCCCTTCCTTGTCGTTTGTTCCAATTCCGGATTTTCCTCAAGAGACTTCTGCTGGATTCTTCTACACCAGTCATAAGGTCAGTGTGTGAATTAATGCCAAATACTGTTCTATCATAGAGAGTCGATTTGGGGCAGTTTCTTATGATACTTTATTTTGTTCTAGGCTGACTTCCTATACTTTACCCACGCCCTTTCCAGTGATCCATCTCTCTGCCTGTTTCATCAGTCAGAGAGTCGTATCATTTGGAAGGTCTAAACTTGACTTCACAACTATCAAATCGTGTGAACAGGGATCCGGAAGACCCTACCATCTGTATCCTTTTGAGTACCGTATCCTTTTCAGTCAATACTTTGGTGCTTTATGACAGTTGGATTCTTCCTCCTCCAAGGCACCCACGGCTTTCCAGGGAGGCTTTACTGGGCATTCACGCAGGAAATGACCGGCCTTTCCGCAGTACAAACAGAGCTGTTGCTGCCTCCTCTTTTCTCTCTCTGTTCTGGTAAAAGGACCTCTAATCCCTCCAAGCTGCATAGACTCTGAATGGTTCTCAGGCTGACGGGGCGGATTGTCCCTGGGTCATAGGTAGGTTGTTCTCCCCTCCGCCCACCCCCGATCGGCTCTCCGATCTTGTAGCCTATGATCTAATTGTACGGGAAGGTCTATATATTCGGCACAACCGTCGGGCGGATACACCACCTGGGCAAGTACATCTTTCAGTTCACCCCGCAAACCCTGATAAAACAGAGTAGCCCTCTTTTCCTCTGGCCAGTTCTCAGGCTTTGGTGGTAATCTTTCTGATACTGTATTCTTAACCCCCACCTCCTCCTCCTCCTCACCTGTACAAAAATCCTCAGAAGATCCTTCTGTTGTTATTTCCCTTCTTTCTCTCTAGGCAGAATCAGGCTTCATTCTGTGGAATTTCGGATTAGCCCTTCTGGAGGCCACCTTGCCTAAAAGCAACTTGCCCGGCAGCGGGGACCCCCAGTGAGCCGAACCTCACAATCAGGGAAAAAGCCTTGCTGAAAAAACCCTGATATAGATGAGGTGGTCCGTGGGAGAGGAGATGTTACTTGGCATTGGCTGGGTATGAATACAACTTCCAAAATGCAACAGCAGAGCAAGGTCAGAGAGAATGATGAAGTGCTGGTTCCAGGATAAACTCTTTGCATATGCCGGTGTACCCAAGTAGACACTGATAGACAGTGGCATAGGACCAGGAAGGAGGGAAGTATACAAACAAACCTTTGTTTCTTAAGTGGAGGAGCCAGAAAGGACAGGAGCTGGAAAAAACGAAGGAGAGGAGGTAAGGAAGCTCCGTGGGAAAACAGGAGCAAGGCGAACAAAGTGGAAGGCAAAAACTGGAAGAAAAACACAGAAAAGAAAAGGTGGAACAGGTAACTGCAGACGGCAGAAACTCTCGGTAAGCGTGTAAACCAGAAGAACGCTGGGTTGCAACGAGACGAGCGTTACCTGATGGCAGGTATTTCAATATGTCAGGTTGAAAGAAAAACACTAGACCGCTGCGTACACTTCCACCTATCAGCTCAATGCTTCCTCCATTGAGGCCATAACTTCCAGGGACGATCGATCATGACAGTATCACCTCCTCTCAGAGCTCCTCCTCCTGGTTTCCCGGGGTGCAGCCGATGAAAGAGGCGAACCAGTCGGGGTGCATTTAAGTACTTTACGGGCTCCCATGACCGTTCGGACCAAGGGAAACCTTTCCATAGTATGAGGTATTGTAAAGTTCCATGTCTGTATCGGGAGTCAAGGATACGGGACACTTGGTATTCTTGTTAGTGGTCTGGTTTTGGGAACTTCTTGGTGATTAGCCTTCTGTAGGGATCAGATCGGTACTCCTTTAGTAGAGATGTATGGAAAACCGGATGGATTCTGCATAATGAATCAGGTAGAGACAGCTTGAAAGCCACAGGGTTGATCTGTTCTTCAATGAGGAAAGGACCTATATATCTAGGAGCAAACTTTCCTGGATGTACCCATCACGGTAGATATTTGGTGGATAACCAAACCTTAGTTCCTACTTGCCACTCTAGATTCTTTCGCCTTCCCAAATCTGCCCATTTATTGTACCACTGTTGGCTAGATAGCAAAGTTTCTTGTGCCGTTTTCTGGGTCTCCTTCAGGGTATTTAATACATGGTCTATGGTTGGTATCTTGGTGGGTTGGAAAGCCGAAAAAGGTAGATGTCAAGGATCATAACCGTATGTGCATTTAAATGGGCTCATCCTGATGGCAGTATGAACAATGTTATTGTTGGAAAACTCTGCTACTGGTAAGAGTTGACACCAATCGTCTTGAGCTTGGTTACAAAAGCATCATAAGTACTGTTCCAGAGTAGCGTTTAGACGTTCCGTTTGTCCATTGCTTTTGGGATGAAACTCAGAGGACACGGCTCTTTGTATCTGCAGCTGTTTGCAAAGAGAGGTCCAAAACTTAGAGGTAAATTGTGTTCCTCTGTCAGATAAGATAGTAAGAGGAACTCCGTGAAGGCGTACCACATCCATGAGAAAAACGTCTGCTGTCACGGATGCTGATGGAGTGCCCTTCAGTGGGGAGAAATAGGCTAGCTTACTAAATGAGTCCACCACCACCATTACAGCTGTGTGCCCCTGGGATTCCGGTAGTTCAACTATGAAATCCATAGAAATATGTTGCCAAGGGGCTGCAGGAGGCCTTTCTTGTTGTAACAGCCCCAGGGGTTTGGCTGTGCTGTATTTCCTCTGGGCACACTTAGGGCAAGAAGAAACGTAGTCCTTGGTATCTTTGATTATATTTGGCCACCAAAAATGTCTTCTGATCAATTCGAGTGTCGCAGCTTGCCCATTGTGTCCAGCAGTAGGTATATCGTGGCACCAAGAGAGAGCCTTTGTTTGTAGTGCAGAGGTTGGCAGAAACAGCTGGTCCTCTTTGAACCAGTACTCCCCTTTCTGGTTAATAGTGCCATCATAGGGGATAGATGTCATCTTCTGGGCTTCTAATACCTGTTGAAGAAACTTGGCAATAGTCCCAATGAACCGTTCACCATTCAACAGAAGTTCCTTTTCTGTCTGACTTCCTGTGTCGTCTCCATAGCTCCGAGAGAGAGCATCTGCTACCTGATTATTCCTGCCAGGTAAATAGGTGAGATCGAAGTCAAACTGAGAAAAAAAATATGCCCACCTAGCATGGCGTGCATTACGACATTCCATCTGTCGCAAGACGCTGAGATTCTTATGGTCGGTACGGACCTGAAAAGGCTACATGGCCCCGTGTAAGAGATGGCTCCATTCATTGCAAGCTTGTTTGATAGCCAGAAGCTCCCTTTCAAGGACAGAATAGTTTCTTTCACTAGGGGTTAATGTCCTTGAATAGTAAGCTATGGGATGTTCCACATGATCTTCTTTCTTTTGCTGGAGTATAGCCCCGATAGCTCCTTGAGAGGTGTCCGTCTCTACTATAAAGGGCAAAGATTGGTCCGGTTGTCGTTATGAATGCTTCCTTAAGCTGTTTGAAGGCATTGTCAGCCTCGGAAGTCCAGGTGAATCTTACTCCCTTCTTCAGCAATGCTATGATGGGCAGAACCCTGTCTGAGAATCCGTTGATAAATTTCCTGTAAAGGTTTGCTAGACCCAGAAACCTCTGGATTTCTTTCACAGAGCCAGGAGTGGGCCACCGAGTTATGTGCTAGATCTTTAATGGGTCCATCTCCATGCGATTCTCAGACAGAATAAAACCTAAGTATGGCACTGTAGAAACTTCGAACATGCACTTTTCAGGTTTGGCCAATAGATTGTTTTGTTGAAGCCTTAGGAGTACTTCTTTGACGTGCTGTTGGTGTGTTTCCAAAGTTTTGGAAAATAACAAGATATCGTCCAAATAGACAATTACAGAAGAAAAGAGTAGATTGGCAAATACCTTGTCCATAAACCTTTGAAATTGTGCTGGGGCATTGACCAGGCCAAAGGGCATAGCTCGATATTCATAGTGCCCCAAGGGTGTCCAAAAGGCTGTCTTCCATTTGTCCCCTTCCTGGATTCTCAGCAGATGGTAAGCCCCACGTAGATCGAGTTTAGTAAACCACTTAGCACCCTGCACAGATTCCATTATATCTTTGATTAGAAGCATTAGGTATCTGTCTTGTATGGTTAAGCTGTTAAGGCCCCGGTAGTCAATACATGGCCGGAGTTCTTTGGTTCCTTTCTTAGAAACAAAAAATAATGAAGCCCCCGCCGAGGAGGTGGATTCACGTATAAGTCCATTCTGGAGGTTGGTGTTCAGGTATTCTCTCAAGGATTCCTTCTCGGGAAGAGATAGTGGAAACATCCTTCCAAATGGAACGGTAGCTCCAGGAATAAGTTCAATCGTGCAATCTTCTGGTCTGTGAGGTGGTAAAGGCCTGGGTTGTACATCAGAAAATACGTCTTCAAACTCCTGGTTTGTAGATGCCACTACATTTACGTTCCTTATAGGCACAGGTTCTCCTTGGTATGATTGAGTGGGGGTAAGGTTAAGGCAAGAGTGTAAACAATAGTCCGATAGAAATTCTACTATATTAGTCTTCCAGTTGATGTGGGGATTATGTTTTCTGAGCCAAGGGATTCCCAGTATAACTGGGAAACGTACTGCCTTTATAAGATCGAAGACAATCTTTTCCTGATGGGGAGGCATCTTAACGGTTACCTCATAGGTCTCCTGTGTGATGGGTCCAGAGATCAGAGGCGTACCATCAACTCCTTCTACAGGTATGGGCTAATCCTTTCTTCTTCTTGGTATGGATTGGTTTCTTGCCCGCTGATCATCCATAAAATTGCCAGCAGCCCCACAGCCCAACATGGCTAGGCACTCTGTCCTATGATCTTCGTTCCATTCTATGGAAACCTTAAACACCATTAACTGATTCAAGGATTCCGAGTGTTTTGAGGGTACTGGAAGACATGGAGTAACAGCTGAAACCCCTTCCTTGTCCCTGCTCAAGGTTGGGGTCGTTTGTTTCCCGATCTTCTGGACAATCGCATAGAAGGTGTTTCTCTGAACCACACTAAAGGCAAAGACTGAGTTCCTTTCGACGTTTTCTTTCTGCAGCGGTCAGAGGTCCTCTAGCTGATCCGATCTGCGTAGGTTCATCAGACAAGGGTGCTGATGGAACTTGATCAGAGGAGTAAGGGAGGTTCGGAGGTAAAGGGACAGAAGATCTGGGTCTTCTTTTCTCTGCTCTTCGTTCTGTTAGATGATTTTCAATCTGTGAAGCCAGGGAAACGAGATCCTGAAAGGTTGTGGGTCTGGCGATCCTGGCCAGCTCGTCTTTTATCTCTTCGTGTAGATCTCTTCTGAATAACATCTGTTTAGCTGAATCCGGCCATCCGGTTTCTTGTGCTATTCTTTGGAAATTGGAAACATATGTTTGAACATCTGAAGACCCTTGTCTAGTGTCTAACAGACTCTCGTAAGAGGTATATAACACTTCTGGTCTTTCAAATCGGGTAAGGAACTGCTGTATAAATAGCCCGTAATCATTCAGGACTGGGTCAGAATCAGTGACTAATGGCGTGGCCCATGCTAAGGCATTCCCAACTAGATTGGATATAAGGAATCCAACCTTAGCCTTGTCGAGTTCAAAAGTTTTTGGGCGGAAAGTGTTGTAGATTAAACAGGCATCCAGAAATTCCTTAAGTCTTTTGGGATTTCCGTCGTACTTGTCACAGGACACGGGTAATGGTAGCAAGTCTCCTCGGTTGTCCTCCCTTTGGAGTATCTGCTGACGTAAAGCTGTATTGTCGGCCTTCAAAGCAGTGTTATCAGCTTTTAGAATTTGTACCTCTACAGTAATCCCCTGTATGGCATTGACCAATTCCTGGTATTGCTCCTGGCTAGCCATTCCTGGGCGTTGTAAACTCTCAGGCTTTGGTGGTAATCTTTCTGATACTGTATTCTTAACCCCCACCTCCTCCTCCTCACCTGTAGAAAAATCCTCAGAAGATCCTTCTGTCGTTATTTCCATTCTCTCTCTCCAGGCAGAATCAGGCTTCGTTCTGTGGAATTTGGGATTAGCCCTTCTGGAGGCCACCTTTCCTAAAAGCAACTTGCCCGGCAGCGGGGACCCCCAGTGAGCTGAACCCCACAATCAGGGAAAAAGCCCTGCTGAAAAAACCCTGATATAGATGAGGTGGTCTGTGGGAGACGAGATGTTACTTGGCGTTGGGTGGGTATGAATACAACTTCCAAAATACAACAGCAGAGCAAGGTCAGAGAGAATGATGAAGTGCTGGTTCCAGGATAAACTCTCTGCATATGCCGGAGTACCCAAGTAGACACTGATAGACAGTGGCGTAGGACCAGGAAGGAGGGAAGTATGCACACAAACCTTTGTTTCTTAAGCGGAGGAGCCAGAAAGGACAGGAGCTGGAAAAAACGAAGGAGAGGAAGTAAGGAAGCTCTGTGGGAAAACAGGAGCGAGACGAACAAAGTGGAAGGCAAAAACAGGAAGAAAAAAACAGAAAAGAAAAGGAGGAACAGGTAACTGCAGACGGCAGAAACGCTCGGTAAGCATGTAAACCCGAAGAACGCTGGGTTGCAACGCGACAAGCGTTACCTGACGGCAGGTATTTCAATACGTCAGGTTGAAAGAAAAACACTAGACCGCTGCGTACACTTCCACCTATCGGCTCAATGCTTCCTCCATTGAGGCCATAACGTCCAGGGACGATGGATCATGACACAGTTGGCCTCAGCAACCAGTCTGTTTGAAGGAGGCTTTATAGGTAAGCAAGTCCTGACTGCCTTGCAAAGTGACAACAGCTCGCTGTCCAGAGCTTGTCCTCGGGTATGGCGATGAAACAGTTTCTCTAGTCCTCTCTGAAACCCTGCGAAATCCCGCAGCACGGGGTCGTCCCGATTCACTAAGGGAACTGACCAGTCGGCCGCACTTTCCCCCAAGTACGATAAGACAAAGACTACTTTGGACTGATCATTAGGGAACATTCCGGGTCTACATAGGAAGTGCAGGCGGCATTGGTTAACGAAGGTAGCAAACTTCTTTGGGTCCCCTAGGAACCGCTCTGACAGGGCTAAAGGAACAGCACCAGGTAGTACAACTTGTACAGGAGGCTGGCTCCTCGGTAATGTGGACTGACTTGCCTGGCTCACGAGATGCTGTCTAGCCAGCTCCTCGGTACGGTCTTTGTTCACCCCTAAATCTCGCTGATGAGCAATGGCCTCCTGTGGGTCTGTGTGTATCTCCACTCGGAGTTCCCCTAGCAATTGAGCTATTTGGTCTGTGTCCGAGGTTTCCATGATGCCCGGCCAGAGGTTCAGTAGGAGGCTTGGCGTCCTGTAACACTCACCTTGGCTCTGCACGAGCACCTGGGAACCTCTTCTTGGATGCACTGGTAGGGCTGGACTTCTAGGGTGTGTTTTCTGAAAGGGAATGCACCAGGATGTTAACAATGGGATGTGTATGACTGAACCACCATCCACCCTATACCTCCCAACCCCCCAACCTTTGGGGCCCTTTCTCTCACCTGCTTTAGGAATATATGGAGCTCTCCATCCTGTTAATCTTAACAGGGGCACTTTTGATGTAGCCAGTTGCGCCACTGGCTTTTGGAGTACCGCCCAGACCTGCTGTGGCGAGAAAGTCTTTGCATGTGTGTCCCCTTGGGTTGGTATGCACACGTGGCAATACGTCTTGTGTGTGTGCTTAAATGCTGCAGCCTTGACTGAGCCTTTGATTGCCTTAATTGGCCTCAGTACTCTTATTCTTAACACGCTAAGTCAAAGGCGTCTTGTTGTCTTGCCTTTAAATGTTCTAGCCGCTTTTGTAGCACTTTACTAATGTTCTTGTTGTTTGAAAGCGCTTTATAATGTCCTTGGTTCGAGCGCTTTATAATGTCCTTGGTTCGAGCGCTTTATAAATGTTCTATTGCCCTCCTTGCTGAAGCGCTTTATGAATGTCCTTGTTGCCTTTTGTCGAAGTGCTTTGTAATGTCTTTGTTGCCTTTTGTTGAAGCGCTTTGTAATGTCCTTATTGAAGAGCTGCTATGCAGCCGTGGTATTCCTTCCACACTAACCCCTTTCTTGTTTTCTTCCTAGAAGCTTCTGATCCATGACGCTTTATAAATGTTCTATTGCCCTCCTTGCTGAAGCGCTTTATGAATGTCCTTGTTGCCTTTTGTCGAAGTGCTTTGTAATGTCTTTGTTGACTTTTGTTGAAGCGCTTTGTAATGTCCTTATTGAAGAGCTGCTATGCAGCTGTGGTATTCCTTCCACACTAACCCCTTTCTTGTTTTCTTCCTAGAAGCTTCTGATCCATGAAGCCGTGAAGAAACCAGGAACGTGGCGTGATGGTGACTGGAAGCAGCTGGTTACTGAAGCGAAGATACGTGGAGCCGGAGATTCCTGGAAGCTGCTGCAGTCTATCGGAGTGGAACGCTGTGGTGTTCGAGCTAAAACATGGCGCTGGTGTGCAGTGCATTCTGGGGGCACTCAGAGCCATAATGGATATTTATCCATGCCTCAGTGGAAAGCTACACTTGCTTTGCGAAACAACATGTTTTCAACGTTATTCGCTGATGGGCTTGGAATGCAGGCCTTCTCAGCCAAGGACACGGCGCTGGGAAAGCTAAGATCCGCAGGTGCTGGCTGGTACCTGATAACGAGGTTTGTTTTGGTTTGCTATGTTTGCGCCAAGGTTTTGAGATGAGTTATGGAATTGTTTTCCGGGGCGTTTAGGAGAGGGAAGCGCTTTGCTCCTTGAGGTTACTGTCGGTTGACCCAGCTGGCAACCAACGGTCACCCATCAATGCGCAAGCGCATTGCCAGAAGGTTCGAGAAGTTGCCACCCCTTGTTGAGGAGGGCATATATGCGGAACCCCTCAACGGTCAGACGGGATAAGCACAAAGACCTCAGTCGGAGGGGGGATGCTTCGGTCCGACATACCTGTGGGCTGTTGTGCTCTCGGCCTGGCTGTTATCGGGGTCTTTCAGCCGCTTCTGGCGAGATGAGGTTTCGTTAAGTTACGCCCACGGTGATGTATTCTTTCTTTGACTTCTTTATGTTTTCTGTGATCTATGTCCATGTGAGTGTTATGAGTTGTTTCTACGTACTTGTAATCTTTGAATAAATAGCCGTAAAGAGCTGATTATCTTCTAAAGTGTGCGTGGCTGTGAATTATTGTGTCTGTTTTTGGGATGAAGTATTTGCTCTATAATTGCATTGGTGATTTATGGTAGTTGCGTGCACTTTTCAGAGGAGAGCAATGCGTCTACCTGCGTTCAAGGTATTGGCTCTGCAACTGTGCTGGTGATAAATTACTGTCCGTGCACTATTGGCGAGCAATACAAACGCGTGAAGTTGGATGTCACTGCAGAGATGATCAGGATTCAAACAGGTAAGCAGAGCTGGGGTAGTAGGGTCTGTGATCAGGAATGCCTTTAATCAGATATGCTCTTCTTTTTGCAGGATCAGTGCCGGGAGCGTCACGCTGCATTAGCAGAGCAACGCAAAGCAAAGGAGCTGGGCCTGGGTGGGGCCTTAAATGGTCAGCCACACCCAGCCATGCCCCAAAAGACTGGCCTGCTGCAGGGGATACCTCCATGTTAGGGGAACCCAGAGATGATAGCAAGAATGGCTGCCCTGAGGTTAAAAAAGAGTCCCTCATTAACCACTGACTGCCTGTTCTCCATTAACCCACGAAACCACTGCTTTCATTAGGTGCATGGCACCAATCACGCCATGCCTGCCCCCACCTTGCCCCTGCTTGTGACTCAATCCAGGGCGCCCTGTGTTTAAGAAGTCTTCGTGTGTATGCCTGCTTTGACACTAGTGCAGTAGAGTTGGGGCAGGGAACCATGGTCGTGACACTATGCACCTTTCACTGAGACTTTTGAGTGGGCTACTTCCTTTTGTCGGACCACTCTGTTACTTAGTATCGCTGATTTTCGAACTGTTTTTACTTCAAGGTTTATTCACCAGCCTTCAAAGTATTTAACTGGAGTCAAATTCCCTGAGCACTCTGTGATGAATCCTGCAGAGTCCTCACAAAGACCCTGCTTAAAGTCTCCTCCCAGGTGGCCAGGGATAGGCAGATGCTTCTTGATTCTGACCCTGGTGGTGGTATTAGCCGGGAGGATCACCTGGAAGGAGAAGGGCACCAGGGAGCACTTCGTGGGATGAGATGCAGTGTTTGTCTTCCTCAAGGAAGGGGATATTATTGATGCCGGAATATGTCATGGATTGCTATAGGGTTCCTTTATTTTCTCAAGCTACTGTCGGAATGTAGGTGGAGATAATCATAACCAGACACGTATTGGGAGCAAGAAAAATTCTTGTAAACTCACTGACATTCATAGATATGAAAGCTCCTGTGAATCCCAAGGAAATAATAAAGAAGAGCCTTTAAATGTTACCAATTTAGACTCTGAAAATCCCCATTCTTCTGTAAAGCCAAATACCTAATTGAATGCTTGTAATACTCCTTAAGGGAATATGTATAAGGGGAGAAGTGAACTTAGCGAGGATAATTTCATTAAGAAAGCTGAGTTTTACATTGTGGACTTCAAGTCCTACAATTCCCAAAGTACTGGGATGAAGAAGAGGACTGCAAAGGCAGACGACTGCAAGTTTCAGCCTATTACGGATAATGGCCCACACCTGAGGAAGACTGGGAGGCATAAAAGGCCCCCTCAGGTGCAGACCATAGAGAAGAGCAGTTGCAGAAGTTGGAGTAGTTTTAACACCTTCAAGTGGCAACAGAAGCAGAAGTCAAATGAGAACCGAGACTCCTATGCTCGAGACATTGACTGCAGAGGTTGCTGTGAGAAGCCTGAAGGTGCCTGTAAAGCAACCAGAGGGGGGTATCTGTACTCCTGCTCTCTATATGGCAGAGGAAAGGCACAGAGGACCCCAGCCACGATTCTCTATAGGATAGCTGTGGTCGAGCAATCAAGGCCTAGCTTCTCAGGAGGTAATACGGGCTGGTTCTTAAGTACAGTGTAGTCCCCAAACACCCACAAAGGAATATCCACACGCTATGTTAGTTAAAACACAGCTCTTTATATAAATAATGTTCAAGGTTATGTACACAATCACAATAATACACTTTGTGCTCCGACAATTCTAAAATGGTAAGTATATACAGTTCTAGGTGATACCACGATTACTCTGATTCCATTAAAATGCATCAACTGTACTCAGTTCAAATAGCATACAAATCAATACAGCAAAATGATATCAACCATAGACTTAGGAGGAAGATAAGTTGGTTTAGACAATTGGCAGAATACTGGCCATGTTACTTAGACACAGTTCTGTGTGAGGATCCCCCGACCTGGGCAACCTGTAAAGGAAGATGCACTACAAGCCCAGTCCATATTCTGTCTATTAGGGTCTTCTCTTCTATAGTTCTGCAACCCAATGTACCTCGTGTTGTAGAGTTCTTTGTCGTGGAATAGACAGGCCCTTCTTGAGTGTGCTCCCTTTCAAGCAGGAGCCACGGTTCTTCGAACTTCCCAGATGAAGAAAAGGTGAACAGTGTCATTGAGGCAGCAGCTTCGGTCCTTGCGGTGCTCGTTGACTAGGGATTGAAAACGTCCTGCAACAGGGGAGGTGTGCAGTGCACCTTGACGACGATGGTTCATTGCCGCAAAGAGTTAGTGAAGAACTTTGGCCCAGCAAGGGTGTCGAGTCGTCGGCATCTGGCGTCAGCGAACGGGACGTGACCACGGCTGGCTTCAGTAGCTTCATCGGCGTCTCTGAGGTCTTCGGGTGGCGAGAAACCCACCAGCGGATTTTCCTCAGTCGCTGACATCCTTGACTTTCTCCGGCAGGACAAAAGCGGTCTACGAGGATGAACAAGGGAGTCCTTGAATCAAATGTTCTTAGGCAAAGGGAGCACTGCGGCTCCCGTCGGCAACTGCGGTCGGCAATGGTGGACGACTGTCCGGTGCTTCTCTTCATTCTCCTTGGCGGCCCCTTCTCCGGTCGGTAGCCTTTCGTAGGTCTGTCTATCAGGGAGCTTTGGCAAAGATCAGCTGGTGCACAATGGTCCCATGTAGCTCGGGAAGAGGTCTCCTATTCAGGTCCTCTCTTGGATCAGTTCCTTGTGGATCACTTCCTTGAAGGCACAGCAGTTTTTAGATTAGCAAAGAGAGCAGCAGCAGTTCTTCTTCTTCCAGTGGGCTTCAAAGTTAAGCATCAGTTTCAACTTCAGCTTCGGAACGATTTCTAGCAGTGAGAGGCCCCCAGATATACTGGTTGATCTCCCATTCATTCTGCTGGGTCAAACTCAGGCGACCAATCATTCAGAAGCGCATTCAGGCAGTCAGTCAGCCAATCAGGCGCACAGTGCATTCAGGCCATTCTTCTCCATCCAGATACTTACAACAAAACAAAGAATGTGGATTCGGACAAGCACTCTGCCATTCAGCACTGCACACTGCATTCACACCAGTTTCAGACGGGGCTGTCGCAGTCATTGTGTCAACCGCCAGATACTAGACACCCATAACACAGAATGCGTATTCGGCACACACTCCATTCACCCAGGTCCCACCCCACGGGAGTACCCACAAGATACAGTCATTGGGAAGGCTCCAGTCAGTCTGACCTGGACTTCCACACACTACCATATATTGAACTTCCACCCAACAGTCACTCAGGGGGAAGGGATAGAATCAGGGTTTCCCGGGACCTCGGGAAAAGAAGGTAACAGGCGACAGAAAGCAAGAGGCCACAGGGACCATCTTGTTTCCTATCAGAAATCCACTCATTCCAATGACCGGCCCTGGGCATCCCAAAATGGAGGATGCGCAGGGTACCTGTCAATTCAGCACAGAGCCTGCTCCGTGAGCCACACATAGGTACCCAAAAACATACACTAGGAGTACAGGGTCGTACTCCCACCCATGGGTGCCAAAAGGGTATCACCAAACCAAATACAGGAAGAGCCGCACCGCCAGGAGTCCCGCATGAACTCCTGCGTGGAAAACAAGGCAGAATATACATGATAAAGCAATAAAGGACAAGGATTCAGAGCCTCTGTCATCCAGGTGTCCAGGGCACGGCTATCGCTTTTGGATCCAGTTCCTGGGGGTGGACCAGTGCATGAGGATCAACTGGATGAGGGGGTATTCGGGGAGTGGAAGTGGGACACCAGACAACAACATGCGGTATCCCCTTCCCTGTAACACCTTTTCCCAACCGGTAGGATATTTAGGAACTCTACCCCCTCCCTTTTCCAACACAAACACTTTCTCACTGACAGCTCACTGTGAGAGAAAATGGACTAACACCCGAGCCCTATACCTGACATGTTCCAATGCAATGGTCAGGCAGGGTCAGGCAATTACTGATAATTACACACACCTAACTTCCATCATACTTCCCCACATGGATAAAAGGCATAGCACGAAAGCACACTCTGAGCAAGGTAAAGTACACAAGGAAGCAGCAATTCCAAGATGGCAGTTTGATACAAGGAGAAAGACGGCAAGACCGAAGAGGGTTGCAAGGAGGCACGTGCCCTTGACCTTTTCAGAGAAAGACTGTTACTTTTATGAGCCTTCGAGAGTAAGAAACACAAGATCCGGAATCAAAGCTGAAGAAACCTGCATTGTGTCAGAGGTACCCGGGGCTCTCTCGCGTCGATAGCCAAGGCGGTGAGGAGCGTTTGCCGGTGTGGTACTGTCCTTGGCTCCTACAACAAAGCAGCACCAGTAAAGTCAACACAGCCGATGAGTTGGGGAGACCGATACTAGATCAGTCTGTGTTAACGCGAAGGTTGCAAGCAGCAACATTGTCTAGAGAAAACTGAAGAGAACAGTGTGTGAAGCGTATGTGACAAGTGACGCGAATATAACTAAACTGTTAGGTTTCGTTTTTGTCATGCCTGCCGGACATACCTCTGGACCAGGAACAACTTCTCCATACAAGATGAGTTACGCCCATAGAACCAGTAGACCTTTTTACTCAAAATGGAGGTTGTTCGATACATTGCCCGGAAAACGGCGTCTGCATTTTTCACGTCGTTAATTTTCACGTGACTTAGGTCCGTCACGTGTATCACGGCAGTGCGTACATAAGCAGCGTGGAAACTCCATTTGCTGCTTCTGATTAAGTCAATTTTGGCATTTGTAGCTGATCTCCGGACCTGCGTTCTCGCATTCCTTTCAGCAAACTTGTTTGGCCTAATTTGAGCTTGCTTTCCTCCACACGCTAATTCCTGGGTTGCGTGTATCCTGTTCGCGTGCCAAATTTCCACGCGGACGCTATCTGTAAGCGCAGCTGTCCTGAGCTGCGTGAATCCTGTTCGCGTGCCAAATCTCCACGCGGACGCTGTCTGCAAGCGCGGCTGTCCTGAGCTGCGTGAATCCTGTTTGCGTGCCAAATCTCCACGCAGACGCTATCTGCAAGCGCGGCTGTCCTGAGCTGCGTAAATCCTGTTCGCGTGCCAAATCTCCACACGGACGCTATCTGCAAGCGCAGCTGTCCTGAGCTGCGTGAATCCTGTTCGCGTGCCAAATCTCCACGTGGATGCTGTCTGCTAGCGCAGCTGTCCTGAGCTGCGTGAATCCAGTTCACGTGCCAAATCTCCACGCGGACGCTGTCTGCAAGCACAGCTGTCTTGAGCTGTGTGAATCCAGTTCACGTGCCAAATCTCCACGCGGACGCTGTCCTCAAGCGCGGCTGTCCAGGACTGCGTGAATCCTGTTCGCGTGTCTAATTCTTCACGCGGAAACGCTGTCTACAAGCGCGGCTGGCTTGGCTGCGTGTATGCTGTCGCGTGCAATCCTGCACGTGTTTTTCTGAACTACTTCAAACTTTTGGTACCTGTGACAGTCAACAGGTGAGATTCTTATTTTGTTCTTTGTGGGAAAGGAAGTATTTCATGAACTATTGGAAGGTGAATGTGCACAGTACATTGGACGCTACCCTGTGGTGCACCAACCCGGTATCTAGCAAGAGCCTCGTGCCGTTCGGGATAAGTCTCCCTTACTAATCTTCCCTTCCTTTGTCGTTTGTTCAACTCTTGGGACTCTTCAAGAAACTGTCCTGGAATTCTTCAGTTTAGCCTTAAGGTCAGTGTCTGAATTAATCCCAATTCTGTGTTTCTTAGTATTTAACTTGGGACAGTGTCTTATGATACTTATCTATTCTAGGCATACTTCCTATACAATTCCCACACCCTTTCCAGTGATCCATCTCTCTGCCTGTTTTATTCAGTCAGAGAGTTGTATCATTTGGAAGGTCTAATTTGACCTGCCTACAATCAAGTCGTGTGAAGATAGGATCCGGAAAAGCCCTACCAAATTGTATCCTTTTTTGGTTACTGTATCCTTTTCAGTTGATACTTTGGTGATTTATGACAGAATCAGAAGCCATGGAGGGTACGGATCCTATAACTGTTTTGACTCAGTTAATTTCTGACTTGAGAAATGAAATGATTACGGCACAGGATATGCTACGGCATCGAATGGATGTTATGCAAGATGCCATGCATGTCACTCCTCAGGGAGTACAGACTCCAGTAGCCATTGCATCTGGATCTGGGACTACGACACCATCATTATCACAGGAAACTCTTAAAGTGGTTATGCCCACACAGTTTCCCTTGGCTCCTCCGGAAAGGTTCACAGGTGATCCTAAAACCTATAGAACCTTTGTTAATCAATGCCGACTTCATTTCCTTTGCCGGCCTAATTCATTTCCTGATCTTACTACTAAAGCAGCATTCGTGCTTTCCCATTTGGGGGGTACAGCTGCTGCTTGGGCAAATCCTTTATTGGAGTCAAATAGCCCCTTGTTGTACGATTGCGATGATCTTCTGGCGGCTATGAACAAAGTCTTTGATATGCGCTATGCTACTCAAGCCACAGATCTGGAGTTGTTGAATTTACAACAAGGTACTCAACCTCTGTTGGCTTACATTGCACGATTTAACCAATTAACGGCCGAAACCCGATGGCCGGAAGACAAGAAGATGGCTGTTTTCTACAAGGGTCTTTCAGAAGAACTCAAGGACGCTTTGTCCACGGTTCCAGTGGTTCCTACAGGTTTTTCAGAATTTCTTGATTTAATTTTACAAATTGATGCCCGAAGAAATGCCCACAAAGGAGAGAAAAAACCTTTTCTTCCGGCACCAGTTCGTTCTGATACACCGGCACATTCTTCGAATGATCCTGAACCAATGCAAATTGGCGCGGTGAGAGGCCGGTTGTCTAAAGCCGAAAGAGAGAACCGAAAGAGAAATAACTTATGTATGTATTGCGGTTCCTCCGAGCATTTATTGGCGGCATATACTAAAAGACCAAATAAGCCTTCGGGAAACGCCAAAACTCGACAGTAGCAGGAGTCCCTGTGTCGAGTGTTACATCGGACTCCAATACATTTCCAGCTCATGCACCGATAGCTGTTGAGATGATGTTACGTTTCAATGATCAAGACTTGGCTTCCAAGGCTATGGTTGACTCGGGAGCCACTAATAATTACATTGATATCACATATGCCAAGAAATGTTCTATACCCCTTATAGACAAGAACAAACCTGAAACTGTTAATACAGTGGATGGATCAATCTTGATTTCCGGTATGGTAACTCAGGAGACTGTACCTATTCAGATGACTTTATCAAATGGTCATTCGGAGGAAATAGTCTTCGATGTCATTGCGGCTCCTCAATACCAAATAATACTTGGACTTAATTGGTTGACTCTTCATAATCCCGCCATAGACTGGGTTACGGGATTGATCCAATATCCTTCAGTTTTTTGTAACGAACATTGCTTTACCAGCCAGGTGGTATCAAATAAATCACATATGTTGGCCTCTATTGAGAGAATCTCTGCTGGTACATCAGAACGGTACGCATATACCAAGTGAATATGCAGATTTTGCCGATGTGTTTGACAAAGGTCAGGCAGAACAGCTTCCTCCACATAGGCAATATGATTGTCCAATTGAATTGATTCCTGGAGCTAAAATTCCTACTGGTTGAGTTTATTCTTTGACTCTCAAAGAAGATGCTGTCTTGAAAGAATATATCGATAAAGCTCTGCATATGGGATTCATACGGGCCATCTCAATCGCCGGCTGCTTCTCTTTTATTCTTTGTTCCAAAGAAGGAAGGAGACCTAAGGCCTTGCATTGATTACAGGGCTATTAATGACATCACCATAAAGAATCAGTATCCTTTACCATTGATTAATGTCCTGTTAGACCAATTAGGAACTTCCAAGTACTTCTCTAAATTGGATTTGCGCGGCGCTTACAATCTGGTTCGCATTCGTGAAGGAGACGAATGGAAGACCGCTTTTAAGACGCGGTACGGCCTTTACGAATATTTAGTGATGCCTTTTGGTCTTTGTAACGCTCCCGCCACATTTTAGTTCTTCATGAACAATATCTTCAAAGATATGATGGATCAATTCGTGGTGATTTACTTGGATGATATTTTGATATATTCATCATCCTTTCCAGAACATGTTAAACATGTCTCAGCTGTCTTACAAAGACTTAGAGAGAATTAACTTTTTGATAAAGTCGAGAAATGTGTTTTTCATACACAAGAAGTAGAATTTCTGGGTTATGACATTACCAATCATGGTGTTCGAATGAGTCATTCTAAAGTGAAAGCTATATTGAATTGGCCTATCCCACACAATGTCAAGTCACTACAGTCATTTATAGGATTTGCGAATTTTTATCGCAGATTTATTCGTTCTTTCTCCAAAACAGTGGCCCCATTGACAGCTTTAACTAGCTCTAAAATTCCATTCTGTTGGAACCAGAATGCTCACGCTTCCTTTGAGAAGTTAAAAGAAGCATTTACTACTGCACCTGTACTTCAGCATCCTGATCCGGATGGTCAGTTTATCGTTGAAGCAGACGCATCCAGTGTCGCTACAGGAGCAGTACTCTCGCAGGCTTGTGCAGAAACTAAGGAGGAGCATCCAGTTGCTTTCTTCTCACGTAAACTTACCCCTTATGAACAGAACTATACTGTCACTGAGCGTGAGTTACTTGCAATCAAAGATGCTTTCTGAGAGTGGAGACATCATCTTCTTGGGGCCAAACATCAGGTGATGGTGTATTCCGATCATAGACATCTTCAGTCATTTAAAACTATGAAATGTCTCACAGCTAGACAAGCCAGATGGCATGTTTTCTTTGCTCAATACGATTTTCAAATTACTTATCGCCCTGCCAGACAACATGTCAAATCTGATGCTTTGTCTCGCATCGGTGAAGAGGTGAAAGAAGAATCATCGGTACAAAATAAGCTGTTGGCAGATCATGTGATATGTAGTTGTTCTGCACAACCTTCTCTAAAAAACAACTTACAGGAGTGGGTGAAACTAAATCCACAATTGATCCAAGAATTGAACATTGATTTATACAATGGTTTGCCTTTTAAAAAAGGAGTACTCTA
This sequence comes from Ambystoma mexicanum, assembly GCF_040938575.1. Classification (NCBI taxonomy): domain Eukaryota; kingdom Metazoa; phylum Chordata; class Amphibia; order Caudata; family Ambystomatidae; genus Ambystoma; species Ambystoma mexicanum. The sequence goes on along the minus strand of NC_090925.1, from coordinate 1,261,309,824 downwards.
TCTACCAACTGATACCATTCAGAAAAAAGCCCTCAGTTGGGGTCATGATTCTTTGATTGCCGCCCATCCTGGACAGAAGAAGACTCTAGAGCTATTGAAAAGATGGTGTTGGTGGCCGTCTATAACAAAAGATGTTATAAATTATGTTTCAACATGTTCGGTATGCAGTCAATGCAAGACTACTCCTGGCAAACCAGTGGGTTTACTCCAGTCTCTACCAGTTCCCAAAAAACCATGGGACATGATATCAATGGATTTTGTGGTTGAACTTCCAAGAAATAAAGGCTACGATACCATATGGGTGGTGGTGGACTACTTTACAAAATTGGCGCTTTTCATTCCCTGTATTGGTGTACCAACAGCTGCTGGTATGGCTGATCTATTCATCTGGCATATATTCCGTTTTTTTGGTCTACCTTCAGGGATCATCGCTGACAGGGGATCACAATTTGCGTCACGTTTTTGGAAGGCACTAAATTCGGCATTATTAATTGATGACAGGTTGTCTAGTGCTTATCACCCTCAAATGGATGGACAGACTGAGAGAGTCAATAGCACTATGGAACAATATCTGCGATGTTTGTGCTTGCAGTTTCAGTCAGATTGGCTCAATGTTCTGCCGGCAGCAGAGTTCGCCTATAACAATTCCTATCATAGTGCTATAGGTACTTCACCTTTCTATGCTTTGTATGGGCAACATCCACGTTCCATTCCTTTTGACTCCAGTTTGTCTTTGGATACTCCTGCAGCAGGACGTACTTTTAGGGATCTTAAAAGTCTACAGAAGAAAGTTGAGCAGCAATTGGAACAAGCTAAAAAACGAGACAAGTACTATGCCGACGCTCATAGAATTCCTGCACCTGTCTACAAAGCAGGAATGAAGGTATGGCTGTCCACAAAAAACTTGAGAATACCCGGCAAAAGGAAATTGTTTCCTAAATACATTGGGCCATATGAAGTTCTCCAAGTTATAAATCCGGCTGCTGTCCATCTGGCTTTGCCACAACGGTGGCAAGTGCATCCCGTTTTCCACGTATCACTCATCAAACCGTGTTCGGATGCTACTAGATTACCTATACAGCCTGTTGCTATTTCAGTGAAAGGGTCAGACAAATATGAAGTGCATGACATTCTGGACATGAGGTTGCGGTCTGGAAAACCATTTTATCTGGTAGATTGGAAAGGTTATGGTCCCGAAGATAGATCCTGGGAACCTCTGTCGAACATTCATGCTCCTGCTTTATTAAGGCGATTCCACTCGAAAAGGGGAGAAGCTGCTCCTTTGGGGGGTGGCACTGTCATGCCTGCTGGACATACCTCTGGACCAGGAACAACTTCTCCATACAAGATGAGTTCGGCCCATAGAACCAGTAGACCTTTTTACTCAAAATGGAGGTTGTTCGATACATTGCCCAGAAAACAGCGTCTGCATTTTTCACGTCGTTAATTTTCACGTGACTTAGGTCTGTCACGTGTATCACGGCAGTGCGTACATAAGCAGCGTGGAAACTCCATTCGCTGCTTCTGATTAAGTCAATTTTGGCGTTTGTAGCTGATCTCTGGACCTGCGTTCTCGCATTCCTTTCAGCAAACTTCTTTGGCCTAATTTGAGCTTGCTTTCCTCCACACGCTAATTCCTGGGTTGCGTGTATCCTGTTCGCGTGCCAAATTTCCACGTGGACGCTATCTGCAAGCGCGGCTGTCCTGAGCTGAGTGAATCCTGTTCGCGTTCCAAATCTCCACGCGGACGCTGTCTGCAAGCGCGGCTGTCCTGAGCTGCGTGAATCCTGTTCGCGTGCCAAATCTCCACGCAGACGCTATCTGCAAGCGCGGCTGTCCTGAGCTGCGTGAATCCTGTTCGCGTGCCAAATCTCCACGCGGACGCTGTCTGCAAGCGCGGCTGTCCTGAGCTGCGTGAATCCTGTTCGCGTGCCAAATCTCCACGCGGACGCTGTCTGCAAGCGCGGCTGTCCTGAGCTGCGTGAATCCTGTTTGCGTGCCAAATATCCACGCGGACGCTGTCTGCAAGCACGGCTGTCCTGAGCTGCGTGAATCCTGTTCGCGTGCCAAATCTCCACGCGGACGCTGTCTGCTAGCGCGGCTGTCCTGAGCTGCGTGAATCCAGTTCGCGTGCCAAATCGCCACGCGGACACTGTCTGCAAGCACGGCTGTCTTGAGCTGCGTGAATCCAGTTTGCGTGCCAAATCTCCACGCGGACGCTGTCTTCAAGGGCCGCGTGAATCCTGTTTGCGTGTCTAATTCTTCACGCGGAAACGCTGTCTACAAGCGCGGCTGGCTTGGCTGCGTGTATGCTGTCGCATGCAATCCTGCACGTGTTTTTCTGAACTACTTCGAACTTTTGGTACCTGTGACAGTCAACAGGTGAGATTCTTATTTTGTTCTTTGTGGGAAAGAAAGTATTTCATGAACTATTGGAAGGTGAATGTCCACAGTACATTGGACGCTATCCTGTGGTGCACCAACCCGGTATCTAGCGAGAGCCTCGTGCCGTTCGGGATAAGTCTCCCTTACTAATCTTCCCTTCCTTTGTCGTTTGTTCAACTCTTGGGACTCTTCAAGAAACTGTCCTGGAATTCTTCAGTTTAGCCTTAAGGTCAGTGTCTGAATTAATCCCAATTCTGTGTTTCTTAGTATTTAACTTGGGACAGTGTCTTATGATACTTATCTATTCTAGGCATACTTCCTGTACAATTCCCACGCCCTTTCCAGTGATCCATCTCTCTGCCTGTTTTATTCAGTCAGAGAGTTGTATCATTTGGAAGGTCTAATTTGACCTGCCTACAATCAAGTTGTGTGAAGATAGGATCCGGAAAAGCCCTACCAAATTGTATCCTTTTTTGGTTACTGTATCCTTTTCAGTTGATACTTTGGTGATTTATGACAGTTTTTCACTGACCTTGGGTATCAGGCGAAGTCTTAGGGATGAGAGTCAGACCTCTGGATAAAAACAGAGGGTCTTGCAGGAATGGGGAAAAAACCCAATTGAAGGGAAAAAACCCCAGAGTGGTGTGGTTTCTCTCCAGTCAGATGAGTAGTCCAGACCTTCTTCTGATGGACGAGGTGGTGGCTTGAAGATCCGTAGTCATGTAGAGGAGGAAGATCTGATGTCAACCAGCGATGCAGGGAAATAAGGACCAGGATGAAGGAAGGGAATTACTCCAAGGATGGAAGAAGGCAACCACGTCTGTGACCCGTTGCTGGGCAATGTGGCCATGGAATTATGCCTGGGAGAAAGGAAAGGCAAGGAGCGCTGGCCAGTGTGTATCAATAAGGCAGTAAGAAAGAAACTCAATATACTGTGGATCCGAAAGGCAGAATAAGAGTTCCCACTAATATTGCGCCGTATCAAGCAGCACAGAAACAAACAATGTCCGGCAGAGCAGATTAGTAGAATGCAAGTTCGTGCTGACAAGCGCAGTAACGAAAGTAACTCTGAATGAATATGATGTTCAGCAGAGCCACAGAGAACGTTTACGCTGGAATGGTGCTTTAGAAAGGTAGTAAGAATGATAGAGACGATCTGTGCAGCCGAAAGTCTGCTCGTACATTCGTGCCGTCAGAGATCTTGCAGAAAGGCAATAAAGAGGCAAAGGAATATTTGCCAGAGCCAAAGGGGGAGTGGGAAAAGGAACAGATGGGCAGAGCAGCAAAGGACAAGGGGTGCAAGGGATAGAAGCCGGGAGAGGACCAGCAAGCAAAGTAAAAGCAAGAAAGAGATTACCGTGTTCGGGAAGGCTGGGATCCACGGTCGCTCAGATAATAGCCTGCAGAAGTTGCAGGAAGCATGCTAGAAAAGGAGCAACGCAGTGAGCAATGTTCAAGTTGTGTTTTTATGTTGCTGCTCCTCCTGCTGGAAGACTGTCCGGTGGAGTAAATAGCTCTCAGCAGAAGCCATCTTGCAAGAGGTGAATAACTATTAATGTAGCCTTCAAGTGTGCCAGAGCTTCCAGGTTCTGTAATTCCTGACATAAACAGCAGATGAGTGATTGAACTTTTGAAGCCAAGTGAGATACCGTAAACACAGTGGTCCGGTGCCACTTGGGTGCTCATTGGAAGGTCTCTGTTAGGTATCCAACTGAAAGGTGGCAATTGTAAAAATCGAAGTGGTCCTGCAACGGGTCAAGCCAAACCCTGTGCACATTCGAAATTCTTCGATCGTTGATGCGAACTGAAAGTGGTTCTAACCCGGCTGAGGGAGACTAATTGTATTAAGAAGGGGATCTGAGCCCGGCTGTGAGTCAAGAAAGAATATCCTATGAACATTGTGAAAGAGGATCTTAGTCCGGAAGAAAGGGATACAAAGTGATGATTGTTGTATTAAAGGGACCTGAGCCCGGCTGAGGGGATCCGGGGTGAATAGTTAATAACCTGAATTGAGTACTTGTAAAAGAAAAATAACTTTTTGTTTCTTTTGTCGTATCAGGCCCTCTGCATGAAGAGACTTTGATAGAAAAAGAGACATGGGCACAGAAGGCCCTGATGCTAGTGATTGAATTGTATCCTTGTGCTAAAGAAGCCAGAGTTTGTGCTATGCTCATGTGAACCGCCTTGTCCTGTGCTGAAAACGTGGGACAAGGGAGGCCAGTGGCCTGAACATCCTGACATATCAATTTTGTGAACACTTCTTTCTTTTTCATAAACAATACTCCCACACTATTTGTATTTAGAGGTAAGGATTGGCAATATCTTTTTTAGTATGATGTAGCATGAGATCAGCACCATGGCTTCTTAGTGGTTAGTCAAGGATGTCGGTATAGGTTTCTCAGTCCACGATCTCTGGTTCTTCGCCTACACAGGTAAAGATTTGCATTGTATTTGGTCTGAATGGCTGGCTGAGAGGATACCTTTCAGTGTACTTGTCAATCATTGGTGCACTCAGGATTCGTCCAACATAGGATGGGTAGTTGCAAGCATTTCTGTCTTTTTATCTTGACATTAATTTGGGGGTGCGGAGGGGCAGTCTCGGGGAGCCCTCTTCAATCCCCCCTCTGGTCGACCTGTCGATCACATCCCGATATGTTAAGCCTTTAGTTCTTTGTTGCCATATTTTCATAAATCCTCTGAGGTGTCCATAGTAATTAACATGATCGTCGAAAGTCCATTCAATATAACTGCATGCTCCTTCCGGGTTGCACCACACCCTTTTCCTTCATAGTACTTCGCATCGAATGGATTATCTAATTGTCATGACCCTTGCCCCTGGTCCTCACTGGTAAGTCAGCCTTCCAGTTAGGGCCAGGTTAAAGGCCTTAAAACCTCATCCAAGACACTCTTGGAATCAGTCCTGGCGCCTTTGGCGCCAGGCTCATAACCATCATGAAGACCAACATTAGAATGGGACTATTTACTTGGGACTATTTAACTTTGGGGGGGTTCAGCCAACATGGAGGCACACACACAGCTCAGTTGCAAGGAACTGAGCTATGCGGTCTAGTCTTTTGGGTGTGGCAGGCCTGGGACTACTTTACCTGGACTACTTTGGGTGTGGCAGGCATGGGACTATTTTACCTGGACTACTTTACCTGAGACTATTTAAACCGCACCCAAACAGCAGAACATGCTTTGCGTTATTCTGTTGTGGGCAGCGTAACGCTCACCGTGTCCAGTTCTTTGATGCCAGCTTACCTGAAACCAAGGACCTGCAGAGAGAGAAAGGACACTACGAAAATTACCTGGAACAGTATCCTGTCTTCAATCCATCGCCAACTTCAGTTCCACTCACCTGAAGGTACGAACTCCATCATCCGGCACCGCATGCATCCTGGAATACCATAACCTGGAAAGAGGAGAAAGAAAAACAGCATTAGTAAGCGTTTCCTCACATTTCCTCCCGAATGAAGAAAGCCACACAATTCTTACCTGGGTAGTCATCTCCTGGTCAGTATCATTGCTGGAACATTACGGCACTCGGCGAGGAACATCGCAACCTGCAAGGAGAGAAAAGACACAGGTTATCAATATAAAAGGCGAAACAGCACTGCGCATCGCACATTACTCACCGGACAGCATCGCGCACACCGCGCTTTCGCCTACCGGCCCATGCTCATCTTCAAACTGCATGACAACACCAAAATACCTTTCCATACCTAAAAGGAAAGAAGCAAGACATTATTATTCGAACTAAGAGGAACATAAGAACTGCATCTAAAGACTTTAAAGCAGCAAACCTACAGAGTCGTAGCAGGCCTGGATTCCCACAGGGGGGCTTGCACCAGTGAAGTAACTTGGTCGCTGCTCGCCCCCCACATCTACGTGCCCCTGCCACGAGGAGCAGGATAGAGAATCCACCTTTTACAATATAAAGGTGAGGAGAGGGCCCAAGGGGGAGGAAGGAGTTGAGGCCAAGCGAGGTGGAAAACATAAAGACAATCTGGTATTGAATCCAGCTCTCCTATATTGCAGACCCATCTTTAACCAGAGGCCTTTACCAAGGGACCGGGAGAGGGTTCGAGAGTGCAAATCATCCAACCAGGGCTGGGTGGCATCCCCGTGGATACCAGGTGAGCGTAACACTAATTTTGTTGCCTCAAGTGGGAATATTACACTGTTTGCTATTCTCTCTCTCAGCTTGTCTCTTTCCTCCACTATTTTGTCCTTTGCTTCACCAATGTACACATCCATCAGGACCTTCATTCCAATCGTCTCTTCTGCTAACTTTCGGCCCTTGGTATGCAAATCTTCACCACGCATAGTGTCTCCCACCAATATTAGTACTCCCAATATCACCTTCAATCTGTCTGATAGCCATGATGGCATCCATGACCATATGTATGCTATCCAGCTCTGGTCCTTTCCAATCCCCTTGGCTTCTTCCTCCATCTTTGTATGCACCTGGGATAGCTGAATTACCACCTCTGTCAGTGTGCCTTTATCTTTGTTGTTGGCAGGTATGAATGTGAATATGAAGGTATGAACTCCCAATTTGTGCGCAAACTCCTCCTTCCATTGCTGTTAGTAAATACCGAACATATCTATTCTGGAGCGCCATCAACCTTACTGCTCGGAGCTCTTCTTTTATTGCGTTGAACCCATTCACTCTGGAATTTATCATCATCAACAGCTCCCACCAGGTAATCTGCAGCCACTTTGTATACTTATTTACAGCTGGAACAAATGATGCGAAGAACATTTGCGTCGCGCTAAACAACCTGTGTTCTGCTGGTACTTCATCCAAAGCTTCTTCTGATTTCAGTGATAGTTTATTTTTTTCACTCCTCTAATTTCCTCCGGCTTTTCCCTCTTTTGATTGTTTGTTCTTCTTCCACAGACCTTTTCTTTCTTTTGCTAGTGTCCATCTTTGGGAAGTCATCAAGCTTCACATCCTTTCGTGGCATGACCAATGAGGGTATATTGATGTGTACCAATGAGCAAACTCCTCCCCAGTTGGGTGGCAGCTGCTCATATGCCTTGGATTCGCATGCCTAGTAATGATCCATCAATACTGTAGTAACTGTCTTCAACTCTACATGCTTTTCTATGCTTCGACATCCTCTATTTTCCCCAACTTCCGCCTCAGTGTCATTTTGGTAACAGAGTGCTGGCGCTTTCAGTGGTATTATGGGCATTGGTCTTGCTTCATTTTCCACCCAAGTGAGCAACTTTGCACTTACATCCCACTCCTTCAGGCCCCTGTCATTCTCTTGTTGTACCTTGTTCACTGGCGATTGTGCTAGGGTCAGCACTTTGCTTCCCACCACTGAATCCTTGCATCTGTCCTTTGTGTACACTTGACCATACACAAGCATCTCTGGTCTTTCCCAGCAACCAGGTTCTCCTCCTATCTCCTTCACCCTGGTTCATGGGCAGGGCAGTTCTTTAAACGTTATAGTCTTTGTGTCTCCTTTCTGAAGCCCATCAGATATGAACTGTATTGCTTCGTCTAACTGCCAGTAATTCATGTCGAGAGTCTTTATGTAACTATCTTCGTATGGGAACGTTGCTCGAGACATCCATCTCAATGTGGCTGTTTTACCTTGAAATCTTCCTGTAGTCGTTACCATCGACAGGTACATCAGGCATTGGGCTCTTGCTGTTGGGATTTCAGTTCCTGTGAACGTTCTGGAGGCACTCATGCCATAGGAGATTAATGAGCAGACATAACAGCTCTCCCTGGTGATTTCCTTACCTACTTTTGTCATGTGTTTATACCACATTTTATCAGAAACTCAAGCAGTGTCAGTGAGAAAGAGATCTACCCCTTGTATCAATGCCAACACTGTGCTTACCTCTCCTTACCGTGCTGGCAGTACTCTCCTGTCCATCTGACATGGTCGTTCCACCTGCTGGTGTCGGGGTAATGTTAGTAGAGGATAAAGCGGTAGCACTAGCAACAAGTGAAATTCTCCAAGATATAAATGCAAACACTCCACTTGGAATAAAGAGACACGACAGTATAATCACATGTTTTATTATTTCACCCATCTTTACCTTTGCTGCTTGACCCTTGTGCAGCTTGAAGATATAGTTGCCCGTCTGGAATGAGCAGAAATTATTGTGTTAGTATTAAGTTAATCTTTTTTTACTTTTTTATTTATTTGTATTGCCATTTTGAATGCAACTAACTGTAATTTAACCCCAAAACACCCGTTCACTCATCTGAACAATCATTCTATGCTCAAACTACCCATGACTACTCACCCAGTAGTTTACCGAGTGATTCTCTCCCTCACTCCTCCCCAGAGACACATCCTAACTCTGATACCACAATACCTTTGTTTTCTTTTACCCCTTGCACGGTATCCAAAGTAACTGCCATCATCCTTAAAATGAAGCCTACCTCTTGTAAAGGCGATGCCTGTGCTTCCAGGTTGCTGGTACAATGCCTCGACATTATTAGTCCTTGGATCACCAAGTTGATCAATCAGTCTTTCCACAGAGGTTCAAGTACCAACTAATCTTAAGGAGGCCTGGATCACGCCCCTGCTCAAGAAAGCTAATCTTGATCCCCTCCTGGCTAAACACTATAGTCCTATCACCAACGTGCCCTTACTTCTGAAGGTCATGGACCGAGTTGCCTATCTTCAGTTACAGAAATTTATTGACGATAATACCATTCTTGGGCCTCGTCAGTCTGGTTATCGTGCCTGTCACGGCACTGAAACGGCCATGTTGGATTTAAAATCAAATCTTGGATCCATCATCGATCAGGGTCATCCGGCACTCCTGATGTTGTTGGATCTCTCTGCGGCGTTCGACTTAGTCGACCACGCGCTCCTGGCATGTAGGCTACAATCACTTGTTGGTTGCTCAAATCTCTCCACACAATAGCTAGTCTCCTTTCTTGGTCCTCGTAATGCTCACGTCATCATCCAAAGTGCCTCCTCTATACCCTCCTTGCTCACATGTGGTGTCCCCCAGGGTTCCTCCCCATCCCCCACTTTGTTCAAAATCTATATTCTCCCCCTGCTTCGCATGCTCGACGATCTGGGTGTCCTTTATACCAACTATGCTGACGACACCCAGGTCGTCCTTGAATTGTCTGGCTCCTACCCCACAGACTCCAAGGCCATCTCTGCCATCTACTCTGTCATCCATTCATGGATGAGTACGAACTTCATGGCTCTGAATGCCGATAAAACTGAGCTCCTCATTGCAGGTTCAAGTCACTTGTTAAAAAATCTGTCTAAGGAATATGACTCATTTGCCATTGCCAATGTATCTATTCCAGTGGCACATAGCGTCAAGACTCTTCGCGTCACCATTGATGCCGAGCTCTCAATGCGCCAACATGTTGCTAAAACCAGGGCATCTTGTTGCTGGATTAACAAGCAACTCTGTGCAATGCGTCCTTTTCTCTCGGTCAGCAATATGTCTCTTTTAGCATCTGCCCTTGTTAATTCCAGGTTAGACTACTGCAATAGTCTCCTAGCATGTACGTCTACTGCCAATATCACTGCTCTCCAGACCACTAAAAATGGCGCAATCCGAGCTTTGCTTGGTTTGGCAAGGCACTCTTCCATCACTGATGCCAGGAAGAAATTGCACTGGCTGCCTATCAAGCATAGGGTATCCTTTAAGATACTCACTCTCACCTTCAAATGTTTGATTGGTTCTGCACCCATCTATCTTGCCAAGTGCATCGCTACGTCCCTGGCCGTTCACTCAGGTCCACCAAGCAAGACATGCTCACTCAGCCACGTTTTCGCTCAGTCAAGTTTGGCAAAACTATCTTCACTGTCTCAGCCCCTACTCTCTGGAACGCTCTTCCTCTTCACTTTAAGAGCACCTCCTCACTAATTCAGTTCAAGAAAAATCTCAAGACCCATCTTTTCAATGCTCCTTAACTCTCCGTTACATAGTTTCCTCCTGAGATGTCTGCCTTTCAACTGTCTTGTTTAGTCTTGTCTCACTTGTTTTATGTGCGCCGTGAGGCCTTCGGGGCGATTTGGCGCGTTATCAAGAATTAAAAGAAATAAATAAAAATAAATAAATAAATAAAATAAAAATGCCTGAATCACCACCCATAACTCCCACACCCCTTTTGTTCAGAGGAGAATTGCCTAGCATTTCGGTGCTGGACTGCCCCAGGGCAGGGCAAAGACTGATATGTTTGGGATATTTCTTCTCTGTGAAAGATAGTGAGCTAAAGACTCTGGGTAAGTCTCTCGTAACCAGGACTAATGTCTGCCAGAGAGACTCCCAGGACCCCCCTTGACAATTTGCATATTTAAGTAACTTTGGGTCTCACCCTAAGTTACTAGGGGAATCCAGACGTGGACCCCTTGCTCACTATTCTTAGAGAGGCACAGCTCCTCCCTACTGATGAGGTCCAACTAGAATGAAACACGTGTCTGGGGATGCTGTTGGTACTCTTGTTCAGAGGAGAATTGCCTAGCATTTCGGTGCTGGACTGCCCCAGGGCAGGACAAAGACTGATATGTTTGGGATATTTCTTCTCTGTGAAAGATAGTGAGCTAAAGACTCTGGGTAAGTCTCTCGTATCCAGGACTAATGTCTGGCAGAGAGACTCCCAGGACCCCCCTTGTCAATTTGCATATTTAAGTAACTTTGGGTCTCACCCTAAATTACTAGGGGAATCCAGACGTGGACCCCATTGCTCACTATTTCTTAGAAAGGCACAGCTCCTTCCTACTGATGAGGTCCAACCAGACTGAAACACATGTCTGGGGATGCTGTTGGTACTCTTGTTCAGAGGAGAATTGCCTAGCATTTCGGTGCTGGACTGCCCCAGGGCAGGGCAAAGACTGATATGTTTGGGATATTTCTTCTCTGTGAAAGATAGTGAGCTAATGTCACGTTGATCACCTTCCGCCCCCTGCTCCTCACCTGAAGATTCTTCTTGGCTTTCTTGGACACTGGATGGCTTCTTCCATAGTACCTTGGGATGTTCCTTAGATGGTTTCTCCTTTGACTTCCTGTCATGCAAGTAAGGCCTGGCTCCCTCGGAGGCCACCTCGACAGGGAATGGGACCTGTCTTGAGGGGGGCCCCGAGGAGCCAAGTCCCAAAAAGACAGGGAAAAAGCCGATGGATGGCACAAAAAACCCTGCAGACTGTTCCAGGGAGGATACTCGAGTCGAGTATAGTTGCAAGAGGCAGACCGGTAAAGTTCTGGGGTGACTTTCACTTCTCAGGATCACATAGGAAGCAAACTGGCAAAGCCCCAGGAATAATATACCAGCAAAGAGTACAAGGTATTGGGAGAAGTAGTAGAGTACTGTAAGCTGTCACAGAAGGATCCGTAACAATTTCAGAAGAGAGCGATGGAAGCAGAAAGGATAGAAAGAGATGGAGAGACTAGAAGCCAGGTATAGTCCCAAACCCAAAGGATAGACAGAACTCCAAAGCTAATAGAGGAGAACGTGAGGAGGCGCGAGAGTGGCGGAGGAGGCCGCGAGTAGGAACGGCGAGGCGCCGAAGGTAAGGAATGAGAGTGGAATGATGAGCGGCAGACGCCGCAGAAAGAAGGAAGCAAGGTAAAATCGTAGGCTGGGCAAGTAGAGTGAAGCGCAGGTAGAAAACGGTAGAAGGCTGGGAGGAGGCTACTCGGAGGAGTAGCCGAGCGAGCGTATTGTTGAAAATCACAGATACAACGCGCAGGTAAGTGGGCGGGGCTGGTTTAAGTAGTGGTGGCCGCCATGTTGGTTGAGGGCTAGGCCGTTACTGTCAGGCTCTTCGTGGCAGTGCTTTCCAATCGTGCCATAGCTTCCAGGGGCGGATCGTGACAGTATGGCCTCTCCCTCCCCGGAACCCCTCTGGTTTTCCTGGATACCTCAGATGAAACCTTCTTACGAGTCTGGGTGCGTGAAGATGGTACCTGGGTTCCCACGTCCTTTCATCTTCGGAATATCCCTTCCAATGGACCAGATATTGGAGTCTCCCTCAGTGGTAACGTGAATCCACTAAGTAATCAACCTCGTATTCTTGGGATTCCTTTACCATCGGAGTCTTAGTCTTCTGAGTCTTGCGGTGAAAAGGATCCTCCTTGTATTCCTTGAGTAATGAGGTGTGGAAGACTGGATGTACTCTTTGAAGACCCTTAGCTAAGCGTAGTTCATAAGCTACGGGGTTGATCTGTCTGATGATGGGATAAGGACCCAGGTATCGAGGTGCAAATTTGCCTGTGTGTATCCATCTAGGAAGATGTTTGGTAGATAACCAGACTCTCTGTCCTGGCTTCCATTCTGGGTTGGACCGTCGACTTCTATCCGCCCATCTTTTCTGTGTGAGCTGACTGCCTTCCAGTGATTCTCTAGCCATTCTATGAACTTCCTTGAGTTCAGACAACCTGTCGTCTATGGCGGGAGATTGGGTAGGTTGCATTCCGGTCCAGGGCAGTTGTTGTGGATGATACCCGTAAGTGCAGTAGAATGGACTCATGCGAATGGACGTGTGGTAATTGTTATTATAGGCGAATTCGGCCTGAGAGAGAAAGGCTGACCATCTTTCTTGTTTGTGACTACAGAAACGCCTTAAATATTGTTCCAACCCAGCATTGAGTCTCTCGGTTTGTCCGTTAGTTTGGGGGTGAAAACCAGAGGAAAGTGCTCGGCTGATACCCAATTGGTGACATAGTAATGTCCAGAATTTGGAGGTGAATTGGGTTCCGCGGTCCGAAATGATGGTCCGAGGCAATCCATTGAGACGAATGACATATCTGAGAAAGATCGAAGCCGTCTCTGGAGCTGACGGAAGACCTGAAAGAGCAGAAAAATGAGCCATCCTGCTGCAGGTGTCTACAGTGACCATAATTGCTGTCTTGTTCTCGGATTCCGGCAGGTCAACAATAAAATCCATGCAAATCAGTTCCCAGGGTCTAGTGGGTAGGATAGGCTGTTGCAACTGGCTCAAAGGTTTGCCTGTTTGGTATTTGTTGGCGGCGCATACGGGACAGGTGGTTACATATCTTTTAACATCCTTGGGTAGTCCTGCCCACCAGAATCTGCGGTTTATGAGTTCCTGTGTTTTCTTGATACCTGGGTGTCCCGCTAGGGGGGTATCGTGGCACCATGATAGTATCTGTTCTTGAAGCTCTGTGAAAGGGAGAAACAGCTCTGTACCATGGTAGTATGGACCATAATTGGCCTGAGTGATGGAGGCATGTATGAAAGGTAGATGACTGTATTGGGTTACCAGATCTTGTAGAAGTGGCACGACCCTAGCCATAATCTTCAGATTTGGAAACAAGAGGTCATGCTCTTGCGGTAGGTTGTTTTCCTCTCCTTGGCATCTGGAGAGTGTGTCTGCCATCTTGTTTTCAGTACCCGGTACATATGAAATGGTGAACTCAAATTGGGAAAAGTAATAGGCCCATCAGGCATGTCGAGCATTGGTGCACTCCATCTGCTGCAATACCCAGAGGTTGCGATGATCTGTAAGTATTTGGAAAGGATAAGCTGCTCCCAAGAGTAGGTGCCTCCACTCTTGACAGGCTGATTTTATGGCAAGTAATTCTCTTTCCAGAACTGAGTAATTAAGTTCACTTTTCGGCAGAGTCCTTGAGTAATAAGCGACTGGATGTTTGAGGCCATTGTCCGTTCTTTGTAGAAGTACGGCTCCCAGTGCTCCTCCAGACGCGTCTGTTTCCAAGATAAAGGGTCTTGTTTGATAAGGTTGTACAAGTATGGGAGCCGAAGTAAATAACTCCTTAAGGCGCAAAAATGCCCTCTTCTGTTCTGTACCAAAAACGTACTTAACTCCTTTCTTGAGAAGACCGGTAATCGGTAACATCAGGTCGGAAAAGTTAGGGATGAACTGCCGATAGAAATTGGCTAAACCCAAGAATATTTGAACCTCCTTTATTCCTCTAGGTTCTTTCCATTCGATGATGGCTCTAATCTTCTCGGGTTCCATCTGGATTCCTTCCTTGGATAGGATATAACCTAGATAAGAAACAGTTGTTACTTCGAACTGACATTTCTCGGGTTTTACCAGAAGGTGGTTAGACTGGAGTCGGTGTAATACCTGTCTCACATGTTCTTGGTGTTCTTGAAGCCTTTCAGAGTAGATAAGGATGTCATCCAGATAAATAACAACTGACACAAACAACATGTCAGAAAAGATCTTATCTAATAATCTTTGCAAAACAGCTGGGGCATTCACGAGACCAAAGGGCATGACACGGTATAACCCGAATGGGGTTCGAAATGCGGTCTTCCATTCGTCGCCCGTCCTTATCCTGAGAAGATGATAGGCTCCCCTGAGGTCTAGTTTCGTGAAATAAGAGGCCCCTCTGACCGCTTCCAGAATGTCTCTGATTAAGGGCATAGGATAGCGGTCACAAACAGTGATCTGGTTGAGTCCCCTGTAATCAATACAAGGCTGAAATTCGGTGGTGTCTTTTTTGGGGATGAAGAATAACGATGCTCCCCCGGACGATCGGGATTCCTGAATGAGTCCGTTCTGAAGGTTATCGTCCAAGTAGATCCGTAAGGCTAGTTTTTCGGAAAGAGACAAAGGATACATTCTACCAAAGGGAACCACAGACCCTGGAAGGAGATCTAAGGCACAGTCCTCTGGTCGATTGGGAGGTAATAGCTTGGGTACAGTGTCCTGAAACACCTCAGCATATTCCTGGTATCGTAGGGGAATGGCAGCTACCACCTTATGCTGGGGTGCTCGGTGCTCCTTGTTCTCTCCCTGGGTAGGGGGATTGATGGTACAGTGGTCCTTACTATAAGTAGAGTCAAAACGCACAACATTGGTGGTCTAATTGATCTGAGGGTTGTGACGTCTAAGCCATGGAATACCTATCACCAAAGGAAAATGTGCTGCTCGAATCAGGTCAAATATCATAGACTCATGGTGTTCTCCCAAGACCAAGTGTAAGGGTAAAGTCTCGGAATCTATGGGGCCTGAGGACAAGGGTTCACCGTCTACCCCTTCTACAGGGATAGGTTTCTCCTTGCGTCTAATGGCGATTCGTTGTGCCTTAGCCCATTCGATATCCATAAAGTTTCCTGCGGCTCCACAGTCCAGCATGGCTAGAACTTCTATGGGGGAGGATTCTGTAGTCCATAGTTGAACCCGAAAGATCATCAGACTGTTGTCTTCCCTTAGTTCCGAGGGTCGGGTAAGGTTGCAAGGGCTGCTTCTTGTTCCCCCGAGACCACCCTTGCAAAGGACCGAGGGTTGGAGTTTTCCTTTCTTCATGGAGGTACTTCCGGGCAGTCCCTGAGTAAATGCTTCGAGGAGCCGCAGTATAAACAGAGACCAGAGTCTCTCCTTCTTTTGCGTTCTGCAGGTGTCAAAGGACCTCAGTGTCACTGCCGCCGGCGACTGGGGTTTGTGGCGAAGGTGGAAACTAGGACGCCATTGAAGTGTTCCGTTACGTCCCTTCTCGCCTACCAGACTCGGTCTAGTTGTTTTCAAGATGGCCGCCGCCGTTTGTATATCTCACTCGGCTGCCGGCGGCTCGGCGCTTTGCAACTGTGTTTATTCCTGGCCCTGTTGCTTGCGCTAGTTTCCCTTCTGACGGTTCTGCCTTACTATTACGCCTTCCGTACTCTTCTTGTTTTTCTTTCTCCTCCTCCCGTTTCATATGGGCTCTTCCCCCCTTCTCTGGTTCCCGCTTGCCTTCTCCTGTGTTTTGTTCCCGTGCTGATATTCTGCTGCTAATTATTCGTTCTAGGACTCTCATACTCCCGGATTCTCCCGTTCACACTTGTCCTCCACCCCGAGGTTACCTACCTGTAAACCGCCCTATCTATTCTCTCGATCTGCAGAGACACGCCGACCTTACCATTTCCTGGGTTCTCGGCGGAGGACCCCTTCAACCTACTACAGTGCAGACGACTTCCACAGCCCTCACGACTACCTTGGATCCAGGGTTTTTTTTGCCATTCGAGTGGCTTTTTCCCCTCTGGCTGTCGCGGAGGGGAGTCACCGTGGGTTTTCTCTGTCTGGGAGTCACGGTGGCTTCCTTCCGAGGTAGACCATATCTTCCAAAAAAGAAGAAGCCTTACATAGGACTTACCCGCCGGAAGAAACTGGACTATTCAGGTGAGGAGGAAGTGATTGGGGAGGGTTATCAATCGAGTGAAGACGAAGACATAGCTGATCACCCAGCAAGTCCCGTAGCCCATAGCGCCAGTCTTGATACTCGGGCTGTTCCTATCTGCATTGGTTCTTCTGATGTCGGCATGTCTTTGGGAGGATGTGGAGCAGGGCTAGGTGATGGTAGATTGAGCCGAGGTCTCCTTCTTTCCTGTCGGCGTTCAGATAGCCGGTATTCCAATTGCAGGGTCAGTGTCATGAGATCTTGGAACGACGGTGGGCGAGCTACCCTAGCCAACTCGTCCTTTAGTTCGTCCTGGAGACCTCTCCTAAATATCGTCTGCTTAGCCGAATCAGGCCAGTCTGTCTTCGCCGCTAGTCTCAGAAATCGGGATATGTAGGTCTGCACGTCTGTGTTCCCCTGTTTCACATCGAGTATTGCCTCAAGAGAGGTGTATAGGACCTCAGGACGATCGAATCTCCCTTTGAAGAGATCCACAAACTGGTCATAGTTGGACAGAGCGGGATCGTTTCTGGTCACCAAAGGGGTGGCCCAAGCCAAGGCATTCCCTGTTAGGTTGGTGATAAGGAAACCGACCCTAGCTCTAGCAGTTTCAAATGCATAAGGTCGAAAGACGAAGTGAACTTGGCAGGAGTCTAAGAATTCCTTTAGACCGCAGGGATAACCATCATACTTTCCAAATGTAAGAGACATAGGCGGCAAATCCCCTTGGCCATCTCTACGGAAGACCACTTGTTGGCGTAAAACGGTGTTCTCAGTCTTCAGGGCTTGTACTTCTATGGTTAAACCCTGTAAGGCGGCAACCAACTCCTGGTACTGTTCCAGAGAAGCCATGGTTATGTTCGAGCGTTGTATTCTGTCACGTTGATCACCTTCCACCCCCTGCTCCTCACCTGAAGATTATTCTTGGCTTTCTTGGACACTGGATGGCTTCTTCCGTAGTACCTTGGGATGTTCCTTAGATGGTTTCTCCTTTGACTTCCTGTCATGCAAGTAAGGCCTGGCTCCCTCAGAGGCCACCTCGACAGGGAATGGGACCTGTCTTGAGGGGGGCCCCGAGGAGCCAAGCAACAAAAAGACAGGGAAAAAGCCGATGGATGGCACAAAAAACCCTGCAGACTATTCCAGGAAGGATACTTGAGTCGAGTATAGTTGCAAGAGGCAGACTGGTAAAGTTCTGGGGTGACTTTCACTTCTCAGGATCACATAGGAAGCAAACTGGCAAAGCCCCAGGAATAATATACCAGCAAAGAGTATGAGGTATTGGGAGAAGTAGTAGAGTACTGTAAGCTGTCACAGAAGGATCCGTAACAATTTCAGAAGAGAGCGATGGAAGCAGAAAGGATAGAAAGAGAGGGAGAGACTAGAACCCAGGTATAGTCCCAAACCCAAAGGATAGACAGAACCCCGAAGCTAATAGAGGAGAACGCGAGGAGGCGCGAGAGTGGCGGAGGAGACCGCCAGTCGGAACGGCGAGGCGCCGAAGGTAAGGAATCAGAGTGGAATGATGAGCGGCAGACGCCGCAGAAAGAAGGAAGCAAGGTAAAATCGTAGGCTGGGCAAGTAGAGTGAAGCGCAGGTAGAAAATGGTAGAAGGCTGGGAGGAGGCTACTCGGAGGAGTAGCCGAGCGAGCGTATCGTTGAAAATCACAGATACAACGCGCAGGTAAGTGGGCGGGGCTGGTTTAAGTAGTGGTGGCCGCCATGTTGGTTGAGGGCTAGGCCGTTACTGTCAGGTTCTTTGTGGCAGTACTTTCCAATCGTGCCATAGCTTCCAGGGGCGGATCGCAACAGCTAAAGACTCTGGGTAAGTCTCTCGTAACCAGGACTAATGTCTGGCAGAGAGACTCCCAGGACCCCCCTTGACAATTTGCATATTTAAGTAACTTTGGGTCTCACCCTAAGTTACTAGGGGAATCCAGACGTGGACCCCTTGCTCACTATTCTTAGAGAGGCACAGCTCCTCCCTACTGATGAGGTCCAACTAGACCGAAACACGTGTCTGAGGAAGCTGTTGGTACTCTTGTTCAGAGGAGAATTGCCTAGCATTTCGGTGCTGGACTGCCTCTGGGCAGGACAAAGACTGATATGTTTGGGATATTTCTTCTCTGTGAAAGATAGTGAGCTAAAGACTCTGGGTAAGTCTCTCATAACCAGGACTAATGTCTGGCAGAGAGACTCCCAGGACCCCCCTTGACAATTTGCATATTTAAGTAACTTTGGGTCTCACCCTAAGTTACTAGGGGAATCCAGACGTGGACCCCTTGCTCACTATTCTTAGAAAGGCACAGCTCCTTCCTACTGATGAGGTCCAACCAGACCGAAACACGTGTCTGGGGATGCTGTTGGTACTCTTGTTCAGAGGAGAATTGCCTAGCATTTCGGTGCTGGACTGCCCCAGGGCAGGACAAAGACTGATATGTTTGGGATATTTCTTCTCTGTGAAAGATAGTGAGCTAAAAACTCTGGGTAAGTCTCTCGTAACCAGGACTAATGTCTGGCAGAGAGACTCCCAGGGCCCCCCTTGACAATTTGCAAATTTAAGTAACTTTGGGTCTCACCCTAAGTTACTAGGGGAATCCAGACGTGGACCCCTTGCTCACTATTCTTAGAGAGGCACAGCTCCTCCCTACTGATGAGGTCCAACCAGACCGAAACACGTGTCTGGGGATGCTGTTGGTACTCTTGTTCAGAGGAGAATTGCCTAGCATTTCGGTGCTGGACTGCCTCTGGGCAGGACCAAAGACTGATATGTTTGGGATATTTCTTCTCTGTGAAAGATAGTGAGCTAAAGACTCTGGGTAAGTCTCTCGTAACCAGGACTAATGTATGGCAGAGAGACTCCCAGGACCCCCCTTGACAATTTGCATATTTAAGTAACTTTGGGTCTCACCCTAAGTTACTAGGGGAATCCAGACGTGGACCCCTTGCTCACTATTTTTAGAGAGGCACAGCTCCTCCCTACTGATGAGGTCCAACCAGACCGAAAAACGTGTCTGGGGATGCTGTTGGTACTCTTGTTCAGAGGAGAATTGCCTAGCATTTCGGTGCTGGACTGCCTCTGGGCAGGACAAAGACTGATATGTTTGGGATATTTCTTCTCTGTGAAAGATAGTGAGCTAAAGACTCTGGGTAAGTCTATCGTAACCAGGACTAATGTCTGGCAGAGAGACTCCCAGGACCCCCCTTGACAATTTGGATATTTAAGTAACTTTGGGTCTCACCCTAAGTTACTAGGAGAATCCAGACGTGGATCCCATGCTCACTATTCTTAGAGAGGCACAGCTCCTTCCTACTGATGAGGTCCAACTAGACCGAAACACGTGTCTGGGGATGCTGTTGGTACTCTTGTTCAGAGGAGAATTGCCTAGCATTTCGGTGCTGGACTGCCCCAGGGCAGGACAAAGACTGATATGTTTGGGATATTTCTTCTCTGTGAAAGATAGTGAGCTAAAGAATCTGGGTAAGTCTCTCGTAACCAGGACTAATGTCTGGCAGAGAGACTCCCAGGACCCCCCTTGACAATTTGCATATTTAAGTAACTTTGGGTCTCACCCTAAGTTACTAGGGGAATCCAGACGTGGACCCCATGCTCACTATTCTTAGAGAGGCACAGCTCCTCCCTACTGATGAGGTCCAACTAGACCGAAACACTTGTCTGGGGATGCTGTTGGTACTCTTGTTCAGAGGAGAATTGCCTAGCATTTCGGTGCTGGACTGCCCCAGGGCAGGACAAAGACTGATATGTTTGGGATATTTCTTCTCTGTGTAAGATAGTGAGCTAAAGACTCTGGGTAAGTCTCTCGTAACCAGGACTAATGTCTGGCAGAGAGACTCCCAGGGCCCCCCTTGACAATTTGCATATTTAAGTAACTTTGGGTCTCACCCTAAGTTACTAGGGGAATCCAGACGTGGACCCCTTGCTCACTATTCTTAGAGAGGCACAGCTCCTCCCTACTGATGAGATCCAACCAGACCAAAACACGTGTCTGGGGATGCTGTTGGTACTCTTGTTCAGAGGAGAATTGCCTAGCATTTCGGTGCTGGACTGCCTCTGGGCAGGACAAAGACTGATATGTTTGGGATATTTCTTCTCTGTGAAAGATAGTGAGCTAAAGAATCTGGGTAAGTCGCTCGTAACCAGGACTAATGTCTGGCAGAGAGACTCCCAGGACCCCCCTTGACAATTTGCATATTTAGGTAACTTTGGGTCTCACCCTAAGTTACTAGGGGAATCCAGACGTGGACCCCATGCTCACTATTCTTAGAGAGGCAGAGCTCCTCCCTACTGATGAGGTCCAACTAGACCGAAACACTTGTCTGGGGATGCTGTTGGTACTCTTGTTCAGAGGAGAATTGCCTAGCATTTCGGTGCTGGACTGCCTCTGGGCAGGACAAAGACTGATATGTTTGGGATATTTCTTCTCTGTGAAAGATAGTGAGCTAAAGACTCTGGGTAAGTCTCTCGTAACCAGGACTAATGTCTGGCAGAGAGACTCCCAGGCCCCCCCTTGACAATTTGCATATTTAAGTAACTTTGGGTCTCACCCTAAGTTACTAGGGGAATCCAGATGTGGAACCCTTGCTCACTATTCTCAGAGAGGCACAGCTCCTCCCTACTGATAAGGTCCAACCAGACCGAAACACGTGTCTAGGGGATGCTGTTGGTACTCTTGTTCAGAGGAGAATTGCCTAGCATTTCGGTGCTGGACTGCCTCTGGGCAGGACAAAGACTGATGTTTGGGATATTTCTTCTCTGTGAAAGATAGTGAGCTAAAGACTCTGGGTAAGTCTCTCGTAACCAGAACTAATGTCTGGCAGAGAGACTCCCAGGACCCCCCTTGACAATTTGCATATTTAAGTAACTTTGGGTCTCACCCTAAGTTACTAGGGGAATCTAGATGTGGAACCCTTGCTCACTATTCTTAGAGAGGCACAGTTCATCCCTACTGATGAGGTCCAACCAGACTGAAACACGTGTCTGTGGATGCTGTTGGTACTCTTGTTCAGAGGAGAATTGCCTAGCATTTCGGTGCTGGACTGCCTCTGGGCAGGACAAAGACTGATGTTTGGGATATTTCTTCTCTGTGAAAGATAGCGAGCTAAAGACTCTGGGTAAGTCTCTCGTAACCAGGACTAATGTCTGGCAGAGAGACTCCCAGGACCCCCCTTGACAATTTGCATATTTAAGTAACTTTGGGTCTCACCCTAAGTTACTAGGGGAATCTAGATGTGGAACCCTTGCTCACTATTCTTAGAGAGGCACAGTTCATCCCTACTGATGAGGTCCAACCAGACTGAAACACGTGTCTGTGGATGCTGTTGGTACTCTTGTTCAGAGGAGAATTGCCTAGCATTTTGGTGCTGGACTGCCTCTGGGCAGGACAAAGACTGATATGTTTGGGATATTTCTACTCTGTGAAAGATAGTGAGCTAAAGACTTTGGGTAAGTCTCTCGTAACCAGGACTAATGTCTGGCAGAGAGACTCCCAGGACCCCCTTGACAATTTGCATATTTAAGTAACTTTGGGTCTCCTTGTGACTGTCTTTTTTTAATATAATGGTTTTGTAGCTTGCTCACTATTCTTAGAGAGACACAGCTCCTCTCTACTGATGAGGTCCAACCAGACCGAAACATGTGTCTGGGGATGCTGTTGGTACTCTTGTTCAGAGGAGAATTGCCTAGCATTTCGGTGCTGGACTGCCTCTGGGCAGGACAAAGACTGATATGTTTGGGATATTTCTTCTCTGTGAAAGATAGTGAGCTAAAGACAATGGGTAAGTCTATCGTAACCAGGACTAATGTCTGGCAGAGAGACTCCCAGGACCCCCCTTGACAATTTGCATATTTAAGTAACTTTGGGTCTCACCCTAAATTACTAGGGGAATCCAGACGTGGATCCCTTGCTCACTAATCTTAGAAAGGCACAGCTCCTTCCTACTGATGAGGTCCAACCAGACCGAAACACGTGTCTGCGGATGCTGTTGGTACTCTTGTTCAGAGGAGAATTGCCTAGCATTTCGGTGCTGGACTGCCCCAGGGCAGGACAAAGATTGATATGTTTGCGATATTTCTTCTCTGTGAAAGATAGTGAGCTAAAGAATCTGGGTAAGTCTCTCGTAACCAGGACTAATGTCTGGCAGAGAGACTCCCAGGACCCCCCCTTAACAATTTGCATATTTAAGTAACTTTGGGTCTCACCCTAAGTTACTAGGGTTATCCAGACGTGGACCCCTTGCTCACTATTCTTAGAGAGACACAGCTCCTCCCTACTGATGAGGTCCAACCAGACCGAAACATGTGTCTGGGGATGCTGTTGGTACTCTTGTTCAGAGGAGAATTGCCTAGCATTTCGGTGCTGGACTGCCTCTGGGCAGGACAAAGACTGATATGTTTGGGATATTTCTTCTCTGTGAAAGATAGTGAGCTAAAGACTCCGGGTAAGTCTCTCGTAACCAGGACTAATGTCTGGCAGAGAGACTCCCAGGACCCCCCCTTGACAATTTGCATATTTAATTAACTTTAGGTCTCACCCTAAGTTACTAGGGGAATCCAGACATGGACCCCTTGCTCACTATTCTTAGAGAGGCATAGCTTCTCCCTACTGATGAGGTCCAACCAGACCGAAACATGTGTCTGGGGATTCTGTTGGTACTCTTGTTCAGAGGAGAATTGCCTAGCATTTCGGTGCTGGACTGCCTCTGGGCAGGACAAAGACTGATATGTTTGGGATATTTCTTCTCTGTGAAAGATAGTGAGTTAAAGACTCTGGGTAAGTCTCTCATAACCAGTTCTAATGTCTGGCAGAGAGACTCCCAGGACCCCCCTTCACAATTTGCATATTTAAGTGACTTTGGGTCTCACCCTAAGTTACTAGGGGAATCCAGATGTGGAACCCTTGCTCACTATTCTTAGAGAGGCACAGCTCCTCCCTACTGATGAGGTCCAACCAGACCGAAACACGTGTCTGGGGATGCTGTTGGTACTCTTGTTCAGAGGAGAATTGCCTAGCATTTCGGTGCTGGACTGCCTCTGGGCAGGACAAAGACTGATATGTTTGGGATATTTCTTCTCTGTGAAAGATAGTGAGCTAAAGACTCTGGGTAAGTCTCTCGTAACCAGGACTAATGTCTTGCAGAGAGACTCCCAGGACCCCCCCTTGACAATTTGCATATTTAATTAACTTTGGGTCTCACCCTAAGTTACTAGGGGAATCCAGACGTGGACCCCTTGCTCACTATTCTTAGAGAGGCACAGCTCCTCCCTACTGATGAGGTCCAACTAGACCGAAACACGTGTCTGGGGATGCTGTTGGTACTCTTGTTCAGAGGAGAATTGCCTAGCATTTCGGTGCTGGACTGCCTCTGGGCAGGACAAAGACTGATATGTTTGGGATATTTCTTCTCTGTGAAAGATAGTGAGCTAAAGACTCCGGGTTAGTCTCTCGTAACCAGGACTAATGTCTGGCAGAGATACTCCCAGGACCCCCCTTGACAATTTGCATATTTAAGTAACTTTGGGTCTCACCCTAAGTTACTAGGGGAATCCAGACATGGACCCCTTGCTCACTTTTCTTAGAGAGGCATAGCTTCTCCCTACTGATGAGGTCCAACCAGACCGAAACATGTGTCTGGGGATGCTGTTGGTACTCTTGTTCAGAGGAGAATTGCCTAGCATTTCGGTGCTGGACTGCCTCTGGGCAGGACAAAGACTGATATGTTTGGGATATTTCTTCTCTGTGAAAGATAGTGAGCTAAAGACTCTGGGTAAGTCTCTCGTAACCAGGACTAATGTCTGGCAGAGAGACTCCCAGGACCCCCCTTGTCAATTTGCATAATTGTCCATTGACCAAGAGGCGAGCCGACAGCTTTTTATAGTTTACCTTTATTTTCTCAATGATATCTGGGCCAAAGCCCATCTTTGTTAACGTTGAAAAGAGAAAAGACCACTCGACACGGTCAAATGCCTTTTCGGCATCAAGAGAGAGGATGACTGGAGATGGGCCCTTCTTCGCAACTTTTTCCAAAATATGGCAAGTGCGTCGTAGATTATCATGAGCGTTCCTATTTTTTATAAAGCCAGTCTGATCTGGGTGTATAATGGAGAGGAGCAAGTTCTCCAATCTATTGGCCAACATTTTTGAGTAGATCTCTGCATCTAAATTTATTAGAGTTATGGGGCGATATGATCCACAACTGCATGGATCTTTTCCTGGTTTTAAAAATATTATGATTTTTGCCTCCTCCATAGTCGGAAGGATACGCCCAGATTTTGAGAATTAGTTAAATAAAGTTATATTTAGGAATAAATATATAATAAAGGAATCAGGACCTTCTGAAATGTTTTATAAAATTGGGCAGAAAAACCATCCGGCCCCTGGGATTTATTCGGGGGAGGAGAATTTATAACCCATAAAACTTCTGCAGAAGTGATTTTGCCCTCTAGGCTTTCTCTTTCCTCATAGGTTATTTGGGGGAGATTACTTGATGTTAAATAAGTTTCTTGCATCCCGCTATCTGGAAATTCGGACCCATACAGGTTTAAGTAAAAGTCATAAAATTGCATAATGATCTGGGATGTTTCTGTGATGGATTCCCCAGAGGGGTTTGTATTGACTGAATGGTTTGGGAGGGAGATTTTTGGCATAGCATTTTGGCAAGCATACGGTGCGCCCTATTGGCTTTAACATAATATTTTTGTCTACGGTACAGGAATGACCTTTCAGCTTTATTGGCATGTAACAAGTTTAGTTTCCCAGCAGCCACCCTCTATGCTCTCTGGATAGACAGAGTGACTTTGATTTCCATTTTACCCAATATTTTTTGCTTGCGTCTATACACCATTTCAGCTATGAGAACCCCCTGGATCATAGCCTTGAATGCATCACATGTCAAGTTTGTTGAGATAATTTGTATCTGGTTAAACTCGAAAAACTGGACTATCTTGGCCTCAATCTTGTTTACCCCTACCGGATCCCCCGATATTTTGGATGGAAAACATCACGCCCAGACCTTCTGTACCATCCCGTCTATTTCCAAGCCCACAATAAGGGGAGCATGATCTGAGAGAGACATCACCAGGCAAGAAATGTGAGTTACCAGACCTAAAAGTGGCTTCGTAACCCAAAAATAATCTATACGTGAAAAGGTCTGATGAACATGTAAATCGAAAGTATAACCCCTTTCCTCCCCTCTAATGGTTGGCCAAACATCTACTAAAGGAAGGTTTGCTATTTTTTGCTTAAGAGATACTGATGGCCTGGAGTGTGACAAGTAGATAGCAGAACTAAGATCTCGGGAGGGGTCCCAGGTTAAATTTAGATCTCCCATCAGGACTATTTCCCCCTCGCCAAAAGCTTCCAATAATGACAGGGTAGATTTCAAGAACATATCCTGGCTCGTGTTAGGATTGTTTCCCGGGGGCATTTAGGCCCTGAATGTTAAGAGTTAAACACTTGAATCATGAAATGAAATAGATCAAAAAATGAAAAAGAAAGAACATCGGAATCTGATTTGCTTAAGAATGTTACTACAATACCATGCTGGAACCCCCTCCAACCCTCCTAAGGAACGATGTCCATCCAACCCTTTCTCCAACTTTCCTAACTACCCACCCCAAAATTGTCCCCTGGTGTGAGCCACGGTTACTAACCATTCCCAAGACAAAGAGCCCCGGCCGTCAATCAACTTTAACCCCAGTGTGGCCAGAGGGGTAACCTAGGGCCCCCATCTGTTACCTGAACAGATCGATCTCAAGGGGGTATGCTCTGAGTCCCGTGCTTAAAGTAAACCTTGTGTCATCTTTAAACTGCATTTGTGCCGACACCCGTTTAAATGTGGTCCTTCATTTGAGTGGTTCTGAGCAAGGTTTAGGAGCCAAGCCACGAAGTCGAGTTTTCCAGACTTGCTGTAGCTGTGCCCTTCCCTTTCTGCCCCAATGGGTTGCCGTTGACCATTCCCAAGGTTTGTTTTGTAGAGATGAACGCCTTACCACTCCCTTTGAGGCGCCTTCCAGTTCTTGATCCTCTACTTGAAGTAGCGCCATGCCAGCGTCCCGTGAAGTTATCCTGTGCTGTCTGCCCTGCATGGTGAAGATTAAGCCAAATGGAAACGTCCATTTATATTTAATTCCCCTTGATTGAAATGCATTTGTCACCGGCTGCATCGCCTGTCTTTTTTGGAAGGTGATTTGAGACAAGTCTTGGAACAGCTGAATCTCTGCTCCATTACATGTGATTGTGGACATCTCCTGTGCTTTCCTGAGGATTAACTCCTTTTAAGGATAAGCGGAACATGCAGCCAGGACCGGTCGGGCCCCTGGATCCGTTCTTCTCGGGCCAGTTCTATGGAGACGATCCAGCAAGATCGTAGGCAAGTCCTCTTCTGCATTAGGTGTCACATATTGCCCATGGAAAGTATGGAGGAGATGGTCGATATGGAAGAAGGACTGAATTATTCCATGCAACGCACAGCGCGTTCTAGTCTTCCAGTATTAGCTGCCTTAAAGACCAGCAGATGAGAAGCACCTGTGCGTTGCAACTTCCTTACTTTGTTCCCACGAGTAAGTTTGCTTACGCTCCCTCTTGTGTTCCCTTCCCGGTTTCTGCCTTCCTTGTTGGTCGTTTGTTAGTGGGTTGCGTCCCACTCGAACGGCTCCTTGCCTCCTTCCGTTCCGGACTGCTTTCTTCTCCACTTGTGCGGCGTCTGTCACCGTAACCTGTTTGAATCTCTCTCCGCCCTTCCTGCTACTGCTGTACTCTCTCCCACGCTGGGCGGTTCCCCAGCTTTCATTGTTTTGTGTGCGCAGTGTCTACTGTTGGAGTGGTGTGTTCCCGACACACAGTTCTTCCCTTGTGTACCACTATATCCGCGTGTTATCTGCACGCCAACTGGACCTCTACCCGGACAGCAGGCAATAGCCAACTACGACAACAACCAGTGCATTCTGGTACTTGTAGGCAATACTACTCTTGCCTTCACTCTTACTGGATTCCTCTACGGACTACATCAACTACCATTCATATCAAGATCTACCAGGGTTTTTTCATCCGGTTTTTCCCTGGTTTGGGGTGGGCTCCCTGGAGTTCCCGCTGCCGGGCACATAGCCTCTTTGGCAAAGTGGACTCTAGGCGAGCCCGTCCTTCTATCTTCAAATCCAAGAACAAGATCAAAACCACCTGGAGAGAAAAGAAGAGGGAAAGTTCTACAGACAAATCTACTGCGTCTCCAACAGATTCATCAGGTGAGGAGTGGGCTAGTGGGGCTAGTTGTGTATACACTGTACTTGATCAACCTGTCAAACCTGAGAGATTGCAACGCCCGAAGAAGATGGCTAGCCTCGAGCAATATCAGGAAATGGCCAATGCCATACAGGCTCTAACTGTGGAAATGCAAAACCTCAGAGCGGATAACGCCGCTTTGAGACAGCAAGTTCAACAGAGAGAAGACACCAAGGGAGACTTACCTCCCATTTCCCTACCCTGTGGAAAATTTGATGGCAACCCAAAAAAGGTAAAGGAATTCCTCGATGCTTGTACAATACATTTTACTTTTCGCCCTAAAACATATGAGCTGGACAGGGCTAAGGTGGGATTTCTGATTTCCAATATGGTAGGTAACGCCCTATCCTGGTCAACTCCCTTGGTGACTGCTTCAGATCCAGTCTTAAACAACTATGGCACCTTTGTAACACATTTGAAAACAAGATTTGAAAGACCCAAAGTCTTCTATTCAACTTTTGAGAATCTACTAGACATTCGTCAAGGAACCTTGGACCTACAAACTTATGTCACCAACTTTCAGAAAGTAGCAACCAAAGCCGGATGGCAGGAGACGGCTCAACAGGCCATTTTCCATCGCGGTCTGCATGAAGATTTAAAAGACGAATTGGCAAGAGTGGCCAGGCCTGCGTCTTTCCAGGAACTAGTGGCCTTGGTTTTGCAGATAGACTACCGTATGACCGAAAGAAGAGCAGAGAAAAAGAGACCCCGTTCTTTTTCTGCCCTACCTAGCCTACCCCAAACACCTGAAAAGACACTGACTGAAGAACCTATGCAGATAGGAACAGCAAGAAGGCCGCTTACTGCATGCGAACGAAAGAGACGCAAAGATCTCGGGCTGTGCATGTACTGTGGCTCCAATACTCATTTGTTACGGGACTGTCCCGAGGTACCTCCCAGAAGACAGGGAAACGAAAGACCCCGACCTTGAACAGGGAAAAGGAAGGGGTAAGTACAATTAATCCCTGTGCATTGGCTCAACCCGCTGTAATTGATAGCAACAGAATAATGGTGATCAAGATTCTTATTGACTGGAACATTGGAAATCCTGTTGAATGTCTAGCCATGTTGGATTGTGGGGCAGCTGGTAACTTTGTGGACGATAAGTGGGCCCTGGAACATCAGATACCAAGGCGCTCCAAGATACAACCTATCCCAGTTGAAGGGGTTGATGGTACCCCGTTAACCTCCGGACCCATCAGTCAAGAGACACAGGAATTAAAGGTCCAGATGTGAATATCTATCCTTTGATTTGATAAGAGCAGCACATTTTCCTATTATCTTGGGCATACCATGGCTTTGAAGACACAACCCAAGCATAGACTGGTGTCGGAACTCGGCTGAATTTCAATCCCATTACTGCTGTCAACATTGTTTGATTCCAGAACCTGCAAAGCCGAAAGTACAAACAATGGTACACAGATCCATAAACAGTGTCATCTTGATACCTGACCAATACCAAGAATATACTGATGTGTTTTTAGACACTCAACCACGGAATCTTCCACCTCACCAAAAGGAGGACTGCAAGATCGAATTGGTTCCAGACGCAGAAGTACCATTTGGAAGAATGTTCCCTTTGTCACTACCTGAAAAGGAGGCCCTCAAGGAATTCTTAGCCACAAACCTGAAGAACGGACTAATCCGGGAATCCACCTCATCAGCAGGGGCATCCCTTTTTTTTATTTCAAAGAAAGGAACGACAGAATTAAGACCATGTATCGATTACCAAGGACTTACCAGTCTAACCATAAAAGACTGGTATCCCATGCCATTGATGAAAGACATTATAGAGGCTGTCCAAGGAGCTCGAATTTTCACCAAATTAGATTTTAGGGGAGCGTATCATCTTCTGAAAATCCGTGAAGGAGAAGAGTGGAAGACGACTTTTAGAACACCTCATGGACATTACGAGTACAGAGTCATGCCCTTTGGTTTAGTGAACGCACTCTCCGAGTTCTAACGGTTTATGGACAAAATATTTGCGGATGTCCTATATTCTTCGGTTGTAGTATATTTGGATGATATACTCGTTTTTTCCAACACTCTGGAAGAACAGCGCCAACATGTTCAGGAGGTACTACACAGGTTGAGAATGAACAGTCTGTTGGCAAAACCCGAGAAGTGTGTCTTTGAAGCTACAACCGTACCTTACTTAGGATTTATACTCTCAGCAGACAGTGTGCAAATGGACCCCTCCAAAACACAAGCAATAACTCAATGGCCAGTACCCACATCAGTAAAGGACATACAGAGATTTTTAGGTCTGGCCAACCTTTACCGTAAATGTATACCCAACTTTTCAGAAATCATCTTGCCCATTACTAATCTCTTAAAGAAGGGTGTTAAATTTATTTGGGACCAAACGACAGAACAAGCTTTCCAAAGACTTAAGACAGCTTTTGTGACTGCTCCCATATTGAGACATCCAGACCAGTCCTTACCTTTCACTGTGGAAACCGATGCTTCAGGCGGTGCAATTGGTGTAGCACTACTACAAAGGAAGGAGGATGGATTGGAACACGCCATCGCCTACTACTCTTGTACGCTTAGCCCAAGTGAACGAAATTACTCTGTCTTGGAAAGAGAACTCCTGGCTATTAGACAAGCATGCGAAGAATGGTGACATCTATTACAAGGAACCATTCATCCTTTTCAGGTTCGTACTGACCACCAAAATCTGAAGGTACTCCAGAAGATGGAATGTCGGAATTCCAGAAATGCCAGATGGGCCTATTTTTTCTCTCAGTTCGACTTTGTGCTGACATACTTAGCTGGAAAGGACAACCCCCTTGCTGATGCTCTCTCACGCAGTCAAGGAGACTTTGGAGGATATCAGGGTCAGGAGATCCTTTTAGCAGGGAAGCGGTTTGTTAATACCCTTAACACTTTTCTGCAACAAGTACAATCCACCCAGAGCAAGGAAAGGACCCTCTAAACAAGGGTATGACTCAAAGGGGAGAACTGTTATTCAAAGAAGGTTTGTTGTTTCTGCATACGACCGACTTACAAGAACAAGCAATGGCCTGGTGTCATGATGTACCATTAGCAGGACACAAGGGACAAAATGCCACTTTAGAATTGGTTTCTAGACAATTCTGGTGGCCCACGATGGCAAAATATGTCAGTAACTATGTTGTCTCATGTCCTGTATGTGCACAGAATAAGTACGCATATTGCAAACCCCTGGGTCTTCTACAGCAGGAAACCCCTCCAGAAGGTCCGTGGCAACACATCTCCACTGATTTCATTGTAGACTTACCCGTTTCTAACGGGTACTCAGCCATCATGTTCACGGTCGATTCATTCAGCAAATTGGCTCATTTCTCACCCTTAAAAGGGTTACCCACAGCAGACATTACTGCAGAGGTGTTTTTGAGAGACATGGTCAGATTACACGGGCTACCCCAGACCATAGTATCAGATCGTGGCTCACAATTCACATCAAAATTCTGGACTGTCCTATGCAAATCTCTAGGAATAAAAAGATCCCTTTCGTCTGGGTTTCATCCGGAAAGCAATGGACAAACCGAACGTCTCAATGCCACTTTAGAACAGTACATCAGGTGTTTTTGTAATCAAGAACAGAGTGATTGGTATCGGCTTCTGCCCATGGCAGAATTTTCATACAACAACACCAGACATTCCTCTACAGGCATGAGTCCCTTCTCATTCACCTATGGATTCCATCCCCGACACATACCTCTGTTTGGTCAGAATTCTTCTAATGTACCCTCTGTTGATCTTCTCATGAATACTCTGCAAGATCTTCACAGGAAGACAAGAGCCAACCTCGAGATGGCACTTCATAAGAGTAAAAGGTGGGCGGATCTCAAGAGACAACCCAACCCGGAATGGGAAATTGGTACCAAAGTATGGTTGTCAACCAAATATCTACCCTGGTGGATACACCGAGGCAAGTTCTCTCCCCGCTACATTGGACCCTTCCGGATCACGGCTAAAATCAATCCGGTAGCCTTTCGCTTGGCTCTGCCAGCCAAACTACAAAGAATCCATCCGGTATTTCACACCTCATTACTGAAAGAATACACAGAGGACTTACACAAAGGAAAAATAAAAAAGACAATCGGATTCCAGCAGAAAGAAAGCACCAAGGAATACAAAATCTCCAGACTCCTTGATTCCAGGTACAAGAATGGCACCTTGCAGTATCTGATACTATGGAAGGGGTACCCAAGGTCTGAGAGCTCTTGGGAACCTATTAGACATATATCAGCACCTCGGCTCATTCAGAAGTTCCATCGACTGCACCCCGGAAAACCAGGAGGATGTCTACTGAGAAGGGGTCATACTGTCACATATCGTCCATGGAAAGTATGGAGGAGATGGTCGAAATGGAAGAAGGACTGAATTATTCCATGCAACGCACAGCGCGTTCTAGTCTTCCAGTATTAGCCGCCTTAAAGACCAGCAGATGAGAAGCACCTGTGCGTTGCAACTTCCTTACTTTGTTCTTGTGAGTAAGTTTTCTTACGCTCCCTCTTGTGGTCCCTTCCCGGTTTCTGCCTACCTTGTTGGTCGTTTGTTAGTGGGTTGCGTCCCACTCGAACGGCTCCTTGCCTCCTTCCGTTCTGGACTGCTTTCCTCTCCGCTTGTGCAGCGTCTGTCGCCTTAACCTGTTTGAATCTCTCTCCGCCCTTCCTGCTACTGCTGTACTCTCTCCCGCGCTTGGCGGTTCCCCGGCTTTCATTGTTTTCTGTGAGCGGTGTCTACCGTTGGAGCAGTGTGTTCCCGACACACAGTTCTTCCCTTGTGTACCAATATATCTATGTGTTATCCGCACGCCAACTGGACCTCTACCCGGACAACAGGCAATCGCCAACTACGACAACAACCAGTGCATTCTGGTACTTGTAGGCAATACTACTCTTGCCTTCACTCTTACTGGATTCCTCTACGGACTACATCAACTACCGTTCATATCAAGATCTACCAGGGTTTTTTCATCCGGTTTTTCCCTGGTTTGGGTGGGCTCCCTGGAGTCCCCGCTGCCGTGCACATAGCCTCTTTGGCAAAGTGGACTCTAGGCGAGCCCGTCCTTCTATCTTCAAATCCAAGAACAAGATTGAAAATACCTGGAGAGAAAAGAAGAAGGAAAGTTCTACAGACAAATCTACTGCGTCTCCAACAGATTCATCAGGTGAGGAGGGGGCTAGTGGGGCTAGTTGTGTAGACACTGTACTTGATCAACCTGTCAAACCTGAGATTAGGTCAGTGAAAATGCAGGCTACCGATTCTTTCAGATCCGCGTCTGTGATAGTTTCAGGCAGATTCCTTATATGTATATTTGAATGTTGTGATGTGTTTTCTAAGTCCTCGCACTGCACTTCAAGATTGTGTGTCAACCTTTTCAGTTCTTCCAGGGCGACATGAGATTGTGTGCAGTTCCGCAATAGTTCCTGGATAGCCCTCTTGTTGCTGTCGACACTTTCCCCAAGGGATGCAATCTCTTTGCCAAAGTTCGACAGTGATTGCCTTATTTCTGTGGTAAATGCGGTAAACTGTTGCTGAAAGGATGCCATAAACCTATCGTGAAACTCCTGGAAGATTGCAGCAAAATCACCTTTCGATGTCGCCATGACCGTTTCTAGCCTGCCTGGCTCTGACTCTGGTGGAGGTGTTGTGGTGTTATCTATCGAGGGTGGCGTTTAGTCGGTAGCCCACAGTTTCTGTAGGGGATTCAATTTAGGAGGTTCGGCTTTGGTGGTCCCCCTTGGGAAAGCTTCTTTTCCCCCTTGCAAAGAATGTGGAGAAATTTGTCTCAGTATCCAGTATACTGTCCCGTATAGATCTCCTAGCCAACCGAGGAAGAGAGTAGTTCACCATATGGCATTAGCATTTACTGGAGGTCGCCTGGTATTGTGAGGACTTGTGCTGGAGATAGCCAAGGCGAATGTTCCCTCTAGTTATATGGTCCCGGAGCAATCTCTTTCCTTTTAATGATCCTGCCCAGCTTTCGACAGGGATCTGTTATGTGTTTTTGTAATCCCCCTTCCAGGGTGCTATGAGAGGAGATTGGTTGTAGCACGTGACAGTCTTAAGGCCCCAGACAGAAATTAAGCCTTCCTCCCAAATTCCTGTGCAATTGTGTGCCTTTTAATTGCCTCAGTATCTGATTAATGCAGTGATCAGATCAAACGTCCCATATGCGCTGCGCTACACACAGGAAATGGGAGTAATAAAGCTTCTGTTATATCCTGTGGTTGCAGGGGCTGCTGTTCATGTGCCTCACCACTTTGTGCCAGTGCCCAAGCCTCCTGGTCACTCCCCATGGGCTTCTCTTCTATGGAGTGCCGGTAGCCTCCTCCTACCTGGAGCCTCTCCCAAGTATACCGAATCAGTATGTGCTTACCCGGCAGGGGGGTGAAAACGCTCCCGTCCCTTAATCTGTCTGCTGAATTTCAGTCAATTGGCTATATGGAGCTTCCCGACGCAGCACAAATTCACGCTCGCCCCTCAATCCGACTGCAGGATCAGATCTGCCTCTGCTAGCCTTATGCTACTTCCCAGCACAGGGCGAGTTCTATGCTATCTCCGAATCCTCATGGCAGGTTGCGTTCAGCTGGACCAAATCCTTGATGCCGCGCCCCCTTCATAATATCATGCAGTCAATCGGGCCATCGGGTGGAGTGTTGAGGACCATTTTCCTCTATTTCTTTATTTTGTCCACTGCCGATGGGCTATCTGTATACCTAATTTTATAGGTTTAAGCCATTAATAAAGATGGGTTCATCAGAGCAACCCGCACGCACGTCCTCAGGGTGTGTCGGCCATCTTGGCATCAATTTAATCTTAAACCCTGTGCACCATATAACCGTTAACGCAAATAAGAATAGGCTCCCACAGGCCTCTAATTCCAGGTTCCCTCAGTATGGAAAGAACAGAAGGATATCCTTGTCTGAGTTGTGGGAACACTTGGGCCAGATATTCTATGAAAGCAAGATAGTATACTCTGGGTGAACTGGCCCGAAATCTGTGGGTATTTTTACATTGTGAACAAATTGGTTCAAGAAAGTATCAGGGTGGAAATCAGCGGGTAACATAATCAGCAGGTTATTACAATCGGCTTTCTTGAAGAATGTATGTGGAGAATAAAATAACAAACAAATATCCTCACTCTAGATGTAGGAGTAATTCATTCACTAGCTCTGGTGCCTTCCATTCAGCAGATTAAGTTCAAAATCATTGTTTTGCTCCTCTTGCTGCTGATCATTGGCCCTGTTGAACTTGTTGCTAGGTAAGGCTGTTGCTTGATAGGGATTGACATCCGAGAGGTGGTTCCAAATAATCTTCCCCGCCAGTCTGATAGCTTTGTCTGCTATTGCCTCTACTATATGGGGTCCTGTGAATCAGGGAGCATCCTTCCTTCTCACGTAATTCCTGAGAAGCACGGTATCGCCAACTTTAAACTGTTTATTTGTCCCAGAGTCTTTTGGTTCATTGTTACTGTTGTTCTCTCTGCTGTCTTCTGGGCCTCCCCAGTGTCGTATCTCATGAGAGATAAAAGAGGCACTAGCAGTCAAGGAAGTAATGCAACTGTACATGTCCTGACCTAATACATCTGCACTACTCTCTGCATCCTTCAATGCTCTTGTGGGAGGAGCCAGTGAGAGTTGCATGCATAATCCTGTCACCACCCCATGGGGCGTTAAATGGTGGTCGGACCCAGGCTTATTGCGCAATGCAAATAGTGCAAGGGGTGTGCAGTGAAGCCAGTTCTTTTTTTGTGCTATGCTTTGTTTTAGCTATTGCCTCCTTCAAAAGGCTATTCATGCGTTCACACACCCCATTTGCTTGCAGGTGATAAGTACAAGAGAACTTATGTTGAATGCCCAGGAATGTGTTGATGTGCTTGAACATCTCATTGGCGAAGTGAGGGCCGTTGTCAGACCGCAGGACATCAAACACCCCCCTTCTTGAGAATACTTCCAAGACCAAAAACTTTGCTGCTCTGAGAGCATCAGGATGTGAACAGGGGCTTGCCTCAATCCATCTAGAAAATGGGCACACAACAACTATCACGTAGCGGTATCCTTGACACACTTGCATCATGTCAACGCATCGATATGTAGATGCTGAAATGGGCCTGCTGGCTGAGGTATTGCTCCTCTTACAACTCAATGTATTCCCTGCAGTGAACTGCTTACATGTCAAAAAATTGCTTACAAATTCAGCCACGTGTTGACAGAACCATGTTTCTTCAATATGGGTAGCAACAACCTCTTTTCCCGTGTGTGTTGTATTGTGTAACTATGTCAGTGCAGTGTTCAATAATGCTAGTGGCATCACCACTTTTCCTGTGATATTCTGTCACCATAGGGTGTCTGTCAGAGATACTGTACATCCCCTCCTGGTCCACAGCTCTTTCTCCTCCCTTGGTGCAGCTCCCTGCAACTCCATTATTTCTGTTTCTGGTAGTGCATTGTACCCTTCCTTCAGTACCATATTCCTGGCATAGTCTTGGGAATTTGATGCAATCTCCATTTATAGTAGCTCTCCAAAATAAGCTGCGCATTTTGCTTCTGAGTCTGCTGCTTCGTTTCCCCTTGAGATAGGATCTTCCCCTCGCGTGTGTACCTGACACTTCGCTATGGCTATCTGAGCGGGGTACTGTATAACTTCAATCAGTCTTCCCAATAAAAGAGCATGCTGTACAGGTGTCCCATCTGCTCTCCTGAAACCTCTCCTCATCCATCGCACCAGTCCTGAGTGTACTGTTGATGTCACACGCGGAGTCTGAGTACACTGTCACTTCCTTTCCCTTGCTATGCTTCAATGCTAGTATTAGGGCCACTAAATCTGCTGCTTGTGCTGAATAATGTGATGGCAAACTACCTCACTTGTTCCATCTTCCCTCAATCTCAGCCACTGCAGTTCCTGTATGCCTTACCCCATCTGTCTGGTGAATTGTTGAAGACCCGCCAACATCTCCCTCCTCAAGTGTGTCCTCATGTACTTTGCCAGTGTCACTGAATTCCTGTATGTTTTCTGCACAATCGTGTGCATAGTCACCTTCTTGTAAAATGTCTGCCATGAAAATCGCTGGGTTGACAAGTCTGCACCTTACCACTGTAACGAACTCATGGTGGCAACAGTAAAGACAGACACAACTGATCACAGTTCAAGGGTGTTTATTAAACTGGGTATGCCGGTTGGAAAAACACCTAATCTAAACCTAAAGCTAAGCTGGGAGCAAGCTACAACCACCAAATGAAAAATGAGGCAGTCATAGTGGTGTCTTGTCAAATAAAAGGGCCTATACTAAAAAAAACTATTGCTAGTCCTTACAACTAAATACAAGAAGAGTGTGGGATAGGATTCACAAGAAAAGAAAGAAGTGTTCAAAAATGATAAGTCATGATGGGGTGACCAGGGGTCTCCCTTACCCATGCTTTCCCAGCACAAGACGACAGTTATGTTCTCAGCTATCAGGACCGTTGATGGTCAAGTCTCTTTTCTCTTAAAACTCTCTTGCCTTCGAGGACCTGATGTATTCAAAAATAACAAAGCAAAGTTCCTTTTTTTGTTTTTTAAACATGTTTATTTTTGTTCGATACACGAGAGAGCATACATCATAACAAACAAAATTATAGCAAATTATTAAGCCCAATCAGTCCCTTTTCTTTCTGCTAGCCCTCCCCCCTCCTCCCGCCAACCCTCAGTCTTCACTCAATTCTTGGTCGTCTGCCCGCTGTTCCATGTCTGTGTCCTCCGCCGATAAGGCATTTGCTACCGCACGTGGCTTGAATGTTAGAGCCGGATAGCTCTCGTCGTAGTCTATTAACGGCGACCAGATGTTTGTGAAGCGATGAAGTAGACCGCTACTTGCAGCTGTGATTTTCTCCACTATGAAAATGTCCCATAGTTTTAGCCACCACAGGATCATTAGGGGGCCCTCCGGAGATTTCCATGTTTGCGCTACAGTGATCCTGGCTGCTAAGAGTAGCTGGGTTAGGAGGGCTGCTGTTCTGCCAGAGCTTGGGTATATGGCTGGGATCAGAGCTCCTAGTAGTATTGATTCCGGCTCCAGGGGCAACGTGATCTTCGTTATGTCCGCTATCGCCAGCGTGCATTGGGACCAGAACTTTGCGACCACTGGACACGACCACCACATATGTATGAATAATCCTGGGAGGCCACATTGGCGCCAACAGTGGGGGTCCAAGGACTGGTTGATGTGGTGTAGTAGGAGTGGAGGATAGTACCATCGTAAGAGTAGTTTATGGGCACATTCTCGATTAGTGATGCAATAGGAAGAGGAATGGGCACAAGCCCAAATGTCTATCCACGTCTGGTCCTCTATCGGATGATCCAGGTCCACTTCCCATTGAGACATGTAGGTCGCTCTGGTGGTGAGAGAGTTTGTCTGCAATAGCTTGTATATTGTCGAGATCCGACCTTGGTATGGGGGGTCTGCTAGAGTCAGCTCTATGGGGTCCAATTCTCGAGTAGCTGCCACGCGAATTGATGGATGGGAGCACCAATGTCGTAGCTGTGCATAAGAGAATCTGTCTGTTTCCCTTATGTTGTAGGTGCTCTTACATTGTTCAAAGGTGAGAGGGCAGCTCCCTTCAAAGAGCTGGCCCAGGGAGCTGAGACCTCCTGCGATCCAGTTGTTAAATTTGCGGGGTGGGCTCCTCGTGAAAATGTCGGGTTATGGAAGACTGTGGCTGATGGGCTCAGGTCCCTTGGGATGCCCCTATATTTGCGTGTCCATTCCCTGGCTTTCAGGGTATGCTTGGTGGAGGATAGCATGGTGGGCCATGTTCTTCTTGAGGTGGGAGATAGATGCAAAAGGAAGCGGAGGGGGAGAGGCAATCGGGATTGTTCCAACTCGGTCCATCTTGGTCGATTTGAGCTAATGATCCAAGCTTGTGTGCGGGCTAATTGCGCTGCAATCTGATATTTCTGGAGATCAGGGACTCCCAGGCCTCCTAGGTGTGGACTGGTCAACATCGTTTTCATTGGGATTCTTGATTTTTTACCCTTCCAGATAAAATGGAGATGTTGAAGCGGTGGCCTGGGGATCATGACAGGGAGAGCAGAGCAAGTATAAAGGAGTAGTGGGAGGAGGTTCATCTTGCAAGCCGCTACCCGGCCCAGCAATGAGATCTCCTGTGAGCGCGAATGATCAAGGTCCTCTTCTAGGGATTTAAATAATGGTTGAAAATTCGCCCGATAGATGTCCTCTGAGCGGGCTGTGATCTGGACTCCCAGGTAGGGAATCGCCTTTTCTGATAGCAGAGGGCTTCGAACGACGCTTTATCCTCAGAGTTCAGCCCCACCCCTAGGGTGGATGATTTCATGAAGTTTATAGCGAATCCCAACCCTTTACCGAAGGAGTGAAGTTCCGCCAGGGAGGATCTTAGCGATTGGGTGGCGTCTGTTATGGTTAACATCACATCATCCGCATACAACGCTATTTTATGTTGGGTAGGACCTACTTGGAGGCCTTTAATTCTGGGGTTAAGACAGATTCACTGGGCCAAGGGTTCCATAATTAGGGCGAAAAGCAAGGGGGACAGGGGGCATCCCTCTCTGGTCCCACGAGATAGGGGGATTGGATCAGATAGAAAGCCGTTGACTCGGAGTATGGTTTTCGGGGATTGATAATTCGCCAGGATCAATTTCTGAAATGCGGGATCAAAGTGATAAGATTCTAGAGTGAGTCGGAGGAAGGACCAGTCCACTTTGTCGAAAGCCTTAGCCGCATCCAGAGCCAGCACTGCCAGTTTTCGTGAGTCTCGTTGTGCGATCTCCACCAAGTTCAGGACTCTGCGAATGTTGTCTAGGGCCGATCTGTTCATTATAAAGCCTGTTTGGTCTGGGTCGATAATGTCCGGGAGTACTTTCGCTAATCGGTTGGCCAGAACCTTTGAATATATATTGGCGTCCAAATTCAATAGGGAGATCGGCCTGTATGGCGTGATATCATTCGGGTCCGCATAGTGAGCTTCCAGTTTCTTTCGGGCTATCTGTAGAGCTCGGCGGGTTCTAGTCGGCCAGTTCTTTGCTTTGCATATTGCTTCCGCTTTCTCCACTTCGTCCTGTAGGGCCTAGCGGATTTGTCACTTCTTTTTGTGATAAGCCGCCCCTTGGGAGATCAAGACCCCTCTCACCACCGCCTTCATAGCGTCCATGTGGTGTCCGGTGAGGTGTCCTCATTCTTATTTTCCTTGAAGAAGTCTTTGATAGCTTTCGCCGTCACGTCTCTCAGGGCCATGTCGTTCATAATCGGGTCGAAAAGCGACCATTTGTGTTTCGGAGGTGGATCCGGGTCATGGGCTCTCATCGTCAATATAATTGGGGCATGATCCAATAGGATTCTGGGGCTGATGATAACGTTGTCTGTGAACGCCAAACGCCTGGGAAGAAGCCAACAGGAGATCAATGCGGGAGTAGGTTCTGTGAACATAGGAGTAGAATGAGTAGTCACAGCAGTCTGGGTGTAGAACTCTCCAAGTACCCACCACATCTAGAGTTCGAAAACACTTGAGTAGAGCCGTCGCAATTCTATAATCTTTGTGAGCCGGGGGGGTGAGATTTATCCCTAATTGGGTCTGGGACCCCGTTGAAGTCCCCGCCTATTATTGTCCGGCCCTCTATAAATTGTGACAGGGCTTCCTCCAAGGTAGAGTCAAATTCTTCCTGCTTTTCATTTGGCGCGTAGACCTAGATCAGCGAGTATAATTGGCCATATATCTGGCATTTGATCGCTACAAATCGGCCTTCCGGGCAGAGTAAGGAATCTAGAATTTGAGGACGGAGATCCTTGGCGAAGAGTATTGCTGCTCCCCCTTTCTTGGTGCCATTCGATGCTATAAACTGCAGCGGGAATTGTCTGTTTCGAAGCCTAGTGAAATCCGCTGGGATCAGGTGGGTTTCTTGGAGAAACACCACTGAGGCCTCTTCGTCCTGCATACGTTGTAGAATAGATTTTCTCTTCAGACCTCTGACGTTGAGCGTCAGGAATCGCACTTTCTGGTGTGGCTGTAGGGTCTAATGCTTTGCTTCGAGGGACCGAGAGATCATTGGAGGGGAGGGACGGTGGGGGTCAGGCATCATCCGTGGGCTTAATTTCGTTGTTGCTCTCCAGTGATCGTGTTTTCTGTACCCTCCAACGGGAGGATAAACTTATCATTTTAGGGGAGGCCGGAGTTTCGTTTCCGGGCAGTCCCCCAGCCAACAGGGCTCACAGTGATCCAATAGCCAACAGGGCTAGGGCCATCAGTCTTAACTGGGTTCGTCCCCAAGGGTGAGAAGGTGGCATACACCTTGGAGTGGGGGGTATGGACCGCGAAGCTCCCGCGGCAAACTTATCAGCTTACATATTTCAGCGGGCAGGAGTCTCTGAGCCGAGGTTCTCGTAGAATTGTCTTATTTTTGGCGTCTCTGCGTTTTTGACCAGGCCTGATGGGCCTGCTTTCGAGGAGGCTGGCCTAGGTCCTCGGGAGTCGAGGTTGGACTGCGAGAGGGCGAAGATCTTGGAGAAGCTGAGTGCAGGATCGATTTGGCATCCTCCAGGTGACTTATCGAGCGCTGGGTCCCTTGGTAGGTGAATGAGAGGGCCGTCGGGAATAGCCACCGGTATCTGATCATCTGGCTCTGTAGGAATTGGGTCAGGGGCTTGAGAGCTCTTCTTTTTTGGAGGGTCATCAGAGAGAGGCCCTGGTAGATCTGTAGGTAGAATCTCTTGAAGGATAGTTCATCTTTAGTGCGACTAATCGCTGCAAGAGCTTCTTTAGTAGAGTAGAAATGGACTCGAGTGATCACGTCTGGAGGGGGATCTGTGGTCACCCCTCGTCTCGGGCGTAGCCTGTGCGTTCGGTCAAGGATCAGTTGGGTCTGGTCTAAATGTGGGAGAAGGGTTTGAAAGAGGTTTCCAATGTATTCTGGGAGGTCTTCATCTGGGATGGATGAGGGCACTCCGCGAATGCGCAGATTATTTCTTCGGGCCCTGTTTTCCAGGTCTTCCTGCTTAAATTCCAGTAGCTCGCTTTTATTCTGGAGGGTCTGAATCGATCGTTGCATCTCTATTATAGCTGCATCGTGGCTCTGAGTCAGGTCCTCGACTTCACTCAGTCTCTGTTCAGCTTTTCTAACCCGTTGGTCCGTGCGTTCTAGTTTTGTGGTGAATTCGGAGATGCATGATCTAAATTCGTCCTTAATCTCCAGCATAAATGCCTGGATATCCCCTTTTGTTGCCAACTTTCCCTGCTCCTCTGAGGGCTTTTGTGGGGTGAGTTTCGGAGGGTCTGTTTTCTTGGCTTTATCTGCTGTTAACAACATCGTGGAGATATCCAAGTTTTTGGTTCCCTTTATGGCCTTCGTCATTGTGATGATTTCAACGCTCTATCTTGGGAGTCCAGATAGGATGTTGCAATTGGTTGATCCGTAGGTCCTCTGCTTAGGTGTGGGTCTGAAGCTTTGTATAAGGCGGTGGAGCGGCGTTAAAGAGCAAGGGCCCCTCTGGGAGAGGACCTTAGTGTTGTTATGTGGGTTTGGCGGCAGCAGGGAGGTTTCTGATGGTACTAGAATGCCTTGTTCCACTAGTGCTACAATCGTTTTATAAATGCCCTCATCTGCTTCTTTTGCGAGTGAATATTGCGGAATCACCCAAAAAGCCTGCAAAAAAAAGCCTGAATGGGAGATTTGCCCAAATTTCGGCCGTTCAAATCCCCCATTCGGTGCTAAGGGCTCCAGGGTCTGTGGGGGTGTCCCTCGCACCCTTGTTCACTATATTGTGAGCGTGGATTGCAGGGGCAGCCGATCCCAAAAAGCTAAAATAAATAAATAAAAGGAAAGGACCCTGTGGTGCCCGTTCACGATCACGGAAGTAAAAGGGAACAGACGTTGCAGGGACAAAATGGGCCTCATTCCGAGTAGGGTGGTAAGGGATACCGGGCACCGGTAAGGAGACCGGTGCCGGTAATCCCTTACCACCCTATTTCGAGGTCCCTTAGCGGGTCCCTTTCTTAACGCTTGGTCTGACCAGGTGTTAAGGACGGGACCTGTTAAGGGACTTCAGAGCTAATAACGGTACCTTTATTAGCTTCCTCCCCATTCCCATTGAGCCCTATAAGGGCTC
This sequence comes from Ambystoma mexicanum, assembly GCF_040938575.1. NCBI lineage: Eukaryota > Metazoa > Chordata > Amphibia > Caudata > Ambystomatidae > Ambystoma > Ambystoma mexicanum. Next base: position 1,261,266,939 of record NC_090925.1, on the reverse strand, counting down.
AATGGGAATGGGACATGGTTTTTTCAATGGGAACTTACCGGTCCCTCCAAGGTCGGAATGGACCTGTAAGTCCCCATTGAACCAACCCGGAGGCGGTACCGGTATGGGAGGCAGCCATGGAGCTAATTGCTCCATGGCTACCACCATACTCGGAATGAGGTCCAATGAGTCGGCGACACACAGCAAAGTGTGCCGCCGCAAGGTAAGTATGGGGCTAGGGGTGGGGGTGTGGGGGCGGGAGCCAGGTCAGAAATGTTCAGGGGCGAAAAAAACGAAGGTTATTTCGGAAAAATAATCTTCGGTCTTTTCTCCCTCAAACATTTCCGTCACAGGCTTCCAACCCTGATCTGATACTGTTTGACCCTAGGTAGAATATCTGTGGGTTTCAGCTTTATCTTCACTCCCCCTTTTCCTTTCAGAAGCCTCCACATTATAGGGACTTGTGATCCGTAGAATGCTGCGTACCTTGGCCAGATGCTCCTTGCAGAAGGATGGTGGTGCTTCCAGCGCCATTGCCATCCTCTGTGGCACCTGTCTGTAGTGTATCCTCAACCAATAAGTCATACTCATCTCGAACACCATCTCCGTCTCTGACCTTTCGTCCCTGAATAGCTCTTTGTATGTTACTGTAGTCAGCCTGCACCCTTCTCCACTGCGATCACTGCTCGCCATGGTCGTCCTGTGTCGTCCATCCCATGTCCTGTTATCCACTCATTTTTCACAACCACTGCTTCAATTTCAGTTGGTACTATTGTCCCTTCTGCCTCGTCCAATGGTATCTCAGGTCTGAACAGATACTCATTTGGAACACGCCACATCTTTCCTTCAATCCATGGGAGCCATGCAATTGCAATCTCAGTCCCATACTGGAACAGCTCCTCATCCACTGGCACCCCCATCTGTACCTTCCGTCCACAATAGGCTTGAATAATCTCTCTTACACTAAGTATGTGTGTTCCTGGTGTGAAGCACACTATTCCCTTGTGTGTGAAGGAGATTGTCATGTTTAGTCTGCTTATAATGTCTTGTCCCAATATGTTTACAGGTGTCTATCGAGAGTAAAGTAAAGGAAGATATAAATCGTGTTCCCCTATGGAGGGAGATATTGTCTGTAAAAGGAACCCCTTCCCGACGCCCCGAGAATCCTTGAGTATTCATGGCATCGCCTGACAATCTAAATGCTCCCTCTCAAATGCAGGATCTTGTCGCCCCTGTATCTACAAGAAAGGAAAACGTTTTGTCACCTATCGCCACCCCTATGTGAGGTTCCTCTGCAGAGTTGGGTGTGATCGACAGGGTGGAACACAACAAGACTGTCTGTGGGCTGTCCTATTAAATGTATAATTATATCCTGTTCCCTGTAAATGGGTTGTTCCCCGCCATGGTGACCCCTCCCAAATTTCGAACGGGAACCGTGGTCATGTAGTCCATGTGTGACATTGTGCCGTTGTTTGCTGCATGCTGTTTTGTATCTGTGGCACCTGCTGTGTTTGTTTGTTTGTTTGTTTTATTATTTCTATAGCGCACCTTAACCCGGAGGTATCTGGGCGCATTTGACAGTTGCGAGTGTTGCAGGTATACATGGTCATGGCATAAAGAGTTACACATATATACAGAAGGCATTTACACATATATACAATCACATCTTAAGGGTGACAGATAAATTACAAACAATATGCAGACGAAGAGTCAGCTTGGGGGTCCGAGATAATGAGGTCAGGCATAATGTTATTGCTTCCCAACTAGCCATTTAATAGACTTACTTCTGAAGTTTGAGAATAGGTTAGTGGTTTTCAAGGAAGGAGGGAGTGAATTCCACAACTGTGCAGTCATGACTGGGAAGCTACTACCCCCTGATTTTTGTAATTTGTATCTAGGGACTGGCAGGCTGAAGGTGTGGGAGGACCTGGTGACTCTAGTTGAGGATCTGAGGTTAAACTTTTCTGTTAAGTAAAGAGGAGCTGCACGGTTTAGCGATGTAAGCGTGAGGGACATAGTTTTAAGTTGGATCTTATCATTAATCGACAACCATTTATGCTGTCTTCTTGTTTCAAATATGTGAGCTCTTCTTGAGATGCTTAGAGCAGATATCAAGGCGTTATTTTGCAACATTTGTAATTTATTGATAACATATCTGCTTGCTCCCAAGTAAAGTCTGTTAAAATAATCCAGATTGGATAGTATTAGTGCTCTGGCGAGGGTAATGCAACTTTCCTTGGAGAGCAACGGTTTGCAAGCCCTGATCAGTTTCCCCGTATAGGCAGTAGCCGAAGCTGTGGCATTCACCTGTTTATGCAGATTTAATGTAGCGTCGAGGTAGAAACCTAGAGTGTTTACCTCTTTGGCCACTGGGATTTTGTTTCCATCGATGTTGAAGGAGGCATAGTCTGTATTTGGTTTATTCAGGTTGGCTGATGAACCCACGATCAGCAGCTCTGTTTTATTGTCATTCGGGCACAGGCCGTGAGTGGCCATCCATGCCTGAATGATTAGATACATTTTATTCACTAGTAATACATCATTGTCATAAATGCCCGTCAGTGGAAGGAAGATCTGGATGTCATCTGCATAGTTATTGTAGGTGACACCCAGATGGTCCAAATCATTGAATAACGGCTTCATGAAAATGTTGTACATAGTGGGTGATACACAGGATCCTTGAGGGACTCTGCATGTAATGGGAATAGGATTGGCTGCTGCTGATGGAGAGAAAACCCACATTGTCCTGTTGTTTAGGAACGATTGTATCCAGGTAATGGCATTCTGAGAGAAATGGGCTGCTAAGGAGAGGTGATTGCATAATACGTTATGGTCAAAAAATCGAATGCCACTGATAGGTCTAAGAGTAGTAGCAAGGCCATTTACCCATTGTCCTTATGTTCATCTATCTGAGCTCTTAAGCCAATTAATGCCGTTTCGGTTCCATGTAGGGGTCTAAATCCGGATTGTCGAATTCCTAAGAGGTGGTTGGTCTCAAGATGTTCCTGGATCTGTTGATAAGCTACCCTGTGCAATATCTTCAGTAAAAAAGGGACTGTGACAATTGGCCTATAATTTGTGGGGATGGTAGGATCTAGAGTTTGTTTTTTAAGGAGGGGTAAAACCCATGATTCCTTTAGGTTGCTGGGTACTATACCCATTGTGAAAGATGCGTTGATTAATTTCGAGATGAATGGAACCAGGTCTCTAGCAGCATCTTTGATTATTTGGGCTGGGCAGCTGTCGCCTTGGCACGTTGATGGTTTCAGGGAAGTTATGAATTTTTGTACCTCTAGGACAGAGACTTCGGAAAATGTAAAGTCTTGGGGAGTTTTGGTGGTAGGCTTTGAATTGTTATGGTGGATACCTGAATTTTGAAGGTTTGGGTGTTTTTCATCGATTTTGGCTTGTAAGGTGGCTATTTTGTTGGTGAGAGCATTCTGAATGTTGGTACACCAGAGTTTGTCCTTGACACATGGGTCTGTTGGGGTGATAGGTGTCTCCATCTCTTTGAGGATGATGAATAACTATTTGATGCTAGAACTAGCTTGATTTATTCTATTATTGTAAGAGTCTTGTTTCGTGCAGATGATTTCTTCCTTTTATTTGGCAGATAGGTTCATTTTGTTCCCTGTGCAAGGGAGGTGCTTCCATATAGATTCCAATTTTCTTTTTTCAGTACGTAAGCTTTTTAATCCTGGGGTGAACCAAGAATTCAAGTGAACTTTTTTCTTTGTCTTTATGGAATTTGATGGGAGTGATGGTGTCGAGAGCTTTCGTCATGGAGGAATTGTATATCTCTACTAGCTTGTTGAGGTCCTCAATTCCCTCTAGGGAGTTCAGTGTGGGGATCACAAGTGGCAGGATAGCATCCACCGTGAGCTTACGTTTGTTCCTTGTATGACATGGGGGTGCTATTTGGTTTTGTTTGTTTTTTTGGGTACTTATTAAGAGGTATGACACTAGATGATGATCAGTCCAAGATTGAGGAGTGATGGCAGTAATTTTAGTGTCACAGTTAAGGTCAGCTACTCAGTCAAGGGTTTTACCTTTGCTATGGGTAGGTTGGGTGACCTGTAGATTGAAGCCTTGTTTTGTGATGTATTGGCGACTGCTAATGCTTGGTGATTGTTCGGGTCATTCAATCCTAGATTGAAATCACCTAATAATAACATTTGAGTGGAGGTTTTGATATTCTCAGTCATTAGTAGCATCAGATCTTCCTCGAAGGCGCCAATGAGCCTAAGGGGTCTGTATACTAGTTGTATAGTTATGGTGCGGGAGTTGTCGATTGGTATTTTGGCTGCCAGTAGTTCGTAAGATGAGAGTATGTGGGGCATGGCTAATCTGAGGTCTAGGTTGGATTTAGCTATGATGATGATTCCGACACCTCTGGCATCAACTCTGTCAGCTCTTACAATTGTGTAATTATCTGGTGCAGCGAGTAGGAGTGATGGTCCTGCTGCCACATGTAGCCAGGATTCTGTAATGGCCAGGAAGTCTAGATTGTCGGCAGTGATTAGATCAGCGATGTCCGTCGCGTGCGCTACTAGCGATCTGGCGTTAATTAGCACTCCCTTGATAGTCTGTGTGTAGACTTTATTAATGGAGGTGCTTTGTTTATTCTGTTTGGGTAACTTATTCTGGTTGGTTATGTTTTTGGATGAGACTTTCCTAAGTCCAGTGACGTTTGTGGTGATAATTGGCAGCAGATTAGTATGATGGGTGTCCAACGCTGTCTGGAGTCTGGTACCAAGTCTGGTGCCAAATCTGTGATTTCTGTTTATGGTTGGGCAAGGGCGATTATGGGGCGCAGGGTTGATATGTGCTCTGTTGCCATAGTGCGTGATGGGTAGTGACTGAGATCTGGTGCCGAGTCTGAGATTTCTGTTAACAGTCAGGCTGGTCTGACTTGTGGGCATGTGCGTGGTACGGGGTTCATTAGGGTGCAGAGTAGGTGTGGTTGGAGGATGAATGTCACCACTCAAGGGACCTAAAATGTGCGTATTCTGAATTTAACTTAGGTAAAAAGCATGTTGGCCTGATGGTTGAGTCCGCAAAGCTATGGTTTAGCCTTGATTTCTTTGGAGAGGATGACCATGGTTGGCCACAAGGGGTAGGCGGGCCTAGCACCGCCTGTAATGATGAGGAGCTGGTTGATCTCTATGAGAAGGCCTACCAGGGAAAGGAGCAGGGCGTACATAGTAGTTCGAGATCGCTAAGTTACAAAAGTGAAAGTGAAGCTCTTAGTTAGGATAGGGTTTGGTGTCTTAATGTACAGACACAGAGCTGGTGCGGTGAGATGCTAAATATCAAAGGGAAGGTAGCCGAAGATGCCTAATTTATAGTGCAACGAAGTAACATGGTGGCACTTGGAGCAGCTTTGGTGCTTAATCACTACAATACAACTTGTGAGCGGTTTCATTATGTATGCGTTAGGAGACTAGACATTGTGAGATCTTCCATAAATAAAGCGAAGATTATCATAGTCTTATTGCAACAGTACATTCGTATCAATCCCAAGTACGTACGAACAAGCATGAGGAAGTTGGTTACGTGAGCATTGGTGCTGTTAGAAGCATAATGATAGCATACTGGGAATATTCAACATAGTGATGGTAATATAAAGGTAACCTCTAGTTAGGACATAGGTGTAATGGTGCTTCGTAGAAACGCATAATGGCAACGTGACGGTGCAGATGTGCGCAATATGCTGCACCATAGGAGTGCGCTGACATAGGTATGATGGCAGTGCAGAGGTGGTCGCCAGTATATGGCTCGAGGTAAGGACTGACTTACGTAGAGTGGTAGCTAATAACATGAGATACAACGGTGTGCTACCTCAAATCTGTGCTGCTTACAAATACTATGGAACGGGTACTTGCTTCTGTAGTATCTGTATTATGGACTGGTGTGCCTGCTGGTGCACACCCTGTGTCTGTCCTTGCTGCAACTGTGGGTGGTCCTGTGTTTAATAATTATCCTGGTCCCCCTGATATGTCTGCTGGTATTGTGTTCCCCAGTGCTTAATTTGTAAAAAAATAAGTGCCAGTGCCCAAAAAATATTGGCCCCATAATGTCGGGCGAGGCGCCGTCCGCAGCGCGGGCGCAGCGCCGCCCTCAGTGCAGGCGCGGCGCCGCCCTCAGCGTGGGCGTGCCTGCCGCCCCAGTTCAGTGCTAGACCTACCTAGATCGGCCCACCACCAGCCCATCACAAAGCTGATGCTCCATGTCACATGTTTGGGCCTGCAGCAACTGCTGGCACAGGCTAGTAGTAAATACGCAACTAAGACATGCCCCTCCTGTAACTGCGCCTCGATGCCCCCGGGCTGTGTGAGTGCATTAAAAATGCAAATAAATAAGCATTCCGTTTCAGTCACTGTTGCACTGTATTTGCTCTACCCCTTCTGCCCCATCTGACAGTCTGTTAAAGTAACCAAGTACTGTTAATCGGTTACCTCCAGGAAGAGGACCCTCCCTCAGCCCGTTCTTCAGTCACCTCATCCAGGTGTTTTGTGTAATCAATTTACTCTCAAGCCCTTATCAGTCATCACATCTCATAAATGCATCCCCCTTCACCCTTCCTTCAAGCATGAGCATGGTTTTGTATAACTTGGAAAAAGTCATTTCTGCAAGACATTGTGAAATCAACAGCCTGTGCTACTTCTGCTTTAGGGCCTCTTTCCACCTTAACACATATTAAAAAACTAAATATGTTTTGTCACCCAATATTCAGGAGCCAGAGGAGAATGCATATTCGGATACCTCCTTCCCACTGACATGTTCTTGACATACTTCACTAAACTGCAGGGTGTAACAGACACCCACTTCCCTATCTGAAGATTCCTATCTGAGGATTGCATGTGCTCTCATTTGGAGCACATGCTCGGAGCGTATTGTACCCAGGTTAAGGGGCCACATCTGGTGTATAAACCACAAATCAGGATATGAAACATGCGCTGGAATTATGTAAAGAAATGACAGCAAAAGACGGTTGAGAATTATACACGAATACTCAACTAGTGCTTTTATTTATGACGATAGCTTAGTGGGCACGTGCACCATGTTTATCCCCGTCTAGTTTCCATGTGTGTATCTTTAAGCCTGAAAAGGCATTTCAGAAGTTCGTCTTTGCATTGGCTTTTCTCGTTTGTGAACTAATGAGGCCGATAACATTAAGAGGAAGAACGGAAACACCAAGGCAAAAATTCACAGTTCATGTTTCGCTTAGATGAATTCTATCCAGGGTCGGACTAGGGCATACAATTGTCTCGAGTCGGGCTCGGCACCAATGAAAAAGTGGCCAAAGTTGCAAACGACAATTCATTCTTTTTGTGACAGACACTAGTGGGACCACGCTGCCGCCCGTGCCCTGCACGCTCCTGTGCTTTGTCCTGCCTTGCCTCAATCACTTAGGCTACCTTCCGTGGGGCCACCACCGCCACGGCCATGCTGAAACTGATGATGACAAAAATAGGTGTGCAGCGCAGCGGCCCCATGGAAGGTAAGATTTTAAAAGAAAAAACGTATATTTGGGCGGATGGGGCCCATCCCTTTCGAAGAGATGGGCCATAGCCGCCACTCAAAATAAGTTTTTTCTTTTAAAACCAAACTTCTGTGGGGCGGGCCCCGGCCACCGACCCCACAGAAGGTCAAGTTTTCAAAGAAAAAAGTAAAAACATACTTTTGGGCACAATCCATGGGCCCGGCCACCCGCGGCAGAGTCATCCAACTCAGTCTGCGGCAGCCCCTGGTCACAGAAATTGGCCTGGGCCTGGCACTGACTGCATTCAGCAGCACACTGCACACAGGTCACACAGACAGAAGCCCGGGCGCGGATGGGCCCCTGGTGGGGTCCTGACTCCTGGGCAGTCAGGACACCACCAGGGGACCATGCCGCTGCCCGGGCCCCGACCTGGGCCTTCCTTGCCTGATCACTTGCCTGTGACAGCCTCCGGCTGCACCGCACGCAGCAACAAGTGACTTACCTGCTTTGCCAGCTGGGACTTGGTCTCCTGTCGGGGCCTCAGGCTGGGGGGGTCTGGGTGCGCACACTGGCACCCCCACAAATGAAAAAGCAGGCAGAGGGGGCCCCAGGAAGCAACTAGGCTGCACCACGCAGTTCAGCAGGGCAGGCTCTCTCTCTCACAAGTCAGGACCGACGACGCCACGCCTCGACACCTTCACTTCACAGTAACTCGTGAAATGAAGGTTGCGCCGCGCTGCCTCCTGTGGCAACAACAACACGTCACCATCTAATTTCACTGGCTCAGATGAACAGCCAATGAAAACTGCACATTCTGTGTTACTATACAGAATGTATCAAATACTGCATAGTAACAACAGAATGGTAGTTTTCATTGGCTGTTTGTAACAGTTTGTTGTTCATTGCTATTGCTGGCCCCTCCCAGGCCCGGCCAGCCATGGCCTGCAACCTGCAAGCACGAGAGAGATCGAGATCAGAATGACAAATCCCAATGGGCTTCATTACGACCCTGGCGCTCACGGAAAGAAGGGTGCCGGTACGGGACCGGCACCCTTCATTCCGTGAGCGCTGATTACGAGGTTCCCTTTGCGGGACCCTGTCCAGGCGTCTGGTAAAACCAGACGTCTTTTCTGGGTCCTGCGAGGGGAAGAGGGAGGTAATAATGGGCCACTTGTAATGTGCCCGTTATTACCTCCCTCCCCATTCCCATTGAGCCCTATGGGGGCTCAAATGGAAATGGGGAATGGTTCCTGCAAGGAGGAATTACCGGGTCCTCCTATGTCGGAATGACCCAGTAAGTCCCCATTGCAGGAACCCAGTAATGAGTCTGGTTTGGAGGCGAAACTCGTAATGAGGCCCCATGATTTATAATCGAAGCAAAGCGAAGTGGAAGAACAAACAAAGCAATAGCACGTGCGCTGGCTCCGCATGAGTTCCGGTGCCCAAAAAGAGTGCCGGTGTTGGGCACTGGCAACCACCCCCACAAATTAAGCACTGGTGTTCCCCAATTCTGCTGCATCCCCCTGCTTCTACAAGCTCTCGAAATGTGTCCTATCTGCCCACATGTCCAACACTGTGGTGGCTTCTCCCTTTCCCCTGGAAACCCCCCACAAAATCCCCAGGGCCCTGCTGCATCTGCGGCCCATATCCCCGAAACCCTCCTGGAAATCCCCCTTGGTTGTGATGTATCTGTGGCCCGGACCTGTGTCCTCTCGATGCCCCCCACTTCCTCAGAACCCTTGTTGCATGTTTCCCCACCCCACGAACCCCCCTATGGGTGGTAGTGTGTACTGCTGCAACTGTGCTCACTGTGCACTAGCGCTGGTTAGTACTGCCCCTTCCATGGTGTACTTTGATATTTTTTTCTGTACTAGTTTTGCTTCCTCTAACTTCCTTTCATCTGCTTTCTTTTTTAGCTTCTCCTGCCATAGCCTACAATGATGAATGATCATAAACTGTATTTCTGGCCAGGATTTTGCTTCCATCCCTATTAATTTCCTTAGCTGTTTCTGAACTTGCGCTGGTAGCCCTCGACATAATATGTGGTAAAATACTGCTAACATTTTCTCCCACTGTTCTTGAGTTTCTAGGCGACAAAGCGCTTGGATCGCCTGAATATAGTGTAAGGGGTCTTCGTATATCTCCATTTTGCAAGACCTAATTGCTCCAATATCTGACGTGTCCGGGTATTGTGTCCTTAGGGCTTGCCATACGGCAGCCCTACAATTTGCAAATGGCGAACCATCATGCGCTGTGTTCTGGGTGGTCACTTCGGGGAACTCTGCCCTTTTCTATACATCATCAGCAGCTTCCCCAAGGATCGCTACTAACAGTCCTTTCACGTCCCCCACTGCTAACCTCTGATCCGCTGTCATCCTTTCCATCTCGTATATACATTTCCCAGCACCCGCTGACAACAACGGTAACTTACACCTTATGTTTGCTTTGTCAATATGCTTCCATGGTATATATTGTGGTCAGCCCTTTCCCTTCTCTAGCAGGGGCATCTGTGTGAACCCTACCTCCCCATTTGGACTTCTAGTCAATCTGACCTGTCTGTCCTTGTTCCTAATGTCGGTGTACACGTCTATTGTTTCTATTTTGGGTATTCAGATGTCATCGTTGAGTCCGTCTGGGATCCTTTCCCTGGAACATACTATAGCTGTCTCCCCCTGTCTTCGTACTGGGAGGTCTCTGAGCCTCGCTACGTATGGTACTAGGTCATCAATGGTACATGGCTTGTCTATTGACTGTGGTGTGTGCTCATCTTTACAGCCTCCTGTTCCCCCTGTACCAGTCCCTCTCTCTGATGTCACACGCTTGTCCGTGCTTATCCCTGCTGATTGAGGCCTACTTTGTTCCCCCCTCTCGTCCCCACTGTTTCGTCCTTCATTGTCGGATACCGAGTCCATGTTACTGCAAAAGTCGTCCGCAAAGCTCAGTGTTTCATGTTAATGTCCATGTCACGCAAGTCTTACCTGCTTCCGCCCCCCAGGTCCCTAGGCCTGTCCTGTTCGGTTCTGTGTCACCACTGCCCTGTACTGTCGTGCTATCTGGCTATGCTAAACCGCCCCTCCTGTTTTGTTGTCTCCCTATTCCGTTGTCCACTTTGTCTTTATTGCCCTTATTACGCGCTCGTTGTCCTCTCTGCGCGCGTGCTCTCTTGCTAATCTGTCCACCTTCTTTGTTCCCTCTCTATCAACTCGCGTTTTTCTGCTCCACTGCCTCCCTCTGCCTCTCGATCTCCTCTAGCTCTCTTATCCTCCTGTCCCACTGTTCCCGCTCCTCTCTCTTCCTCTCTCTGTACTCCCTTTCTATCCCCTCTTCTCTTTCTTTCTACACCTGCTCTTTCTCTTCTTATCTTCTCCTCTCCCTGTCCTCTCTCTCTCTAACCTCTTTTCTCTTTCCTTCTCCTTTCTGTCCATTTCCTCCATTATTTCAGCCCAATCCGTAGCTTCTCTGCTCCCCCTCAAGCCTTCCATTGCCATATTTGCCCCCTCTTTCGTCCCATCTGTCTTCCCTTCTAGCTTCAGAAGAATATGCCCCCCTATCCATTTGTTCATGGCTATACTCCCTAGCCCCTCCTTCACGTCCTGCTGCACTTCGCTGCTTGACCCTTGCCCAGTGGCCAGCTGCCCTGCGCCTCTCTGCCCATCTTCTCTAGTGTATGGTGGTGGTTTATATGTCTGATTTGAATACCCCTCTGCTGCTCTTTATTCTCATAAAGAGTGCATCCCCTGCTCATCGTCTGTGTCATTGGAGACTATGCTCGGAGGGACATGTGGGGGAGCAGAGGATGGGGTCACGGGCCCCTGCACCTCCTGCTGGCTCAGCATCCACTGATGCCTTGCTGCGTCCCCCTCGCCCTCTTGGAACATTCTCCAGAGCTTGAATATAGCCATGGGGCTTGCTAGCTGCTTCCCCTTATATGTGCTATGTATATGTGTCAGTAGTGATTGCAGCACATCCTTGGAGAAACTTCTGCAGGTTGGCCATGGTTTAGTTAGCTTTCCCTATGTGCCTTTAGACCATTCCATGCTATATTTGCATATCTTGTCCTTATAGGATGGGAGATATGAGGAAAAGAGGAGTGGGGGCAAGCAGGTTCCATGTTCGCTCCGCAGGGACCAGGAAACTACAATTCCCATGAGGCAACAGGAATATGGGGACACAGGCAGGCGCGCAACAGGACTGCCTATAAAGCCCCTCCCCGGCCTGTGCTGCTTGTTGTCGATTTTGGCGTCAGGCACAGGCCGGAGGCGTGTTGGCAGGACTAAGGATGCAGTAGGAGGACGGTGAGCTGACACAAATAGGTTCCGAAGGAGGCGGCATCAGGGGTATTCCCTCATGTGTGCAAGGTCACCGCTCAGACTGCAGGTTTGTCCCGCTTAAAGGCTTGATCTTAAATAGTCCGCTGTTAAGAGAAAAACACAATGTAATCACAATGCTTTTTCAAATCACTACGATCGGCTCCTCAACCTGTAAGGCGTGCGCTGTGCACGGCTCCTTCACACTTGCTGCCTCCTCAGGCACACCCACAATCTTACGCATGCGCCGTCCGCGCACCGCCACTTGTTCACCTTGTCTGCCACTTACAAGATTTCCAATGCTAGCTCCTCACCGTCTCGTGCTCGCCGTATCCTATGTACCAACCTACGGGTGATGTCACCAATTTACTAACCACATAGCGCTGAGAAGTCAAATACTGCACACACAATGTTCCAGCCCGTTACCCCAGAATACACACAATCCCAACACCAATCCCACAGCTGTCTTCCTGCCTCCTAGCTTGTGTTCGATCTGTACCGCTGCGTCGCCTAGCAAATAATACACCTTCTCTCGAGTCGTAACCAGTCGAATCACCTTCCGCACTATAGTTCAGCTCCCTTGTTAAACCTTACGGGAACACTGTCATCTATGACCCAAGCTAAAACTCCCAACCCACAGGAAACCACTCTGTCATCCATGCTTCAAGTCAATAGTCTAGTTTACCTCTAAACTCAAATGTGCCCTAACAACAAATAATGACGTCTACCTCCACTCCTGTCCCTACTAGTTTTAACAATTCTAAACAATACTTTGACAATACTCAACAGTACTCAACAATACTCAAAACTCTCCCTCATACTCACAGTTGCTGTGTGACTGGGTCAATACTTACACTTTGTGGTCTGCTGGCGCTGCTCGGCTGCAGCGTCCCCAAAGCTGCCACTTCCCCTTGCTGGTCTGCCTGGATGCCTCGCTGACGTTGGGCAGGATATTTTCCAAGCTGGCTCCTGACAGCCTTTTCACGGGTATGCGTTCCCTGTCTTTCTCGAAATATGTGAGGGTCCTGCAGCCTCTCAGGTTCTGCAGCAGAGTAGACAGCTTTGTGCCGGGCTGGTGCAGCGAACCATTGTTTGTTTGTTTTGTTTATTTATTTGATAATGCGCACCAAGCCCTTAGGCAGCCGGGCGCAGCAATACAAGAATACTCGAAGCTTGGTTACAGTGTTACAAATTGGTACATACATAAATTACATTACATTGTGAGATACAGTACAAGATACAGTATAGTCAGTTGTTACAAAGTGTATACAGTAAATGAGGTGGGTAGTCATTAGTTAAAGAGCCTACGGTTGCACTTATGAATGCGAAGATAAGCGAGCCACAGGCATTTAGACTGTGAATGTCAGGGAGAGAAGAAGTTATAGATCATTGGAGCAAAGCCATTTGAGAGCATTGATTCTGAATCTGGCGTACGGTAGGGGGCATCTAAGGTCAGTAGGGAGTGTGTTCCATGCTTTGACTGGGAAGCTGGTTCCTCCAGCCGTGGCAAGTTTGAATCTGGGAATGTCAAGCAGGAAGGTGTTGGCGGATCTCAATGGTCGGGCGGTGAGTTTCCTAGTGATTTATTCTGATAGGTAGGGAGGTGCTAGAGTGTTGAGACATTTAGAGGTGAGGGATATAGTTTTGAGGAGGAGGATTCTGTCTTTTATTTTTAGCCAGTGGGCCTCTTTCCTGAATTTAGAGATGTGCTTTCTATGAGGGATGTTCAGAGCTGCTCTAAGAGCGTTATTTTGCAATCTTTGGAGTTTGTCAGTGACATACTTGTTGGCTCCTGAATACAGGGCATTGCAGTAATCTAGTCTGGACATGATGAGTGCATTGGCCAGGGTAATGCAGCTGGCGTTGGACAGGAATGGTCTGGCAGCTCGGATTAATTTGCAGGTGTAGGCGGTGGTGGAGGAGAGAGAGTTAACTTGCTTTTTTAGGTTAAGAGAGGAGTCCAGGTAGAATCCTAACGTTTTTACCTCCGCCATAAACTTAATGATGTTATTGTCAATGTTAGAAGATGTGTAGTTTGGAGTTTGTTTTTTTAAGTTAGAGTTAGATCCGAGGAGTAGGATCTCAGTCTTATCGTCATTCAGGCAGAGGCCATGGGTTGTCATCCATGCCTGAATGAGGGTGTATATTTTGTTCACCAGAGCCAAGTCCTCTTCATAGTTGCCCGAAAGGAGTATGAGGATCTGGCTATCATCTGCATAATTAGTGTAGGTGACACCCAGTCTGTCCAACTTGTCAAATAGTGGCTTAGTGAAGATGTTATACATTGTGGGTGTATAACATTACCTCTGCTACCAACTTATTGGGGCGGGATTCCCCGGTATGCCAGAGCGAGGCTGGGAGTCTGCTGACTTTGAGGGCCTAACACCCTCCCCAGAATAAATGGAGGACTTAGTCAACGGCAAGTGCAAACCTCAGTTTATTGCAAATAAAACTAACAGGGATCAATACAAAAAAAACAGGAATTCTCTGGTACATCTCACCGCTCCATGGCGTGCAACATGGTTTTGTGGGACTCTGGTATCATCACTTGGGCCCTTCGCCAAAAAACCTATCAGCACGATGGATTGGGTATTTAGAGTTGTAGATGTTATCCTACTGGCTCTTGCATGTCAGGTGGCTGGCCTGTCCTGTCCCCAAGAAACTATCTATTACATTGTTGCAGAGTAGTGCGCTTACCATTGGTCCATGCCCTTTGCCATACACCAATGGGTTTCTAGGCTGTGATTGGTTAGAGCTGATCTCTCCAGGCCTGGGACTCGATCAAGTTCTCAGCTCGCTGTGCACCTCTTCAAGGTTATGTGAACAATTATGTGTCTGTATTGTAACTTGTGTGTACCACCTTCGCCTATGAGAATATGCTCCTCCCATTGCAGTCTGTGTCTGGCTTGCTGAGATCGGCTCCCTTTTCCCATCATGGATGACTGTCCATTGTCTCGTTTGGCTTTACATTTATGAGGATGTATTCACTTTTTCTGTAGCTGGTCCACTTGTCATCTGGAGATTGGAATGTGTCCTTGTATCTCTGACCTTGGCTGTGAGCCTGTCTTTGCACATCCTGCTCCTTGTGCAGCCTGAATCAGCATGGCTTGTCTCATACTCAGGGGCTTGAGGCCTGCTGTAATATTGCTAACCTTTATAATGTGGTTTCTACATTGTCCATGTTATGCTAGGTTCTTTATATGTTAATCACAATTGGTCCTATCAGGTTCCATATATATCCCTGTAGTGCCATAGTGCCATGGGGTTATTCGCGTTAAGCATCTGCAATCTTGCTCAAGATCTCTTGTGCCTTGCGGTTCTGCGTTACTGCATTTGGCTAATGAAAAAAATAATAAAAGCAATGACAGTATTTATATGTATCTGTCCTCTACCTATAGAACTGTTCACTTCATGTATACGAGTGTGTGTCTGTGTGATGCAGTGCAGGACTGCAAGTGTGCTTCATGTCTACCGCTGCTATGTCGTGGTGTCACTAATGATGTCAGCACCATGGCGTCTTGTTGCTTAGTCGAGGCTGTCCATATAGGTTTCTCTGATAACTATCTCCAGTTCTTCTCCTACACATGTAAAGATTTGCATTGGTGCACTCGGGATTCGTCCAACATAGGATAGGTGGCTGTGAGGATTTCTGGCTCTTTGTCTTGACATGAATTTTGGGACCCCTAATATTGACAATAACTAACTTACAAGTTACGAAGAGTGAAACTCACATCAAAGGAGGTTGTGTTGCCTAATAATAAATTCCCAAAGGAGGTCAGAACATCCTCGTTTGCTGTTACATGGGAATGCAAGTCTTATTCAACTCTAAAGTATAAACTCCACTTTAAAGAAAGGTCACGTATGGGGGGGGTCTGGCCAGCCGAGGATGCCAGCAGATGCCTCTTCGGTGAGCTCTGGAACCCCTTCCCTGTCCCAAGGCCCCAAAACCCCCTTAAAAGGCTTGACTGCCCAGGGACAAAGCTCTGTGGGTGTCCGAATGACTGGGGACCCAGCTGTGCCGATCTGAAGGACTGTGAAGCCCTCACGGAGGAGTAGCGAGAGGAAGAGTGGGAGCTCAACGGACCTGCCAAGATGGGAGACCAGACTCACGTCGGCGCTGGGGGAGGTGACAGACTACCCCTGGGGAAGAAGTGAGCTGAGTGGCAGGCAGCCCAACGAGGTCCCGAAGCCACAGAAAGTGCACCGTTGCGAGCTGTCAGCTGTCGGATGCAGAGTGTCCCGGCTCGGTGAACGGAGCCAAAGTGCTGTGGTGAGAAGCTTTCTCCCCACCCCTGCAGGCTGGAAGCCTCACGATGGGAACCCGGGGACCGGAGCGCGGTCCGAAAACATGCAGGAGTCCAAGATGAGCCTGGTAAGGAGGTGCTGGGGGCGGCCAGGACAAAAGTATAAGCTGCTATAAAGGTATGCAACCCAAAGCTGGCTGCAGAAGCCACCCGCTCCCCCAGCAGGATTGCTGTGAGGATGCCGCGGGGAAGATCTATGCAGGAAAGGGCTCCGGGCTTCCCGAGTGTCATCCAGCATATTAAACCACACACAAACAGTCACGCAACCCAAAGCAGGCGACAGAAGCCACCCGGGCCCCCAGCAGGACTGTCGCGAGGGAGCTGTGGAAAGGTCTATGGGGGGCCAGGACTCCGAGATTCCCAGGAGCCACCCAGCAAATAAAACCATGCATGAATGCCCGGAAAAGGGACTGGGGAGCACGAGGCATTTTAGACAAATAACACACGACAGGCTAATGGAATAATCATAAGTGTTTAAGGTGGTGAAGAAGCACTAAGGAGTGCCCCTGAGCAGAGGTACTCCCCTTGAGGGGCAAGAATCAGCAAGGGCAACCAAATAGACCCCTCAGCGGCGAATAGGCAAATTCCATTTTTGTGACAGCATGACAGACAGGAAGCCCCTACAGACTTTTGTTACCCAGCAACCTAACAGCGCACCCAGAAAGCCCATGAAAGCAGTGGGGAATCATGAGCCATATCGAGACAAGCAGCAGAAGGTCTTAACATTAGCCACGTGATCCCAAGCGCAAGACAAATTCTGCCACTGTCACAGCAGCCTGGTCGGTGAGCTACAGCAGATATACGCTACCCTGTGGGACAGAACTAATAGCGGAACAGCGTTGAATGACAAGAAGGGCTCAACTGGAGAGTGGCAACCTCCGGATCACATACGCTGATCCTTGAGAGTGCACACAGCATAAGAGGGACACACCAAGTTAGATCAAGGGGGAACACCCTCATCAGTGCATACCTGCAGAGGATTTACAGCAGCAAGAGCGCAACCTGCTCAGCTTGGGCAACAAAGAGATAACAACGGCTGTGCCCAATACTGGAGCAGCAAGCGGGAGCACTTCATTTCCCCATCACAGGCAAAATGTCCAACAGGCAACGAAATCGAAAGGCTCAGCGTCCGGAAACATTAAAGCTCTGGTGTAATCTGCAGAGACCCACAAACGCAGCCAACTACAGGCAATGGCCAAAATACACTCCCCTCCATCAGAGGGTTCGAGAGAGTCCGACGACCCACCAATCCGAAAGTCAGACCGGCTAGCAATGTTGCAGGAGCTGAAAAAGGACATCAAGGATAGCGCCTCTGACCTAGCCAAGCCCATCGCGGACCTTAACAAAGGGGTCATGGCGGCAGAGAAAAGGGTCGACGAGGTGGAGACCAATGTAGCAGAACAAAGGCAAGAGCAAGATGAGCTAGCCAGAAGAGTACAAGAACTCGAACAACAAATGGGCCGTGTACCGAGCAAACAGGAGGATGCCGAGAACAGATCTAGGCGAAACAACATACGGATCGAGGGGATTCTGAAGTCTGTGGCAGACACCGACCTGCAACAATACATAATAGACCTGTTCCGGCCGATCCTGGGCACGACGGATGAAAGAGACATTGGGCCTCATTCCGAGTATGGAGGTAGTCATGGCGCTATTTGCGCCATGACTACCTCCCATACCGGGTCCGACCTGGTTCAATGGGGAGTTACCGGTCCATTCGACCCTGGAGGGACCTGTAAGTCCCCAATGAAAAAGGCAATCCCCATTCCCATTGAGCCCCTATAGGGCTCAATGGGAGTGGGGAGGGAGCCAATAACAGTACCGCAATTTGCGTTACCGTTATTTGCTCCCTGGTCCCTTTGCGCCTGGTAAAACCACAAAGGGACCTCGGAATAGGGTGCAAAGGATTTACCGGCACTGGGGTCCTTACCGGTGCCGGTAATCCCTTTGCACCGACCTCTGAATGAGGCCCAATGTATTGGACCGGACACAAAGGGCCTCATTACGACCCAGGCGGTAAGTTACCGCCTGGGCCGTGACTTTACCACCATGGCGTAAACTACGTTTACGCCATGGTGGTTGGCGGACTTACCGCCCCATTCCGACCTTGGCGGGGCGGTAAGTCCCCAATCCCCATTTACCCTTCCCCATTCCCATTTTTGCCCCATAGGGCATAATGGGAGTGGGGAAGGCGTTAATTACGCCACCGTAAATTACGGTGGCGTAATTAACTCCATGGTCCCTTAGCGCCATGGATTTTAACACCTGCTAAAAGCAGGTGTTAAAAGCGCCATGGCGCTAGGGGACCTCGTAATTGGCGGTAAGGGGTCGGCGCAGCTAACGCTGGCGTAAACCCCTTACCGCCAGGGTCGTAATGAGGCCCAAAGGATCTACTCCACATTTCAACTCAAAAAAAATTTGACCCCAGATGTGCTGACCCAGATACACTTATTCCAACTGAAGGAGGACAGTATGTGGGCTGCCCGGAAGAAGGAACCCATACTTTTCCAATCCACACACATCCAATTATACCAAGATCTAAAAGACTGAGTTGAGGTATGCCGATAGCACGAGGCACTGGTGCTGGTAGTAGGTAGGAAGAAAGTGTAGCGTTCAAAAAACAATGTCCAACATTTTTTTAGAAACTCTAGGGTTGCAGCACGTGCAAGGGACTAGCAGTTACCTCAGAACTGCTGATTTAGTACAAATACAAGCTCAAGTTTTGTCACCTCTATGCCGTTGCGTAGCCCAACCGTATTTAAGCTGGAGCACAAATGTATTGGAACAGTGTCAAACAGACAATGTAACAAGTTATGTGATTCAAAAAGAGTCAGCAGCCATATGGCTATATATGGACATTTTATGATTCAATATGAAACAGAACTGCCGACACGTGTTTCGACCCTAACCCACGGGTCCTTTTCAAGGCAAAACTGTTACAAATGCATAATAGAAAATCACATAGTATCATTAATCCATAATACATATGGTAAAAAAGACACAAACAGTTATACCCACAATGTATTTTCTTCCTAAGATACACAAGGAGTATAGTAGTCTACCCCAGGTTCGACCAATCACGAGTGGCCAAGGATGGGCCACTGAAGGACTCTCACAATACATAGATACTGCAATAAAGGACATTGTACCAACATTACCTGCTTATTTACGTGATTCCACCCAAACACTGCAGATTCTCCACAATTTACAATGTTCTCCTAATTTTCTCCTAGCCAGTTTTGATGTCAAAGCACTATATACTTCAATCCAACACCACCTAGCATTACAAACTATTGATGCCACCTTCCGTCAGTACTCAGCTTCACATAGTCAACATGATTAAAGATTTTTTGCATTTCACCTTAGCCCATAACCAGTTTCTCTTTAACCAGCAATATTATCTGCAAACTAAAGGAGTGGCCATGGGTGCGAAATATGCCCCATCCCTGGCCAACCTTTTCATGGGTTTCTTTGAAGAAAAACAAATTTACACTGACCACCAATTCAAGCAGAATCTTGTAGTAGGGAAACGTTATATTGATGACGACCTTGTCATTTGGAACGGGACTCAATCCAAATTTGAAGAATTTTCTAATTATCTTAATCTTAATGATTTTGGTATTGAGTTTTCAGGACATGTCAGTTCAAAATCATTAGAATTTCTTGACCTTCAGATTTACATTGAGAATGGAATGTTGCAGACACATACTTTCCGTAAAGCTACTGCAGTTAATGCCATGCTTCACGCCTCTAGTTGCCATAGGAGATCTGTTATTTCTAACATCCCATTTGGGGAATTCTACCGTGCACACTGTAATTGCAGTACTGTTGAGACTTTTGAAAAAGAATGTGTTATGATCAAGCGGAGGTTTTTGGAGCGAGGATACACAAAACAATCCATCAATAAAGGACTAGACCGTATCAACCGAATGACCAGAGACTCGATTTTGGTTACCCATAAAGAATCTAACAAACATCAAGCTGACAATCTCCAGTTTATTACTAAATGTTCACAAGATAATAACATACTGTACCAATTACTGAACAAACATTGGCATTTGCTGGGTCGTGATGCTGATCTACAGCCTTATATTTCTCCTACACCAAAACCTATTTTTACTCGTAATAAAACTTTGCGTAATCAACTTTGTCCCTTGTTCCTACAACTGAAGCTTGCTCACAAAGAGCCCTTGACATGGCTCCCCCTAAACCTGTTGGTTTTTTTAAGTGTGGTTCATGTAACTTTTGTAGATTCTCTCTAAATCAAAATATCTTTAAATGTCATCAGGGTCTCACAATCCAGATTTCTGACTTTATCAACTGTAAATCCAAATACATAGTGTATGCTATATTATGTGTATGCCGAAAGGTTTATGAAGGTTCCACCATTAGAGAGCTGCGAGTCTGCATTCAGGAGCACTTTTCACATCTGAAGAGCCAAGATCCTAAACTGCCACTTGCCATGCACTGGCAACAACATCACCAATTGGATTCAGTTAATGACCTCAAGTTCATTGGACTTATCCAAGCACATTCCCATCCAAGAGGAGGGGACCGCCAGCTGCTACTACGACAGCTCGAGGCACAAACTATTGCCAAGCTTCGGTGCACCAGCTTGGGACTTAACACTGACACAGAACTCAGAGTATTCCTTTAAGAGACTTACATAATGTTGGTCAATATTGCTCCTTGCTGCAGTATTTCGCATTACCTATTCTTACATTAAATTGGTGTGTGGACATTTTTGAACTAATAATTTCTTCCATTATTTGTACATGAATTATTTAATATACATCCTTTAACAACACTACATACTTTTTAGTAAACATTTGCTTTGGAGTGGGTGGTCAAATCCCAGCTGTCCATCCTGCACCACTATTAATACTGCAACAATAGCTGAGGATTCATCTTATCACCTACACATATATGTGTTCTTACTTTCCAAATTCTTTAGAGTGCTTTATTTTACTGACAACATACATTTTTACATGTCCCTCAATCTACCATTCCTTATTAATATAATGTAACATTTGAGAAAACGTGCTATACAATTGTTTTGTTGACATATTCCATGTCTACTCGTCTTTACTCTGTGATTGGAACGATTGCGTTCACTTGATCCTGTCACGTGATGCGGTTTTAGGTCAATTTCTCTAATATAGGCGGAAGTAATGAACCGCGCATCTCTGATACTACGCATACTGAGAAACACAGTCTCGCCAGGGATCTAACCCCAGTATTTGCAGGTACGAACCCTTTCGTGTACCTTTTGAAATATGAATCTTGTTTCTTGCAAGCGTGGCGCAACAGCCAGCCCATCCGGGTCAGACAATCCTGCTCATTCCGATTTTAGTTAGGCACAACGTGTGTAACAATCATAGCCAACGCTTTCAGGATTCAATGCGTGATTCAATGCGGCGCATAAATTAGCTTGTTTGTGTCATACTATTTTGCACACCCAGATCTTGCCACAGTGTACCTTTTCAATAATTTTAGTTATCGCATCAAGTGTGATGTCCGCGCCCCGGGGCCGAATCTGGAGCAGGGCGCCGGGGGAAAGGCCTCAGAAGCACAGCGCGGGTGAAGACAAGCGCGGTGCAAGAAACACACGCAGACCACTCTCATCGGTGCATAAACCCGGACTGGCGTAGTGACGCCAGTTCCGGTGATTCCTTTATTTTCTCCTGTGTCACGTGACCCCGATACGCGGGCACGTGACACCACATTCCTCCCCAAACTGGAGGCATTTATACGGTTAACACTTAACACTTATCTTAACTGGTGCTCAACACAACAGGCGTACATTTTGGACAACCAACTTATCAACTGAGTTTGAAGTTCACCTTGGTGGATATTCCTGCCGGTCCACTCTGTCCACCACGTACCCTCTGAGGCGGGATGATGGTTTGGGCTTCTCCCTCAGAAGGTACCGGGTGTTCCTCTTCTCTGGTGCGTCTGTCATCGGGGTCTTTGCTTCCTCTCTTCTGTCCCGCTGGTGTGGCCTGTCTGATGTTCCGGGAGTGTCTGGGCTTCCCAGCGTCAGTGGACTAGAGGGTGATGGTGGTACCTCTCCTTCTTTCCCGGGAGATGTTGGTTGTTCCTCCCACAGTTCTTGGGGTACCTTTTTGAAATGGGACACGTTCCTCATCACTGTCTCTTCTCCTCGGGTCGCTGTAACCATACTATGGTTTGTAGTACTGACTGTCCATGGTCGGAGCTCGAAGTTGAGGGACATTTTCTTGGGCGGGGCTCGGTTCTTTACAATGACAGTGTCTCCTGGTGTCAAGTCTCTGTGTCTCGCCCGTCTGGCGACACTTTCTTGCTCGTTTCTCCTCCGCCTCATGGCGTCTATCGCAGGGATATCTGGTTCTGGAGCTATCCACTGTGGGTGGATGGGTAGTTCCGCTTGAATGGGTACACCAAGCATGAGGGCTGCGGGGCTGACCCCAGTAGAGGAGTGTGGGATCTGTCTGTGCGTTCTCAAAAACCGGTATACTGTTCTCAGCCACGGGCGTCCTTGTTCCTTGGCGATCCTGATGACCTTGTTGAGGGACCCCATGAACCTCTCAGTGTCTCCGTTCACTTGGGGCCACCTTGGGGTGATTCGCTGGTGTTTAACATTCACTTCTCTGAAGTACTCGCGAAGTTCTTGGCTAGTGAAAGATGGGCCGTTGTCGCTTTTCACTTTCCTCGGTATCCCGTGAGTGGCAAATATCTTTTCAAGCGCAAGGATTGTTGTCTCTGCGTTGGTGGATGCGACGTGTTCCACTTCTGGGTATCGGCTAAATTCGTCTATCACTACGAGGAGATATCCCTCCCCGGCAATGGTGCAATGGTACATGCTAACGGCATCCCAGCGTTTGCAGCTCCTTGGTGCGCTACTAATCGGTTCGGGGTTTTCCGGTCTTCTGGATGCCTGGCAAGCTGCACAGGATTCCACCAGCTCTACTACCTTTTTTTGGATGTTGGGCATCCACATCCTTGACTTGAGATATGCAGTGGTTTTGACGATGCCTTGATGTCCACTGTGTGCTAGACGGAGAGCCCTCTCCTCTAGGGATTCAGGTAGGATGATCCGGTGACCTTTGAGTAGGATGCCTTCTGGGGCTATAGAGAGTTCATGTCGGACCCCAAACAGGGCTCTGAGTTTGGTTTGGGCTGCCGTAGTGCGCTGGGCTATGGACGTGAGATAGGTTTTCCAATTTCCAGATCGGACAGCAGCGATGGTATGCTGCAGGACGGTGTCCGTCTCTGTTTCACTGACTACTTCATGTAAGGTTAGGGCTTGCGGCCTTGCGCATGCGACTAAGAGACAGACGTGTTCGTCGGTTTCCTTCACTTGGTGTCATTCCCAGTCAGTGGTGGGTCGCGGATGGCGGGATAGGTAATCCGCCGGGTTGTCTGTCCCTGGGCGATACTCAACTATGATGTTGTACGGTTGCAGCTGCAGCATCCATTTTTCGATGCGTGCTGGAGGGTGAGGAGAAGATCCGCGGAAGATTGGGATCAATGGTTTGTGGTCCGTGAGGACTTTTGCTTGCTTGCCTAGCAGGTATACTTTAAAATGACGGCATCACCATAGGATGGCTAGAGCTTCTTTTTCTATGTGTGCATAGTTCTGTTCAGGTTTGGTAAGCACTCGGCTGGCAAATGCGATGGGGACCACATTCCCGTCGTTGTCGGTCTGAGTTAACACTGCTCCGAGACCCATGGGGCTGGCGTCGACTAGGAGCTCTGTCTGCTTCTCTGTGTCGAAAAACGCCATGGTGGTGGACACGGATAGAGTATCTTTTATCCGCTGGAACGCTTGCTGGTGGTCTTCGGTCCATTCCCACTTTTGGTCTTTTTTTGTTAGCTCTCTGAGCGGGCTGGCCGTGCTAGCGAGGTCGGGGATGAAGCAGGCGCAATACGTTGCCATCCCCATGAAGCTCCTTACTTCGGAGGCTGATTTGGGTGCTTTGGTTTCTTTTATGTCTTGTACCTTGGACGGGTCAGGGGACACGCCTTTGGAGCTGAAAATGTACCCGAAAAAGCATATTTCGACTTTGTTGAATTCACATTTTTCAGCATTGAGCGTCAGACCTACCTCCTGCAACCTTGTCAGGACCGCTGCCAGTCGTTTGTGGTGATCCTTTTTGTTAGATGCATACACAAGAATATCATCACTGATATTGGTGGTGCCTTCCAGTCCTGTGATGACTTTGCGGATCTCGTGCTGGAACACCTCCGCGGCAGATGATTTGCCGAAATTGAGTCGTTTGTACCTCATCAGGCCGAGGTGAGAGGAGAATGTGGTGATGTATCTCGACTCTCGGGACAGTCTCAGTTGGTGGTATCCTGATCTAATGTCAAGTTTGCTGAAGACGGTTGCTCCTGTGAGGTCTACAATGAGTTTGTCTATCGTAGGTGTTACATGACGTTCCCTCCCAATGGCTGCGTTGGGGAGCCTCATATCGATGCATATTCTCACCGCGTTTGGTTGTTTGGGTTTTTGAGCAACCACCATGGGTGAGACCCACGGGGTGGGTCCCAACGTTTTCTCTATGATCCCTGCTTTTTCTAGTTTGGCTAGTTCTTTCTCCACTGCTCTCTCAAATGGAAAGGGATCCGTCGGTGTCTTACTGCCTTGGGTTCGATGGTGGGGTCTATGTGGAGTTTGATAGTTCTCCCTTTTAGACATCCGATACCCTGGAACAAATTCTTGTGTCGCTCCAGCAGGTCGTTGAGTTTGTCGTGTTGGATGTTGAAGGCGAAGTGGATCAGCTCCAGCTTTTCCGCTGTTTTGCAACTCAACAGTGTTTCACAGCCAGCATCCACTACATAGATGCGTGCTCTGTAGTTAGCGGTTTTGTGAGTGAAGTCTGATTTGAAGGATCCTTGTACGGGCAGTGGTTTCTTGCCCCCGTAGGCATATAACTGGACTTTCCTCTCATGGAGCGTGGGTTTCGGGCGGAGTTTGTTAAATGCTGTCACTGGCATGACATTCACGGTTGCGCCAGTGTCGATGACTACTTTCAGTGGTGCTCCATTGGAGAGAACGGTGCATGACGGTCTCTTCCTTGGTCGTGATCGGTGTGGTTCTATGGCTGATATCAGGTGTATCCGGTGTACCCGCTTGCTTCCTTTCTTCCGTCTGCTTTTGTCTCTCCTATCCGGGGACGAGCTGTCATCACTGTCGTCACTGCTGCTCGTGTCCGGGGACCGTTGGGCGTCGTCGACGGCTCTAGCTTTTCCTTTTCATTCGCGTTGACGAGGAGGTTCTCTGGGTGCAAACTTTTTCCTGCTGTCTTGTGCGGGCCGCTGTGCTGCGTCATTTCTGTTCGGGGGGTTCAAACAGACAGCGGCATGGTGGTTGAGGCGGTTGCATTTTCTGCACGTGGAACCCCATGCTGGGCATGAGTCGCCTTTGTGCCATGGGCCTCCGCACCATTTGCAGCTTCTGTCTTGTCCTTGTGCGGCGTTGGATTTATGTCCTTGTTTCGTTCGATTACTCTGATGCCTCGAGATGGCTGCGATGTCTTCCGTGGGTTTAGGACTGTCCAGCGGCAATCTTTGGATCGCGGCTTCTATGACTGCCACCTGACCTTCTGTTTGTTCATGGAGGCGCGCCATTTCTAGGATGCGTGACAGTCTTATGTTCCTCTCCGACAGGATGGCTCTTCTTAGTTTTTCCGAGGAAATCCCATTGATGATCTGGAGGCGGATAGCAAACTCTTCGTCCGGGAACTCACCGCCTACTGCCATTTCTCGAAGGCGAGCGTGGAATTTGTCTACTGTCTCTTTCTCGCGTTGTCTTGCCATGCAAAAATGAAAACGTTCATAGTCTGGGTTGAGGTCGGGCTTGAACATATTAGTTAGGGCGGTTCTGGCTGCATCATAGTTGTTGTTGTTGCCACGATTTGGGGTCGCGTTGAATAAACGCAGGGCGGCTGCTCCAATGTTAAGTAGGAGGAACGTGCGTTTTTTCTTCGCTACGGTGATGTCCCTCGCATCCAGATGCATTTCATACTGCTGCAACCAGATCTCCCACCTAATAGCGGCTCCGGTGGTGAAAGGATCAAACGGCGGCATGAAAGTTGTCTGGGCTGGATCTGGGGGGTCTAGAGTGAGGCTCCTCCTCGATAATGTACTTGTGCTGGCTCTTGCGGGGCTGGTGTTTGGGCTGGACATGTTCTAGCTGGTTCACTGTCTTTCCTGGAAGGGTTGTCCAATGTATGGGCCCCAACTCACTCTGTGATGGCTCTTGGGGTGGAGTGGGGGCTGTGCTCTCAATTTTTTTTTCCTGTTTTGACGAGCTGGTGCCGTGTTGTTGTTGCACCCCTCTTCCTCTTGGTTTCAGGGTGGTGTGAGGGGTGATGCGTGAGAGGTTTGTGGCTTGTCAGATTCTTAGACGAGAGAGAGAGAGAAAAATCTTCTTTTTTTTTTTTTCTCTTCAGTTGGCTCCACGTGTTGTCGCCACTTCACAGTATGCTGGGGGGTTTGTCCGTGAGGTACGCGGCTCATAAAATTGCGTGGGAGGGGCCCTGGTGTGTTTGTAGGGCAGCCGCGTGACTCACCGGGTTAATGTGACGGTGATTGTTCCTCCGTGTCAATAGATACGCGTGGTGACGGTAATTGTTCCTCCGTGTCAATAGATACGCCTGCTCATCTGCGTCTGCAGATCGACGATACACGGCTCTGCGTCGTGTCGGCAAATGAGGGTTGATGAGCGGCCGTTTGGCACTGAGGTGCGGGCTCATGCCGCCTTCGTTGCCAGTGTGATGTCCGCGCCCCAGGGCCGGATCTGGAGCAGGGCGCCGGGGGAAAGGCCTCAGAAGCACAGCGCGGGTGAAGACAAGCGCGGCGCAAGAAAAACACGCAGACCACTCTCATCCGTGCATAAACCCGGACTGGCGTAGTGACGCCAGTTCCGGTGATTCCTTTATTTTCTCCTGTGTCACGTGACCCCGATATGCGGGCACGTGACTCCACATCAAGAACTCCCTACAAGGGCACAAACGGGGTTTGAACTTGGCGTATCAGTCAGCCTGTTCTTGTTACACTATCCTGCTTACTTTGTTCATGTCACAGTGTACTTTCCTTTTTCTATCCATTACAGCAATTGTCTTCAAAATCTCCCATTTGGGATAGATTCAGTGCATTATAATCCTCACGTTTGACGATCAAGGTAAATACCGTATTATAGCTAATTCAAACAATTTTAACGACAATACCTTCCACATAGTGACATATTTGTTCTGATCCAATTCACAGAACATTTTAGGATTCAGTACACCTTTGCTCTAGCAACATAATTATGTCTAACCACTGTTGGATGAACTACCTTTGGTTCGGTTACCATTTGTTTCGTCATGACAGGCTGCGCATCGTCAATCTATGACGATCTATACTGTCCTCAACATACAGTAACCTATTTGTTTCTTCCAACCATTTTCAAGCACTATTTTTATCTTCTTGGGAATCTGGCACCCAGGGATTTTATGATCACTGCATGAATTAGTCTCGCAGGTGTATATGGGATGGACAGTCTGGTTTCTGGCAATGCACTCCTTTCACTTTACTTTATTTTGCAAGAGGTTTAACCAGTTTTATGCATAGCACCACCACATCTGGTACTACTGGTGCAAAGAGTATATTCATGAGTTCATGAGTTACACTATGATATCTTGCTTATTGTTTGTTTTATTTGTTTTGTTCCCTCTGTATGTTTCAAATCACGGAATACTTCATCTTTTGACTTTTGCTATTGAATGGTCGATATTTAACGGTAACTTTGTTTTTTACTATACATTGTAAACATTTTATTTTCAATTGTACTGTATTTTTCGACCATATGTATCGATATACAATGTATTTATATATTCTTTCTTTACTGTTATTTTCTCCCGATGGGTTCTGGCCCCATCTTTTCCTTTGTTTATTTCGTATCCAAAAATGACTTTGATTTGATACATTTTTTGTGTGTCTTTTATACCAAGATCTAGCCCAAGTTACCCTTGCTAAGCGGAAACATCTGAGGGTCATCACAGACTGGCTGAGATCCATGAGTGTGCGCTACCATTGGGCATTTCCAACCGGGCTCCGCTTGGAGTGAAAGGGACAGCGGTACACAATTACAAAGGAAGAGGATATGGACGATCTCATGAGGGAGGACGATGGGAGCGAAGGCAACAATAAAGAAAGAACCCCACCTGGAAGCAGGGAGAGAGAAGGCAGGCCGGAAAGGGACCAATGGAAGACAGCGCACCCCACCCCCACCCCTCGAGGGGTTGCAACAAAGAACCAAAAGCTACTGATCACACATGAATAATAGACTTGAAAGCAAAAATGGGATCTGCTTGGGAATCTGGAGGGCTAGGATCCGAGGGGGTTACTCAGTCTTTTTGTGCAAGCAGCTGTGGCGGAGGGTAGATATGTAACAGCTTCAATTTCACAAAGGGGGGGAACCAGATCCCAAATTTCCCAGGGGAAAACAAACCCAGTGATTCACTGCGGTGCAGCAATGGTGAGAGTTTTTGTTGAAGTTCAAGGGGTTGTTGTAAGTTGGGGAGTTAGGGGGGTACAAAGGAACATGGCAATTGGGTTGAAGTTACACACAACACATGCGGAACGATTAAAGGGGCGGACAAGCTGTACACCGCAAGGGTAAGCATGCAACTACAAACCAACAATGGCTAATTTAACATTTGTGACACTAAATGTCCCAGGGCTCAACTTCCCAATAAAAAGGAAATCAATCATGAGAAGGCTCTCGGATATGCAGGCCTCGGTGGTGTGGTTACAGGAAACACACTTGCTCCAGGAGGGCGAACACAGACTAGGGCATAGAGCGTTCCCCATACAATACTGCGCTTTAAGCGGGACCAAAAAAAGGGGAGTGGTCACTTTGCTGGCCAAAGGAATTAGCTTTGAGAAGGAGTTTGTAAAAAGGGATCCAGAGGGCCGTTATCTGGTGTTGGGAGGGGTACCGATGGGCCAACTGGTCATCCTGAAAGCAATTTACGCCTCCAACGAAAGACAAGATCGTTTCTTGCTGGGGCTGCTGCCCAAAATTGCAGAATGGGGAGTGGGGCAGATCTTGATAGGGGGCGACTTCAACAGCGTAATGGACGCCGTAATGGATAAAACCCTCCCAGCCACTCCTAACGATAATACATGCAGGCAAGCCCTTGCTCGATTCCTCAGGGAGCTGCACCTATTAGAAACTTGATGATTTTTCCACCCACGCGAAAGAGCATACACCCATTACTCAGCCGTACACCAGGGCTTTTCACGGATCGACATGGTACTAATCTCAGACACCATGGTCCCACAAATTACGGGGTTGGAAATCGGGGTTCAGTGTTTATCAGACCACGCACAGGTCTCCCTAAAGATCTCTATGCGGCAGCAGACCCGTAAGCCATGGCGTCTAAATGAAATAATCCTAAAGGACCAAGCTCTCAGAGCAGACATAGTACTGGCCCTGAGGAATTACTTTCACGAAGATTTCACACAGAGGGTTAACTGGGGTATTATTTGGGATGCTACCAAAGCAGTGGTACGGGGCAAGTGTATTGCACATACGGCAAACTACGTTACTAAGAAAAGAGAAGGTAAAACGGGATTTGGAGACCGAACTAGCAAGGGCCGAGAGAGAGTATAAAGATAAGGGTTCACAGAAGGCGTGGGGAGAACTTAAAAAATCTAAGGTGGCCCCAAAGACACATCTGGCAGACGAAGCCGCACAACTCCTCCTACAAACTAAACAATCCTATATAAATGGGGACAAAGCCAACCGATTCCTTGCGGCCAAATTAAGAAAGCAGAAAACCCGGAATCACATCACCCAATTTAAACATCAAGGAGGTGACTTAGTGAGGGGGGAAAAAGAGGTAGCTGAAATCATGTATTCATACTACACAAGTAACCTGAAGGGGGAGGACCTAGAGAGAGAAACACAGGTAGCGTTTTTGGGTCAAGTGGCCTTACCACAGATCACTGAATCGGACAGACAAATGCTAGAAGCGCCCATATCTGAGGAAGAGGTGGGGGAGGTCATAAGTGCACTGAAGGGACATAAATCCTCAGGCCCAGACAGACAATGCAATGCATATTATAAAACATACAAGACTATCCTGGTAGGCCCCTTAACAAAACGATTTAATCACATACGAGACACAGGGCGAACCTCCAGGGATATGGTCACAGCCACCATTGTGCTTCTGTTAAAACCGGATAGAGGCCCACTAGAATGCGCGTGTTACTGCCCTATTTCGTTACTGAATGGGGATGCTAAAATCTACTCCATGATCCTGGCTCAGAGGCTAGCAAACGTACTCCCGAATGTAATTCACCCGGACCAGGCAGACTTTGTGAAACGGCGGCACACCTACGATAATATCCGTAGAGCTATAGACACCATCGAATAGGGGGGGAAAGACAGGAAAGCAGGTTTCGGTGCTGGCATTGGATGCCTCTAAAGCCTTTCATAGCCTAAATTGGGGCTTCCTACAGCTGACCTTTGAATAATTCGGATGTGGGCCAACTTTTACCTGTATTGTCTTAGCTAATTATGGGAACCCAACCGCACGGCTAATAATTAATGGACAACTCACAAAAAGCATCCCTATCCGTAAGGGCATGAGGCAGGGGTGTCCACTGTCACCACTGATTTTCGCCATGGCCATGGATCCCCTGGCACAGAGGGCTCACGATGAACAAGGAATCTGAGGGGTGGAAGTGGGCACCAGCGGGTCCCAGAAAATAGCCCTCTACGCGGATGACGTCCTCATGTTTCTGAAGGACACAACAAACTCACTCCCAGAAGCTATAGAGCTGCTGGACAAGTTTGCAAAGGTCTCCGGGTTCCACATTAACTACCCCAAATCCAAGGCGCTTAACATTACTGAGGACCCAGAGCACGTGTTAGAATGGGAAAGTCGCCACCCACTGAAATGGGAACGAAAATCCATAAAATACCTAGGAATACACCTAGCATCCACGTATGAGAGATTCCCAGAAAAGTCCTATTTTGGCCACATGCACTAGGGGGACGGGGGTTACCAGAACTCTGCAGGTATCTATGGGCAGCTCAGGTACCGCCTATGTTGCAATGGGCGCCCAGAGAAAACCAAAACCGTTGGGCAACCCTTGAAAGGGAGGCAACCAAGACACTCCTAGAGAGTTTGGGAATGCTTACAGCGAGGCACAGAGGTAAAGGAGGCACACTACTGGAAACAACTAAGGCCACCCTATGGTATTGGGATAAAGCGCTATGGGGAAAAGGGATACAAATAGGGGGAGGCCCTCTAACACCAATGGCCCACAATCCAGACTTCAAACCAGGAATGCACTGTGATTTCTGGACACACTGAGGAGGAGGGGGCAACCTCCGACAATGGGGGAAGTCTACGCAGAGGGGACACCCTTAATATTTGAAGGTTGCAAAGATAATTTTCACATCCCCGAGGGGGAATGTTTCCGTTACATCCAAATTAGACATTGGATCACAAACACAAAGGTTCGGGAGGGGGCAACTCGGGACCCAATAGGGCTGGAACTCACTGTAAAAGAGGGGACACCGGGAAAGGGGTGTCAAGACTATACCGGCTGATGGGTCGGGCGGATCCGGAAGATACTCTAACGTACACGCAGAAATGGGAGCTAGATGTGGGGAAACCAATATCGGGGGAGACATGGAGCTGCATATGGCGCCGGGCCACGAAAAGCTCCAAATGTACCTCAGTTAAATAGGCAGTGTACAAAATCTGTCTGAGGTGGTACATGACGCACAACAAATGCACTCCATTAACCCAGACTACCCTCTAACATGCTGGAGGGACTGCAGGCAGCCGGGGACCTAATCCATATGTGGTGGGCTTGTCCAGTGGCGGAGACATACTGGAAAGAAATCCTGAGCCATATCAAAGAGGTGGTGGGGGTACAGCTGCCTCTTCACCCAGCGGTAGTTCTACTGGGCGAAGCAGTGGAGGGAAGCTATGCAAATACGGGGAATAAGGCGAGCCTCATCACCCACTTGCTTAGTGTGGCCAGAATTAATCTGGCGCAGACATGGAAAAATAACAGGGGCCAGTGATGGCCATGTGGTGGGCGAGACTGTGGGGAGTAATGGCAATGGAAAAAGTGACTGCATTGGCATATGGCTCCTACTGGAGATACCTGAAAACCTGGATGCCTTTCCATGAGTTTATGGGTGACAGGGAACAAATGTACTTTAAACCCAGGTTTCTTCGCAAAATCTCTATTCTGTAACATTGTAAGCCTCGGGAGGACAGTCTGGTGCGCAGTGCACCCACATGGGTTGAACAAAGATG
Source organism: Ambystoma mexicanum (assembly GCF_040938575.1). Lineage (NCBI taxonomy): Eukaryota > Metazoa > Chordata > Amphibia > Caudata > Ambystomatidae > Ambystoma > Ambystoma mexicanum. Next base: position 1,261,234,547 of record NC_090925.1, on the reverse strand, counting down.
CTTTGTTTCATTCAAATGCTGAAAAGTTATACTGGCGAAGGGCGGCAAGGGGGTGTTTTAACAGTTATACTCATGAGCCCATGGAAAAGAAAGATGGGAACTGACAGGAAGAATGAGGACAAAACTATTGTAGACTGTTCCCATATGCATCTCTGTAACCTGTGCTCTTGAGAAGTAAATGAAGTTTGAAAAAAAAAGAAAGGCCATGTATACCTAATTGTGTTTTCAGTTGAAATCCTGAACTATATACTGTATCCAGAAGTGGCATTCTTTGTATTTTTACAAAGTAAACCATCTAAATCTTTGAGGGGAAGAACACGCATTACCCAAACCAAGAGATAGCCCCTAACTAACCCTTTCCAAGAGTCAAAGAGCAGTTCAACTACACTGTGCAGTTGTTAACAGTCAAGTAGCCTAAAACACAAGTGTACCCTGTCATCTGAAGCTGAGAGAGTGGCACCTGAGGTTCCGGGTGATTGCTGGGGCTGATAATTGGCAGAGGAGTGTGAGCACCGTTGTGAAACGGGAACTGAATGCTTGTAAAGAATATTTTGACCTGTGGTGCCAAAGACTGCTGAAGGTAGAGGAAAGTGGGTCTTATGAGCAGAGGCAGGTTGGTATGGTGGCAGATGACAGGAGAGGCAAAGAGGCTGCCCCTTTTTGAGGAAGTAATTAAAAAGGAAGAAAGCCTTGCCTACTGTTGCGTAGTGAAATGCATGTTTGTATGCATGCGTGAGCCTTGTTCAGGCTCGCTTATGCGGGTTGAATAAAGCGGCACCCCAAGGCATTATTAGCCACCGCGACCCTGAACCATACGGACGTGTCTGCGTCTCATTCCATGTAGGTGCGTGTGCGTGTGTGAATGGGCCGCCTGGGGCTACAACAATAACATTGGCGACGAGGAAGTCACCGGTGAGGGGGAAGTGGATTCTTGGGACGGCGTCCCTAATTCAATAAAGAATCCATCCGACGGCCACACGTGCCGATCCCGACGCGGCTTTCGTGGCTGCCATTTTGGATTCTGCTACGATGGTTGCAGCCCTCATGGGTGCTCGTGTGCCGGACGGAAGCATTACTGGACAATTTTTGGAATTCCCACAGCTGTCCCAGCTTGGATGGCTGTGGCGAGAAAAAGGGAAAAAGATACAAAAACACTGGACACTGTCCAGGGCACTGGTCATACTAGTACATAGTTGTGGGCGCAGCAGTGAGCCAATTTTGTGAGTGGGTGTTCCCAAGAGCTGTCGGGGACGACTAGACAGCACATCTAAAGCCTGAGTGCGCAGCTGCGTCAAGAGAGTGACAGACTTGCGGCCTCATACTCTAAGGTGAGGTGCTTGTGCGGTCTGACTCCATGGGCGAACAAGAGGATGCTGCTGTTGCCCCAGCGCCATTGCCACGTAGACAGCAAAGAACATTAGCGCCCATGCCAGAATTTGACCTGTCTGGGCCCCCATCCAAGCTGGGCCCCAAATGGTTATTATGGGTGAAGAAACTGGAGGTGTTCTTTAGTGCCACTGGCGAAACTGAGGACGATGCCAAGGTGGCGACCATTCTGTACCCGGCAGGATCTGAGGTGCATCACATCTTTGAGTCGTTGAACTCACAGGCGACAACATATGCAGCAGTCAAGAATGCCCTACAGGATCACTTTCTACCCATGGCAAATATGGACTACGACAGGTTTGTCATGTGTGCGGAGAAACAGTCTGGCGAAGATACATTGGACCAGTTCTGTGGTATGCTAAGACAGTTGGCTAGCACATGCAGGTGGGATACTGAAGAGGGCATGGTACGCAACCAACTTCTTCAAGGATGCAGCTCTGGGAAGCTGAGAAGACAGGTACCCTGCAAGCATGGCCTGACGCTGGCTAGAATTTTGGACATGGGACGAGCGTATGAACTAGCGGAGAGTAGAGGGGCCCGTATGGACGCAGCAGTCCTCCCCGGGAGAAGTGAAGAAGCCTTTGCCAGGGGACGCTCAGCAACCCAAAAACAACGGTGGGCTCCAAAGAAACCAGAAGGGCTTCAGAAACCGGATCACCCGCATCCCTGTCAATATTCTGGTTATGATCTCCCTCATGCGGGTGACTGCCCAGCAAAAGCGAGGGTATGTGGTCGATGGGAGTTATCAGGACACTACGCAAGGGTATGCAGGGTGCGGTACCGGTTGCGGCATCCAGAGGTCTGGCAAGGGTCGGCAGTGGCACCCCGAGAAAATCAAAGAATGTCGCTGCAATAGAGCAAGGCCTACAGGAATTGGATATCACGGAAGAGGAGGAGGAGGAGGAAGTGTTTTTCATCTCCAACATAGCGTCCGGCATAAGGAAGAGACGTCAACCCACCTGTGTGGTCAGCATCGGAGCAACGCCAATGCCGGTACTGATAGATACTGGTGCTTCAGTGTGTGTCCTAGCTGCAGGGCATTATGAAGCTCTACCAGGCCCACTGGCACTTCAGGAAACAAAGGCCAGAATATACACCTTTGGAGGGGACACGCCTCTACCACTAAGGGGGGCCTTTGTATCAACAGTAACTCCTGGACAAATCTCCATTAAAGCCAGATTTTTTGTCATGGAAGTAAGCCCCCATTCATTACTCAGCTGTGCGGCCTCGGAGACGCTCGACATTGTACACTTCGCTATGTCAGTGTATCTGAAAGACATTGGACACATTATGGAGTGATATGCAGACGTTTTCAGAGGCATAAGTAAGCTAAAAGGGGAACCCATACGCCTCCATATCGACGAGTCGGTGACGCCAACGAGATTGAAGCACAGGAGGATCCCATTCCACCTGAGGGTGCAAGTGGCGCATGAGCTACCTTGTGGACATGGACATTATTGAAAGAGTGGAGGGTCCGACTCCCTGGGTCTCCCCAATCTTGGTAGTGGCAAAGCCCAAGCAGCCAGGGGCTGTATGCATATGCGTAGACATGAGACTGCCCAACATGGCAATCCACCGAGAACGTCACTTAACACCCACGCTGGATGACATTGTAGGCGAACTTCAGGGTGCTAAGGTATTTTCTAAACTAGACCTCTGCTCAGGATACCATCAGCTGGAGCTGCACCCTGAATCCCGCTATATCACGACTTTAACAACGCACAAGGGCCTGTATCAGTTCAAAAGACTAAGCTTCGGCATCTCGTCAGCTGCCAAAGTGTTCCAGAATGTGATTCGGGGCGCCCTCGCTGGGCTCAAAGGCGTGATACATTTAAGCAACGACATTTTGGTGTTCGCTTCATCCGAGGCAGAATATATGAAAAGACTGAAAAAAACTCTAGATAGAATCAAGAGCCTGGGCCTTACGTTACACAAAGGAAAATGTGAATTCTTTAAAGACCGAATTGAATTTTTCTGATTTATTTTCCATGCCGGTGGCATTTCCCTTGACCCGGAGAAAGTGCGGGACATCCGAGAAACATCTCTTCCAGAGTCACCATCAGAGGAAAGGAGCTTTCTGGGGATGGTGAACTATTGTGGGTGGTTCATCCGCGATCTGGCATCTCTGTCAGAACCATTGAGAGCCCTAACTCGAAATTATGCCGTCTGGGAATGGTCCACCAGAGGGCAAAAGGTGTTTGACGACATCAAGGCGGCGCTGACGGGCAGTGAGACAATGGCCTACTTTGATCCCGAGAAGGAGTCAGAAATAGTAGTAGATGCCAGCCCGGTGGGATTGGGCGCGGTGCTGCTACAGGCAGACACACAGGGACAGATGCATTCAATTGCGTATGCCTGGAAAGGCATTACCTGACACAGAAAAGCGATATTCGCAAATTGAAAGAGAGGCGCTGGCCCTCCTATGGGGATGTAAACACTTCAGCCTATACATTCTGGGAAAGCCAGTGTTTGTCGTCACTGACCACAAGCCGCTGATCCCCATCATGGTTGGTGGATCGTCCAAGCCTCCCCCTCGGATAGAGCGGTGGATGCTATCCCTTATAGAATATGGGGTGAAACTGCAATATAGGCCAGGTACCAACAACCCAGCGGACTATTTGTCTCGCCACCCGGGTTCAGGCCGGAAACAAGAAAAGCTGGAAGTGATCGAATGTGTCGAAATGGTCTGCCATGTGGTGGAGGCGGCAATGCCTGTGGCGCTAACGATCCAGGAACTGGTGGATGCATCCAGAACCGACGAGGTGTTTCAGGTCATTGAAGCAGCCATGGACAGTGGAGACTGGAAGGGGGTACTGTCCGATAACACCAGAAGGGAGAAGGGTGACCAACAAGACATGCAAGTGTTGTGGCGGGGCCGGAATGATCTCTCGAGGCCAGAGGAAGGGCTGATGCTGAGAGGGCGCCAGATTGTCATACCTCGCGCACTGGTGGCAAAAGTGTTGGTCCTTGCCCACAAGGGACACCAGGGTACAGCTAAAACTAAGGCGCGCCTACGGGTCAAGGTGTGGTTCCCGAACCTAGATGAGCGGGTGGAAGAGTATGTGCGTCAGTGCATTCCATGTCAAGCAGCCAGTCCGGAAGAGAGGGGGCCTCAAATACAATCATGGAAAGGAGTGAACAACCATGGGGCACAGTGCACGCAGACTTTGGATAACAGGTCGGGGCACGTACTTCCTGGCGGTGGTGGACCAGTGGTCCTGCTACCCTGAAATTGAGGTGGTGAAATCGACGGCATACGACCACACCATACTGGCTCTGGAGAAATCTTTGCAACCCATGGGTTTCCATATGAGCTTAGCTCGGACAATGATCCCCCGTTTCAGGGCCAGCAATTTGCCAAGTATATGGAGGACCGGGGAATACGACATTGAAAAGTGACTCCCCTCTGGCCAAGGGCCAATGGTGAGGCCGAAAGGTTCATGCGTACATTGAACAAAGTGTTCCACATATCTCTGAATGGAGGGGGTGAGCTACGAAAGAATTTGTATGAATTCCTCTGGGAGTAAAGGGCAACTCCACATCAGTCCACCGGAGTGGCGCCCGTGGAAGCACTGTTCAAACGATGCCCCAGAGGCCTCATACTTGAGGTGGATGGAAGAGAACCAGGAACAATTGACAATGACCGAGTACGAGAGGAGCGGCAGGTGCGGAACGAGAGGGAGAGCACACAGAGAAATCTACAAAAGCCTATCATTTCGGTAGGAGACACAGTGCTGGTGCGCAACCGACATCCAGAGGGTAAAATGTCCCTTACATATGAGCCCCAACCCATGGATGTAACCCATGTGAAGGGGTCCATGATAACTGCAGCGGGTGGACGTGGAACTGTGAAAAGAAATGTGTCGTATTTCAAGAAGATCGAGGCACGTCCATCCGTGGGAGGTCCCAGGGACAATGAGCCGGAGGAAACAGGCCCAGCCCGACACATGAAGATGGCGAGGGTGGAGGGGACCCTCCACCAGTGGACTCTCCACGTCCAGCCCAGGGCGCCATCAGGAGATACCCGGGAGGCGAGGAGGCGTCCAGCCCGATTCCAGGACTTTATAATGGACACTGATCCCTGAACGGCAGGGATGATGATAGTTGACCCACGTTGGGTTGTTGCAATATGTTGTATTGATGTTCTGTTTGTCGTTTAAAGAAAAGGAGGAATGTTGCGTAGTGAAACGCATGTTTGAACACATGCGCGAGCCTCGTTCCGGCTCGCGCATGCGGGTTGAATAAAGCAGAACCCAAAGGCATTATTAGTCGCCGGGACACTGAAGCATACGGATGTGTCTGCGACTCATTCCATGTAGGTGCGTTTGCGTGTGTGAATGGGCGGCCTGGGGCTACAACATTAACACCTACCTGAATAGGTTGAAGTATATCTTATAAAAGCCTATCTTACAATTCAAAGTACTGAGCCGTGGTATTAGCACTAAGACTATGGAAGTATACCGAGTTGTTAGCAGATATAACCTTTAAGTGGTATGTGCTAATAACGTATTGCGGGACAAAAGCAACAATTCTCATAGTACCACCAGTAGAAGTATGGTTGTAGAGGTGGAAGAAGCAACGTAAAGAAAATATCCTGACACAAATACCAATGTACCAATGTAGAATTGTACCTATAGAAATCCTAAAGAATTGTATATTATTGACTTTGTTGAATATTGCATTTTGAACTGTGCTAAACTAATTGGAAGAGGAGACAATTTCACCTAACCAGGACTACCAGTGGTGCTATTTCTTTTCTGGAATTTGGAAGGGGATCTTTTCACCCAGGAACAAAAGAAGGTGGATTGTTGTTTGTTGAACTTTTTCTTGTACTTGTTTGTTTGTTTTATTCATTTATAATGCGCACCAGACCCGAGGGTGGGCGCAGCAGGACAGGATATGCGAGGCATAGGTTACATAGTTTTTTTTTTTTAAATATCTTTATTGTTTCCCGAAAGGGAGAAGGGGAAATGGGGGAAGGGAGGGGGAAGGGAAGTTACAACGTACAAACACATAACATAACATAACATAACTGGCATGTTGGCATTTCTGTAGATATCTCTGGTCGGGTCCGTTTCCTTGGCGCTTCTTGGCGACCTTGTTATCCATGTCGCCGGCTGTCTATGTGGGCAGGTTCTACCCTCCCATCTGTGCTGTCCATTCGGTTGGGTGCCCCTGTGTCCTTGTCTTATATCTCTCCTTGTCTTCACGCCTCCTCTAGGCCATCATCTCCCTCACCCTCCTTCTCTTGGCCAAATAAGTCCTGAACCAGGGAGTTCCATGCTGCTATTTTCTCTGCCGTTTCTCCTTCGCCTCTTTGCACTGCTCTTATCCACACTGCGGTTTCCGCCAGGGTCCATTTACGGAGGTCCGACCACCATGACTCGACGGTCGGGCCATCTTTCGTTTTCCAGGCCATCGCTATCCTTCTTTTAGCTAGTATACATATCAGGTCTTTCATCTTTGCTAGGTGTGTTCCTTGTTTCCCCCCTCTCGGGAAGAGGCCCAGCAAGTACTTCTCTGGGTGCTCCACCTGTATCTGGAATCCGCTGTCTGTTATTCTGGCTCTGATGCCCTCCCAAAAGATTTGTATGGTTGGGCAGGTCCAGAACATGTGGAGCATGTCTGCTTCCTCCGCCGAGCAGCGGGGGCACTTGTTCTGGTTTCCCCCATACATTTTGTTCATCCTCACTGGTGTGAGGTACGCCCTGTGTGTCACGTACAGTTGTGCCTGCTTGAATCTCGCGTTCCTGGACACTTTCTTGGGATATTGTAACACTCTGCTCCATTCTTGGTCGCTAAAGGGTCTGCTAAATTTTCTTTCCCAGCTCAGTCTTATGTGAAGTTCTTCCTTATTAGTGGCTTTTAGCATCTGGTCGTATAGTCTGGATGTTGTGTGCGTTCCCTCCGATATGTCGTACCACGTGTCCAGCTCCGTTGTGGCGCCCTCCTGGTCCTCCCACTCCAGCCATCTTTTCTTGATTTTAAGGATCATTCTGTTATATAGGATGAATTGTCCTTCATGTATGTCGTATTCCCCCACCATTTCTTGGAAGTCCGCCCACCTCCCGTCTTTCCTCAGGTCCCCTATTTGTGCCACACCTTTGCCTTCCCACTCGGTTCGGTAGATTGCTAATGTGTTCATGTCCGTGCCCACCAGTCCCGCAAGGGGGATCTGTGCCGATTGGGGGTCCTGTGTCCCCTGTAACTTCCACGCTCTGTTCCATAACCCCACCGCGAGGCCAAGCAGGCGTGGTAAGGTCTTAAGTAGGGGGTTGTCCAGCCATGGTATTTCTCTCAGATAGTATTTTTTTAGTGTTGGTTGGAGGATGATTATATCAATCGTCTCCTCCTCTCCTAGCCACTTGACTGCGAACTGGAGCTGCCCTGCTAAGTAGTACTTTTCAAAGTCCGGGAGTCTGATGCCCCCTTCTTCATAGTCTCTCTGTAAGGTCTTTAGCGCAATTCTGTTTCTTCCCCCCGCCCAGAGGAAGCTTCTTGCTATCGAGTCTAGCCTGGTGAAGAAGGTCTTGGGGATTCTGTGTGGGATATTCGTAAGGTAGTACAATAAGCGTGGGAGTACCACCATTTTCAGGAGTGCCGCTCTACCCATCATTCCCAGTGGCAGTGTTCCCCAGAATTTCATGGACCTCTGTGTCCCTTCCAGGGCTGCTTGCGTGTTGTGTTGATGAGAGTCTACCGTGTCATGATATATCTCTATCCCTAGGTATCGGAAGGAGCGTGGCGCCCAGGTCAGGCCCAAGTCTGGCAGCTCTGTTGGGGGAACCCACTGCAGGCCAGCGAGGGGAAAGATCAGGGATTTTTCTTTGTTGATTGCTATGCCGGAGAGTCTGGTGTATGCCCCAATCACTTCCAGCAGGCGGGGCAGGTTAGCGCGCGGGTTTCCCACAAAAAGCAGCATGTCGTCTGCGTATAACGAGATTTGGTGTAGTACTCCGTCTATGTCTATCCCTGTGCCCCCCCTATTCCTCCCTAAGGAAGACCGCCAGGGGTTCAAGGGCCAGGATATACAACATTGGTGACAGTGGGCATCCCTGTTTGGTCCCCCTGTGTATTCTCCATTCTCCCGAAATGATACGCCCAGTCCTCACCCTTGCCCTAGGGTCTCTGTACAGTAGCCTTATCCATCTAAGAAACCCCTCTCCAATACCAAAATGAGCGAGAACCCTCAGTAGCCACCCCCAATTCACCGAATCAAATGCCTTGACGGCGTCCAGGGAGACTATCGCGCTCTCCCCTTGTTTCTGGTTTGTCCTATCTATCACATGGTGTAATCTACGGAGGTTCCATGACGTGTTCCTCCCTGGGACATAACCGGTCTGATCAGAGTGTATTAGGACAGGGATCACTTGCTTCAGGCGGTTGGCCAGGACGGTAGTGAGTATCTTGACGTCCTGATTGATAAGGGAAATCGGCCTATATGAGGCGCATTTCGTGGGCGGTTTACCTGGTTTAAGGATCGGTACTATTATTGATTCCGACATACTAATCGGTAACTGTCCGCTTTCGTATGCATCTTGATATGTTCCTAATAGTTTCGGGGTGATGGTACCTTTGTATGTTTTATAAAACTCTCCTGGGAGTCCGTCTGGGCCTGGGGATTTGCCGGTGGGGAGTTCTGCAATTACGCTCTCTATCTCCTCCTCCGTGATTGGGGCCTTGAGTATTTGCGCTTGTTCCTCTGCTAACTTTGGCAGTCTTATTTCCGCCAGCGCTTCTGTGATATCCTCTGGGCCAGTTTCTGGGTTGGAAGCATATAATTGTTCGTAAAAGCGGGCGAATGATTGATTGATACATTGCTGGTCCCTGACCTCTATCCCTGTCTCGTCTTTTATGACTATTATGGGGTCCTTTTTGGTCTCTTGCTTGGTGAGCCATGCTAGGAGCCTACCGGGCTTATCCCCTTCTGCATGCAATCGTTGTAGGTATTTCGCATAGTTCAACTTTCCTAGTTTTTCCCACAATCCTATACATCTCATTCTCAACTCCATCAGTTCCCTCGGCTCCTCCCCCGCTGTCTCCGCTCTTTGCTCTTCTATTTCTATTTGCCTCTCCAATTTGTTGAGTTCTTCTATGGCTGCGCCTTTCAGTCCCCCCATCCTGCCAATAGCCGCTCCCCTTATCACCACTTTGAACGCGTCCCATAGTGTCGCGCTGCTTCCTACGCTTCCCTCGTTAATTTCGAAGTAGTCTTCGATCACCTCCCTGAGGTGTCCCTCAAACTCTCCCTCCCCCAACGCCTCTGCCCGGAGCCTCCATGTTGGTATCGGGGCTCTCCGGTGTGTGTGTGCCCATGTTGCTAGCACCGGGGCATGGTCCGAGAGTGTTCGGGCTTTGATGTCAATCGTTGTGAATTCCTGCAGTGTCTCAGTGCCTGTGAATATGTAGTCTATCCATGTGAATATTCCGTGGGGTGCGCTGTAATGTGTGTACCCCCTTTTCCCTCCATGTACCTGTCTCCAGACGTCCTCCAGTGCCAGGCGGTCGAGGGCTCTGTGCAGCTCCCTGGCAGGGGGTGCTGGTTTCTTGTACTTGTCGTCCGACCTGTCCAGGAGCGGATCCAGGGTGCAGTTGAAGTCTCCAGCCCAAACGAATGTGGCTTCTCTATATTGGGCTAGCTTGGGCGCCAGCTTCCTGAAGAATTCTGTTGCGTCCTGGTTTGGGGCGTAAGTGTTAACTAGGCACACTTCCCTGTTTTCTAGCATGCCGTGTACCAGCACCAGTCTACCTTCTGAATCAGTCTCATGTTTCATAAGCTGGAATGGGACCCCCGGAGCAATCCATATTAGTACTCCTCGTGCATACTTTGAGTACGTGGCACTGTATACTTGTCCTCCCCATTTTTGGACGACCTTAGTCTGCTTTTCTGGTGTCAAGTGCGTCTCCTGGAGCATGGCTATCTTCACCTTCATCCTGTTCAGCCAAGTATAGACTCTCAGCCTCTTAACATATGCGTTTAACCCTCTCACGTTCCAGGACGCGACTACTAGGTCATCCAGGCCCATGCGTAGCTGTTTGGTCCGGCTCCATGGTCCCATAGCCTCTCGTTTGTCCTTTGTCGCCTGCGCCTGCTCTCAGTGTTGTTGAAATTCCCCTCTCACATCTTCCTCCCTCTTCGACCGTGCTGTCCATGCCATTCACATGCCGTTTAAACCAGTCCATAACTCGGACTCGAACTGTAACTGAATAACTAACACCCAGCCACCCTCCTCCTGCTCGGGCCTCGCCGCTTCTCTCGTCTTGCTCCCTTGGATGGAGCCGACTCGCCGCAGCGTGATGCCTTAAAACTGACATCTTAACTAGTTTACGTCTCTTCTTCTTCTTGGGGGCAAGTAACCTCGGCTTGGTGCGACTAACTAGGGTTAATTGCTCCTTCACATTTCTGTTCTTCCTGACCCGTGTATTCATCGGGTGCTCGGTGTCACTGCTTCTAACTGCCCTCGGGGCTCTTCACCGGGGCTAATTTGCCTCGTTGTTGTCATTTCTCCGTTCCAGCTGGGGGATCCCCTGGGCGTCCATCCATGCCTGGGCCTCTTCTGTGGACTCAAAGAAGGACGTTTTGCCCTTGTGTAGGACCTTCAGCTTGGCCGGAAACAGGAGCATGTATCGGATGTCCGCTCTTCTGAGGCGTTCTTTTGTGGGCCCGAACTGCGCTCTTTGTTTTTGGACCATGATTGTGTAGTCTGGATATATGGTGATCCTGGAGGAGCCCCTGGTGATCTCTCCTCCCCCCCTGGAGAATGCTAGTACCTTTTCTCTGTCCTTAAAGTTCATAATCTTGGCGATCATCGCCCTTGGCGGGGCACCAGGCCGGGGTCTCCTAGTCAGGGCTCGGTGCGCCCTCTCCACCACAAAATTTTGGGACAATGTTCCGGGTCCGATCTCTTGGAGAAGCATGTTTTCGACATATTCTGTGGGGTCGTTCCCTTCCTCTCCCTCCGGGACCCCAATTATGCGGACGTTGTTTCTCCTTGCCCTACCTTCCGCATCTTCAACTCTTCGCTCTAGGGTCTTAACTCTCTGCATCACTTCTGACATTTGGGTTCGTGCAACCGTGGCGTCTGCGGTGTTCTGTTGCACTTGCTGCTCCGTTGTCGTCACTCTGTCTGTCAGATTCCTTGCGTCTTGGCGGAGGAGGCCCACATCTACCATGACTGTGTCTAATTTTTGTTCTAGGGATGCCTTCAGTGCTCCTATGGCGGCATCCACTTTGTTTTCCAGGGATGTCTTTAGGGAGGCTATCGCCTCGAGGATGTGGTCATCCTTCCCCTGGTCTGGCCGATGGGAGGTGCCCGTCCCCGCTCTTGTTGTATCTGGTGGGTTCTGCTGTTTGTCCCCCGGTGTTTTAGTGAAAATGTCCATGCTGCTTTGTTTGGATTTCCCTTCGTTTTTCTTGTTGGACATGGCCACTGTGTGTGGCTTACTGTCGTTTACTGAGCGCGCGCACTTGTGTAGGGCCCGTCGTGGGCGCTTGAGTCCGGTTGGCTATGGACCTTCGGAGTTCCTCGGAAAATCCTCTTGCGCTGTTATTTCCCCCCAGGCTTCCGTCCTCGATGCTTGTTGGTCCTCCCTACTGGTGGCTTCCGGGGCTGTAATTTTGCTTCCTTCCTCGTCCCTAGGGGTGTATGGCTTGTGGCTTCGGCTTATCCTTGTCTCCCAGGATGTGTCTGTGTTTCCCAGGCTGTGTTCGGCGCCTTTCACGTACCTCCCGGCCCTCCGCGATCTTCTTTGGGGCTGCTCCGCCCGCTGGTATACGGGCTTATCTCCCGATGGAGGGACCAAGTAGGGAACGTGCTAGCTCCTCCCCGCCCGCTTCGCTTACCGTTGGGATGTCTTGACCATGTGCGGGGCCGCGGTATTGCTTTTTCTTCCCCGAGGACAGGAGCAGGGGCCTTTCTCCCTCTCGTGTGCCTTTCTGCGAATTTCCTGCGAGTGTTCCGGTGGCGGAGCGGGCTCTTGTCCTCCGACACCTCCTCCGCTGTGTGGGCCAGCGGGCGTCCTCGCCCCCGACCTAAAGGCGGAACAGCGGAGTGGGCTTCCGCTGGCTGCCGGCCGGCGGTGCCCGCCTCAGACGTCCCCGTTCTCGCTCCGGGGGCGGAGTGGCGGATCAGGCTCCCGTCTCCTGCTCGCCGTCCGGTGTGTGGGCCTCGCTTTGAGCCTCCCTCCTCTCCCTCAGGGAGACCGGGTCTCCGCCGTGGCTTCTGCGGGGATCCTCCTGGTGCCGGGTTCGCTCTCGCGCCTCCCGTTCCGCAGCCTCGGCTTCGGTTCAAACCTCCGCACTCGTATAGGTTACATAGTTATGTAATTACACATATAATTAACAATATATACAGGTTGTATCAATAGTACAGTAAATTATATACAGGATATTAAACAGTTTTCAGGTAGTATATCAGCAGGATAGTGGGGGGTAGGTGGAGCTGGCTAGCTGACCAATTGTTTCAGATGGTTGATGTAATCGGATCAGAATTTCGGGTAGGATTTCTCCTCACATATATTGTGGAGCAGTAAGTTCCATACTTGGGCCGCCCGGACGGGGAAGCTGGCGCCTCCAGCCTTGGTGAGTTTCAATCTAGGACTGATAAGTGTGTTGGCATTGGAGATTCTTGCGGGCCTAGAGGATCTTCTTTCTACAAATCTATCAGTAAGGTAGGGAGGAGCCATGTTGTTGAGGGCTTTGTGAGTGAGGGAGGCTACTTTCAGTAGTATTTTATCTTGGGTAGACAACCAGTTGTTATTGCGCCTTATCGTAGAAATGTGTGCTCGTCTAGGAATACCAAGGGCTGCTCTCAGGGCGTTATTTTGTAGAATTTGAATTCTGTGTATGATGTGTTTGTTGGCCCCGATATATAAGGCATTGCAGTAATCAAGTACTTGGAAATATCAAGAGCTGGTTTAAAACTTTTCTTTTTTTTGCTAAAGATTTTGGAGTGAACTTTGATTCCTGGAGAAGGGACCCCACCCAGGACCGGAGAAGTCATTTAAATATTGTATTAATATTGTTTATTATATTTTGTTGCCAGATATATTTGTGTTATGTTTGTTGTTTAGTGTGAGGGCCAGTTATTCCATGCTAGAGAATGTCCATTTAGATTGTAGACTAGGCCGCAAATTCCCTGGTAGAGTAGGGCAAGCAAGGCTTTGTTTTCACTTATTTTATTTAATAGAATGGCATATTTTGGTAAAACCACAAGCAGTTGTCTGCCTTGCATTACTGACCCCTCACAGTATACCAGGCAAGTTGAAGGTGCAAGAAAATACCTATATAAGAAAAGACCTGGCGGGAGAGAATACCAGGCAGTTGCAAATGTGTTCATATAAGAAAGCCTTGGCAGGAGAGTATACCAGGCAGTTGTCAGTGTTTTCATATAAGAAGGCCCTGGCAGGAGAGTATACCAGGAAGTTGCAAGTGTGGTTATAGGAGAAAGCCCTGGTAGGGAAGCACACCAGGCAAGGACAAGCTGACCAGTGTATATGAAATTCATCGCCTAAAGATGTCCTGAGGAGGATATGTCAGGACTAGCAAAAGGCTGTTCTAAACCATAGAGAAGAAGAGAGAAAACCTGCCAGGAGAGTACACCATGTATCCTAACAAGATAAAGACAAAGTCCCTATTTCATGGAATGATTAGCGCGGAGAATAGGGGGCTTGCGCGCGAAATCACGCGCAACCGCAAGTTTGTGTATTCATGGAACACAATGCGCGGGGCCTACCAGGGATTTGTGAGGAATCCGCTCTGGTCCAACACGTCACTGAGACACCACGAACACCTTGCACGAGACTCGTAACCTACAAAGGGGGAGAACATGTGGAATGGAGAACAACAAGTGAAAATATAGGCGTAACAAGGGATGTACCAAAGTATAATCCTCGCACCGCCCATACGTGCGCTAAAAACCCGTATTCATGGAATTGAACAGGGCTTGCAGGCACGCGGTAAAATATGTGCAAATCCTGAAACACGTACGCCACGCGATAGCTGGCAGATACACGTCAACGCACACAAAAACAAATGCATAAAAAGCCTGCGTGATATACAAACACGCATATACAGTTACGATGAATGTACCATTTGTCGCAGCAGTGATCGTGTGTCACCGGAATCAGTGATCTCTTTGTCAGATGAATCAGACTCTGAAGTTACCCCCTCCCCTAACTCCTCACCTTCTTCTTCTTTCCAGGCACCCTTCTTTTCTCTTCTCCGTGAAGGTTCCTTTTTTTTATGGAGGTAGGGACGACTCCGAAAGGAAGCCACCGTGTCTCCAATAAGGAAGACCAGGGGGCTCCTCTCCCGGAATCGCCCAGGAGGGGAAAAAGCCTACGAGGCACAAAAAACCCCTGAATTCTACAGTGTTCGTTGGTTGTGGTACCGCTGGGAATCTCTGGAAGGGTGTGTAGAACAGGAGATCTGGGGGTACTCCGTGGAATGGTACCCAGGAAGGGCAATAGTCCAAGGCCAGCCAAGAACAAACAAAGGCGCCTGATATCCACCAATTTTCCCAAACGGTATGCAAAGGCAGTCCAAAAAGGCAGGCAGGAATCCGGTACACGGTAAGCAAATAGGCAGGTATCCAAGACGGCAAGAAGAGGCAGTCCAGAGAACAGGCAAGGATCCGGTACACTGTAGGGCAAAGGCAGAGGTATCCAGAAAACAGGAGAGTCTGGCGGGAGAAAAACCCCGAAAGGAAGAATATGAGAAAACAAGGAAACCAGAAGAGGAAGAAAGGAAAGCGTAGAACGGAGAAGGGAGGAAGGGAGGTAAAAGGCGGGAAGGAGAAGGAGAAGGCGGGTACGAGAAAAGATACGGGAAAGGAGAAAAAGAAAAGACTGGTGCAGTGGGGAACCAGACGGGAGGAGAGGCGCCAGGAAAAGGCGCGAGGTTCCACACAGGGGAAACAGCTGAAGGCACGAACAAAAGGGAGGCGAACGGGAACAGCAGGCAAGGCGCTGAAGGTCCGAAACCCGGAAGCGTTGCGACGCATCCCCGACCCGGAAAGAGCTGGTAAAAACTCTGAGCCGGGGAGCGTCACAACCAATGGAATCAGGGCAGAAGAGAGAACACAGGAAAAGGGGGCGTGGCTAAGCGGAGGCTGAACGGAACGAAACAAGCGTCCGCGTCGCCATCGGCTCCACAAACGCCAGGTACTACATGGTATGACAGTATGCCCCCTCCGATAGGCCCCACCCCCCGGCTTCCCCGGGTGAAAAAGTGGTACTTGCGAAGCAAGGAAGGTGCATTAATGTGAGTGATGGGTTCCCAGGAATTTTCCGAGGAGGGATAGCCTTTCCACTTGACCAAATACTCTAGTCTACCCCTACGATATCTTGAGTCACAGAGTTGGGCAACTTCAAACTCCGTCTGTGAGGAACCCCGAGGGATCGGGTTTTGATTTGCCTGACGTGCCCAGGGGTCAGCCTGGAAAGACTTGAGTTGGGAGGCATGGAATACAGGGTGAACCCTCTTTAGGTTTGTGGGTAATCGCAAACGAAAGGCCACTGGGTTGATCTTTTGTATTATCTCATATGGCACTAGGAACTTGGGAGACAGCTTGGAGGGATGGACCCAACGAGGGAGGTATCTAGTGGAAAGCATGACTCTGGTTCCTACCTCCCACCCCGGAACTGGCCGACGATGTTTATTGGCTTGAACGCAATAGCGCGCTTGAGCCGATCGAAGGCCCTCCTGTGCCTTCTTGTGAGTTTCCTTGAGAAGAGAGAGGGATGAATCGACAGCTGGCAAATCAGAAGAAAGACCAGAGACAGGGAGAATAGAACGAGGATGGTATCCATAGGTGCAAAAAAAAGGACTACACCCAATAGCAGAATGTACAGAATTATTATAGGAGAATTCTGCGAGTGGGAGTAATGTGTACCAGTTATCCTGTTGGGAATTGATAAAGCACCGTAGGTACTGCTCTAGAGTCCCGTTCAAATGTTCAGTTTGTCCGTTGGATTGCGGGTGAAATCCTGAAGTGAGAGCTCTTTCAATCCCCAGTCTGACACATAATGCCTTCCAGAACCGGGAGGTGTACTGGCTACCGCGGTCTGATATTATCTTGTTTGGCATACCATGCAACCGAAAGATGTCCTGGAGAAATACACCCGCCATCTTGTCCGCTGTGGGAACCCCTGGTAATGGGGAAAAGTGAGCCAGCTTGGTGAACGAGTCCACCACTACCATGATACATGTGCAACCTTGAGATGGGGGTAAGTCCACAATAAAGTCAGTAGAGATGGTGCTCCAAGGACTCTTGGGCACTTCACCTGGTTCAAGGAGACCGATTGGTCGTTGGCGTGAAGACTTGCTCCGAAGACAAACGATGCAGGACTGAACATAACGATCCACATCCTCTCTCATCTTTGGCCAGTAAAAGTGTCGTTGAAGATACTCGAGAGTGTTGGTTCCGCCTCGATGTCCCGCTAGTTTGGAGTCATGGCACCAGTTCAGTGCCATCTTGCGGAAAGATTGTGTGGGTAGGTACAGTCTTCCCTTGACCAGATAAAGACCATCTCTGACTTCATAAAACAAGTCTTTGGGGTGTTTTTCCAACTCGAAGCGACCTCCAGAGTCCTCCTGTACTTGTCTGAGGAATGTTGAAACCACTCCGATGGTTCTTGTTTTGGGGAACATGAATTCGGAAGATGTCTCTGTCTCTGGCAGATAGTCGCTTCGGCGGGAAAGTGAGTCTGCTACCAGGTTCAGTTTGCCTGGGATGTATGTGACATGAAAATCAAATTGTGCGAAGAAGTGGGCCCATCGTGCCTGTCGGGTGTTGTAGCACTCGAATTGTCTTAGGACCTGTAAGTTTTTATGGTCCGTCCGTATGGTGAATGGAAACTCACCTCCCTGGAGGAGGTGACGCCATTCCAAACAAGCCGCTTTCATAGCTAATAACTCCCTTTCTATGACCGAGTAATTCCTTTGACTAGGGGTTAAGGTCTTGGAGAAGTAAGCCACTGGATGTTCAACATTCCGTATTTCTTGAAGCAGAACAGCTCCTATAGCTGCTGAGGAAGCGTCTGTCTCCAGAATGAAGGGCCGGTGTTGGTTAGGTTGTTGTAGGATGGGGGCTGAGCAGAAAGCTTTCTTGAGGATCTTGAAACTGTCTTCGGCCTCAATTGACCATTTGAATGATGTTGTCGTCTTCTTTAGGAGAGAAGTGATAGGCAGAATTCTTTGAGAAAAGTTGGGGATAAACCTCCTATAGAAGTTCGCCAGACCCAAAAACCGTTGGACCTCTTTGACTGACTTCGGAGAAGGCCAGTCCAGGATGGAAGACACCTTGTAAGGATCCATGGCGATTCCGTGGTCCGAAAGTATGAACCCGAGATAAGGGATGGAGGAGGCTGCGAACACGCACTTGGCAAGCTTGACGGACAAATGGTTGGTTTGAAGCCTGCAAAAAACTTCCTTGATGTGTTTTTTATGGTCTTCAGGAGTTTTGGAGAAGATAAGAATGTCGTCTAGGTACACCAACGTGGTTTGGCACAGTAGATCAGAAAATAGCCGGTCCATGAATCGTTGAAATATCGATGAAGCGTTAACTAACCCAAAAGGCATTACTCTATACTCAAAAAGGCCAAATGGAGTCCGGAATGCCGTTTTCCATTCGTCCCCGTCTTGAACCCGGAGGAGGTGGTAAGCGTTTCTTAGGTCAAGTTTAGTGAAGATCTTGGCTCCGTGAACTGCTTGTAAGATTTCGGTGATCAAAGGCATGGGGTACCTATCCTTTATGGTGACTTTGTTGAGACCGCGATAATCAATACACGGCCTCAGTTCCTTAGATCCCTTCTTGGATATGAAGAACAGTGAAGCTCCGGCGGGTGATTTCGATGGTCTTATGAGTCCATTTTCCATATTGCGATCCAGATATTCGCGGAGGTATTGTTTTTCTTCCAGTGTAAGGGAAAACATCCTCCCAAAAGGCACCAATGCTCCTGGGTTTATATCTATGCAGCAATCTTCAGGCCGATGTGGTGGGAGTTCGATGGGTGTCTTTTCCGTTACTACCTCGTTAAATTCCTCAAGGTAGTGTGGTAGACAGTGTACTGTTCGGACTTCACAGCTATTGGAGGTCTTTACCATCTCGAACTTGGGTTCGGGTAAGCATTCTGTCTTGCAATACGAAGATTGAAAATCCAACATATTACTAGACCAGTCGATTCTGGGATTGTGTCTGCGTAACCAGCAGATACCCAAAATAATGGGGAAGTGGGCCGCTCTGATGATGTCAAACGCGATACTTTCAACGTGTTGTTGGATAGACAAAGTGAGGGCTATGGTGGTGTGAGTAATCATGCCCAAACTCAGGGGCTTGCCATCCACCCCTTCGACTTTCTGATTTTCTTGTTTAGCGATTCTCTTAATTCCTTGTCTGTCTGCCCAGTGGATGTCCATGAAATTTCCTGCAGCCCCACAATCAAGTAGGGCTAAAGTGGTGACTTCCTTAGAGTCGATTCTGAGTGTGACTGTGAGCACCATCAACCGGGAATCCTCAGAGACCTCTGTTGAGGATACCGAGAGAGGAGCATAGGGACTGTGAACGGCCCCTCGGTTATGTGTCCCAACATTTACCGAGGGCGCACGTTTCCTGGCTTTCTGAGTGGTACATCCGGACAATTTCTGAGTAAGTGGGAGGCAGACCCACAGTACATACACAGGGAGTTCTCCCTTTGCCGTTTTCGCTCCTCTGGGGTAAGTGGTGCTCGAGCCGTTCCGATCTGCATGGGTTCTTCTTTCGCGGACCGTTGGAAGGGTACCGATGAGGATGAAGGATCCCAGAGGGGGGGTGCGCTTGACTTAATTCTTTTCTTCTCTTGACGTCTTTCCGACATCCTGAAATCGATTCGCAGGGTAGCGGTTAGAAGCTCTGCAAAAGACCCTGGACTTTCTATCCGTGCTAGTTCGTCCTTGAGGTCTTCCCTTAAACCCCGCCGGAATATGGCATACTGGGCCTGCTCCTGCCAACCTGCTTCAGCGGCCACTTGTTTAAAGGTGGTGATGTAGGTTAGGAGGTCTGAGCTACCCTGTCTAATATCAAGCAGGTCTTCTGAGGCTAGGAAGGTGCTTTCAGTTCGTAGAAAGGTTTGTTGTAGCAGATTTTTAAAGGCATTGAAATCTTGCAGTACGGGGTCCGGTAGGTTAACAAGTGGGGTAGCCTGGGCTAGGGCGTTCCCGGTCATATGTGTAATCATAATTCCTACCTTTGCGTGGTCAGAGGCAAAGGTCTGTGTGCGAAAAGCGAAATGTAAATTGCATGCATCCAGAAACTCCTTGACCTTTTTTGGGGAGCCATCAAACTTTCCTGACACAAGGGGAAGCGGAGGTAAGTCAGGGGAGAGTCTTTCTCGGTCCGTCAGCCGCTGTTGTAGGGTGGCATTAGCGGCCTTTAGGTTCTGCATTTCCAGATTTAAGCTTTGTACAGCAGCTACTAGCTCTTGTACCTGCTGCGGGGTGGCCATCACTTTCTTTGGGCGTCGCAAACTGTCACCGGAATCAGTGATCTCTTTGTCAGATGAATCAGACTCTGAAGTTACCCCCTCCCCTAACTCCTCACCTTCTTCTTCTTTCCAGGTACCCTTCTTTTCTCTTCTCCGTGAAGGTTCCTTTTTTTTATGGAGGTAGGGACGACTCCGAAAGGAAGCCACCGTGTCTCCAATAAGGAAGACCAGGGGGCTCCTCTCCCGGAATCACCCAGGAGGGGAAAAAGCCTACGAGGCACAAAAAAACCCTGAATTCTACAGTGTTCGTTGGTTGTGGTACCGCTGGGAATCTCTGGAAGGGTGTGTAGAACAGGAGATCTGGGGGTACTCCGTGGAATGGTACCCGGGAAGGGCAATAGTCCAAGGCCAGCCAAGAACAAACAAAGGCGCCTGATATCCACCAATTTTCCCAAACGGTATGCAAAGGCAGTCCAAAAAGGCAGGCAGGAATCCGGTACACGGTAAGCAAATAGGCAGGTATCCAAGACGGCAAGAAGAGGCAGTCCAGAGAACAGGCAAGGATCCGGTACACTGTAGGGCAAGGGCAGAGGTATCCAGAAAACAGGAGAGTCTGGCGGGAGAAAAACCCCGAAAGGAAGAATATGAAAAAACAAGGAAACCAGAAGGGGAAGAAAGGAAAGCGTATAACGGAGAAGGGAGGAAGGGAGGTAAAAGGCGGGAAGGAGAAGGAGAAGGCGGGTACGAGAAAAGATACGGGAAAGGAGAAAAAGAAAAGACTGGTGCAGTGGGGAATCAGACGGGAGGAGAGGCGCCAGGAAAAGGCGCGAGGTTCCACACAGGGGAAAGAGCTGAAGGCACGAACAAAAGGGAGGCGAACGGGAACAGCAGGCAAGGCGCTGAAGGTCCGGAACCCGGAAGCGTTGCGACGCATCCCCGACCCGGAAAGAGCTGGTAAAGACTCTGAGCCAGGGAGCGTCACAACCAATGGAATCAGGGCAGAAGAGAGAACACAGGAAAAGGGGGCGTGGCTAAGCGGAGGCTGAAAGGAACGAAACTAGCGTCCGCGTCGCCATCGGCTCCACAAACGCCAGGTACTACATGGTATGACATCGTGGGACACCACAGGAGGAGGAGGATGGCTAGGGCCTGGATTTTTCTACCTAGGACCATCCTTTTTGGGATGCCTGATGACCAGGTCTGTGGCAGGTATAGGTTTACACCTCATATCATATCAGAGCTGGTCAAGGAGTGGGAGGATGATCTTACATCACCCACCCTGTGCTCCCAAGCACTGAGCCCCTTGGAAAAGGTACTCAATGTACTGCATTTTCTGGCCACTGAGTCATTTCAGCAATAGTTGGGGGCATTTCACAGCCCACACAGTCACACTGCCTACACCAGGTGTTGGCAATAATGACTGCACGCCCTTCAGTTCGCAGGCACATCTACCTGCCCAGAACACCAGCAGAAAGGCAGGCCGTGGTCCAGGATTTTTATGAGGTGGCGCACTTCCCTAGAGTGCTTGTTGCCATCGATTGGTGTGGCGTACCGGTGGACATGGTGGTGCCCCCACAACCTGTCATGATTCATGCCCCTCATGTCCCCAGCCCTCTAAGATGTCAGGCTGGAGCCAGGCCATGATCACCTACATGGCCCTCAAGGGCCTCTCCATCCTTCCAAAGACCCACTTGGAGTCAGACTTGGCACTTGTGGCACCAGACTCACTCACTCCCATAGGATAACATTGGGGATTGGACTTGTAGTGCATTGATGGGGACAAGATGGATGCCCCCACATATTTCGATTACCAGAACTGTATATGCAGTCTAGTCTTTTGGGTGTGGTTCAGCCCAGAGACAACTGGGATACCCAGAGACTATTTAAGCCACGCCCAGGCTGAGAAACATGCTTTGCGTTTCCTGCACCTGCAGCATGACACTCACCGTGTTCGGATCTGTCTCCAATAGGCCTGCAACTTTCTTCTGCGCTCAGCTCCTGCAAGAACAAGAACACCGTTACGAACAGCCTTACCTTGCGGGGCTTCTGCCCATCACTGCTTCTGTTCTGCGGGCATCTTCGGCGGTATCATTCCCATCCCGGCATGCCGCTTCCTAAGGAAAAGGGAAAAGAACAGAAAAAAGGCATTAGTAAGCATTCAGCAAATCTTCGCTTATTTTTTAAAGACTGTACGAGCTTCAAACGCTTACCTGAATCCCAGCCGCTCTGGGGGAACGCTGTCTCCGGAACTCCTCATCCATCTGCAAGAGGGAAAAGACACTCCAGGTTAGCATGGAAACATCTAGAGACGCCGCATACCGCGCTTACTCACCGCATTTCTTCTTCATAACCGGCATCCACGCTGAAAACGCTGTGGCACCTAAAAGACACAGAAAAAAACTTAGCTCAATACAAATACGAAAGGGTTGATCGCGCATCGCGCTCTCACTCTTCTTCAGCGCTACTCATCTGAGCAGCACGTCGCCATCCCCGGACACCGGCCATCATCTAAGGAAGGAAAAGAACGAAGTTAGAGAACTGTTCAAAAGACTCATTATACTTACCTGTCGGAATCTTGCCAGTGAAGTAACTAGGCAGCAATGAGCCTGCATCAATCAACGCGCCCCTGCGCTGAAAGCAGGACGGAGAGCACACTTTCCAAGAAAACAAGGTGAGCTGTGGATCAAAGGGAAGGGTTGGACCCCGGGGAGGAAGAGGTTCAAGCACACAGAGACAATAGGGATTTAAACTCCACCAATCCTGTGTTTCAGGCCAAGTCTCCAGTCGAGTAGACTCCAGGGAAGGGTTTGAGGTCGTAAGAGGTCAGAACAAGCTGAGTGATGTCCCCGTGGTTACCAGGTGAGCGTTACAGAATGCAAAGCCTCACATCAAAATCCACCTGGGCGTCATGGAAACGTCAGAAACCGACCATTTAGCCCACATGTTGGGGCACCTACGTTCTGAAGTACATGCAGCCTGACAGGAGACCAACACCCTGAGGAGAGAGCTGACAGTAGCCAAAGAATGCACTGATGATTTAAGCCGGCAACTTCTCCAGTCACAAGCAGGGCATGCACCATTGTCGGGAAGCGTGCCCTCGATGCCAGCACCATCAGCCAATCCCGTTCAGATAACCCTTCCTGGGGCAGTTCCCTTGGCCCCGCCCAAACGATTTACGGGGGATCCCAAGAGGTTTGCAACGTTCATGAACCAGTGCCGCCTGCACTTCCTTTGTAGACCAGAGGCCTTTCCGAATGACCAATCATGGGTCGCTTTTGTGCTATCCTACCTGAGTGGTAGCGCCGCAGACTGGTCTGTACCCTTTGTGGCCCAAGACGATCCTTTGCTGCATGACTTCAGGGGCTTTCAGCAGGAGATGGAAAAGCTGTTTGCCCGTCGTACGCATGGGCAGGCATTAGACAACGAACTTCTGTCCCTATGCCAAGGGAATCAAGACCTATTAACATACATAGCCACGTTCAATAGACTCGTAGTTGAAGCAGAATGGCCAGTGGAGAAGAGAACCACGTAATTTTATCAGGGGTTGCGGGGGGAGCTCAAGGATGTTCTCGCACAAGTAGTGAACCCCCGAAAGACTGCTCAGAATTCATTGACCTTGTTGTTCAACTGGATCATAGGTTGCAGGACCGAAGAGCAGATCGAACCAGACCCTCGCCCTATGTATGTGCAATCAAAGGACAATATTGCCCGCACAACGGAAGGTTCCGGATAACCAATGCAAATCGGGGGGGTCAGATCCCCCTTGACTAAAGCGGAAAGGGATAAAAGGAGACAGCAGCAGTTATGTCTGTACTGTGGAAGGTCAGGTCATTTCCTTAAAGAGTGCCCTGTGAAGCCACCGAGGAGGACGGTAGGGGCCACGGACAAGGAAGATACCATCAAGGAATCTGAAAACTCCCCAGCCCGGCAAGTGTAGGGGTCTACTTGTCGAGCGAAGAAAGTGAGCTACAGACCTCCCATTTTGCACTATCTGTGGTCTTGATCAATCACCAACAACCATCTTGGATGCACGCAGTAAGAGCGTACATTGACAGTGGAGCCGTTGGGAATTACATCGACCAGGATCTTGCGGCACAGATGGGGCTTCCGTTATGCCCTAAATCAACCACCGACATGTTACCCCTGTCGACGGCATGGAAATAGCTTCTGGTCCAGTATCCCAATGCACTGCAGCTTTAACCCTTTTGTGCCAGGTGCCAGGATGGACACCAAGAATCTATCGTTTTCAACCACATTAAGGCACCACAGTTCCGGTTGATTTTGGGAATGCCATGGTTGGTAGCTCACAATCCTCGAATCGATTGGCGAGCAAAAGAATTGGCCTTTCCCGAGACTTGCGCCCACACATGTTATCGCCAAGAGAAACAACCAATAGGCACCAGAACCTCTATGCTTGCGACTGTGGCAATCGGCACCCTACCAAGTGAATACCAGGACTTTCAAGATGTCTTTCAGAAAGAACAGGCTAATACCCTGCCACCGCATAGACCATACGATTGCCAAATCAACCTGATACCGGTGCACAAATCCCTTGTGGGCGAATTTACACACTCACAGAACCAGAAAACCAGCACCTGAAGGCCTATCTTGACCAATACCTGGCCAACGGGTTCATCCGTCCCTCGAAGTCTCCAGCAGCCAGTCCTCTATTCTTTGTACCGAAAAAGGAGGGGGACTTGAGAACGTGCATAGACTATCGCGCACTGAACCAGATTACCATAAAAAAACGCTACCCCCTGCCACTGATCCCTGAATTGCTTGGTCAAAGCAAAGATGCCCAAATCTACACAAAACTAGACCTGAGGGGGCATATCACCTTGTTCGCGTAAAACAGGGGGACGAATGGAAAACTGCTTTTCGTACCAAATACGACTTGTAGGAATATCAAGTAATGCCCTTTGGCCTTCGCAAAGCGCCTGCAGCATTTCAATACTTCATGAACGATGTCCTACGGGAATTGATTGATGTCTGTGCTCTAGTGTACATCGATGATATTCTAGTATATTCCGCATCAAAGCAGGACCACGTTAAACACGTCCGATCCGTATTGGGGAAACTCTGTCAACACCAGCTCTACGCCAAGCTCGAAAAGTGCTCATTCCACGTCTCCGAGGTGGAATTCCTGGGCTTTACTCTCAGCCCGAATGGAATCCGAATGGATGTACACAAGGTAGTGTTACGCTCACCTGGCTCCCACAGGGACGTCGGTCGGACCGGGAGAGCTGCGGTCTCCACCCAGGAGATGTGTAGTGCAGCGATGACTGTTGGATCTGCCCTCCTAATCTTGTCTGCTTAACCCGTAGAAATATTCTCCTGCAAGTGGAGAGATGGATTTAGCCACTTGTGGATTCAACTGATGGCACCCCCACAGTCCTCCCCAACTAATCACCTCCGAAATGCCCTCAGAACAATCTCACCTTATATTCTTGAAAGATGAGCTCTCATCCTGCGTGGATTTGCAGGGGCGTGTCGAGTCCAGTTAGGTCACTGGTTTGAAGGCTCGGGAGAGTTCCGGAGAGTATTGACTCTGAGGTTCCTGGTGAGGACCAGTAAGTATTAAGTTCATAGAGTTCAGTATGTCCGATGTTCACTCTTGTTCCCCCCTTCCTTTCTTGTCTTGCAGCTGGCTTGTGAAAAGATGCTCTTGTGGCAGCTGGTGGCGCTCAGGTAAGAGTCTGTATTACCCGGCGCTGTCTGGTAAATGTTGCACGAGGAAAACGTGTTGTTTTGTCTCTCTTTACAGATGCGGCACGTGAAAATATGGAGAGTCACAAAAGGATGCCTTGGGTGGTAAATCAGGTAAGCCTATGGTGGTAAGAATTATATTTGTTGGTTCCCTCGGCTCACCTTGTGGTTTTCTTTTGTCTAGGTGCCGAAGTTCGGCGAAGAAATGATGGAGGCAGCGCCGACCCGAAGGATGCTGTGAAGACTGGTGAGTATGGCGGTGTGGTGCATGCAGAAATGTTGTTCTTTACAGGTCCGGAGACAAGATGGATCCAGAATCAGGTGTGGAATAGAAATAAGTTTGTTTTCTAACCTTGTCCCTTTCTTTCCTCTTTGTTTTAGGAGCTCCGGATTCGAGGCGGGCGTGGCAGAAGACTGGATGCAGGCTGCAGGCACGGTGAGTGTTACGCTGCTGGTTGCAGAATAACCCGAATCGTGTGTTGCTGGTCGGGCGTGGTTTAAATAGCCTCAAAAGTGGTCCCAGGTAAGAAGTCCCTAGAACCACACCCGAGTAAAAAATAGTCCCTGTAGAAAAATAGTCCCTTTCAGGCTTCATGTTGTATTGGAGTCATTTGCAGCATGGTGTCACAACCGCGGGTTCCTGGCGGTTGTGGAACAGGTGGAAACATGGCCGCCAACGTGTTGTGCCGTCACGTCTCCTCCCTAGTCGTCTTTTGACGGTCTAGTTCTTTCCAAGATGGCCACCGCCTAGTGTATTTATCCTTTCCACTTTCGGCGGCTCGGCGCGTTGCAACTTTCTTACTACCCTTCGTTGTCACACTCCTTGTTATTTCCCTTGACGGTGTTCCGCCCATTCCTCGCCTAGTATCTTGGCTTCCTCCTTTTTCTCGCTCTCTGCTTCCCTCCGAACTCTCCTTGGCCCGTTGCCATTTATTCCTGTTCCAGCTTAGCATTCTCTTCCTCCTGGTTCCCTCTGCTCTCAACCTGCATCTCTCGGCTCTGCCTGTGTCTGGTCATCGGACTGCTACGTTTGGACGCTCGCTTCCCTTCTCTGCTTCCGGATCGCTGGGATCGTCATTCAGAGGGGTTTTTGTGCCGCAAGGCTTTTCCCCTACTCCGTCTTGCCTGTCGCGCAGCGGAGTCTCTGTTGACCCGTTTCCGAGGTCACAGTGGCTTCCTTCCGAGGCCGGCCTTACCTACTTAAGAAGGGCAAGACTCACGGGCATCACACTCGTCGGAAGAGGCTGGACTACTCCTCTACATCAGGTGAGGAGGAGGGGGAATTTGGAGACACTCTGTGTTTGAGTGAAGAGGAAGACATAACTGAGATATTGGAAAACTTACCTACTCAGTCTGATACACCTGTTAGCTTGCAATGCCTAAACACCGACATGGCAACTCCCCAACAGCTACAGGAACTCGTAGCAGCGGTACAGACCCTCAACCAAGAAATGCTAACCCTTAAAACAGACAATGCCGCTCTTAAGCAAAGGGTAGACGCCCGAGAACAGCAAGCCACAGATCTTCCCCCTCTGCCCTTGGTGTCAGGCAAATTTGACGGTTCTGAAAGGAAGGTTAAAGAATTTTTAGAAGCCTGCAACATTCATTTCGCCTTCAGACAACACGCCTTTGCCACAGACCATACTAAAGTGGGATTCATGATTACCCACATGACAGGGAATGCTTTGGCATGGGCCACTCCCTTAGTCTCTCAATCTGACCCAGTTCTTCAGAACTATGCAGCATTCAAGGATCTATTAAAGCAGACCTTCCTCCGCACCGAAAGCGCTCACATAGCGAGTGAAGACCTACTGTATGTGCGTCAAGGAAGTTCAGACCTGCTCTCCTATATCTCCTCTTTCAAGAGGTTAGCGGCTGAGGCAGGCTGGCAAGAGGAGGCACAGTACACCATATTTCGGAGGGGTCTGAGAGAGGAGCTAAAGGATGAGCTAGCCCGGATGCCTCGCCCTGACTCGTTCTCTGACCTCCTAAAGGCTGTGGTGCGAATTGATTTCCGTTTGACTGAACGGAAGAATGAAAGAAGGAAGACCCGCAGTCTCGGTCCTTCCTTGGAAACGCATCCTTCTACCTCCTAACCTGCTACCCGTCCTCTCATCAGAGAAGAACCTATGCAAACCGGAACTACCAGAGCACCCCTGACTGCTGAAGAAAAGAAGAGGAGAAGGGAGGGAAACCTCTGCTTGTATTGTGGCTCTGCCACTCACCTCCTGAGGGACTGTCCCGACGTACCCCCCAGACGGTCGGGAAACGAACGCCCTCGGTAGCCGACAGGACAGACTACCGAGGGGCTTTTTCCAGTTCCTACACTACACTTTCTGTAACCACCGCCAAGTCCTCTGAAGATCACCATTTAATGATGATATCGGTTCTGCTCCAGTTCCGAGGAAAGGAGATCAAGACCCAGGCTCTGCTAGATTGTGGTGCTGCAGGGAATTTCTTGGACACCCTATGGGCCGATAAAGTGGACCTACATAGAATCGCCAAAGAAGAAGACCAAAAGGTAGAGGGAGTAGATGGTACTCCTCTGTGCTCCGGTCTTATCACTCACACCACGGAGGACATGCTTGTTTCTATCCAGCAACATTCGGAAACAGTGAAGTTCGACATCATCCACGCTGCCCATTTTCCGATTATATTGGGGATTGGCTGGCTCCGAAGGCATAATCCCACCATAGACTGGACGAGGAACCTCTTGAGCTTCCATCCCACCTACTGTCAAGAGAAGTGCCTACCGGGACCTTTGTTTGAGAGTGTCAAGACTGTATGTGCCACAGAAATCCATTGTATTCCGGGCTGTTTTAAGGAATTTGTTTCTGTCTTTGAAGAACAGCAACCCAAAGAGCTACCGCCCCACCGCCCGGAAGACTGTAGGATTGATCTCGTTCCTCAGGCCTTGGTTCCCTTTGGCAAGATGTATCCCCTCTCTATTTCTGAAAAAGAAGTTCTCCGATGTTATCTGGATGAAAACCTAGCCAATGGTCTTGTCCGACCATCCAGATCACCTGCAGGGGCCTCTTTGTTTTTTATACCCAAAAGAGGTTCCAAAGAACTAAGGCCATGCATCGACTACAGAGGCCTAAACCAGTTGACCATCAAGGACAGGTATCCCATGCCCATTATCTCAGAGATCTTGGAGACGATCCAGGGCTCAGTGATATTCACTAAACTTGATTTACGTAATGTCTATCATCTGCTCAGAATCAGGACCGGAGATGAACGGAAGACGGCCTTTCACACTCCCTCTGGCTTGTTTGAATATCAGGTAATGCCTTTTGGACTAGTGAATGCTCCCTCGATTTTCCAGAGGTTTATGGACCGCATATTCTCGGATCTGTTGGGTCTGAATACTGTGGTCTATCTTGATGACATCCTGGTTTTCTCCCGCCAGACCGAAGAGCATACCCTCCAGGTAAGGGAAGTACTACGCAGGCTGCAGCAACACCACCTTTTGGTCAAACCGGAAAAATGCTCTTTCGCCCAATCCTCCGGATCCTAGCTGGGGTTTATCCTGTCTAAAGAAGGGATCACCATGGATCCTAGAAAGGTTGAAGCCATACTTGACTGGCAATCTCCTTCATCGGTCAAGGATATTCAGAGGTTCTTAGGTCTGGCAAATTTCTATCAGAAGTATATCCCTGAGTTTTCCAGGCTCACTCTCCCAATCACCGCATTGTTAAAGAAGTCCTCCGCGCCTTTCCAGTGGTCTACCGAAGCCGAAGACAGCTTCACCCGTTTAAAGAACAGTTTCTGTACCGCACCCATTCTAAGACAGCCCGACCAACATTTACCCTTTGTTTTGGAAACTGACGCCTCGGCTGCAGCTGTGGGAGCTGTTCTCCTTCAAACTAACCAGGGCTTGGAACATCCCATAGCATACTATTCCAAGACATTAAGTCCGAGCCAACAGAACTATTCTGTTATCGAGAAGGAACTATTGGCCATGTAATTGGCTTGTTTGGAATGGAGACATCTGCTCCAGGGAAGTTTGCATCCTTTTTTGATTACCACCGACCATAAGAATCTTCACATACTGCGACAACAAGAATGCTATAACACTCGTCAAGCCAGATGGGCACATTTCTTTGCTCAGTTTCATTTTTCCATCACCTATATTCCCGGCTCTCAAAATCAGATTGCTGACGCTCTGTCTCGTAGAGAGGAGATATCTCCAACGTACCGAAAGGAATTAATGTTTCCCCATACCAAGATCATCTCCACGGTATCCTCATTCCTGGAAGAGGTCAAAGAAGCATCGCTTTCTCCGGAAGGATCGACCTTGTCTGTGGGCAAGCTGCCGGTTGACGGGAAGGACGGTCTATACTTCACGCAAGGTAAATTAATCCTTCCCTCATAAGCCCTCCGTCAGCAAGCTCTTCGGTGGTGCCACAACTCTAAGGTAGCAGGTCATCGAGGCCTGCGGGGCACCCTAGATCTTCTCAGAAGGTCATTCTATTGGCCCAACATGAGAGCGGACACTCAGACTTACCTCCGGACCTGCTTGATATGCATGCAAAACAAACACTCCACACAAAGACCCATTGGCCTACTTCAACAGGACCAGATCCCTCCGGGTCCTTGGAAGCACATCTCGACCGATTTCATCGTGGACCTACCCAGTTCTCAAGGGTGTACGTGTATCATGGTGACAGTGGACTCTTTCTCCAAGTTAGCTCATTTCTCACCCCTGTCAAAAATACCTTCGGCTTCTGTCATGGCAGAGGTCTTTCTCAAAGATATATTCAGGCTACACAGGCTTCCCAAAAAGATTGTGTCCGACCGCGGTAGCCAATACACCTCTAAGTTCTGGATTGCATTATGTCAACTGCTAGGCATCGAGAGGGCTCTGTCTTCAGGTTTCCACCCGCAAATTAACGGACAGACGGAAAGGCTAAATGGTACCCTGGAACAATACCTAAGGTGTTTTGTCAACCAGCTTCAAGACAACTGGGTATCCATACTCCCAACCGCAGAGTTTACTTACAATAACTCAGTTCATGATGCCCTCGGGTTTAGTCCTTTCTATTGTACTTACGGTTTCAACCCTCAATCTATTGTACCTGTCTTTTGGCCTGAGACTCTTATACCCTCCATTGAAACCTCCCTGGCCGAAATAAAGGAAGCTCATAACACAGCTAAACAAAGCCTCCTAAATGCCAATATCCGGAACAAACAACAAGCTGACAGACATCGAAACCAAGTACCGGCATGGGAGAAGGGGTGCAAAGTTATGTTGTCTACTAAGTTCCTACTTCGTTGGGTCCGTCCTTCTAAGTTGTCTCCTCGGTACATCGGACCCTTTGAGATACTGCACAAGATGAACCCAGTGGCCTATCGCCTCAAATTACCAGGAACCCTTAGTCAGATTCATCCGACGTTTCATGCCTCCCAATTGCGCCCTTTTGTGTCGGACGATCGGAAGCAGAATACTCCCAAACTACACATCCTACCGGATCCCATCTCGGATGAGTATGAAGTCTCCCGCATCCGAGACTAGCGGTACCACAGAGGACGCCTTGAATATCTCATCCATTGGAAAGGATATCCTTCATCTGAAGATACCTGGGAACCCCGGCCTCATGTACATGCTCCCCGTTTGTTGCGACAGTTTCATAGGCTCCATCCCAGCAAGCCGGGAGGGAGCCACCTTGGAAGGGGGCATACTGTCACAACCGCGGGTTCCTGACAGTTGTGGAACAGGTGGAAACATGGCCGCCAACGTGTTGTGCCATCACGTCTCCTCCCTAGTCGTCTTTTGACGGTCTAGTTCTTTCCAAGATGGCCGCCGCCTAGTGTATTTATCCTTTCCACTTTCGGCAGCTCGGCGCGTTGCAACTTTCTTACTACCCTTCGTTGTCACGCTCCTTGTTATTTTCCTTGGCGGTGTTCCGCCCATTCCTCGCCTTGTATCTTGGCTTCCTCCTTTTTCTCGCTCTCTGCTTCCCTCCGGACTCTCCTTGGCCCCTTGCCATTTATTCCTGTTCCAGCTTAGCGTTCTCTTCCTCCCGGTTACCTCCGCTCTCAACCTGCATCTCCCGGCTCTGCCTGTGTCTTGTCATCGGACTGCTACGTTTGGACGCTCGCTTCCCTTCTCTGCTTCCGGATCGCTGGGATCGTCATTCAGAGGGGTTTTTGTGCCGCAAGCCTTTTCCCCTACTCCGTCTTGCCTGTCGTGGAGGGGAGTCTCTGTTGACCCGTTTCCGAGGTCACAGTGGCTTCCTTCCAAGGCCAGCCTTACCTACTTAAGAAGGACAAGACTCACGGGCATCGCACTTGTCGGAAGAGGCTGGACTACTCCTCTACATCAGGTGAGGATGAGGGGGAATTTGGAGACACTCTGTGTTTGAGTGAAGAGGAAGACATAACTGAAATATTTGAAAACTTACCTACTCAGTCTGATACACCTGATACATGGTCTGCCTGAGGTAAGTAATGACTATGAGCCTGGCGCCTTAGGCGCCAGGACTGATTCCTACTATGAGCCTGGCGCCTAAGGCGCCAGGACTGAACCCAGATAGCCCCTAGCCGGGGCTGCTGAGGTTTTACTAAATGTGTAGATGCCTGCTCCCGGGGCTGATGGGCTTGGTCCGGATGCCTGGGGGTAGGCATCATGACAGCACCCCCCCCCAAGGCCCCTCCTAAAGTTGTTCTTCCCCTGGGCCCTGGTTTGTCTGGGAAGTTCCGATGGAATCTTTTCACCAACCGAGGTACATGGACATGGTCACTAGGTTCCCATGACCTTTCTTGTGGTCCGTAGCCCTTCCAATCGATTAAATAAAAAAGTTTTGATTTAACCATCTTGGAGTCCAGGATATTTTTTACCTCAAATTCAGCTTCTCCATCTATCAAGATGGGGTCGGGTGGTTTGGTTAATCTTGTTCCTGGTTGAACTGGTTTTAAAAGTGAAACATGAAATACAGGATGAATGCACATATTAGAGGGTAATTCCAATTTGACAGCTACCGGGTTGATAATGGCCTTAATAGTGTAAGGTCCCAAATATCTAGGGTTAAAAGTCTGAGTTCCCTTCAGAGGTATGTGTTTTGTAGCCAGCCAAACTTGATCCCCAATCTGGTATTGTGGAGTTTCACTTCTATGTTGATCAGCATTTTTCTTATATTTCTCTTTTGCTTGTTTCAAATGTTCTGTTGCCTCTTTAAAGGCTTGTGTAATAGTAGAATGCAAATGACTAACTGCAGGCATTTCTAAATGCTGAGGCGAATCTAGTTCTGAGCTTCGAGGGTGATGTCAATATATGGTATAAAAGGGGTTTTGTCCGTTTCCTGAATGTACAGAGTTATTGTATCCATAAAATATCTTTCCAATTACTTTCGGTCTGGTGTAGCATGCAATGTAGGTACTGTTCAAGGGTCTGGTTGGTCCTCTCCATCTGACCATCGGTCTGGGGATGGTGACTGGTTGATAGCCTCATGTCGATTTACGCCAGTTGTCAACATTTCTTCCAAAAATGTGAAATGAATTGACTACCTCGGTCAGAGACCAATACGGAAGGAAATCCGTGTATTCGAACAATGTTTTCGAGGAACTCCTTGGCCAGAATTGAAGCAGAAGGTAATCCCTTTAGAGGAATAAAGTGGGCCATCTTGGAAAAAAGATCCACAATAACTAGAATGCTGTTAAATCCATTACATGGACGTAGATCTGTAATAAAGTCTAACGATAAGGTGTGCTATGGTGTAGGTGGAATATCCAAAGGTTGTAAGAGGCCAGCTGGTTTTTTCTTCTGACTTTTGTTTTGGGCGCAAATGCCACAAGGCATTACAAATGACTTTACGTCTTTTCGCCAGGTGGGCCACCAGAATTGTCTCTTAATTTTAGCTTCAGTTTTTGCGATATCTGGGTGTCCTTCCATCAGGGTGTCATGATAATTGGAGATGACTAGTTCTTGTAGTTCCTTGTGTGGTAGAAATAGTCGCCCTTGATAATAAGGTAGGTCATTGATGACTGAGTAGTCCGGGCCTTTCTTCACCCAGTCCTGCAGGGCTGTTGGATCGAAGAATTGTTGGATATTTACTTGAATATCCTCTAGTGTCTTTAGAGTGGTTATACCAAGAATTCTTTGTTCTGAAATTATAGGCACCGGTTCCGGGTTCGCATATGCTTCCCCCATCCCTATTCGGGATAAGGCATCTGCCTTGCCATTTTTACAACCTGGTCGATAAGTGATCACGAAATCAAACTCGGCAAAGAACAATGCCCATCGAAGTTGACGCGACGATTGGGCCTTGGCTGTTTTTAAATACTGCAAGTTCCGGTGATCGGTGATTACCGTAATGGTATGCCTGGCACCGAGAAGATAATGCTGCCAAGCCTTGAAGGCGGATTTGATGGCTAATAATTCTTTATCGGTAACCGCATAGTTTAACTCGGGTGCCGAGAACTTTCTGGACCAAAATGCTACTGGGTGAAGTTGACCGGTTTCAGGATCCTTCTGGGACAGGACAGCTCCCATGGCTAAACTGGATGCATCAGTTTCAACTATGTATGGAAGTTCGGGGCGTGGATGCTTTAAGACAGGTGCAGACGTGAATTTCACTTTCAGCTCTTGGAAGGCCTTTTCAGCTTCTTCGGTCCACAAGAAGCGTTTGTTTTTTCGAAAAAGTGCTGTGATAGGGTGTACAACATGTGAGAAATTCGGAATGAATCTGCGGTAGAAATTAGCAAATCCGAGCATGCTTTGTACCCCTTTAACTGAACTGGGTGATGGCCACTTGAGGATTGCGTCCACCTTTCGAGAGTCCCCTCTGACTCCTTTTGGAGTCAGGATAAATCCAAGGAATTCAACTTCCGTAGCATGAAAAACGCATTTTTCCAGTTTTGCATATAACTTGTGCTGGCGTAGTTTCTCAAGGACTGCACAAACGTGAGTCACAAGGTCTGATTCTGAAGAGAAGTACACTAGAATATTGTCTATGTATACAACAACACAGACGTCAATGAGTTCACGAAGGACATCGTTGATAAAATACTGGAAGGCTGCTGGTGCATTGCACAACCCGAAGGGCATCACCTGGTATTCGAATAACCCGTGCTTAGTGCGAAAAGCAGTCTTCCATTCGTCGCCTTTCTTTACACGTACCAGATGATATGCCCCTCGGAGATCTAATTTAGTGTAGATGCAAGCGTCCTTTACTTGGTCTAGTAATTCGAGGATCAGAGGCAATGGGTATAGGTTCTTAACCCTGATCTGATTTGATGTGTGGTAGTCTATGCACGTTCTGAGGTCACCTTCCTTTTTAGGCACGAAGAACAAAGCTGAAGATGCAGGGGACTTGGATGGACGAATGAAGCCATTAGCAATGTATTGGTCTAAGTATTGTCGTAGGTGAAGGTTTTCGGGTTCCGTAAGGGCGTAGATCCTACTACATGGAGGTTGTGCACCGGGTATGAGATCGTTTTGACAATCGTATGATCTGTGAGGTGGTAGGGTGTTTGCCTGTTCCTTTTGGAAAACATCCTCGAATTCTTGATATTCCTGAGGTAACTGCACAACTGGAGTAGCGACTGTGGCCAGGCCTTGGTTCAAGGTTTTTTTGGGTAACAAGTATGTGCACAATCCGGGAAGGTTATTCTCTTCTCTCGCCAATCAATACAAGGATTATGTGTTTCCAACCAAGAGATCCCCAGTATTATTTGGAACTGTGGGGCTTTGATTAAATCAAACACAATAGTCTCTCGATGCCCATCCTGACCCAATAGTGTCATTTCTGCGGTGGAATGAGTTACAGGCCCAAAGGCAATTTCAGTTCCATCGACTGTGGTGATGACATCCGAAGTGGTCTTTTTGCATAGAGATAGATTCATCCTAGAAGCCAACTCGTGGTCCATATAGTTTCCTATGGCCCCGCTATCAATGTATGCCCTCACTGCGTGCATATGTGATGGCTGTCTTGGATCTATAAGGACCATTGGTATGATGAAGTGCGAGGTCTGAGTATTCTTCTTCAAGCTCGGCAAGCGGACCTCTACGCTTGTCGGGCTTGGTCGTTTCCCGAATCAGGCTCTGTTTGATTTTTATCAGCAACTCCGACTACTTTTTTAGATGTTTTTATAGGGCAATCCTGTAGAAAATGTCCTGAGGCCCCACAGTAGAGACACAATTGCATCTGCTGTCTTCTTTCTCTTTCCTTTTGAGTTAAGGGTCCCTTGATCCCCCCGATCTGCATCGGTTCTGATACATCTGTTCCTTTGAGGGTAACATTGGATTTAACCAATACCCGATTCTCGAACTTAGCTCGATCAGCCTTTCTATTCTGAAGTCGGTGGTCTAACTGGACCACTAAGTCTATATATTCTGCACAATCCTGAGGTGGGTTCACAACTTGGGCCAAAACGTCTTTGAGTTCACCCCGAAGTCCACGATGAAATAATGTAATACGTTTTACCTCTGGCCATCCGGTTTCCACCACTAACCTATTGAAAGTGGCGATATAGGTTAGTAGATCCTGGTTACCTTGTTGTAATGATAAACGTTCGTTATCCAGGGCCTGTCCCTGTGAATGTCTGGCAAATAATCTTTCCATGCTCAATTGAAAACCTTGAAAATCCCGAAGAAGAGGGTCATCCTGGTTAACTAATGGAATTGACCAATCCGCCACGCTGCCACTAAGATATGATAGTACAAAAGCTACTTTGGTTTGGTCGTTCGGAAAAGCTCCAGGTCTGCATAAAAAGTGCAAGCGGCATTGGTTCATAAACACGGCAAACTGTTTTGGGTCCCCAGCAAAACGTTCGGGTGGAGCTAAAGGAATGCTCCCTGGTAGAACCACTTGCACAGGATTGCTCGATGAAACAGGAGTTGGATTCCCCCCGAGTCCAGGTAATGGTGTTTGCCCAGCTTGGTTTTGCAGTAATTGTCTAGCAAGATCATCAGTGCGCTCCTTTGACACAATCAGTTCTCTCCTGATGGCATTAGTCTCTTGGCGCGCTGAGTGCACTTCTGCCCTAAGTTTCCCTAACAATAGGGCTAGTTGGTCGGTTTCTGAGGTTTCCATAACGCCCGGGTGGGGATTTG
The DNA here is from genome assembly GCF_040938575.1 of Ambystoma mexicanum. Lineage (NCBI taxonomy): Eukaryota > Metazoa > Chordata > Amphibia > Caudata > Ambystomatidae > Ambystoma > Ambystoma mexicanum. Next base: position 1,261,197,940 of record NC_090925.1, on the reverse strand, counting down.
TAGATAGGCTTTGCGTTCTGTTACGCTCATCTAGCTCCCACAGGGGCATCGGTCGGACCCGGACAGCTGCGGTCTCCACCCACGTGATGCGTAGTGCAGCGATGACTGACTGGATCTGCCCTCCTAATCTTGTCTGCTTAACCCGTAGAAATATTCTCCTGCAAGTGGAGAGATGGATTTAGCCACTTGTGGATTCAAGTGATGGCACCCCCACAGTCCTCCCCAACTAATCACCTCCGAAATGCCCTCACTGCAATCTCACCTTATATTCTTGAAAGATGAGCTCTCCATTCTGCATGGATTTGCAGGGGCTCGTCGATTCCAGTTACTTCACTGGTTTGAAGGCTCTGGAGAGTTCTGGAGAGTATTGACTCTGAGGTTCCTGGTGAGGACCAGTAAGTATTAAGTTCATAGAGTTCAATATGTCCGATGTTCACTCTTGTTCCCCCTTCCTTTCTTGTCTTGCAGCTGGCTCGCGAAAAGATGCTCTTGTGGCAGCTGGTGGCGCTCAGGTAAGAGTCTGTATTACCCGGCGCTGTCTGGTAAATGTTGCACGAGGAAAACGTGTTGTTTTGTCTCTCTTTACAGATGCGGCACGTGAAAATATGGAGAGTCACAAAAGGATGCCTCCTGTGGTAAATCAGGTAAGTCTATGGTCGTAAGAATTATATTTGTTGGTTCCCTCGGCTCACCTTGTGGTTTTCTTTTGTCTCGTAGGTGCCGAAGTTCAGCGAAGAAATGATGGAGGCAGCGCCGACCCGAAGGATGCTATGAAGACTGGTGAGTATGGCGCGGTGCTGCGGCTGGAGGTGCGGCGCATGCAGAAATGATGTTCTTTAAAGGTCCGGAGACAAGATGGATCCAGAATCAGGTGTGGAATAGAAATAAGTTTGTTTTCTAACCTTGTCCCTTTCTTTCCTCTTTGTTTTAGGAGCTCCGGATTCGAGGCGGGCGTGGCAGAAGACTGGATGCAGGCTGCAGGCACGGTGAGTGTTACGCTGCTGGATGCAGAATAACGCAAAGCGTGTGTTGCTGGTCGTGCGTGGTTTAAATAGCCTCAAAAGTAGTCCCAGGTAAGAAGTCCCTAGAACCACACTCGAGTAAAAAATAGTACCTGTAGAAAAATAGTCCCTTTCAGGCTTCATGTTGGATTGGAGTCATTTGCAGCATGGTCTGCCTGAGGTAAGTAATGACTATGAGCCTGGCGCCTTAGGCGCCAGGACTGATTCCTACTATGAGCCTGGCGCCAAAGTATGCTGGGTTTTGCAAACTTCGACCGCCGGTTCATCCCACGATTTTCGCAAATCGTGCATCCCATCACGTCATTGCTAAGGAAAAGTAACAAAAAGTTCCAGTGGACAACAGAAGCCGAGGAAGCTTTCCAGGAACTCAAAGCAAGATTCACATCTGCCCCAATCTTACGCCGCCCTCGCCCTGATCTCCCATACCTGGTGCAAACGGACGCCTCAAGCATGGCTATGGGAGCCGCCCTCTCACAAAAGGACCCTGGAACGGGCCAGTTACACCCTGTCGCCTTCTGGTCGTGTTAATTCAAGTTTAAGGCATGGTGGCACTACCTCTTGGGCGCCAGATACACAATCACCGTAATAACTGACCACCGGAACCTCCAGTACCTAAAAACGGCAAAGGCCCAATCCTCACGACAACTACGTTGGCCTCTTTTTTTTGCTGAATATGACTATGTGATTACATTTCGACCAGGGGTAAAAAACGGGAAGGCCGATGCCCTTTCCCGTATGGGGGTGGAAGCCCAAGCGTATCAGACGCCTGACCCAATAGCAATCATCCCGAATGACAAGCTCCTAGGAATCACAGCAACCATAACTCAGAAACAATTACATGAAGAAATCCAAAACCTGATGAGTCCGGAGCAATTACAAGCGTGGAGTGCACAAGGAGAACATTACATGATAAAAGATTAGTTGTCCTACTTCAGGAATCGTTTATTCTTACCAAACCAAGAACTACGAGAACAGGTCATGTCCGGTTATCATGATTCCTTGATCGAGGGCCACCCCGGAATCGCTAAAACCCTAGCCAAGGTAAAACGAAATTATTGGTGGCCCATGTGGTGTAAAGACCTTATCCAATTCATCCTATCTTGTGGAGTGTGTGCTCAAAACAAGTCATCCAAGCAGAAACCGGCTGGGCTATTACAACCATTGGAAATTCCACCAGCACCCTGGCACACGTTGTCCCTCGATTTTATTACTGACTTACCACCCAGTCAAGGGTTTAACACTATTCTTGTGGTCGTGGACCTATTTTCAAAAATGGCCCATTTCATTCCTCTTAAGGGGCTCCCAAATGCTTCCACTCTGGCAAAGGTATTTCTTGAAGGCATCGTATGGCTCCATGGGTTTCCTTCAATTTTGGTCTCAGACCGAGGTACTCAATTTGTATATAACTTCTGGAGAAAATGCTGCTCTATGGCCCAGATCGACATCCGGCTATCCACCAGTCACCATCCCCAAACGGATGGTCAAACTGAGAGGACAAATCAGACGCTCGAGCAGTATCTGCGTTGCATGTTACACCAAGCTGAAGGAAGCTGGTTCGACCTATTATGGATAGCTGAATATGCTTATAATAATTCCCTACACACCAGCACTGGGCAGACACCCTTTTATACCATGTATGGCAGGCACCCACATACTTCTGAGTTGGACGTTCCTACAACCCTGGAAATGCCAGCAGTCAAAACCTTGCACAAGACCATTCCTCAAACATTTAAAAGGGCAGCTGAACACCTACTTCAAGCTAAGAATCGCCAAAAGAAGTTTGCTGATCAACACTGAGCAAACGCCCCCAACTACCAAGTTGGAGACAAAGTCTGGCTGGCGTCTAAACACATGTCCATTAAAGGAACCCGAACTTTCCGTCCAAGATACCTGGGTCCATTCACCGTCACCTCCTTGATAAATCCTGTGGCGGTCAGACTAGCTTTGCCGTCTGTGGGGATGCGCAGGGGGTGATGGGCGCACCTGGGATTAGGGGCACCAAGAGCCGAGGCAGCGGACCGCGCGCTCCTCTCACGGCGGTCGCCTGCGCCGGCAGCGGGGAAGCCCAAGCCGATGCTCAGAGACACGGCGTGTCACCGCTGCACTTACCTGCCGGAGGGCGGGCCGTTGCTCGGGGACGCGGCGCGTCGCTGCCGCACTCGCCCGTTGGAGGTCCCAGACCCAGGGACGGGAGGGGAGCAAAAGCCCTCCATGACAAGGCGGGGGGGTGACCAGCCCTTCAGCGTGCCGCGGATCGCGGCTGGAAGACGCCCAGAGCCAGGGCCCACCCATACCCAACGCGACCACGTTTTTGGTCACGTGATCGCCTCAGCAGCTCCCCGCGGATTGGATGGGATCATGCAGGCACGGCAGCCTTTATGGGAGGCGGGTCAACACGGCAGCAGCCAATAGGATGTTGGCTGGTCAGGGCTGATGGCGATTGGTGGGGGCTTGATTCTAAGATAGTCCATAAAAGCCCACCAGAAGAAACTGACGAGGTTCTCTCATTTTACAGGGAAGGGAAGAAAAGGAGGAACGAAGACCAGAGTGGTGGGCCTATCCAGACACCACGATCTAGAGTAATCTTGAGGACTGCCTCACCGTATTCTGAAGGGATCAAACACTGGTGAAGTGAACCAGAGGACATTATATTTTGTTTTATTAAGGACCCTTTATCCAGTGGAATAAATATAATTTTCAGCACCTGCCTGTCTCCTGAAGGTTATTTTCCACACCATCAAACATGCAGATTCCTCCTGTGTTCCACGTGTCTCTCCTTAAACCTGTTCAACCTGGGACCCAGGTAGCAACGCCACAGCAGCCAGTAGTAGTCGCCGGGGAGCCAGAATTCGAAGTCAAGGACATCCTGGATTCAAAGTACGTCAGATCCAAATTATACTACTTAGTAGAATGGAAGGGGTATGGTCCACAAGACAGGACATGGGAGCCTTGTGAGTACATCCATGCACCTCGCTTGCTTAGAAGATTTCATCAAAACAATCCAAACAAACCAGGACCAGACAGAAGAGCCACCTTGAGAGGGAACTTGGGGGGGAGTGCTGTCATGATTCCTGCCCCTTATGTCCCCAGCCCTCCAAGATGTCAGGCTGGAGCCAGGCCACGATCACCTACATGGCCCACAAGGGCCTCTCCATCCCTCCAAAGACCCACTTGGAGTCAGACTTGGTGCTTGTGGCACCAGACTCACTCACTCCCATAGGATAACATTGGGGATTGGACTTGTAGTGCATTGATGAGATGCAACTCGCTCTGGTCATTCCCCAAGTGCAGTGATGATGACACTAGTCCACGTGATGGAGGCAACTGTCCCACGAATTTCTGGCGTTGACAGGGGCGTGTGAGACCTTGAGGCACATCAAGCAGACAGTCATCAAGTAGCCAGGACAAAAGGAATGGAGCGAATGAGAGAGCAGAGGGATTGCCTAGCAGGGAAGAGGGAGACAATTGAATTGAATCGATTGTTGATTTGTATAGCACCGATACACAACGTGTTTCAAAGGGCATTCAAGGAGGGAGTGAACATGGGAGAATACAGTTACATTCTTACAAGTCCTTGAAACAATTCAGAATGTGAAAAAAAGCTATCTTAATCAGCCTGGCTACATTTCAGATGTAGTGCCAGGAACAATAAGGGAGGCGGGGAGAGGGGTGGGGAGGAAAAATGAGACAAAACAAGTTGTTACATTACTATGCCTAACGACAATTGATGTAGTGCCGGAATATTAACAAGAGGAGGGGGGTATGGCATGAGGGAGAAGGAGAGGAACAATACAAGCGACTAACATACTAAGTCTGACGACGTTTCAGAATAGTGCTGGAGGGGGAAGTGGGAGGAGAAGACAAGGAGGGAAGGGGGAGAGATAAACAAGCTGTTATCACAAAGGTCACAAGACAAATGATAGAGTAAATGCTAATGAACAGTAATAGGAAGGGGAGGAGGAGAGAGCAGGTGGATGTGAAAGACAGGCGGCTACAATTACTATGCCTGACAGCAATTGAGGTAGTGCCGGAATTTAACAGAAGAGGGGAGGAGGGATAAGGGGTGAGGGAGGAGGAGGAGGACAAAACAAGCGATGAACTTTCAGAGTATTGCTGGAGGGGAGGGGTAGGAGAAGAACAAAGGAGGGGGGACACAGACAGGCAACTATCATACAAGTCAGGAGGCAGGTATGAATAGCAAAGTGCCAGAGAACAGATAGGGGGAGAAAGGGGGGGGGGCAACATACCATCAAGGGAGAGCAAAGGGGTGTGGCGGCACAAACAACCATCACAGGGGGCAAGGGCGGTGAGGGGCACACAGCCGTCACGGGAGGTGAGGGGCACACACACAGCCATCACAGAGCTAGGGGGGCGAGGGGTACACACAGTCATCACAGGGGGCAAGGGGGGTGAGGGGCACACACACAGCCATCACGGGTTGCAAGGGGGGTGAGGGGCACACACACAGCCATCACGGGGGGTGAGGGGCGCACACACACAGCCATCACAGGGAACAAGGGGGGTGAGGGGTGCACACACAGTCATCACAGGGAGTAAGGGGGGTGAGGGGCAAACAGTGCCCCGTTCCGATGCAAACACCACCGATGTGTCAGCAAATGCTATGCACTCACCTGTCTGTGGAACTCACCTGCCTTGCATATGATGCACATCATCGGGAGATGCTCTACCTACATGGAATGCAATGCAGAGTAACAGCACAAAATACATGCACATACATGATCACAGTTGACACCAGAAAGAAAATATGCATACAACACTGAGTGCAGGAGCAACACAGGGTTACACAGGGTGAATGGTCATTGACATTGATATGTACAGGAGTACAGTGTACCACACCAGAGAGAGGGAGAGAGAGAGTGGCACAGAGAGGGAATAACAAGGAAATGACAGATCAAGGAGTCCATGGCCTGGTTTACCGATGTACAATCACATGCTGCACAGCACAGTCGGTGCACCCATTGAGGTATCCACATAGGTAGTTTACACTATGACATGAGCTCCAAACAAGTTACAACACCATGTGAGCATGCAAAGGACATATAAGATAACCGACACATGCAGCAAGGATGACCAACAATGAAGCATGCCTAAACAGTGCAAATGCTTACCAAATAACTGTGTCTGAATGTTGTAAATCTCACATGACCTTCACCAGTAAGTGTGTTTCTTAATTTGTTAAAGGAACAACATTGTCTGGTGGAGAGCATGAGGAGTGTGGACTTCGAATGTTGCAGGATGTCTCACCCGGGATAGCAGTCACCGCCACACCACGGATTACTGGAACAACATGGGCGAACATATTAAAACACCCATTGTGCAGTATTATTGACACAGCACACACGTGCCATGGAAAAACAAAGCTATGATTACCTGCACATGTCATCCGGTGCACCCCCATGCAAACATGCTAGATGACTTCACTAGGCATGCCTGCACGTACACCACTGCACATGTATAGTCCCTGAGGAGTTAATGGGACACCTCAAAGGTAATCAATGCAAAAAATAACAAAGACCACAACCAGGAAAGGGCAAAACAAAATATGGCATGCCAACATCTGGCCTGGGGGGGGTAGAAAAAAGAAAATAAATGTCTATCTGTCACGATCCGCCAGACCCTTCAGGCGCCATTATTGAGACACCACGTTCCTTCTGAACGTAACCTGCGCTCTCAGTTTTCCAACATGGCCGCTGCCAGTCCGAGTTTTATTCAGTCGGAAATGGCGTTCGGCACGTTTCAACCCCTTTCGCACTGTGCTTTGGGTTTACGCTGCCTGTAATTTCCTCTTGGCTCAGGTGAGCCCTTCTGTCCTGCTTTTCGTTTTCTCTGTGTATGTTTGTTTGTTCTTCGGTATTTTGCCAATTAGTTTTCTTTTTTCCGTCTCTCCCCTCACGCCGTCTTTCTCCCGGCGTGTTATACTCCTGTTCCCTTTCTTTTCGCTCAGCGGTCTCTGCCTCTCTTTTCCCCCTGCTGTTCTCTTTCCCTCTCTCTCGTAATCCGGAGGTTTTCCTTCCTTTTACCTACTTACCCTGGTGTCTCCGCTTATTGGCTCATCCTCCGTGGACCAGCATTTGTTCCTGTTTGGGTCCTACTTACCCAGCTGAGGCATCCTCTGCCTTGTTGTTGCTCCTCACTCCATTGCCTACCGTATCCTTCTTCCGGGTTCCTCTCATCGGATCTGCTTCCGAGTCTTGAGTCTTACCATAACTGGAAGTTCCGTCCGGAGTTCACCTTTCCATCCTCCACAAACATCTTCAGGGGTTTTTTGTGCCTCATCAGCTTTTTTCCGTATCGGCTATTCCGGCAGATTCATCACCGGACTACTTGTCCCAGAAGTACTCACGGTGACGAAATCCCAAGATAGACCATATCTTCATGAAAAGAAGGATTACCGTCGAAGACGCAAGACTACCACTAGCTCCGCCGACACAGATGAGGAGGCAGGGGAGGCATTTTCAGACGACGAGCTTGACAGTTTGAAACACCCAGAACCTCCCACCATCAGCATGGCCACATTGGAACAATTACAAGAGGTGGTAGCAGCTGTCCAGAATTTGACTCTTGAGATGCAGAATCTCAAAACTGAATTCAACAATTTCCGTCAACAGATAACTGTGAGAGATGTTCCCCCACCTGAATTACCGCCTATGCCTCTTTCTGTTGGCAAATATGACGGGGCACCCAAGAGATTGAAGGAATTCTTGGAAGCATGCTCCGTTCACTTCACTTTTCATCCTCAAACCTATTCTTCCAGACATACTCGAGTTGGTTTTTTGGTGTCAAACCTTTCTGGCAATGCCTTGGCATGGGCCACACCACTCGGGACACGGAATGATCCTGTTTTACAGGATTACAACGCCTTTCTTAGCTTGATGAAACAGACTTTTGAATGACCAGAGATAGGTTTCAGTGCTTGTGAAGACCTGCTGGATGTTCAACAAGGGACATCCGATCTACTTTCATACATCACTCAGTTTAAACGTTTAGCAACTGAGGCAAACTGGCCTGAACATGCTCAGTTTGCCATTTTTCGACGTGCTCTACGAGAGGATCTGAAGGACGAACTGGCACGGATTGCTCGTCCTTCCACTCTCTCAGATCTGTTTTCGGCAGTCTTACAGATTGACTTTCGCATAGGGGAAAGAAGGACGGAAAGAAAGAAAGGGAAGGCCTCCTTTTCATTTTCAGCTCCCGCTCTGACACCTTCCTCCTCTGGATCTAAGCCTCCTAAAGATGAGCCAATGCAGATCGGCACTACAAGAGCACCACTAACCCCAGAGGAATGTAAGAGAAGAAGAGATGGAGGTCTTTGTCTTTACTGTGGTTCCTCCAATCACATACTTAGGGATTGTCCGGATGTTCCACCGAGACGGCCGGGAAACAAACGGCCTCAGTCCTAGAAGGGACGGGTATCCTAGGTTTGTTAAAGAGTCCCTATGTTTCAGTTAGAGTAACTATTCCTGAGGAGAGGGAAGACACGCGTCTCATGGTTGTGGCCTTACAGATTCAGCTAAATGACAGACAAATCGACTCTTCAGCCTTGATTGATTGTAGTGTCCCCGGTAATTTTATGGATACCATATGGGCCGACAAGGTTGGTATCCAGCGTTTGTAGAAGAAGGAAGATCAGAAAGTGGAGGGTGTGGACGGCACTCCTCTTAGTTCCGTCCAATTATGCACACCACTACCTCGCTACAGGTGAACATCATGCAACATTCTGAAGATCATACCTTTGACATTATAAGAGCGGCACATTTCCCCATCATCCTGGGAATTTTGTGGTTACAGAAGCACAACCCTTCTATCAATTGGTCCAACAATGTGCTTGACTTTCAGTCTCCAACCTGTAAACAGCATTGTTTGCCCGAGCCGAATCATCAAAAGGTAACTACCACGGCTAGTGTCTCCTCTCGCACTATACATTATATACCTCCGGAGATGAAGGATTTCCAATCAGTGTTTGCTGACAAGGAAATATTAGAGTTACCTCCTCATCGTCTGGAAGACTGTTCCATCGATTTAGTTCCAAACGCCTTGGTTCCATTCGGCAGAATGTACTCCTTGTCTTTAGTGGAGAAAGAAGCACTTCGAAGATATTTGGACATCCATCTGGAAAATGGTCTTATTCAGCCTTCTCAATCTCCAGCAGGGGCTTCGTTATTTTTTGTTCCAAAACGGGATTCCCATGGGCTAAGACCTTGTATAGACTACAGAGGGCTCAATAAAGTTGCCATCAGGGATCGCTACCCTATGCCCCTCATCTCTGACATCCTTGAGGCTGTGCATGGGGCTACCGTCTTTTCCAAACTCGACTTAAGGAGTGCTTACCACCTGCTATGAATTAAAGAGGGTGACGAATGGAAGACGGCTTTCCGTACTCCTTTCGGCCACTACGAGTATCGAGTGATGCCTTTTGGGCTAGCCAAGGCTCCCTCCATATTCCAGCGCTTTATGGATCGCCTGTTTTCCGACCTGTTATTCCATTCAGTTATCGTCTAGCTAGACGATATCCTGGTCTTTTCAGCCTCAGATCAGGAACATTTAGACCATCTTGGTGCTGTGCTAACACGTCCCCAGGAGAACCAATTACTGCTAAAATCAGAAAAATGTCTGTTCGCTGTCACCACTGTTCCCTATCCGGGTATGGCATCATGATGGACCCACGCAAGGTGGAGGCTGTTATGGGATGGCCGGTGCCTTCTTCAGTCAAGGACATTCAGAAATGTCTGGGTTTTGCTAACTTTTATCGAAAATTCATACCACACTTTTCTAAAATCATGTTACCATTGACAGGATTACTAAAGAAGACTACTGATCTTTTCAGTTGGTCTGACGAGGCCAATAAGGCTTTCCTACTCCTTAAGGAATTGTTATCTTCTGCTCTCATACTCCGTCAACCTGATCAGACTAAAAGATTAATCATCGAAGCTGATGCGTCCACCAGAGCCATCGGGGCTGTCCTGCTACAAGAGTTTGAAGGCATGGAACATCCCATAGGCTACTTATCTAAGACACTCACTCCCAGCGAATGCAACTATTTAGTGATCGAAAGAGAACTCTTAGCCATGAAGAGGGCTTGCAAGGAGTGGAGGCATCTTCTCCAGGGTAGCTCCTACCCTTTTGTGATACGCACTGATCATAAGAATCTTAAGACTTTACAAAGGATGGACTGTGTCAATTCCAGACAAGCCAGGTGGGCACATTTTTTTTCACAATACTCCTTTGAAATTACCTACTTGCCGGGGTCTTAGAACGTATTAGCTGATGCTCTTTCATGGAGAGATACCCCAGTGTCTTCTTCTGCCTTTGTACCAGATCCTTTATTTCCTAGGAATAGGATCATTCTACATATATCTTCCTTCATCAAGGAAGTGGAAGAAGCCACTATTGCCTTCAAGGATACTATTCCTAACCATTTGCTCTCTGTAACTGAAAGAAGAAAGGGTTTGATATTTATCAAACAGAAGCTTTTTCTTCCTACCCACAACCTACGTTCTAAAGTCCTTTCCTGGTGCCATGACCACATTTCAGCAGGTCACATAGGAATAAGAGGCACCTTAGAGCTGATATCCCGTTCCTTTTTCTGGCCCACTATGACAGCTGACATTAGAAGATACATCGATTCCTGTGCAGTCTGTGCCAGAAGCAAGAACCGGACCCAACATCCCATCTGACTTTTAGAACAAGCCGCACCTCCTTCCAGACCATGGAGTCATATATCCACTGACTTTATTGTTGAGCTGCCTATTTCTGAGGGTTGTTTTTGTATTATGGTCACTATCGACTATTTTTCCAAATTAGCCCATTTTTCCCCATTGACAAGTCTACCTTCTGCCTCTGAAACGGCCAAAGTTTTTGTACGGGACATCTATCGTTTACATGGGCTACCAGACAAAGTGGTCTCTGACCGAGGAAGCCAATTTACTTCCTGTTTTTGGTCTGCCCTTTGTGCCAGGCTGGGTATAGAAAGAGCGTTATCGTCTGGGTTCCATCCCCAAACGAATGGTCAGACTGAATGTCTCAACAGAACTCCCAAACAATACCTTTGATGCTATGCCAACTCTCAACAAGACAATTGGGTAGCCCTTCTACCCACGGTAGAATTTTCTTATAACAACTCCATCTACTCCGCCGCAAGAATGAGTCCCTTTTTTTGTACCTATGGACTTCACCCTCGCAGCTTATTGCCCCTACATTCCACTCCTACTAACATCCCGTGCCTTGAGACGCTTCTAACCACCATCACCGAAGCTCAGCATCTGGCTCAGAAAAACCTTAAGGACACCCAACTTTCAATCAAGAAGCAAGCAGATCGCAAACGATATCTCGGTCCACCTCTGGCAGAAGGTAACATGGTTTGCCTCTCCACTAAATTCTTATCCAGATGGGAACACCCATCCAAACTTTCTCCCAGATACATAGGCCCTTACAAGATTGTTTCACGCATCAACCAGTGGCCTATCGGCTCAAGTTACCTCCCAGCCTCAGTAGGATTCATCCTGTCTTTCACTCATCTTTACTCGGTCTGGCTGATTCCAGGACTGCTCCTAGGCCCATATCTGCCAAGTCCTTTGATCAGAAGAATGAACAAGAAGAATATGAGGTTTCTCAGATACGGGATTCCAGATTTCGTAAAAGCCGGGTGGAGTATTTAGTGCACTGGAAGGGATACCCTACCTCGGAGGATTCCTGGGAACCAGGTTCCTATGTCCATGCTCCTGTTCTGCTTTGAAAATTTAATCGCTCCCACCCTGGCAAGCCTGGGATTCCGGAAGATAAAGGGGGGCATACTGTCATGATCCGCCGGACCTGGCTAATGTGGAATAGATGGCGCTTCAGGCGCCATTATTGAGACACCACGTTCCTTCTGAACGTAACCTGCGGTCTAGTTGTTTTCCAAAATGGCCGCCGCTAGTCCGAGTTTTATTCAGTCGGAACTGGCGTTCGGTGCATTTCAACCCCTTTCACTCTGTGCTTTGGGTTTACGCTGCCTTTAATTTCCTCTTGGCTCTGGTGAGCCCTTCTGTCTTGCTTTTCATTTTCTTTGTCTATGTTTGTTTGTTTTTCAGTATTTTGCCGATTAGTTTCTTTTTTTCCGTCTCTCCCTCATCCGTCTCTCCCCTCACGCCGTCTTTCTCACGATGTGTTATACTCCTGTTCCCTTTCTTTTCGCTCGGCGGTCTCCTCCTCTCTTTTCCCTCTCTCTCGTAATCCAGAGGTTTTTCTTCCTTTTACCTACTTACCCTGGTGTCTCTGCTTATTGGCTCATCCTACCTGGACCGGCATTTGTTCCTGTTTGGGTCCTACTTACCCTGCTGAGGCATTCTCTGCCTTGTTGTTGCTCCAAAGTCCATTGCCAACCGGATCCTTCTTTTGAGTTCCTCTCATTGGATCTGCTTCCGAGTCTTCAGTCTTACCATAACTGGAAGTTCTGTCCGGAGTTCACCTTTCCATCCTCCACAAACATCTTCAGGGGTTTTTTGTGCCTCATCGGCTTTTTCCCGTTCGGCTATTCCGGCAGATTCGCCACCGGACTACTTGTCCCAGAAGTATTCACGGTGGCGAACTCCCGGGGTAGTCCATATCTTCATGAAAAGAAGGATTACCGGCGAAGACGCAAGACTACCACTTGCTCCGCCGACACAGGTGAGGAGTCGGGGGAAGCATTTTCAAACGACGAGCTTGACACTCACTTGGACCGGGGGGTCCACCCAGGAGGGGGAGGGGCAGGGTGCACGTCAACACCCACATATGTGGATGTGGAAAAAAACAATTCCCTCCATGGGTACAAGGAACGCACGGCTATCATGGATTGGGAGGGTTGTCGCTGCTGTCGCCACCTTCCTGTGTAGAATGCAAAGGTGGTAGTGGCATGGGAGCTTCACCACGTATATAGCCCTGGCCTGGTCCTCCATGTCAGCGGCCATGCGGGACCCAGATGAATGCATCTGCAACATTTAGCCTCGGAGGTCCGCATACAACACCTCACGGGATGGATGCACAGAGTTCCTCTGAGATGGTATGAGTCAACAGTTGCATTTGCTGTTCATACTGTGTACTACAGGCTGCCTCTAGCACTTCCATTGACTCTCTGAGGGCTGCAGAGACCTCAGTTCGGCCCGTCAGCTCCTGTTGCTGGCCTCCATGTGCAGCCTGTGTGAGCGGCATGTGACCGCAATGCCTGCATCTGGTGCTCTACCTGTGTTTGTCGGGAGAATATGGAATTGGCCACCCTATCCATGCCCTGAGCCAACATCTCATTGGAAGCACCCTGTTGCTGTGTAACACTGTACATGGACTGCTCCCACACTGTCACCCCAGCCACGACACGTCCACCACGTGTGCGTGCCCCACGCCTGCCAGACCCAAGGGAGCATGGCCCCTGATGTGAAGCTTTTGTCTGTGGCTGCAGGACTGTATCCCTCCCTTGGTCATCCATCCCAGGACAGGAAGCCAATACAGTGGTGTGTGGCTTTGCAGCCGTAACCACCACAGACAGATGTGACAACACTGACTGGCCCTGTGAGGGGATATTACCCCCTGCAGATGGACATGCTATATCAGCGCCATCACTTGATGCACTCACCTCCGACAGCATAGAGGAATGGACATCCGGTTCACCACCAGAGCTCCTGGTATCATTGGAGTCTGACTCATACTGATTCATGCCCCGGATGGACTGTAGCACAAGTGGATTCTCGTGGGCTGCCACAACACGTCCACCACTGGTGCTCTGTTGGGACTCAGGCTACCGTTCCTCCTCTTCCTCCTCCCCTGAATCTGGTAGCTCATCACCTGCACATGGACACAAAAAGACATTGACAATAATGTTAATTGCATCTACTACATGTATTGTCATCAGAATGCTGTCCTGCAACACATTTACATGCATGTTAACATGCCATAATTTGCATTCAAACACTATGTACAAAAATCCCTGAAATCATGGCGTATGCAGACTTTCCACCAAATTCCATGTCCCTGACCATTTAAGCACTGCAGACATTGCCACATGTGTGGTGTCCCAGGTGTGTGATGTGGACGGAGTGAGGACATTTGCTGGGACATAGGAAGTGGGTACAGTGACACACAAGAGGGACAGGGCCATGCACCCACGGGTGGTGTGTTGAGTGTGGCAGCTCAACATGGATGACTCCAGACACATGTCTTACAAGGATATCAGTGGCATAGCTGTGACAGGGATTTGCACAGTGTAGTAAAATGCTATGTCACTCATGGCAGAATGTCCCACCCGCTGACAGTGTTCATGGAAGGTATGTGTAGCATGAAACCGCCTATGGACATGTGTGGATGGAATTTCTACTACATGCAGTGCATGATGTCTATCACGTGCTTCAGACAGAAGCACTTGGCTGGCATAGCTGAGTCACTAACATCACTGTTGTACATAGCCAGATGGCACATTGGGTTGGCATGCTGGAAATGTGTTTTAGTATCCGACGGCTGTGGATGACTACTGTCCCAAAGCGATGTTCAACCGATGTGCAGCACATGTGTTGTATGCACTCTACAGTACACTAAGCACAAGTCAGTAGACCATGACATGGTTCACTCATGGCAGTCATACAAATGCAGGCAGAAGTGCCACACAATCATACCAATTCATTCAATCTACATACACATATTCAGGATGCACATGCTTCATCACTCACCGGACGTTTCCTCGTAATTTGTCAGGCCTCCCATGCCTTGAAGCTGATCCACATGAATCAACTCGCTCATGGCGTCTTCATGTGGAGTGAGCTCCTCCTCTGGCAACCCACCTCCAGTCACCAGAGCAGTAGCAAGTTTGGCACCCAGCTTTTGTTTGGTTTGACGGTGGAGGTCATTCCACCGCTTCATGACTTCACGAGCGGTGCGCCTCTCATTCCCCAAGGCGTTGATGCAGGTGGACCTTATGCTGAGCAGGCATATGTGTGCTCTCTGGCCCCGTGCACATGTCACGGTGGTGGTCGCGCACGTAGTCCACAAGGATCTTGTGTTCATCATCATTGAAGCTCCTCTTCCTCGACGTGGCAGTCTCCTTTGCCGTGCTCTGGGATTGAGTCTTTCCCTGTTCTGCACGCTTCTACCTCTGGGAAGGTGGTGCAGACCCTGTGTGGCTGGGAGCACTCAGGGCATTAGGGGCTGTATCACTAATGGCCTGGGCCATGACATCACCCACTGATGTTGGGTCAGTTACTGGCCCTGCAGGTCCCTCAACCTGGGAGCTGGGTTCAGGTGCTTTTACTTTACATCCCTTCCCCTTGCACACATGGCCAACAGCTGCCCCTGAGTGTCTGTGTACCTGCGGGGGGAGCGACAACAGATGCTGTCATAGCTCCATGACCCTGGCGGTTGTGGGTAGCAGCTACATCTGCAGGTGCCTCAACCTGGGTGCTTGGAAGAGCAGATGACCCTGCAGATCCCTGACTCAGGGCGCTGGGGTCAGGTGTTTTGCAGGGATGCCCCTTCACCTTGGACACCTGGACAACAGCTGTCCCTGCGTGTCCATGTACCTGGGGACGACGACAACAGACACTGCTGTACCTCCCTGACCCTGCCGGTTTGGAGCAGCATCTGCCCCTGCAGCTCTCTGACCATGGGTGCAGGGGACAGCAGCATCACCTGCAGCTCCCCGACCCTGTTGGGGTGGTGCACAGCTCTCCCTGCATGTCCCCGACCCTGGCCACCTCTGCCACCTTTCCCTCTTGGGGCCTTCCCAACCATGGTACAGAGGGATTTGTACAGTGAGAGGCCCAACAAGCAATTATCCTTGGCAATAGGAGTGAGGGGGCAGGGTACGTGATGTAAAACATACTAGTTTGGTCCGGCAACACTCAATATAACCCCTTGTGAATAAATGAACGGGGTGTGTAATGCACAGGCACCCCAAATATCAAAGATGCATGTACGTGACCCCTCGGTAGCTCCAGTGAAACAAAAAAGCATTACGCGATACGCGGTGGCACCGAGCAACACATAAAATGTGTATACAAAGCCCACGAAAGCCCCAGTGATGTTAACAATGGGGTTACGCGATACACAGGGGCACCCAGAGTGTGAATAATGCCTACGCGACTCACTGTTAGCCTTATATTTATACACGCACCTGTGCGCTGAGGCAAATCCCCCACCAAAATAAGAAGTTTGCACTGTCACAGTAGTAAACAAAATGCGCGACACCCCAAAAATCTCTGAAGTCTACACGTCCATCAGCTCCAACTCGCACTCCTTTATCCCAAATCTGAATGCCAATGGCCAGACGTGTCACGTAATTTACCAGATTAGGCCCTTTCCTCTGATTTCACATGTACACGCTAAGTTTGCACGCGCAAAGTAACTGTCACTCTGTTTCTGGCTGCCCACTTGACTAACATGGAAGACCCACGCACTCCTGCCTACAAGCCTTTTTACCTGCCTCCTACTGCCCTGAGCTGCCTCCTACGAGCCATTTGATGATGCCTGCCCACTGTGTGTGCCTGCTGCCCACCTGCCCTGCAATTTGAGTGCCTGCTGTGCAGCCATTGTCAGTGCTCCTGTCCTTGGCCCTGTGACCACCTCAGCTGATTCAGAAAACTCCCAACGTGCCAGAACATGACCACTGCTCCACAGCCCAACCCCAGGACCACCTTGCCCACCCCACCTGCCTCAGGGGTTGCCATGTCTGAAACAACATCTTCAGAAGTAAGTGTCAACCCCACGGCAGAGAGGCAAAGGGCTGTCAACTTCACAGCCAGGGAAGTTGACACCCTGATGGAGCATGTCCTGGGGCATTACAATGACCTCTTCCCCGGACCAACCCAAGTCGGAAGCTGATCTGGGACCAGAGCATGGGTGCCACCAACGCAGAGGGGGTGTCACCCTGTGACTACCATCACGTGTACAAGCGCTGAGAGGACCGCAAATCCAGAACCCACAGCAAAGCCCTACGCTTCCTCCAGGCTGGTGCCATACAGGGGGGGCGCAGGTGTCGGATTAACACCACCGACATGCGGGTCCTGGTGAAATTCTACTCGGCGCTGCACACCAAGATCTGTGATTTGCAGTTCCGTCTGGAGTTGTCAGGTGACTGTCCATGTGTTGCTGGCCTCCACAGTGCATGTTGCTGTATGGTGGGAGTGTGCACCTTGGCCTTACAGCAAGTATTCCTCTTGTACGGATGTCTATGTTCATGTTCCAGAGAGTGCTCTACATGTGTTCTATGAACCATGTGTAATTTCAATGGTCTTACTTTTGCATTGTGTGTTGTACTGCAGCATTTCACGACATGCAGGTGGTTTGTCACATGTGTCTGATACGTGCCTGTGTGATAAGTGTGACCGATGGGTGGTGTTGTCAACATCATGAACATGCATGGGGTCATGTGGATGAGTCTAAGTTGTGACTGTGTGACTGGCCATCACTCCTGGATGGATGTAAAAGGTGCATGTCAATATGTGACCTAGTCTTGTTGCGTGATTGCTGTTGAGGGGACTCTGATGTGATAGCTCAGTGCAGTGCTTGAGGACTGTCAGGTGATGTGTGTGCATGACATGTGTATGGCCCATGACGCATGTGTGTATAGCATGCGCAATTGATAGGTTGTGACAGTGCCATGGCCCCGGATGGGATTGTCTGGTGTGAAGGACCTACATGTATGTGTATGTATGTACATTGCATGTACCTGTGTGTTGTGGATGGTGATGATAGTCGTACCCTTTAGCAGTGTACTTCATGTGCATATTTTTTGTACCAAACACACATCGGTGCAGTACCCTGATGTTTGTGTTCTATGTCTCCTTATCCACAGTTGCGCTGGAAGAAGAGGGCAGAGAAAGTGCTGTGGAGCAAGGCAGGAGGGATGCCTCCACTGGGCAGAGACGCTGGGCCCAGTCAAGCACCCTGGCCCCGACATCTTCGGGGAGCGAGGAGACTGGTGCCGCATCTCAAACATCGGCCACAGCTGCTGAGGCTTAAGGTGGATGTGGACTCCTCGGCAGCGGGGGGTGGGAGGAACAGGTGAGCACACACAGTGGCCATTCATGGCGGAAGACGCTGGGGAGTCATCCAGGTTGGTGGGGGAGGAGGATGAGGAGAGAGCCGTATTAGCCCAGTCCATTTGGCCCAGTGGGAGTGGTGAGGTGGGTGTGACTGGTGCAGTCCTGACTCAGGGGCATGAGGCAGTGCAGGTCACCATGGAGGGGCCTGTGCCAAATCCTGTCCCTGAGCCAGCGCCTGCATCAGTATGTACCTGCCGGCATGCCTCAGGCCGGACCCATCCGCAGTTGTCAGTTGTATCCACCCAGACCTACACCCCATTGCCTGTGGATTTTGCCATTCGAGACAGAGTGGAACCCCTGCTAGCCGGTATTCAAGATGTACAGCCGCCATTTATGATGACGTGCAGGCTTGTAACTGTGGAGTTGCACATCATCAAAATGACGCCTGGTGTCTCCTGAACTGGCTAGAAGCATTCTTGGTCTCGAATTGGATGCGTGGGCTGGCCACTTATGCAACCCCCTCTTCCTCCTCTGTGCGCCAGACGTCCTACCGGGTACTTTCCGGCACATATACCACCAGGGCCCCCTGTGCATCAGTCCCAACCATGTCAGCCTATCTGATGGAGCTAACATGAGTTGGGAGTCGCCAGTGGAACAGCTGAGGTGGTCACCACGCCAATCCACGGAACGACATGAGCAATGGCAATGGAGGGAGAACAGCAACCCAGGAGCAGGGCACAGGCCTGACACCCCCAGGTGATGTCATCAGCCCAGAGAGTGTCCACAAGAAGCAGGCTCCGGGCAATTTGGCAGCAGCAGGCTTGAAGTAGGAGGCTATTGTACTCAGGGCATCCCATCTCAAGGGGCAGGTATCCAGAGTCAGGCAGGACGCAAATGTGGACCTCTGAACGAGGATGTCTTCTGTGTTCGTGCCATATGGGCAGCGAATCCGGGCAGAGAGGCTCTGGAGGCGAGAGTCACCATGGCCTGGGCGGAGATTGCACTGCGTCGGGCAGAGAGGCGGGCTGACATCCTCGAGGATACTTGCAGGGAGTGGGAGGGGATGGAGAGGTCCATGCTGGAGTACCTGAAGCCCTCGAGGAGCGAGTGGAGGCCCACCTAGGGGAAGCGGATGCAATCTTCAATGATGCCCTGGCTGAGACATTGAGTGACATTGGTGACAAAGAGAACTAGCCCTCTGCCTGTGTACATAGTTTTGTAGATATAAGTTTCCTTTCATTTTTCATTATTATTTGGAGCTTGGATCCCAGACATTACTCCATTTTTTTGTACATAGGTGTAAGTCGCCTTTAATTTTTTATTTGTTTTGGAGTGGTCTCTGGACTATCCTCCATGTTTTCTTGCACATGGTTTTTTGGTGTGTTTGAGATGTTTTATTTGTAATTGCATAGATTTTTTTGTGTAAATATTGTTTATACTCATGGACATTTTTATTTTTCTATTATTACGTGGACATCTTTTGAGATTATGATTTCTGATTTTATTTACAGTATGGTTATAAGACAACTGTTTAATATATTTATTTTTAACTCTCACAGTCATTGTCGGTCACAGTTACATTTTGCAGTGTGCCTGTTCGGTAGTCCATTTAGTAGCCCTGATCCTGCCCATTGTTAGTGTTGTGTGTGGTTGCTTACTTGCATGTGTTATGTTCAGGGTTTATTTGCAGGGTGACTATACACATGGGGTGGACCGGTGGTGGTGTGTGAAGTGGGGATTTTGTTTTGTTTTTTAAACTTTATTTAAGATTTTACAAGTAACATGTAGATTATAAATAAATAACCATGACATAAAAGCAAGAGAACATTCAAAATTACAATACCAGAACTGCATACAAGTGCAATATATACAGATTAATATAGCCCCAACCACCCCACCCACCCACAAAATACATGAAACACAATAAGAGACTAGTACAGATCTAATAATTCCCTAAAGATGTTATCATACGTTCTCATTCTCTTGCTCCTTCTGTAGATCGTCTTTTCCATATCAGCAAGCTTGAGCATTTCCTCAACCCTTTTATCAATCAGAGGAGCAACCCTAGACTTCCAACCACACAGAAGGGATTTTGTGTGAGCACTGTTAAATGGCATTTCCATTCACATGTGCAGCATCACTGTGTATTTGCCCTCACTGTGTTTGTGATTGGGGTGGGTGGGGTGACTGTGGGAGTGTTACATGTTCAGGACATTTGCACATGATTTGCTTGATGCTGTGTAACACACAGGTGGTGCTTTCCCCTTCACCAGCATGTGTTTTTACAGTTATTATCATCTCTGGTGTTGGTCACCCTCTTGCACTGGGATACGCTATTGGCATTTCTTGGTATTTACACATTGGCTGCCTATTGCAGCTGTCTCGGTACGCGGTGCACTGTCTGATTGCCATGTCCTTCACACATGGGCAAACCTGTGATGTGTTTATTAGGGATTATCTTCTAGGAATGGCAGCTGAATGAAGCTTGGGCTATGGAACACCTAGCCAGTGTTTTTTCATGTGGCAAAGATTGAGGGTGGTTTGGAATCTGTCATTGGGGAACAATGTGTCCCTGGGGATTGGTGCTATGACATTGTCACATGGCCAGCAGGCCCTCACTTTTGCATTCACTTGTTACATGTGTATGTTGGGAGATGGTTGGGGACAGCTATTCTGTCCCAGCTGCCACACTCATGGATGTGGCCCGGGTGAATACATTCATTTTTGTTTGCAGGATACATGTTCCGGTGTATATCCAGGCTGGTGTCACTACACATCAGTCAAGGTGCACGACACACAATCGATGGAGTGATGATGTGTCAGTATCTCAGGGTTCATCATGCAGGTGATGTCCCATGTGGAGGGGGCTGCCTGCAGGGTGGAGTCACGGGTGATGGGGGCTGTGGTGGGCTGGTGTTGTCCCGTGTGGAGGGGGCTGCCTGCAGGGTGAGATTACGGTGATGGGAGCTGGGGTATCCCATGTGGAGGGGGCTGCCTGATGGGTGGGGGCACGGGTGATGGCGGCTGGGTTGGGGGTGGCCCATGTGGAGGGGGCTGCCTGCAGGGTTGGGTCACGAGTGATGAGGTTTGGGGTGTCCCATGTGGACACATTTATTACAAGGCCTTTGTAACATCGACCATAGCAAAGAATCACAATATACTAAAGTAAACCAACACATCACAATCAATACAATATATATACAAGACTGAGGGGTCTAAGGAGTTAGGAGCACGTAATATGTAGACCACCTAGATGGGGAGGAAAACAGGCAGTGCAAGTAATCATTAGACCCAGTTCAACATCCGAAATGCACCTAACTAGGAGGAAGTCTGAGCCCTACGAAGAGAGGAGCCTTATGCTCAAAAGTACCTGCGCGCGCTGGTGCCAATGGACAAAAGAGGGCCTCTTCAAGGATATCAGGCAGTTCAGGAAGGTGAATGAAGCGATGCAGAACAAATCCCCACTACTCAAGCAAGGCCTCCACTTGTGGGCAGAGGCAGGGTGAGAGTGTGGGATAGAGTCGCTATTTCGCAACAGTGGTAGAAAAGAAATGGGCTCCTGCGCGAGGGGCCACCGGTTGGGGTATGGACTACTCACCGGTCCCTGACGCAGGCAGACCCAGACTTCTCCAGTTCAGTTCATGTTGCTGGCACGTTCAGCTGCGATGATCAGGACGACTCGACACCGTGTAGATTCTGCGTAGCAGGATGCAGGGTAGTGGGTGTCCCAAATGCAGCGGACGTGCACAGGTTGTTACTGCAGCAGGGCAACACGGCAACTGCGTTTACTCGGGTTCGGGCGCACTCGTCTCACTTCAGACCTGGGACTGCCAAGTGTACGAATTTCAGTGTGAGGGAGCCGTGGACGCAGAGCAAGCAGTAGACCAAGTTTCGAGGGCTTCCCCCAAACGGCGGCGGTGACAGAGCAAAGCATCCTGCAGAAGCTGGTCATCCCACTAGTTGGCCCAGGGACACTTCCGAAGAGGCTTACTTGCAGGGTTTGATGAAGGTGCTGGGAATAGTTGATCACACTATTCCAATGGGTTGAAGTGCCTTTGCAGACCTTCTAGGATGATCAGATGCAAAGGGGTCTCGCAGGATGACAGCGGCTCAGGGTGACAAACCTTCAGCGGGTCACCAGCGGTTCCTCGACTCAGCTTCTTGTTGCAGGATACTTGGCTCCTTATCCCTTGTTCGGTGTGAACTCAGGAGATCGACATGGTAGTGGTGATTTCAGCCTCCTCTTATCCAAAGTTCCCTTTGCGCCAAAACGGAGAAGACCCAATTGGAGATCTGCTCACAAACACTCACACCATACGTGGACCTATCACGGACCACAGTGGTCCCAGGCATTCAGTGCACTCCAGACTCTCTGGCACCCAGGATGTGTATTGGGAAGAGACATCCCAGCCCACATCCTCGAGGCACACACAAGGCATGCAGAAGCCCGCGAAAGCTTTGGGGTTTCGCGGGAAAGTGCATGACCAAATAAGGACTGACCCAGGTCGGCTCGACCTGGGGAAGGTGAAGGGGCAAGACGGTCAGCGGACAAGACAAAGAACCTCGTGGCATGGCCATTTTGGGGGCCAGGCCACCTATTTGTGCCAAACGCGGGGAGCGTGGATAACATGGCAAAAAAGGGTTCAAAACACAAGAGAAACGATAGCTGCCACCAGTCCTGTCCGTGTCACACCTGCACAGTTCATAATAAGTCCAGCGAGAGGTTTCTAGGGCCTTGGAAATGACTAGAGACCCAAGAGCGCGGTAAAGTAAGTTTCAGTGCACTCTCGTTTCATGTTGCACAAAAGCTGCAACATGAGGAAAGGACTAAGAGAAACGAAGTCTCCCAGTACTGACTGTCTTAAGGGCATGTCAGTTTCCCCATAAGAATTGAGCGAAAGCCCAGAGGAGTGCGGCGGAAGGCTGCGCTTCTCTGGCAAAGTCTAGATCAGGGTGTAAAACAGCAGCAAAAAGTTTGGGGGTTGCCACATGGAGGGAAAAATACATACAATATGAAATCTTTCCTAAAACTCGCCCCTCGAGACTAAGGACAGGGGGAACTAATCCACCCCTGGATGAGTTTTTTGTTCATGTTGGTTAAACATTCTGGACAACCCATCAGCATTGCTATGTTGGACACCTGGCCTATGCTCAATAGTGAAGTCAAATCCTTGTAGACTTACAGACCACCTAAGCAACTTTGGATTCTCTCCCTTCATGTTCATTAGCCACTTTAAGGGCTTATGGTCAGTTTTCACAGTGAAGTGGGTCCCATAGAGGTAAGGCCTCAGCTTCCGTAGGGCCCACACAACAGAGAAACATTATTTCTCTACTGTGGACCATCTGAGCTCTCTGTCCTTAAGCCTGTGACTAATGAAACCAATAGGGTGTTCCTTACCCTTCTCATCTACTTTTGATAGTACAGCTCCTATCCCAGTGTCAGAGGCATCTGTCTGCACAATAAAAGGTCTTTGGTAATCAGGGGCCCTGAGGACAGGGGCCTGGCACAGGGAGTCTTTTAAGCCATTGAAGGCCTTCCCACACTCTTCAGTCCAAGTTACCTTCTTGGGTTTCTTCGGAGTGGTGAGAGCAGTCAGAGGGGCAGCTATGGTGCCATAGTCTGCCATGAAATTTCTGTAATAGCCACGTGAGTCCTAAGAAGGCTCTCACTTCGGTCTGTGTAGTGGGGGTAGGCCAGTCTTGTACTGCTTGTACTTTACTGGGTAGAGGCTGTATCCACCCTCCACCTACTTCATGTCCAAGGTAAACCACTGAGCCTTGTCCAATCTGGCATTTACTGGCCTTTATGGTCAAGTGGGCTTTCTGAAGAGCCTGTAACACAATCCCGAGGTGTTTCACATGGTCTTCCCAGGTGGCACTGAAAACTGCTATATCATCCAGATATGCAAGACAGAATTAATCCAACCCATTCAACACATGATTCACAAGCCTCTGGAAAGTGGCAGGTGCGTTCTTCAACCCAAAAGGCATTACCCTGAACTGGTAAAGACCTTCTGGAGTTGAGAATGCTGTCTTCTCCTTGGCATGCTCGGCAAGGGCTATTTGCCAATATTCTGCAGTGAGGTCGAACGTGTTGAGGTACTTGGAGGCACCCAAGGTATCCAACAGCTCATCTGTTCGAGGCAAGGGGTGTGCATCTGTCTTGGTGACAGCATTCAGAGCCCTGTAATCCACATAGAACCTCAATTCAGAAGTACCTACTTTTGGAACCAAAACCACAGGGCTGGACCAAGGACTACTGGAGGGTTCAATCACCCCAAGATCTAACATTTTGTTGACCTCCGTCTTAATGTAAGACCGTACTTTGTCTGACATCCTGTATCCCCTACTTTTGGTAGGTACACTGTCTCCTGTGACTATGTTATGTTTGCACCAAGGTGTCAAACCAGGGGACTGTGAAAACAGGGGGGGGAAACTGCCTAAGCAAACTTTTCACCTCCGCCTGTTGATCAGAAGTCAGGTGAGGGGCCACCCGGACACCCTCAAAGGAGCTATCTGAAGGACTGCTTTGAAACAGGTCAGGGAGAGGTTCAGACTCCTCTTTCTCAACATCTGAAGCCAATAGAAGTGCTGCGATTTCAACTCTTGGGATGAAAGCCTTCAGCCTATTTACGTGGAACACTTAAATCCAGGCCAACTAAATAGTTGACCTCACCCAGGAGCTCCACCGCTGTGTAAGGGCCGGACATCCTATCTTGTAAAGCTCTAGGCCTTATGGGATTCATGATCAGGACTTGCTGACCAGGTGTGAAGTTGATGAGGGAAGCTTTCTGGTCATACCAATGTTTCACCAGGGCTTGTCCTGCCTTCAACTTATCACTAGCCAGAACCATCAGGAGTACCATCCTTTTTCTGAGCCCTAACACATAGTCTACTACGTTGGTAGTGATAGGGGGAGTGGGCATCTCCCATCCCTCCTTGACTATGGCTAAGGGTCGCCGCACGGAGTGACCAAACAGAAGTTCGAAGGGGCTGAAGCCAACACCCTCTTGTGGTACCTCTCTGTAGGCAAACAGTAAGCATGGTAAAAGAAATCCCATTTTCTTCTCTGAGGCTCTTCCAGAGCCCCAATCATACTTTTTAAGGTCCTGTTAAACAGTTCCACAAGATCATTGGTCTGGGGGTGGTATGTGGAAGAAAACTTGTAGGTGACCCCACATTCCTTCCACATAGCCTGCATATACTTCAACATAAAGTTGCTGCCTCTGTCAGGCACAACTTCTTTAGGGAAGCCAACCCTAGTAAAGATGCCGAATAAAGCTTTTGCGACTGACTTGGCAGTCACAGTTTTCAATGGGATGGCCTCAGGATATCTGGTGGCATGGTCGACCAATACCAGGATAAACCTATTGCCTGAGGATGTTTGGGGGTCAAGGGGACCAACTATGTCAATCCCTACCCTCTCGAATGGTGCTTCCACAACTGGGAGTGGTACCAATGGAGCTTGGATTGTTGAACCACTCTTACCAGATAACTGGCAGGGGGCACAACTCCTGCAGTGACTTTCTACTTGCACCCCCAACTTGGGCCAGTAGAAGTGCATGGATAACCTTTGCTTGGTCCTCTTAATACCAAGGTGACCAGCAAGGGGCACTTCATGTGCCAGCTGCAGGAGGAAGGGTCTTACAGCAAGGGGAACCACCAACCTCCTATGGTCGCCTTCTGTAGACTCTGTGGGCTCACTATACAGGAGTCCACCTTCCCAATAAATCTGATGCTTCTCAGGAGGTTCACCCTCAAGCTGGGAG
Organism: Ambystoma mexicanum; assembly: GCF_040938575.1. Classification (NCBI taxonomy): domain Eukaryota; kingdom Metazoa; phylum Chordata; class Amphibia; order Caudata; family Ambystomatidae; genus Ambystoma; species Ambystoma mexicanum. Next base: position 1,261,172,146 of record NC_090925.1, on the reverse strand, counting down.
CAGGCCAGTCTCCTTAGGCCTTCCAGAGATGGGCACTCACGTTGGCCTTTACTGAATTCTTCCCTGTCAGGACCACCTTCTACTAACAAATTGTTTAGTTCAGGATGGTCATTTGGGTCAAATACTTCAGGCATCACCACCTCCTCGTCAGGTCCGGGTGATTGACCAACTACCTCCACCGCAGTGGTAGGTGAGTTAGGGGGAATATTCTCGTTCCCTCTTCTTGGTTTCTTGGCTACTTTAGCCTTGGGTTTCCCCTTGGGCTGGGGCAGGGCATTGGTCTTGGCCAGTGCTGCCCTTGTTTGAGACCTTGTGCATGGTCTGTCAGCAGTATCTCCCACAAGCCCTAAAGCTCTGAGATCGTTGCCCAACAAGACCTTTCCTAGGACACTCCTCTGAATGCTCACTGGAATCCTGACTGCTGTACCATTGATAGTAAGATTTGCAGGGATTACTGGGAACATGAGAGGTGGGCCGTCAGCCAGCTTAGTGGGCATCAGAGTAGCTCTGGCAACTTCCTCTGAGTCTACCAAGGTAGAATCCACTACAGTGCGACTGCACCACTATCCCTAAGAGCTGGAGTATCTACTCCATTGATCAGCACACTGTCTTTAAAGTAGTGCTTGGTGTTATCTGGAATCCTAGCATACGCTTCTGCGACTTTAGGCTCCCAGGAACCCAAGGAAACTAAAACTACCTCAGCTTCTATCCCACTGGGGAAGGAGTCTGAGGAGAAGGATGCTCCGGTAATCTCTTCTTCCTCATAGGAGGAGAAGGCCAGATTAGCAGAGTGGACCCCCAAGGTTTTGACCTTACATCTGGGATCCCCCTTCACATGGTCAGTTGCTCCACAAGCAAAACAAGATCCATTGGGTCAGTTTACATAGGGAGTCTTATTATAACCAGAGTTCGGTTTCGGAGGCTGACCCCCACTACCCTGTGAGATCTCTTGTGTCTTACCTTATTTTTCTTTTTGTGGCCCTTTTGGGCAGAAGATTTATCCATTTCCCCACCCTCCTTCTCTTTGGACTTTTTCCCTTCCTCCTGCATACCAGGATGAGTCTTGTCCTTATGGGACACTCGATGTGACACCCATAAATCTGCTGCAATGGCAAGCTTCTTAGGATCTATCTCCTTTGAATCTGCCAAATGCTGCTTAAGCTCAGGGGAAGAAGATGCAAAAATATGTTCCAGCATGACAAGACTTATCATACCTTCATAGGTAGAAACTTTATAACCTTTGACCCAGCCAGTCAAGTTTTTTAAGGATTCAGTTAGTTAAGATACCCAAATACCACCTTCTTTTTTATTATACTCTCTGAATCTTTTTAAGTATTGGGCCGGGGTCTTCCCAAACCTTAAAATGAGAGTTTGCTTCAACATTGCAAAATCTGCTCTCTCAGCCTTCGACATTTCCATAATGGCACTGCAGCCAGAATGGAGCAGTCTGCTAAGTAACTAGGCAATTTTATCAGCATTGTCAACTTGTTGAACTTCACATGCATACTCAAATGTATTCAGCCAGTCCATAATGTCATTCTTTTCCTCATACACACTGAGCAGATCTTTTGGAAACCTTGGATGAGAGGAGGCCCAAGGCCCATGTCCAGGACCCTTGGATCCATTGGCAACTTGAAGCTTGGCCAGTTCGAACTGGTGATCCCTGTCTTTCTGTTTTTCTGCCTGTTCGATTCTTAGTTTGGCCATATTGAAATCAAGCTCCTTCTGCCTAAACAGCAGTTCTTGCTTCTTGAATTCAAGTATGGCCTCCCTATCAGTACTGGCAGAGGAAACATTGGACATTTCATCCTCCCTGTCCTCGTGGTCGCTGTGGACCAGTGCAGCGGCAGAACTGTCAGTTCTACCAGTGAAAGCAGCCCCACCTCCTTCTGCACTGTCCTCTGAAGCTATTGCGCTAAGCTGAGATTCTTGCCACGCCATGATTCTTTGGATCATTTCCATTTTGGTGCCTTGAGAGGAGACACCTCTCTCAGCACACATCTTTTTCAATGTTTCGGATTTAGAAGCATTTAAAGTTAACAAGGTACTTGTTTCCATACTGTTAGATACGACTATGGCCTTTAAAAAGTTATACTACGATAATTCACTAAGTGTCCTGGTAGGAATAACTTGAAATGCCTACGCTCGTGCGCAACATTGGATACCTTCAGTCGTATCCCACCGCTGTACACCAATTTGTTAAGATGGATTTCTGAACTCGGACCTGGAGGGGCAGAGGTTCAGAAGGCCAGCCTGGTTTCTTGGAACAGAGTAACCTCTGGACAAGCCAGACCAATCAGAGTAGCGATGGCGGCGGTCAAGACTAAGTCTCAAGAGGTGTGATGGTGACTGAAAGACCGCAATGAGCACACAAAGCAAGGACACTTACAAATTACTCCAGACAGGCGTTATATTAAAAATATAGACACATTTATTACAAGGCCTTTGTAACATCGACCATAGCAAAGAATCACAATATACTAAAGTAAACCAACACATCACAATCAATACAATATATATACAAGACTGAGGGGTCTAAGGAGTTAGGAGCACGTAATATGTAGACCACCTAGATGGGGAGGTAAACAGGCAGTGCAAGTAATCATTAGACCCAGTTCGACATTCGAAATACACCTAACTAGGAGGAAGTCCAAGCCCTGTGAAGAGAGGAGCCTTATGCTCAAAAGTACCTGCACGCGCTGGTGCAAATGGACAAAAGAGGGCCTCTTCAAGGATATCAGGCAGTTCAGGAAGGTGAATGAAGTGATGCGGAACAAGTCCCCACTACTCAAGCAAGGCTTCCACTTGTGGGCAGAGGCAGGGTGAGAGTGTGGGATAGAGTCACTCTTTCGCAACAGCGGTAGAAAAGAAACGGGCTCCTGTGCGAGGGGCCACCGGTTGGGGTATGGACTACTCACCGGTCCCTGACGCAGGCAGACCCAGACTTCTCCAGTTCATTTCACGTTGCTGGCAGGTTCAGCTGCGATGATCAGGACGTCTCGGCACCGTGTAGATTCTGCATAGCAGCATGCAGGGTAGAGGGTGTCCCAAATGCAGCGGATGAGCACAGGTTGTTACTGCAGCAGGGCAACACGGCAACCGCATTTACTTGGGTCCGGGCGCACTCGTTTCATTTCAGACCTGGGACTGCTAAGTGTATGAATTTCGGTGTGAGGGAGCCGTGGACGCAGAGCAAGCAGTAGACCAAGTTTCGAGGGCTTCCCCGAAACGGCGGCGGTGACAGAGCAAAGTGTCCTGCGTAAGCTGGTCAGCCCACTGGTTGGCCCAGGGACACTTCCGAAGAGGCTTACTTGCAGGGTTTGATGAAGGTGCCGGGAATAGTTGATCCCACTATTCCAATGGGTCGAAGTGCCTTTACAGACCTTCTAGGATGATCAGATGCAGAGGGGTCTCGCAGGATGATAGCAGCTCAGGGTGCCAAACCTTCAGCGGGTCACCAGCGGTTCCTCGACTCAGCTTCTTGTTGCAGGATACTTGGCTCCTTATCCCTTGTTTGGTGTGAACTCAGGAGATCGACATGGTAGTGGTGTTTTCAGCCTCCTCTTATCCAAAGTTCCCTTTGCGCCAAAACGGAGAGGACCCAATGGGAGATCTGCTCACAAACACTCACACCATACGTGGACCTATCACAGACCACGGTGGTCCCAGGCATTCAGGGCACTCCAGACTCTCTGGCACCCAGGATGTGTATTGGGAACAGACATCCCAGCCCACATCCTGGAGGCACACACAAGGCATGCAGAAGCCCGTGAAAGCCCGTGAAAGACCAAATAAGGACTGACCCGGGTCGGCTCGACCTGAGGAAGGTGAAGGGGCAAGACGGTCAGCGGACAGGACAAAGAACCTTGTGGCATGGCCATTTTGGGGGCCAGGCCACCTATTTGTGCCAAACACGGGGAACCCAGACAACATGGCAAAAAAGTGTTCAAAACAGAAGAGAAACAATAGCTGCCACCAGTCCTGTCCGTGCCACACCTGCACAGTTCATAATAAGTCCAGCAAGGGGTTTCTAGGGCCTTGGGAGTGACTAGAGACCCAAGAGCGCAGTAAAGTAAGTTACAGTGCACTTTTGTTTCATGTTGCACAAAAGCTGAAACATGAGGAAAGGACTAAGAGAAACAAAGTCTCCCAGTATTGACTGTCTTAAGGGCATGTCAATTTCCCCATAAGAATTGAGCGAAAGCCCAGAGGAGTGCGGCGGAAGGCTGCGCTTCTCTGGCAAAGTCTAGATCAGGGTGTAAAACAGCAGCAAAATGTTTGGGGGTTGCCACATGGAGGGAAAATTACATACAATATGAAATCTTTCCTAACACGGGGGCCATGTGGAAGGGGCTGCTGTAACGCTCACCTGATATCCCTGGGGGGTCTGGAAGGCTCTGAGATCTCGAACCCTGGATGCGTAATAATGAATCTGCAATTACAGAAGGGAGGATTTGTGATAACTGTCTCTAATGGGTGAATCTCCCACCTCCCTCTGACCGATTCCCTTCCCACTGGGTTCTTTTCTCACCTTAGTTATTTGTAGGGTGAGCTATACATCCTGCGTTTCTTGTGCAGGGGCGCTTGACGTTTGTTGGCGAGCTGCCCGAGTTGTCTCACTGGTGCAGTACGCCTTCCTTGGGCCCAGGCCTGCTGTGACCCTGAATCTGCTGGTAGGCAGGTAGGTTTGTTAATTGTAAGTCTTTGTTCTGTTTATGGTGGGAATTCGTTAATGTCTTTATCTCCTTCTTTTCCGGTGCGAAGGTCTTGATGCTGGCGTGCCAGATGGAGAGGCACGTTTCTAGGTAAGAGAAAGCGTGAAGCGCAGCGCCTTTATTGTCTTTTAAAGCTAATCTGTGTTTTCTTCTTCTTCTCCTCACAGGCCGCTGTGGTGCTGCGAGTGGATGAGAGTGCGATGAAAAACAGGCCACCGGAATCCGTTAAGGTAAGTACAGTGCTGTGCGGTTGTTTAATATTGAAAGCGAACCTGAATATGTCTCTTTTCCTTTGCAGATGTTACTGTGGTGCTCCGGATGGAAGCGTGGCGTAGCGCGATGGAATTCAGGTAAGACTGATGGAATTCAATGTTTTGGAAGCACGCATTCTAATATTGTTTTTCCCTTTCTCGTTATTGCAGGTCGCAATGTTCGAACAGCAGCTGTGGTAGCGGTTCGCCGGAAGTCCTTAAGCTAGTACTCACAGGTGAGTGATGTTTCTTCTTCTCTCGGTTTCCACAGATTGCAGCCCAGTTGAGATGCTGAGTGCTGGATGGTGTTTTCTCAGGTAAGACAGAATAATCTTGTTCTTGTTCTTGCAGGATTACAGGAAGATGCTGAAGACCAGGAACTGGACACGGTGAGCGTCACGCTGCTGGTGGCAGGATAACACGAAGCGTGTTCTGCAGTCAGGGTGTGGTTTATATAGGCCAGGTAAAGTAGTACTAGGGAAAGTAGTTCCAGGCCTGCCACACCCAAAACACTAGACTGCATGGCTTGGTTCTTAGAACTAGACTGTGTGGGTGCTTCCAGGTTGGATTTAAAGGCCCATGTACATAAATGGGACCTAGTTTGAACAGCCCTTCCTTCCTACATATGAGCCTGGTCCCAAAGGCGCCAGGACTGGCTCTAGGAGCCCTTTTGCAGTTGTTTTAAGGCCCTCAGGGTTCAGGTGGGGGCCTGCTTGTGGCACAACCTGTGCCCCCTCACAGTGGACATGACAGCACTCCCCCCCAAGGCCCCTCTCATGGTATCCTTCCTGTCCGGTCCGGGTTTGGTGGGGTTTTCCAGGTGAAATCTCTTAATCAGACGTGGTGCTTGAATATGTTCACTTGGTTTCCAAGTTCTGTCTTGAGGCCCGTACCCTTTCCAGTCCACTAAATAGTATAGGTTAGATCTGGTACGTTTCGAATCCAGGATGTTTTTACCTTCAAATTCAGGCTCTCCATCAACTAGCACAGGTTTTGGTGGTGTTAAGACTCGGGTTCCTGGTTGTACAGTTTTTACAAGTGACACATGGAACACCGGATGAATTTGCCTGTTTGATGGTAAGTCTAACTTGACGGCCACCTGATTTATCACCGATTTGATGGTATAGGATCCTAGATATCTTGGACGAAAGGTCCGGGTACCTTTTATGGGCACATGTTTTGATGCCAACCAGACTTCATCTCCAACTTGGTAATCGGGAGCTTTCTTTCGATGCTGGTCCGAGAATTCATTTGGTCTGTCTTTGGCTTTCAGTAAATGTTAATTTGCTCTTTTGAAGGCTTGGGTTATGCTTGCGTGTAGATTCTTTACCGCTGGCATTTCCAAGGTCATGGGGGAGTCTAGTTCAGAGGTACGTGGATGTCTTCCGTATATTGTGTAGAACGGGCTTTGTCCCTTGCTGGCGTGTATAGAGTTATTCTATGCATATTCCACTATCCATAACAAGTCTTTCCAATTCTCTTCCAATTGATGCAGCATGCAACATAGATACTGTTCTAATGTCTGGTTTGTTCTTTCTGTTTGTCCATCCGTTTGGGGTGATGGCTAGTGGATAATCGAACATCGATTTGTGCCATGGTACAACATTTCCTCCAGAATTTGGATACAAATTGGCTTCCACGATCTGAGATTAGGACTGAGGGGAAACCATGCAGTTTTATAATCTGTTCAAGAAATGCTTTTGCCAGACCGGTAGCGTTAGGAAGTCCTTTGAATGGAATGAAATTTGCCATTTTAGAGAACAAGTCTACAACCACCAGAATGGTATTAAAACCTTGACAGGGAGGTAAATCCGTAATAAAATCAAGAGAAAGAGTATGCCAGGGAGCCAGTGGAATATCCAGTGGTTGTAGGAGGCCACCTGGTTTCTATTTTTGTGATTTATTCTGTGCACATATCCCACAGGATAGAACGAATCGAGCAATGTCCTTACACCAGGTTGGCCACCAATAATTCCGTTTAACCTTGGCTAGAGTCTTAGCAATTCCGGGATGGCCTTCGATCAGGGAATCGTGATAACCAGATATGACCAATTCTTGCAGATCATAACTTGGTACATATAATTGTTCCCTGAAGTAGGGTAATCCATCCAGAATCGTGTGCTGTTCATTTTGGGAATTCCATTTCTGCAAGATCTCGGGGTTCATTAAGGTTCGAATCTTATCTTGAAGTTCACTCAGAGTCAATGTGGTGGTGAGTCCCAGTAGTTTATCACTTGGGATGATGGCAACAGGGTCCAGGGTACTGTTTGTTTTCTCTTCAACACCCATATGAGACAAGGAATCAGCCTTCCCATTCTGAACTCCTGGTCGGTATGTTATTACGTAATCGTATTCTGCGAAGAATAGAGCCCTCCGCAACTGTCGCCACGATTGGGCTTTTTCTGACGTTAGGTATTGAAGGTTTCGGTGATCTGTGATTACTGTGATGGTATGTCTGGCACCTAATAGATACTGCCGCCAGGCTTTGAAGGCTGATTTTATTGCCAACAATTCTTTGTCGGTAATTGCATAGTTAAGTTCTGGTGGTGAGAATGTGTATGACCAAAAGGCCACGGTGTGTAATTGGCCTGTCTCTGGATCTCTTTGAGAGAGAACTGCTCCCATAGCTACGCTGGAACATCAGTTTCCACTACATAGGGGAGATCAGGGTGAGGATGTCGTAAAATTCAGATGGAGAGGCATGTTTCTAGGTAAGAGAAAGCATGAAGCGCAGCGCCTTTATTGTCTTTTAAAGCTAACCTGTGTTTTCTTCTTCTTCTCCTCACAGGCCGCTGTGGTGCTGCGAGTGGATGAGAGCGCGATGAAAAACAAGCCTCCGGAATCCGTTAAGGTAGGTACAGTGCTGTGCGGTTGTTTAATATTGAAAGCGAACCTGAATATGTCTCTTTTCCTTTGCAGATGTTACTGTGGTGCTCCGGATGGAAGCGTGGCATAGCGCGATGGAATTCAGGTAAGACTGATGGAATTCAATGTTTTGGAAGCGCGCGTTCTAATATTGTTTTTCCCTTTCTCGTTATTGCAGGTCGCAATGTACAAACAGCAGCTGTGGTAGCGGTTCGCCGGAAGTGCTTAGGCTAGTACTCACAGGTGAGTGATGTTTCTTCTTCTCTCGGTTTCCGCAGATTGCAACCCAGTTGAGATGCTGAGTGCTGGATGGTATTTTCTCAGGTAAGACAGAATAATCTTGTTCTTGTAGGATTATAGGAAGATGCTGAAGACCAGGAGCTGGACACGGTCACGCTGCTGGTGGCAGAATAACACGAAGCGTGTTCTGCAGTCAGGGTGTGGTTTATATAGCCCAGGTAAAGTAGTACCAGGGAAAGTAGTTCCAGGCCTGCCACACCCAAAACACTAGACCGCATGGCTTGGTTCTTAGAACTAGATTGTGTGGGTGCTTCCATGTTGGATTTAAAGGCCCATGTACATAAACGGGACCTAGTTTGAACAGCTCTTCCTTCCTACATATGAGCCTGGTGCCAAAGGCGCCAGGACTGGTTCCAGGAGCCCTTTTGCAGTGGTTTTAAGACCCTCTGGGTTCTGGTGGGAGCCTGCTTGTGCCCCCTCACAGTGGTCATGACAGCTGCCTGCAAGGTGGGTTCATGGTTGATGGGACCTGGGGTGGGGGTGTCCCATGTGGAGGGGGCTGCCTGCAGTGGGTGGTCACGGGTGATGGGGGCTGGGGTGTCCCATGTGGAGGGGGCTGCCTGCAGGGTGGGGGCATGGTTGATGGAGGCCGGGGTGGGGGTGTACCATGTGGAGGGGTTGCCTACAGAGTGGGGTCACGGGTGATGGGGGCAGGGGTATCCCATGTGAAGGGGCCTGTCTGCAGGGTGGGGGCACGGGTAATGGGGGCTGGGGTGGGGGTGTCCCATGTGGAGGGGGCTGCCTGCAGGGTGGGGTCACGGGTGATGGGGTCTCGGGTGTCCCCTGTGTAGGGGGCTGCCTGCAGGGTGGGGTCATGGGTGATGGATGCTGGGGTATCCCATGTGGAGGGGGCTGCCTGCAGGATGGAGTCCGTGGTATCCAATGTGGAGGAGGCTGCCTGCAGGGTGGGGGCACCAGTGATGGGGTCTGGGGTATTCTATGTGGAGGGGGCTGCCTGCATGGTAGGGTCACGGGTGATGGGGCATGGGGTATCCCGTGTGGAGGGGGCTACCTGCAGGGTGGGGGCACGGGTGATTGGCGGCTGGGATGGCGGTGTACCATGTGGAGGGGGCTGCCTGCAGGGTGGGGTCACGGGTGATAGGGTCTGGGGTGTCCCATTTGGAGGGAGCTGCCTGCGTGGTGGGGTCATGGGTGATGGCGGCTGGGGTATTCTATGTGTAGGGGGCTGCCTGCAGGGTGGGGGCATAGGTGATGGGGTGGGGTATCCCATGTGGAGTGGGATGCCTGCAGGGTGGGGTCATGGGTGATGGGGGCTGGAGTATCCCATGTGGAGGGGGCTGTCTGCTGGGTAGAGTCATGGGTGATGGGGTCTGGGGTGTCCCAGAAGGAGGGGGCTGCCAGAAGGGTGGGGTCAAGGGTGATGGGGCTGGTGTATCCCATGTGGAGGGGGCTGCCTGCAGGCTGGGGTGATGGGTGAGGGGTATCCCATATGGAGGGGGCTGCCTGCAGGGTGGGGTCATGGGGTCTGGGGTATTCCATGTGTAAGGGGCTGCCTGCAGGGTGGGGTCATGGGTGATGGATGCTGGGGTATCCCATGTGGAGGGGGCTGCCTGCAGGGTGGGGTCACGGGTGATGGAGTCCGGGGTATCCAATGTGGAGGAGGCTGCCTGCAGGGTGGGGGCGCCAGTGATGGGGTCTGGGGTATTCTATGTGGAGGGGGCTGCCTGCAGGGTAGGGTCATGGGTGATGGGGCATGGGGTATCCCATGTGGAGGGGGCTGCCTGCAGGGTGGGGGCATGGGTGATGGAAGCTGGGGTGTCCCATGTGTAGGGGGCTGCCTGCAGGGTGGGGGCATGGGTGATGGGGGCTGGGCTGTGGGTGTCCCATGTGGAGTGGCTGCCTGCAGGGTGGGGTCATGGGTGATGGGGTGTCTCATGTGGAGGGGGCTGCCTGCAGGGTGGGGGCACAGGTGATGGGGGCTGGGGTGGGGGTGTCCCATGTAGAGGGGGCTGCCTGCAGGGCGGGGTCATGGGTGATGGGGCCTGGGGTGTCCCATGTGGAGGGGGCTGCCTGCAGGCTGGGGGCATGGGTGATGGGGACTGGGGTGTGGGTGTCCCATGTGGAACGGGCTGCCTGCAGGGTGGGGTCACGGGTGATGGGGTCCGGGGTATCCAATGTTGAGGGGGCTGCCTGCAGGGAGGGGTCACAGGTGATGGGGGCTGTGGTATCCCATGTGGACGGGGCTGCCTGCAGGGTGTGGTCACGGGTGATAGGGTCTGGGGTGTCCCATTTGGAGGTAACTGCCTGCTTGGTGGGGTCATGGGTGATGGCGGCTGGGGTATTCTATGTGTAGGGGGCTGCCTGCACGGTGGGGGCATGGGTGATGGGGGCTGTGGTGGGGGTGGCCCATGTGGAGGGGGCTGCCTGCAGGGTGGGGGCACAGGTGATGGGGCGGGGTATCCCATGTGGAGTGGGATGCCTGCAGGGTGGGGTCATGGGTGATGGGGGCTGGAGTATCCCATGTGGAGGGGGCTGTCTGCTGGGTCGAGTCATGGGTGATGGGGTCTGGGGTGTCCCAGAAGGAGGGGGCTGCCAGCAGGGTGGGGTCACGGGTGATGGGGCTGGTGTATCCCATGTGGAGGGGGCTGCCTGCAGGGTGGGGTCATGGGTGATGGGGTAAGGGGTATCCCATGTGGAGGGGGCTGCCTGCAGGGTGGGGTCACGGGTCATGGGGTCTGGGGTATCCCATGTGTAAGGGGCTGCCTGCAGGGTGGGGGAATGGGTGATGGGGGCTATGGTGGGGGTGGCCCATGTGGAGGGGGCTGCCTGCAGGGTGGGGTCACGGGTGATGTGGGCTGGAGTATCCCATGTGGAGGGGGCTGTCTGCTGGGTGGAGTCACGAGTGATGGGGTCTGGGGTGTCCCAGATGGAGGGGGCTGCCTGCAGGGTGGGGTCACGGGTGATGGGCCTGGGGTAGCCCATGTGGAGGGGGCTGCCTGCAGGGTATGGTCATGGGTGATGGGGTCAGGGGTATTACATGTGGAGGGGGCTGCCTGCAGGGTGGCGTCATGGGTGATGGCATCTGTGGTGTCCCGTGTCGAGGGGGCTGCCTGAAGGGTGGGGGCACAGGTGATGGGTCTGGGGTGTACCGTGTGGAGGGAGATGCCTGCAGGGTGGGGTCATGGGTGATGGCATCTGTGGTGTCCCATGTGGAAGGGGCTGCCTGCAGGGTGGGGCACAGGTGATGGGTCTGGGGTGTCCCATGTGGAGGGGGCTGCCTGCAGGGTGGGGGCACAGTGTCACAGTTGGCTGCTCAGGGGCATACATGCCCAGTCATCTTCGTGTGGTGGGGACAAGAAGGGGGCAAACCCATAGAATCACTGCCCTTCTTTCTCATGGGGCGCTCAGAAAAGACTTGTGGACTACATCCTGGCGCCTGTTGCGCCAGGCTCATAAAAAGGGTTAAGTATGGAGGTTGGTGTGAGTGGGTGTGACTGTCCTTGTAAAGCAGCATCAAGGCCCATTAGAACATGCACTAGGTGTGACTAGGCGTGGCCATCCTGATGGAGGCGTGGCTACAAACCTGGCTATATAAGCCTCATCCTGGCATCGATCCGTGCTTCGCGTTAATTTGCTTCTAGAAAAGTGACGCTCACCACGACCTCAGCCTGCAGCCTGCAAGGGAGAGAACGAGAAACCAGCAACTTACCCGGACCCGGCGAACACGACATCCATCAGCTCCGGATCACCATCGCGCAGCTGAAAGAAAAGGAAGAAGATAAAGGTTAGAACTCTGAGCTTCAAAGACGCGTGCCATGCTCAAACTACTCTTGCGCGCACGTGCATATCCATGCACCTGTGACCGCAGCTCCAGAGTTCCACTCAGATCACCGTGGCTTCTTTCTTCAGCATGCCCCTCTGCAGCTCTGGCGCTGCACCATTCACCGATACTCCAGCACGACTTCACCTAAGGCAAAAAGACAAAAGAACATTAATCACGTAAAGAAAACAAACCATGCAATAAAGTCGGACATTTCAGAACATACAACGCTCAACGAGGGACATCAGAGACACTGAAACATACAGAACAATATCATGGAACAGACCGCACGAAACAGACCTCGTGGAACGGACGCACCCAACGGTGAATATAGAAGCCTGAAAGGGACATTAAACTCCATAAAGGTCCAGTGAAGTAACTTGGACCTCAACAACAACGTGCCCCTGCAGTCAATAGCAGGAAGGAGAGCTCACTAACTCAAATCAAGAGGTGAGGCACCAATGTGTTCTCCAGTGAGGGAATGAGAACCCGGGACAAGAAGGGGGGAGCAGATACACAGAACCCTTCATTCACCAAATCTCCTTTCCCTGTTTCCTGTTTTCGGAACCAACAGCCCTGCACCACCATCATCAGAAAAGTGAACCAGTGTGAAGAAAAACAACCTCAGAACAGACCGGACAGCACCCACGCCCCTGCAGAGATAAGGTGAGCATAACAGAACGCGAAGCCTACTAAGAATCTCTGCCTGGGCATTATGGAAACGTCAGATACTGAGCAGGTGGCCAAGTTGCTTGGGGACTTATGGGCCGAGGTGCACGCCTCCCGGCAAGAGTCCAATGCACTTCGCAGAGAATTGATCATTAATAAAGAGCGCACCAATGACTTAGCAAGACAGCTACTCCAGACTCAAGCTGGCCAGGCCCCGCTACCTAGAGCTGCACCTTCCATCTCGGCCTTACAAGCTGCTCCAGTACAGGTGGTCCTCCCAGGGGCGGTGCTGCTAGCCCCACCCGAACATTTCATGGGTGACCCCAAGGCGTATGCCATATTTATGAACCAATGCGTCTGCATTTCCTGTGTAGGCCAGGGGCATTTCCCAGCGATCAATCCAGAGTAGCGTTTGTGCTCTCCTACCTGGGAGGCTGTGCTGCGAACTGGTCAATACCTTTAGTGAATCGAGATGACCCATTACTTTGAGATTTCTGAGGTTTTCAACGGGAATGAGAGAAATTATTTGCATGGCACACCCGAGGTCAGGCTTTGGACAATTTCTTCGGCAAGGCAATCAGGATTTACTGACATACATAGCCACGTTTAACAGACTGGTGGCCGAAACCAACTAGCCTGCAGAAAAAAGGACAACGCTGTTCTACCGGGGCTTAATAGGGGAATTAAAAGATGTGTTAACCCAGGTAGTGACCCCCCCCGAAGGTTATGCTGAGTACATCGACCTGGCTGTCCAGCTGGACAACAGATTACAAGATCGGAAAATCGACTGTGTTCGGTCAGAAGGACGACCGGTCTTCGTACGACCTCAAGAAGCTCAAGCCAAGCCGTCTGATCATCCCAAACCCATGCAAATAGGGGGGTGGCGGAGTCCGCTTACCAAGGCAGAAAGGGGGAAGAGGAGGCAACAGCAACTCTGCTTATATTGCGGCAAGCCAGGTCACTTTCTCAGGGAATGTCCAGTGAAACCACCAAGGAGAATTGTAGGAGCCACAGACAGGGAGGAGGCAGGACCCGAGTCGGAAAACTCTAACTCCCAGCAAGCATAGGGGTCTGCTTCTTAAGCAATGAGAAGGAACCATCACAGACCTTGCATCATCCCAGTAATCTTGATCAGCCAAAACCAACCATCTAAGATGCACGCCTTGGAGGCGTACGTGGATAGTGGAGCCATTGGCAATTATATTGACCAAGAACTGGCAAGTAGGATAGGCCTTCCCGTCCGGCAGAAGCGGATTTCGGAAAATGTCACGGCAGTTGATGGCACCCAGTTGTCCTCAGGTCCAGTGACGCACTACACCAAACAAGTCACCCTTCTGTGACAGGACGGCCATCAGGAAGACATCACCTTCGATCTTATCGGAGCTCCACAGTTCCAAATGATCCTGGGGATGCCCTGGTTGGAGGCTCACAATCCTATGATCGACTGGCACGCCCGAGTTCTGACCTTCTCCAAAGATTGCATTAATACCTGTTATAAGGAGAAATCCCTCTCCGGAGGATCAGCGAGAATGGTGCCGAAGGAAGAGACCGCATTGGGGTTAACTGGAGCACTACTACCGGAATATGCAGACTACTGGGACGTCTTTCAAAAGGAACAGGCAAATATGTTACCTCTAGACAGGCCTTACGACTGCCAGATAGATCTTATACATGGGGCTCAAGTTCCCTGTAGCCGAATATATGCTCTGACTGAACAGGAAAACCTACACTTAAGAGCATTATCGGGCTAATGGCTTCATACGTCCATCCAAGTCACCCGCAGTGTCACCCCTTTTCTTCGTGCCCAAGAAGAAGGGGGACCTCAGAACCTGTGTCGATTACCGCTCATTTAACCAGATAACTGTAAAGAACTGATACCCCTTACCACTCATCCTGGAACTCTTGGACCAAGTCAAAGACATGCAGATTTACACTAAATTGGACCTCAGGGGAGCCTACCATCTGGTACGGGTAAAAAAGGGAGACAAATGGAAGACCGCCTTTCGCACAAAGTATGGTCTCTATGAATACCAGGTCATGCCCTATTTGCTCTGTAATACCCCTCCGGCGTTCCAATTCTTCATGAATGACATACTCCGAGAGCTACTCGATGTCTGTGCACTTGTATACATCGACATCTAAATATACTCAGCCACAGAGGAGGAGCATGTCACCCACGTCCGTGCTGTACTGGAGAAACAACAACAACATCGGCTATATGCTAAACTGGAAAAATGTTTCTTCCACGTAAAGGAAGTTGAGTTCTTAGGCTTCATCCTCACCCCACGTGGCATTTGAATGGATACACACAAAGTGGATACCATTCTCAACTGGCCTTCACCAATATCCATGAAAGGGGTCCAGAGTGTGCTCGGATTCGCTAACTTTTATTGCCGTTTTATACCAGGATTTTCACAAATGTTCACCCGATCACCTCCCTGTTATGAAAAAACAAACAGTTCCGCCTCTGTGGTCCAGTTGAAGAAGCCTTCCAGACGTTAAAGGCAGAATTCACCAAGGCACCAATCCTACAACACCCCCGGCCAGACCACCCGTATGTTGTTGAAACCGATGCCTCAAACATAGCGATGGGAGCGGTTCTTTCACAACGCAAACCCGACACCGGACTATTACACCCAGTGGCGTTCTGGTCACATAAGTTCTCTGCACCTGAATTGAATTACACAATCACAGACAAAGAACTATTAGCAATCAAAGCAGCCTTAAAGGCTTAGAGACATTACCTCTTGGGGGCCAGGCACACTGTCACTGTGATCACCGACCATCGCAACTTGCAATATCTAAAAACAGCCAAGGCTCATTCGTCACGCCAACTTCGGTGGGCCCTCTTCTTCGCCAAATACGATTACGTGATCACCTACAGACCAGGAGTGCGCAATGGCAAAGCCGACGCTCTATCTCGTATGGGTGAAGGAGAAGATGCATACGCAATACCAGATCCAGTGGCTATCATCCCAGAAGCCAAGATAGTAGGCACTCTCACTACATCCTTGGATGATCTAAGGACCAAACTCCAATGCCTTACGGATGGACAGGCACAACGAGACTGGTTAGCATAGGGAGAACACCATACGATCACTGACAGGTTACTATACTATCAGGGACGCCTTTACATCCAAAACAAAGAACGTCAAACCCAGATAATCACCAACTACCATGATTCCTTAGTGGAAGGACATTCAGGCATAGCCAAGACTCTAGCAAAACTAAAGAAAGCTTATTGGTGGCCAACGTGGCGAAAAGACGTTATTCCGTTTGTCTCAACCTGCGGTACCTGTGCTCAGAAAAAGTCTCAGAAGCAGAAACCGTCAGGTCTCCTGCACCCACTAAAAGTACCACCCACACCATGGCACACGCTATCGCTTGACTTTATCACAGACCTACCTCCCTGCAACGGGTACAATACCATCCTGGTTGTGGTGGACTTGTTTTCAAAGATAGCCCACTTCATCCCACTAAAAGGCCTCCCAACCACCACCACGCTAGCTAAGTTATTTTTGGAACAAATCGTTTGATTACACGGATTCCCATCAATCCTGGTATCGGATCGAGGGAGCCAGTTTGTCTCCAAATTCTGGAGACGGAGTTGCCAACTTGCAAAGATCGACCTACGGTTGTCTACAAGTCACCATCCCTAGACCAACGGCCAAAAAGAACTAACCAACCAAACGCTGGAGCAATATCTAAGATGCATGCTGCATCAAACCAAAAAAACCTATAAGGAAGCACTATGGCTGGCCGAGTATGCCTACAATAACTCTATTCATGCCAGTACCGGGAAGAGTCCCTTCTACGTAATGTATGGACGGAACGCACAAACCTCCATATTCGACCCACTCGAGACTTTGGAAATGCCAGCAGTAGCAACCCTACATACCACCATCGCCCGGGTCCTCCCGGAGGCCACGGAACATCTAACCAAGGCCAAGGAGAGGCAAAAAAGATTTGCAGACCAACACCGGAAGGATGCTCCTGTCTACACAGTTTGGGACACAGTATGGTTAGCAATCCCGGCACGTCACATTGAAAGGATCACGGACACTTGCCCACAAATACTTGGGCCCGTACACAATCAAGATTGTGATCAAGCCTGTCGCAATGAAGTTTGACCTACCACCCAACTTACGAATCCATCCTGTGTTCCATGTATCTCTGCTAAAGCCACTGCAACCCGGTACGCAGACCAATGCCACTCCTGATCCAGAAATTGTGAACGCTGAACCTGAGTTCGAGGTTAGAGACATCCTGTACTCTAAAATAGTCTGGTCCAAGCTATACTACCTCATGGACTGGAAGGGATATGGACCCCAAGACAGGACCTGGGAGCCCAGCGATCATGTTCACACCCCTCGTCAGGAGGTTTCATCACAATTACCCGATCAAACCGGGACCGGGGGGAGAACTGTCCATGAGAGGGGCCTTGAGGGAGAGTGCTGTCACGGTTGGCTGCTCAGGAGCATACATGCCCAGTCATCTTTGTGTGGTGGGGAAAATAAGGGGGTGATCCCATAGAATCACCACCCTTCTTTCTCATGGGGCGCTCAGAAAAGACTTGTGGACCACGTCCTGGCGCCTGTAGCGCCAGGCTCATAAAAAGTGTTAAGTATGGAGGTTGGTGTGAGTTAACATCCATCTGCATTTGTACTAGGTGTTTCTGGGTGTGGCTGGCCTTGTAAAGCAGCATCGGGGCCCATTAGCATGTGCACTAGGTGTGACTAGGCGTGGCCATCCTGATGGAGGCGTGGCTACAAACCTGGCTATTTAAGCCTCATCCTGGCATCGGTCTGTGCTTTAGTGTTACTTTGCTTCTAGCAACATGACGCTCACCGCGGCCTCAGCCTGCAGACTGCAAGGAAGAGAATGAGAAACCAGCAACTTACCCGGACCCGGCGACCATGACTTCCATCAGCTTTGGATCTCCATTGCGCAGCTGAAAGAAAAGGAAGAAGAGAAAGGTTAGAACTCTGAGCTTCAAAGACCCGTGCCACCCTTAAACTACTCTTGCACGCATTTGCAAATCCACGCACCTGTGACCGCGGCTCCAGTGTTCTGCTCAGCTCACTGCGGCTTCTGTCTTCAGCACACCTCTCCGCAGCTCTGGCTCCGGTGCTGCACCATTCGATGATACTCCAGCCGCAACTTCACCTAAGGAAAAAAGACAAAATAACATTAATCATGGAACAAACCGTGCAATAAAGTCAGATATTTCAGAACATACAACGCTCAACAAGGAGCAGTCAAGGGACATCAGAGACACTGAAACATATGGAACGATATCACGGAACAGACCGCACGAAACAGACCTCGTGGAATGCACGCACCCAACAGTGAATATAGAAACCTGAAAGGGATATTAAACTCCATAAAGGTCCAGTGACGCAACTAGGACCTCAACAACAAGGTGCCCCTGCAGTGAATAGCAGGAAGGAGCGCTCACCAACTCAAATCAAGTGGTGAGGCACCAACGTGCTCTCCATTGAGGGTACAAGCACCGGGGACAAGAAGGGGGGAGCAGGAATAAGGAGCCCTTCATTCACCAAATCTCCTTTCCCTGTTCCCTTAGGAGCTGATCCAACAGCCCCGCACCACCATCATCAGACCAGTGAACCAGTGTGAAGAAAAACAACCTCAGAACAGACCGAACAGCGCCCACGCCCCCGCTGAGACAAGTTGAGCATAACCCACGGGTGATGGGGCGGGGGTGTCCCATGTGGAGGGGGCTGTCTGCAGGGTGGGGGCATGGGTGATGGGGTCTGGGGTGTCTGTGTGGAGGGGGCTGCCTGCAGGGTGGGGTCACAGGTAATAGGGGCTGGGGTGTCTCATGTGGAGGGGCTGCCTGCAGGGTGGGGGCACAGGTGAAGGGGTCTGGGGTGTCCCATTTGGAGGGGGCTGCCTGCAGGGTGGGGGCATGAGTCATTGGGGATGGGGTTGGGGTGTCCCATGTGGTGGGGACTGCCTGCAGGGTGGGGGCACGGGTGATGGGGGCTGGGGTATCCCATGTGGAGGGGGCTGCCTGCAGGGTGGGGTCATGGGTGATGGGGCTGGGGTATCCCATGTCGAGGTGGCTGCCTGCAGGGTGGAGTCACGGGTGATGGGGTATCCCATGTGGAGGGGGCTGCCTGCAGGGTGGGGTCACAGGTGATGGGGTCTGGGGTATCCCATGTGGAGGGGGCTGCATGCAGGGTGGGGTCACGGGTGATGGGGTCTGTGGTGTCCCGAATGGAGGGTGCTGCCTACAGGGTGGAGTCACGGGTGATGGGGTTTGGGGTATCCCATGTGGAGGGGGCTGCCTGCAGGGTGGGGGCACGGGTGATGGGGTCTGGGGTTTCCCATGTGGAGGGGGCTGTCTGCAGGGTGGGGGCACAGATGATGGGGGCTGGGGTGAGGTGTCTTGTGGTGAGGGGGCTGCCTGCAGAGTGGGGGCACGGGTGATGGGGGCTGGGGTGGGGGTGTCCCATGTGGAAGGGGCTGCCTGCGGGGTGGGGTCACAGGTAATGGGGGCTGGGGTGTCCCATGTGGTGGCAGCTGCCTGCAGGGTGGGGGCACGGGTGATGGGGTCTGGGGTATCCCATGTGGAGGGGGTTGCCTCCAGGGTGGGGGCACGGGTGATGGGGCCCGGGGGTGTCCCATGTGGAGGGGGCACGGGTGATGGCAGCTGGGGTGTGGGTGTCCTGTCAGGCCGGGGCTGCTTGCCGTGGATTACGAGGTGCAGACACAAAATTTGGCTGGGGTATGGACAGGGATTGCAATGTTTTTTCGCGCGATTACGATGGGGTGCAGCCAGCAATCGCAGCATGTTTTCGCACAATTTCACTGGGGTGCGGCCAGGGATTGCGGGGTGTTTTCGTGCGATTACGCTGGGGTACGGCCAAGGAACGCGGGGTCTTTTCGTGCGATTACGCTGGGGTGCGGCCTGGAATTGCGAGGCGTTTACGCATAATTATGCTGGGGTGCAGCCGGGGATTGCGGGGTGTTTACGTGTGATTATGCAGGAGTGTGGCCCAGAATTTCAAGGTGTTTTTGAGCGATTACGATGGGGTGCAGCTGGGGATCATGGGGTGTTTTCGCGCGATTACGCTGGGTTGCGTCTGGGAATTGCAAGGTGTTTTCGCGCGATTACTCTGGGGTGCAGCCCAGAGTTGCAAGGTGTTTACGTGCGATTACGTTGAGGTACGACCGGGGATCGCGGGGTGTTTTCACGCGATTTACCTGACATATCCCAATACAAGGGACAGGCAAAGTCAGGCAATTGACCATAATCACACACACCTGACGGCCCTTTCCCTTTCCCACAGGGATAAAAGGTGGAGCACGAGAGCACAGGACGACTAAGGCAGACCGCACGATGACTCAGCTAGGTACGACAGTTCAAGAGTAGGAGGAAGGCAGTGAGAACCGAAAGGGTATCAAGGAAAGAAGCGACCTTGCCCTTTCTGACCCAAGCCCGCAAAGCCTCCGTGAAAGGAATCATAAGACCGCAAACAATAGCCAGCGTGTGTTGCAGCAGATGTCAATGGTACACAGTGCCCTCCTCCACTGATAACTAAGCCTTGGAGAGATGCTGGCCACTGTGGTACCGTCCTTGACTCCAGAGACAAGAAAGGTCAAGCGGTTCATCACAGCCGGTGAGTCTAAGGGAGAGCCAATAAGTGTTAAGATGTATTTCTGAAATCTGACCTGATGGGCAGAGGTTCAGAAAGCCAACCTAGTTTCTTGGAACAGGGTGACCTTCTGGACAAGCCAGACCAATCAAGGTAGCATTGGCGGCAGTCAAGACTAGGTCTCAGGAGGGGTGAGGGTGATCGAAAGCCCACAATGAGCACACACAGTAAACAAAACCACAAATTACTCTCAGTCAGGTGTATATATCAAAAATACATATACATTTATTAAAGGCATTTTAAATCAAACACAAAGTAAATTTTCAGCAGTATTAACAAAACTAACACAACACTAACTATGAAACATATATACAGTAACCAGTGGCCTAAAGGAAAATCTTTTAGGCAGTCCTTCTACAATTCAAACCCTAACTAATAGGCAGTCCAGTCCCTACGAAGTGTGGAGCCTTGCGCTCAAAAGTACATTCAGTTCCGGAGCACTCGATTGTGCGGTTAAGTTCAAAATGAGTCTTCTTCAGGGGGCTGTACTGACTCAGTAAGGTGGGTGAGGTGATGGAAGAATAACTTGCCACTATTCAAGGAGGGTCTCCCCAAGAGGGCAGCAGGTTCCAAGAATTGTGAATAGCTCAGTAGCACAGGCTACTGTCAAGACTTGATATGTCGTGAAGAGTAAAGAGGCCTCCGTCCCCAAGTACCCAACAGAGAGAATCAAATGTACTCCCTGTGCGATCCCTGAGGACACAGGTGTGGATGTTGGATTACCGGAACCACGCGACACTGATAACCCCAAGGCCGATGTAAAGGAAACAGGGATTAGCACAAACAGGCACAGTAATAAATGTACAATGTAATAATGTCGCCACAAAAATCTCGCCATGCAAAAATATCGCCGAAAAATTGCCGTTTTTTGTGGCGACATTTTTGCATGGAACATGCGGGGGACACCCCCGCAGCCCCCAAACTTTTTTTTTAATTTATTTTGTTTTTATAGTTTTTTTTTTTGCCCCTGTCCCATATATATGGTCACCCATATAATATCGCTGCGACCTTTTCCCAGCGATATTATTTACGGCGACCATATATATGGGGATAATATTACCTGATACCTGTACAAGCGGGAGTGTAGATATATTGGCTAGAAGGCTTACCTAGAAAGGGTAGTGGAACTCTGCTAACCACACAGGACCTGGGAGAGTGCTGCAGGGAGGGCACATGAACAGTGTTCTCTGTTGCCGGTATGATGGAAAGGAAACACCAGCTGATGACACACCTGATTCGTTTTTGATGGTAGAACAACCAAAGTACAATCCGAATGCAAGACTTGAATTCTGGTGAGTTCGTAAGCAAGATCAGCAATCCAAGGGTAAGCAAAAGAAGTCAGTTGGGAAGATCTGAGGTCGAAAAGCCAGGTAATCACAGAGAAGTGCGCCAATGGCAGGGAGTATCGAAATAGAAGTCCGTAGGCCGAAGTCTTGAAGCCAAATATAGATTCTGATCGAAGCAAACGCCACACAGAGTCGCAAAACAGCGGTGAAGCAACGAGTGCTTGCGAGGACGTTGTTTTATCCTGATCGTTTCCCTGTCACGTGAACAAGAGCAGCATCACGTGACAGGGATTTCGTCACATGACCAGGAAATCGATGCGACAACCTGAGTCTGCCTGACCATACTCGCCACGGCAGTTGCCAGTGCAGGAAGGGAGACCAACGAGACTGCACACAGCCTCCACCTCGGGCCATAGACTGTCCACGCGACCCCCGGCTGCAGGTACGCTAATACTGGTGGGTGTAGGTGTACTGATGGAGGGTGTAGCGGGGGAACTATGTGGAACAGAGGGAGATGTCGGGATCCTAGTGGGGGTGTGGATGTTGTGCATGACAGCTACCTCGATAAAGAAGAGTGGCCCTCAGAGGACACTTGTGCGTAAAAGTCTATGGATGCGCCAAGGGCAACCGTTAAGGGATGCAAGTACTTACCGACCCTCGGTGCACTCTGGACCAAACTTCACCAGTCAAGTCCACTTCGTTAGCAGGTTCAAATCCTGCAGTTGCGCGGCTCTGCAGCTTTCAGGGGCTGCGTTCCAGGATTTATTCTGTGGCAGGACAGTGGCGATTTCTCCGCTCCTGGTGAAGGGATCAGGACAGTTACACTGCAGCTCGTCTTAGGGCACGGGGGCACAGCAGCAAGCTACCCACTAAGATCGTCACCACAGCTGGCTGACACGGTGACCGTGTATGCTCGGGTTTGGGTGTACTCTCTTAATTCCAGACCTAGGAATGCTAGGTGTACAAAATTGGCAGGAGAGTGGCTTATACCCAGAACTTACAGTCTCCAAAGGCTCAAGTCGAGACTCGAGACGGTGGCAGTTCCAGGGCAAAGGTCCTGTACGAGCTGGTCAATTCACTGGGCGGTCCAGGAACACTTCTGAACAAGCTAGGGGGTGCCAAGAATAGTTAGTCCCACTATTCCAATGGGTCGAAGCGCCTTTGCAGGCCTTCTAGATTCGATCAAAAACAGGGGCTCCGACAGGACAACAGCAGTGTCAGGGTGCCAAACCTTCCAGCGGGTCACCAGCGGTTCCACGGATCTGCTTCTTCATTTCAGGATACTTGGCTCCTTTGCTATGTTTGGTGTGAACTCAGAAGATCGACCTGGAATGGGTGTAGAGTGCCTTTTCTTATCCAAAGTCTCCTTCATGCCAAAACAAAGGGAAATCAATAAGAGATCTGCTCACATTCAGCCATGCCAGACGTGAATCAATCACGGACCACGGTGGCCCAGTCATCCCAACACACCAGACATCCTGGCACCCAGGATGTGTATTGGAACTAGACAGCTCCAGCCCACATCCTGGGGGCACACACACAAGGCATGCAGAAGCCTGTGAAAGCTTTGGTTTGCGCGGGGGTCTGCATGACCAAATAAGGAATTTCCTGAGTCGGCTCGACCTGGGGAAGGCAAAGGGACAAGATGGCGAAAGGACAGAACAAAGGACCTCGTGACATGGCCATTCAGGGCACTGAACACTGTCCTGGGCCAAACACAGTAAACGAGGTTTGGACCATAGAAAAGAGTCAAAAATGCTTTAAAAGTAACTGCTGCCACCAGCTCTGTCATGGACACACTTGTACATTCACAAAAAATCCTTCGAGGGTGTCTAGGGCCTTAAGAATTAAAAAGGGACGGAGGGCATGGCCTGGAGCGCCAGCGATGAGGCAGCTCCTCTGATGGCCTCCGCTCGGATCCGCGGCTCAGCGTTAATTTTACCCGTTTCCAGCTAAGTTCGTTGGTCGTGATGGGGAGCATTTACATGCTGTGGTCCTGGGCAGTGGATGGCAGCGTTTTGAGGCCATACCGCCTTCGCTGACGGCGAAAACGCGACGGGGAACGCGAAGGCCTGCTCCCATAACACGACCTAAAATGGCCGCCGCATCCTCGCGACCCGCTCCAGGCTGGCGTCTGGCTACCATCGTCTGCTACTCATCCTGCCCGACACCCTGCACCGGAGCGTCTCCCCCCCTGTGCCTGGTCCTCGATGGTGCGAGGCCTGCTGCGGGGACCCCTGTGATCACGCTTCGCTGGGATTGCTCTCTCTGCAGACTCCCCACCCTCGTCTTCCTGGGGCGCCCCTGCTCACTTTCTGCCTGCTGCCTCTCCCGGCTACCACCGGAGATCCCCGTGATCCCGGCTCGAGTGAGAGCCACACACGTCGCCTGGCTGAGATTGGCGGCCCCTCAGCTCCACCTCAGCACCCTCTTCGATTCCTGGGGCGCCCCTGCCCATCTTCGGCCTGCTGCTCTCGGGGGTGGGGCCCTGCCTCCCCCAGCTACCATCGAAGGCCTACTTGCTGCAGCGTGGCCCCGGCTCGGGGGTCGGCCACGCACAGGTGAGGTGGGCTGCCCCTCAGCCCTGCCCCAGCAACCCCCCCCGGCCAGCCTTCACTCCATCTCCAGCTACAGCCTGGCCCCGATTTGAGCAACACTTCTGGCCTCTCTGCTACCAGCTCTCTGCCCCCGCTGGGGTTACCCTGAGGCCTACCGCAACACCCCCTCCGGGCGCCTAATATCCCCGCCGGGAGGGCTCTCGAGCTCCACCTACTCCGACCCCACACGGAGTGTGTCCCCCCTGCAACTTCCTTGGGCGCCCCTGCCCACGTCTGCTCACCACCGGCCGGAGGTGCCGACCGCCACCTTCCTAGGCGGACGCCCAGCTCGCTGGACTGCCCAACTTTGAGGAACTGTTCTATCTCACGAGAAGCTGGAATCTTAACCTGTCCGCTCCACCGCCTAGGATCCTTGGGCTTTGCCCACCCCGCACATTTATTCGGCCGCCCGCTCAACACCTTGCAAAACGTGAACTCGGGAGTCACCCTCGGGGGACGTCCCCTCCCCGCGGAACGATGGCCAAAGCACTAAAGCCTCCTAAATCAGCCGACATCTCTGTTATGCTGCAGTCCTCGGGGAAGGGTAGGAAGGCAGACCCCCTCAAGCTCACCCCCCAGAAAACGTCTGAGGGCGGCGGAACGCTGGCAACTAAGGAGGATCTTCAGCCTTTCATGAGCGATATTAAATCTGAATCCAGAGCCTGCATGTCGGAACTCACCGCCAAATTGGAACAGACCGAGCAAAGAGTCGCCAGCATCGAACTGAGGGTCGGCGAGGTCGAGGATCTGACCACGGACCACTCCGCTTCACTGACGAAAATTCAACTCACCGTCCAATCGCTGGTGGCAAGAACCGAAATCCTCGAACATAAACAGGAGGACTTGGAAAACCGCTCCCGCCGCAACAACCTACGTCTTCGCGGGGTGCCCGCTTCCATCTCTGATCGGGAGCTCCCGGAATACGTTAGCACCTTCTTCCAGTCCCTCCTGCCAGACCTGAACGAGACTCAACTGCTGCTGGATCGGACCCACAGACTGCGCCCTTGCCGAGGGGTCGATTCAAACTCCCCCCCCCCCCCGGACGTGATCACTAGGGTCCACTTCTACACCATTAAGGAGGCCATAGCAGCGATTGGCCGCTCTAAGGACGAGCTCTCATTTCAGGGAATCCCGATACAAATCTTCCAGGACCTCTCCCTGCTGACTCTTCAAAAGCGCAGAATGCTCTGGCCTCTGTCACTCTTTCTTCGGGATCAGCAGATCCGTTATCGATGGCTCTTTCCTACGGCCCTACAGTTTTTGTACAAGGGCACTCAGCACACCATCAGCCACCTCGATGATGCAACGTCAATCCTCCGCCCGGACTCCCCAGAGACCTTAGACCTCTGTGCTCCGGGCCGATCAAGCCCAGCCTCAGAAGCAACCTCCCCAAAACCGAAACGGACCCCATGGTCCAGAGTGCAGAGAAATCGCAAACCCAAATGACACGCCTTAACGCCTGCACTGGAACGACCCAAAGCTTCACATCTTGCCGCGGATCCGACGCGATCCATAACCCCCTCCATGGTGGATGACACCACTTTACCCTTGGAGAGACTTTCAAACATGTTGGTGCTGTCGAATGACAGCCCTGGTGCCTGGGGGACATGTCGATAGTTCCAAATCGACCCCCCTGGCCGCACTTTGGTACTCCCATTGGAGGTCGCTTTTGAATATGTTTTCTCCCGTTGGAGACCAGTTAGACCAGTTTAAAAACCCTCGACCACAGGAGACTCCAACTCGATCATGCCCTCACGTCTATGGCTGACCTAACCCCCCACAGCCCCCTTGCCCCCAGCAAGAGGATTCCCGGGACCAACCCCCTCACTTGAAACTCAAGTTCACCTACTTAAATGTTAGGGGCCTGAACTCCCCTCCCCGAAGAGGAAATCGATCCTACAGAGGCTACAAGACAACGGGTTGTCGATCGCTTTTTTGCAAGAGATGCACCTGATCCCGGCGGACTTTTCGCACCTGCGAAGCAAACTCTTCCCGCTACAATTCCTCGCCTCTAACGGCACTAAGAAGGGGGGCACCGCTATTTTATTCGCAAAAGACCTGAAGCCTCAGATCCTTGACTCACTACAGTGCCAGGAGGGTCGCTTTATTGCAGTCAAATGCTCCATCCATGGCCTACTCTACACCCTCATTCCGGTGCACGCCCCGAACGAATATCACGAAAGCTTCTACCAGGATCTGGAGGTCTCTCTCCTCCCATTCATCGAGGGGCATGTCGTCATGGGAGGAGACTTTAACGGGGCTCTGGACTCTCTCAAGGATAGATCTCACCCCCCGTCTTCTAGAGATTTGAAGTTGGCCGCTGGCTTGCTCCACCTATTTCGAACACTAAACATTGTGGACTATTGGAGGGTTCGGTCCCCGGACGAACGGGACTTTACCTTCTATTCATATGTGCATCGTACCTTCTCCAGAATAGACCTAATCCTGACCTCCCACAGATCCTGTCCTTCATGATGATGTGATAATTGGCCACCGGATCCTTTCGGACCATGCTCCAGTTACTTTGACCCTGCGGTCTCATGACCCAGACCCCCCTCCACGCCGCCGGTGGTGCCTCTATGACCCTATCCTGGGAGACATGGCAGTGAGGAACTTTTTCATTGAAAACCGGGACGAGGACACTTCCCCGGCTAACACCTGGGACGCCATGAAAGCGGTCCTCAGAGGCGAGCTGATTGCCCAGGGAGCCGCATACCACAAAAGGAAGAGGGAGTCGCGCAACGCTTTGGAAGCAGCAGTCCGAGAGGCTGAGGCTACACATAAAAGGAAGGGCTGGGCCCCTAAATCCTACAGGATCCTGCAAATGGCCAGGAAACGGCTGGAAGCCCACTACGCTGAGGCTACGGCGAATCTGCTAACCAAGTCTAAGCAATGGTACTACGCTCATAACAACAAGGCCAACAAGCTTCTGGTTAGCAAAATGGCAAAGGAGAAGAGCAGAAATACTATCTTAGGCCTCCGTGATCCGCAGGGGGTGATCCACTACGCTGACCATGAGAAAATACGCTTGGCAACAGCCCACCACCTGGAAATAATGACGGCAGCCCCGAGAGATCCAATTAAGCAGCACTCATACATCCAAGAGGCGACCCTACCACACCTAACCCAGGCGGCCAGGGAAGACCTGGAGGCCCCGATTACAATCGAGGAGGTGGAGGCAGCCATTAAGAGCTTAAAACCCAGGGCCCCGGGCCCGGATGGATTTTCCACTCACTTCTACAAAATCTTCCGGCCCCAACTAGCGGCCCCCCTGGCCCGCCTCTTCAACTCATTCGTGGCCACTGGCACCGTCACCCCAAAGATGCAAGAATCTATTACAGTCCTTATCCCCAAGCCCGGGAAAGACCCTCACAATATTGGCTCATATAGACCCGTTGCTAAATTTGGACGCCAACATATACTCTAAAGTCTTGGCCAACCGTCTGGCACCTATCCTCCCTAATATCATAGACCCGGATCAAACAGGCTTTATAAACCACAGGTCGACGAAAGACAACATCCGCAGGGCCCTGGATCTCATCGAAATCGCTACTCGGGATTCCCAACAGCTAGCCCTATTGGCATTGGACGCAACTAAAGCGTTCAACAAGGTGGACTGGTCTTATCTGCGCCTCACTCTGGGGGCCTTTGGCTTCAGTCCGACCTTTCAGAAGATGATCCTGGCAAACTACCAGTCCCCCAGAACGAGGCTGAGAGTCAACGGCCGCTTGTCGGACCCAATCTCCCTCACGTGCGGAACAAGGCAGGGATGTCCTCTATCCCCTCTGCTTTTCGCTTTGGCCATGGAGCCGCTGGCTCAACAAGTCCGGAAGAACCCCCGAATCAGTGGCCTGTGCATCGGCTCTGCGCAACATAAAGTGGCCCTCTACGCGGATGATGTTTTGCTTACCATCACGAACATTGAGAGATCCATGAGCGGGGCCTTAACTGAAATCCACAACTTTGGGATGGTCTCGGGATTCGCAATTAACTATCAAAAGTCGGCGGCGATGGGAGTGGGCATGACGTCAGCCGAACGGGAGGCCCTGGTGAAGAGAGGTCCGTTTCAATGGAGCATCAAATCGATCCCCTACTTGGGGGTTCATATCCCCGCATGCCCAACGGAAGTTTACCGAGCTAACGTCCCGCCACTCTTCGAGGAACTAGAAAAGGATCTGACCCGCTGGCAACCCCAAGAGATCTCCCTCCTAGGCCGGATCACGGCGTGCAAAATGAACTTACTCCCGCGCTTCCTCTATGCCTGTGCCGCCCTCCCGATCACCATTCCGCTTCCCCCCTTGCAGCGGCTCCAAAGGTGGTGGACTTCATCTGGAAAGGGAAGAAACCGCGCATCCCGCGGAGAACAATGATGGCCAGCACGAGATTGGGAGGCCTGGGGGTCCCCGACCTCTGCAAATACCATATGGCGGCACAGCTGGCCCACCTCCAGGCATGGGGACTTGCTGCGGGTCGACCAAAATGGGTGGAGATCGAACAATCCTGCCTCTCTCTTCCCCTTCGCTTCCTCCCGTTCTTACCCACAGCTTTACGCCGCAGCTGGCCGGGCACTCTCATAGCTACAAAACAAACTATTAGGGCCTGGGTGTGGGCTCGCAGACACCGGGGCGTCCCAGGAGACTTGAGTGCACTCTCCCCAATCTTCCTCAACCCAGCTTTCTCCCCCGGGGCCCGTCCCCAAAACTTCAGAAACTGGGTCGCAGGGGGCCTCGCCACCTTAGGACAACTTTTTGAAGGGGACTCCCCCCTAAACTTTGAACGCTGCAAGATGACTTTTCAGTTGGCGGAAACGGATAGGTACTCCTACGCTCAACTCAGACACTGGTGCTCTCACCCACAGACCCGAGCGGCGGCCACAAGACCCCTTACCTCACTGGAACTGACGGTGAGCGACCTACCGACCCGGGGGAAAATATCGACTCTGTATAGGCTGCTACAGGAGGCCCCCTCCGGTCCAGGCCTTCCTACATGTCCCAATGGGAAACGGACCTCGGACACACCATTGAGGACCATACATGGGTAGACATTTGGACAAGAACGCGGACGTCTTCCCGCTGTATAACCAACAGGGAGTGTGCCCATAAACTACTCCTGCGCTGGTATTACCCCCCTCTACGCCTTCATCACTTCCAACCAGCACTAAACCCTCTCTGTTGGCGACTTTGCGGCCTCCCAGGATCCTACTTCCACATGTGGTGGACCTGCCCTCGGGTGCAGGAGTTTTGGTCTCTCTGTCTAGCCACCATTAAAGACGTCACCCAGGCGATCATTACGCTCGCGCCCGAACAGGTCCTTTTAAGGATTCCATTGTCAGGCTCATACCCGCGGTCGGGGAGAAGAGCGGCCCTGATAACCCAGTTCCTATTAGCGGCCAAGATCACGGTGGCCCGCACCTGGAAGTCCGCGGACGGACCCTTGATGGCCCTTTGCTGGGTCAAACTTTGGGATATTTTAATAGCTGAGAAAGTCACAGCAGCCAGGGCGGGTCTGCTTCATCGTTTTCGGGATGTGGGATGTTTTTACCCATGCATCCGAGCCCTTCCACAAAAACTGTGCCTTACTGGCATTGAAAACATCATGATGGCCAGAACTTCCCAGAAAATGCACACGGAAATGCATGAAGAATAGGCTGCCACCCATTTTTGCCTATGTTGTGGGCACAGAAGGGCACTGCCTAAAACCACCATTGGGCTACACACACAGTAGCCTGAAACCATTGGGAATGGCAATGCTGATTGCCAAAAAAGCAACTCAGAACTGTGGGGAATTCATTTTCTTAATCCCAAAAATGGTTGCATTACCAGTACTCACCACTATCAGAAAGCCGGCGTTTTAAAACCACCAGACTTTTGTGTAAAACTGAACAAATGAAACAAAACCAGACCAAGGAAAGACTTGCTAAGAGGTGGATACAATGTAAAACCATATTCTGAAATGACTTGCAGGAAGTAATTATTTAATGTATAGGTAGAAATTGTCAGTTTGATTTGAATGTAGAAAACTGGGAACAAAAAGTGACATTTAGCTGAAACCTGGCTTAATGAAACTGGATTCTGCCTGACAACTACCCCCGACAGGAGTTGAAACTGGATCAACAGCTGTGTTCCCTGCCAGGCCTGGCTGCATCCTGAGGTCACATGGCCCTGTTGATTGAAAGGGGAGTGGCAGCTGGGGACTACAGGGAGTTGAACAAAGGCCTGTCCTGGACTCAGGCAAATGTTATATTGGGGGGCCGTAAAGTGGCTTCCTCTTAGGGGAAACTGGGAGGGGCAGTGCCTCTGCTAGCAGCAGGGAAGTGGATAAACCAGTTATTCCACCCTGCGATGTGGGAAGCCACACCCCTTTTTGACCAGGGCATAATTTTAAAAAGATACATAACTCATAGTGCGGACTTGTCAGAATTATATAAGTAATATCATTATTTTTGTGATTTTTCTGTGAACATTTTGAGAGGCGTTAGGACCCTGTGGTGTATTCTGGGGGGTTGCTAGCGGAAAATAGGGTCTCACTCCAAATGTCTGCATGTTAAAAATCTGACACTTTATCAATTAATGTCCATACTCCTTGCGCACATGTGTGTAATTTTGGGTAAATGTCCGATATTGCAAAACCAGTTAAAAAGCGCAAAATGTTGTCATTTTTGAATGCAAGCCCCCAGGAAGATCAGAGGCGGGCAAGCATGGACCATAAGGAATATATAATGTGCACATGTAATTTCAACAAATTGTATATCTGGGAAGGATGTATTTGAATCAAATATAGATTTGTGGGCAAACTGACCAGGGGAGGATCCTCTGACCCATAAACAGACTTCATCATGCTGACAATCCATTTCCTTCCCCCAATCATGGGAGAGGGGAGAATTGGGCCAATGACAAATAGAGAGGGGCAGGCTTAGCTAGGCCCAAGCACACACCCATTTTCAAAACACATAAAAAGAGACTGCTGGGACAGGTAGAGACATTCAATTCCATTTGCTGCGGAGCATGCTGACCGACAACTTCACATCCAGAGATCCAGACTTCAAATCCATCAATCTCCAAAGACCAGAACTTTACTTCAGAACTTAAAGCAAGGGCCTAAACCCACAAACTGTGAGAACTCTTCTCAGCAGGCCTCAGCAACCTTAAAATCATTTGCAAACTATTCCACAGCCGGGCGAGCTGTTTGAATTCTTTTGTCAAGAACAATTGCCAGAGACCAGACCAGAGATCCAGAGTGACCCAGACCGCTGTGAGCAGAACCGGAGAGCTGACCCAGATCACTGTGAAGTGCCGAGACCAGAACCGGAGTCCAGTCCAAAACCTGACCAGATCCGTGGCGAGGCCTATTTCAAATTTATATTGTGAGTACCTAGCAGAACCAATCTCTTAGTTAAAATAATCTAATCCAAACTCTTTTAACCTAAGTAGAACAGCCTCCTAGAAATCGTGTCATCTGTCATTTGTAAAGCTGCACAACTGTCACCTGTCAATTCTGCAGCTGCAAGCTGTCACCTGTCATTTGAGTTTACTTTAAATCCGAAAAACTATCTTTATTTAATCGTCCGTATCTCTGGAACCGTTTGGGCTAGGAACGAAGAATCTAAGCTTTCCAACGAACCTAAAACCGACTTGCTACTCCTTATACTTTTGCCGTAATCGCGATTCACGCACTCGCGAATTTTGCCGCGATTTGCGATTTGGCCTTATTTCTTTACCTGTAAAAAGATAGCAGATTTTTGCTTTCCTGTGCTAAAAATTCGTTTGTCTCTTAATAACTCATAGAGCATTGCTAAAGTGAGCCTGAGCTCATCCCAAGTATCTCCCACTCACCCTGAACCTCCTAAAGGGAATTAAAAGCATTTTCAGCATATTTCTTACTTCACTGCCACCACATTCAAAGCACTTGGGCCTGTGTTTTAAAACTCATACTGGTTTTCTCTAAGCTTGCTGGGGTGGGAATTGAATTTCGTATTGTATTTGATTGCATTCCTGAGAACTGTGTGTGTTACTTCCATCTCCTTCCATTTCTTACATTGCATAGGGGAGGGGGGTGAATTGCCAGAGAAAAAGTGATTATCTTATCTTTTGCTAAAATCATATCAAGTATTTCTGTACTGCATTTTATTCCTCGTTGCTTTTCCCTTGAAATCATAAAAGTATTTTTGCTACTTTATCCATCCTATACTAACTCCTCATTGATTATAAAGAAGTGTGCTAGTGTCAGATTACCCATTGTTGATTAACATTATATTTATAAGGGCGATATCGATTATTAATTTATTATAAAAGCGTGGTATCTATATTTTGTTTTATTTCTCAAATAAACCTTTTAAACTTGCAAAACAGAACTACTTCTTGGCTCAGTGGGGTCAAGGGGATTCTAAGAGAGGGGTGTTATAAAGGGGTAGTCATCCAGAACTCATGAACTGGACATAGAGATATATCAATAAGGGTTTCCATTCAGTATCCCAGACTAGGCATTGACTTAGCTGTAGTGTTGAATTGAATCCTCTTACAGGGATATCTGGGAACCAGTGCTAGACTATGACCGGAATTACCCGGCCCTGACCTACAAACCGCCCCTGATCGCAAGGGCCCTTCACGCTATGGAGGACCCACCAGTGCCGCCGAGCCAGTCTGACTAAGGCCGAGAACTGTTACACATCGCCGCAAGTGGTCTTTATGGGCACGGACCCGCTTGTGCGGCGCTTTGATTCCTAACATCTCCAAGTTGGAAGCTGGTGATTCTCCCCGACCGGCTGGCAGCAGTCTAGTAGTTGCACGCTCCCTTGACGTGCGGACGACCGATCACGTGATCATTTATCCGGAAACGAAGAGGCCAGTGCTTCGCGTCGCTTCTGCCTTTGACGCTCCGTGAGTTCGCTTCTGAATCCTCTCTCTCCTTGCTCTCATTTCCCTCTGTGTTTGTGATTCCGACTTACCCTGTGTTACTTTCTCTCTTCAGATTCTTCACTCAGCTTTCTCTGGTTTCGTTCTCAGTCAGCTTCGCGGATCAATCTTGTTTGTCTCCTGTTCCGGCCAGTTCCCCATCTGAGTAAGTTCCCTTCCTCTAGGATTCCCTTAAGTATTTTTACCTGGTCCTCATCTCCTGTTATCCTTCCAGACTCTCCTGAAGCTTTCCTACTCAGCCAGGTTCCAGATCCGAACTCTCGTCCCCTTCCCTCAGTCCTTTTCGGGTGAGAGGATTTCCATTGTTCTCTCCTTTCCTTTCCCTTCTTTGGGCTCTCCTCTAACCTGCTCCCTATTTCTTCCCTTCTCCTTCCTGCAGACAAGGTGTCTTGTGTGATTCCCGGGGGTTCCTGACGGAGACGTCCAACCTTCCACCATTAGCCTGATCTGCACAAGCTTGGATTTCGTCCAGGGTTTTCTTCCCATTGAGGGTTTCCCTGGAAGTCCTGCCCGCTCTCCTGGGTCACATTACCCTGAGCTGAGTGGCCAGGGCTGTCACTGGGAAATCTTCACAGCTGCTTTGATTCTCCCAGTTGGAGTCATCGATTGCCAAGGTGAGCTGTTTGTGAGTTCTTACCTAAATTAGTACTGCAACCGCTTATATTACATATAAATATACAGTGGATTAACAGAGAACTATGCTTGCCGGGGAACGTATGGGGTGGGTGACGGGGACTCTGGGTTACAGGACCTGAGATACTATATGTAATGTCCTTGTATAATCTCTCCTGTGTGTCGATTGATAAATAAACATTTTTTTTAAAAAAAGGGACCCCAGCGCACTGTACTGTAAGGTGCATTGTGCACTGATAAAATGTTACTAAAATAATAGCAAAAAAGTGAAAGACTAAGGGAAACAAAGTCTCCCAGTATTGACAGTCTTGAGGGTATGTCAGTTTCCGCATAACAAAATGAGCAAAAGCCCAGTGGAGAAAAGCAGAAGGCTGAGGATATCCACAGTGGATTGTTTAAAAGGATATTAAAACTTGTGAATGCAACAGTTGAGATTGTTTGGGGAAAAGCCGTAGTGTACTTGACGGAGTGAGGTAATATTCGAGAGGGGTCTGAGCCCGGAAGAGGGGCATCCAGGGGTGAAAAAGTCATCACCCAACGGGCATACTGAAATGAACTTTTGTTTATTATTTTGAACGGATCAGGTCCTCGGAGGTCAGAGACTTTTTTTGTAGAAAAGAGACTTAACTACCGAAGACACTGATACCTGAGAACGGAACTGGTGCCTCGTGCTGGGAAAGCTTGAGCTTGTGCTATGCTCCGGGGTCCCACCTTGTCACCTGGTCCCATGCCCTAAACGTAGTGAAGGAAGACCCCGGCTACCACATCCTGATGTATTTTTTGAGACCACTTCTTTCTTTCTTGTGAACATTATCCCACACCCTTTTTGTATCTGGTAGTAAGGTTTGGCAATAGATTTTTTAGTATAGGCCCTTTTTATTTGACAAGATGCCAGTAGGACAGCCTTATTTTTAATTTGATGGTCGTAGCTTGCTCCCATCTTAGCTTTAGGTTTAGATTAGGTGTTTTTCCAACCTGCATATCCTGTTTAACAAACACCCTTGAACTGTGATCACTTGTGTCTGTCTTTACAGTTGCCACCATGAGTTCCTTACAAGGCACAGACCTAGTTCACTTGCCTGCCAGGTACTGTGACTATAAAGAGGCTAACTGTACCTTCTTAGTTTCCCACCAACCAGCCTGAGTGTTCCCCCTGCCTCTAGGGAGCCTTGCAGTGGGCTCTGGTCTGCCCGGGAACACTGCAGTCTCAATTTTCCTCTGGGCAGCGCAGTCTTCCCTTCATGTGCTTCTCAGGCTTCAGGAACACCGGGAGCTTCTCTCTGCTAGCTCGCCTTTGGGCTCCTTCCACTCTGGACTGGCCCTGGACCTTTTAGCTCCACTCTTGGCATCCTGGTTTGCTTCCTTCCACCTTCCAGCACTGTGCTAGCTCCTCCAGGAAGGACTAGGCAGTTGCTTCCTGAGTCTCCCTTCCTTGTCTACTCTGCATTGACCAATGAGCAGGCTGGCAACAACTAAACCCAGCCCTACAGATAAGGGGTGCATTGCACACTTTTATTCTCTAAAAATAGCCAAAAAGTCCCATAAAATAAACATAGTAAGTAAAAATACTCCCAATCAAAAGATGGGAAACTGACCATGTGCTCCTGCTTTCACCCACATAGCTCCACAGGTTTGGACCAGAAGTGCACATAGTACCACAGGAAGAAACTACTATTACTACAGGCTGATTGGAAGTAAACATGTATCTTTTTTAATGTGTATGAATACCTAGGTGCAAAGGAATAATTCTTACAACAACATTTCCATTTTCCAGTTAAAACTTTTGTACTCGCTTATAAAATAATCCAATTGGGAATTGGACTTACATTTAAAATCCCTAAAAATGATTTTACTCCCAACTTTAAAAATAGGGAGTAAAATACTCCCACTTCAAAATCCTATCTGGAGCACTGACTAAAACTGCTCATTATGGTTCCTACGAGTACTCTTGATTGCCCCGCACTTCCTCCTTGTCTCAGCGGTTGTCAATATTATATCTTTCAATTCCTCTCTATTTTTCCTCGTATCAGTATTTCTACCCTTGATCTCCCCTGGGTCGGTTGTACTCTTCATAGTCTTAATACTTTCTACGGAAATGGTAGGGTGACTATAACTCATGACTATTGCGGAAGGGGTTGTTGTTAGAGTTATCGGAAGGGGGTCTAGGGCTAAGTGATTGGCGGGCATACTGCGTTCTCCCAATATGGTTGTCACTGGTCCCACAGGGGATTTCCCCTCCCATAAGATCCACCTGCTCAATACCACCCCCAGGGGGACTATCGGGTAGCGGCCCCACCTCCCTGGCTTCCTGGGAAGGGGCTTCCTCTATGGAAGCAGTGATGATATCCTGGGGTTCGTCACAATGATCAACTGCCCTGGTTTTGCTCCAGGTTCCCATCTTTGGGGGCTCTTGGTGTGGATACCTTGACACTGGAATGGCTGCAGAGACTTCTTTATGCATTTTCTTTAATCCTGCTGCTTCCCATGGTACTGATGAAGATTCGGGACTCTGAGTCAGAGGTGCTTCTGGTGGCACTTGTGTGGCTAAGGCGCTCATGGTACCCTCTTCTTCTCGACCTGGCTGGGATCTGGGATTGTTCCTGCCCTCATGCTCATGCCCACTCTGGATGGGGCAGGCCCTCCAGCCTCTCGGATTCCGACTTGGTGGGTTTGGAAGTTGAGAGGCAGGGATTACGCAGACAGGGCTTACCTCCACAAGTAGCATTAGCAATTCAGGAGCCCAGGCATCCCTCAGCGCTGAAGGTGTATGAGGTGAATGGAAAAACTTTGCAAGGTGGTGCGCTAGGAAGTCGGTGCAAGCCCTGGACTGTTCCGTTCCTTTGATTTTACAGTTTCGGCAGGATGGATGGGACCTGTTCTCGCTGTGTCCTCTCTTAGGGCCCAGTGGGCGGCAATCCAGGCTTTCAGGGAGTCCTCAGTTATCAGTTCCGGGTGTGAGTTGTTGGTCTCCCTGCGGTTAAATAGTTTTCCCTTGTCTAACCCCATGGTGTTTCTCCTTGGGCCCTTCCCTTGGTTTTGCATGGTTTGCAAGATGCTCCCTTTGAACCGGTGGAGTCCATTGATATCAAGTTTCTAAAATGGAAAACAGTGTTCTTGGTGGCCATTACCTCGGCACGGAGGCTGGGTGAAATAGGGGCATTGTTGTGCATGGCACGGTTTCTGCGAGTTCTCCTGGATTCTCTGGTTCTTAGATGTGATCTGAGTTTCCTTCCTAAAACCCATTCTAAATTCCATCAGGCACAAGATATTGTGCTGCCATCCTTTTTTTTCCCAGTTGCATCTACCCTGAAGAGGACCAGTGGCATAAATGGGACATGAAAGGGTCTGTATTGGCCTACCTGGACAGAACGCTGTTTTAACAGTCTGTGGCATTTGGGGGTCTGAAGCCTGGCCTGAAGGCATTGGTGCCTACGATTAGCCGTTGGATTAAGCAGGCCATTGGATTAGCCTGTTCTGGGGTGCAGTTCTATTTGCCGGCTTCTGTTCAGGGTTCGCTCTACAAGAGGCATGGCGAATTCATGGGCGGAGGCAAGGGGAGTGCCAATTCAGAAGATCTGCAGGGCGGCTTCCTGGGCCGAACCCAATACGTTTACCAGACACTATCACCTCAATTTGCACATGCAGGGTTGTTCCTCCTTTGGGGGAAGGGGTGTGCAGTGCTGGGACTGCGACAAGTAAGTACTGGGAAGAGGAAGACTGAGGTGGAGGTAATGCCATAAGGCAGGACAATTTTTAACTGATGCAACATGGGCAAAGAGTTTATACGCCACAGGGATGATGGGGTGGGGTTGTTATACCCCTTTTTTATTTTTGTTAAAAAGGGTTCCTGTCATGAAGGCTGGTGGCTCACAAGTGGACTTGGATTAAAGCCAGTTTACTTCTGATCTCAGGCGATACTCACTGGTGCTGCTTAGCTTCACCAACTCTCACACGAAGTGCAAATTGAAGCAGTGAGCGTAGACTACACTTTACGTACGTGCCCTGAACATATCGCGCAACTCACGTAATGAAGGCGGAGGCGGACGTTGGGAGGGTCCTTTCCTCTGTCAGGAACAGCCTGCACAGCCTGAACGTAACGTGTGCATCTTATGTTAAGAGGAGGCGCGCGAACTAGACGCTATTGGGACAGGCACGGGCGCGCTTCCGTTGCTCATTAAATCCACAAACTAATAAGTGGTTGTTGTTTACGGCTCTGCGGAGGCAACTAAAACCTACGTCCAGGTGCGTTGCATTATGTGTAATTGACGTGTATTTAAGTGTTTGTGTTGTCCTTGTTTGAAGCAGTGGACCACACGGTGGGGTTGTTGGCGGGATGTACACTCTGCATCGCGTTTCATTGACAGTCGTGGTTAGCGCTCCGACTATAGTGCTCTGTTGTACTATTTTAATTTGACGAGGGCAAAACAGATTCTGTTTTAAAAGCCTTGCAATCTGGCATTTAGGTGTAATGGCTTCAGTCAAATGATCCTAAACTTGAAATCCCCAAATGTATTATAATCCAGTGCGCTTAATATGGCCCAGGCTGAGGTGGCCTGGCGCTCTCTGCAACTTATAGTGACATTGAAATAGTATTCCGCTATGTTATTGACCTGGCGGAAGCACGCATGTATGCGAAAAAAGAAAGTTCTATGGCGTAGCGCCTCCACATTTTACCTTCAAGTTTAATTGGAGTTTTATATTTTAACTATTCAAACATTGATAGCCTCCACAGCATTTCGAATAAACATGTGTGATCTGCATTCAAATCTAAACTACCCTCTCCTTACCAACGCTTTGCCAAGTAGCCATTATGTACGCGCAACCACAACTCGGTTATTGTTTGAAAAATTCCGTGTTTATATTTGTAAACTTTAACCTGCTGTCTCACGTAGTGTTACGTTTACACAGTATGCAAAGTTGAATTTTATCAATATTTGAGTGGTGGGCGTAAGCCTCTTATCTCTCCGTTTTGGTTCGGCTGTACTTATCCTTTTTCCCATCTCCAGAGGCTTTAAAACAAACCGTTTTAAAGAAAACAACGGTAAATCCAAAGTTTCTGGCTAAATGTGAGTGGTTGGACATGGCATTATCTCCACGTCCCAGCACTTGTAAGGTTCTAACCTCCATACCAAGAAGCCTTTGGATTTATACCTTCCCCACCCCTCCAGAGACTTCAAAATCCTCCCCCCTCCCCCCAGCATGTTAGTTTTATTTTTCCTGCCTACCTATCAGGATCTTTGGTGGGTGGCTGGGCCACCTGCTGCTTCGTTGATTCCTCTCCCTACTGGGCATGGAGGGGTACCCTGGTTGGATTCGTCTATCCAGGCAGGGGCACTCTGGGCGTCGGCAAGTGGGTGCTGCGGGCGAGGCCTTTCGCACCCATACGATGTGTGCAGTGTTTTGGGTGGTGGGGCTACCTGTCGCAAACAGGAGAATAAGGGTCCTAAATTAATGGACACCCGTGTCCCCTGCACACTATATATACACTGATATTAATCAGTCAAGACTTGTCTTTCCAAAAATATTTTTCAGTTAATTAAGTTCTTGTGATGTCATTTTCTCAAGTGGGTAGCTGCAGTTAATTCAAGTTATAACAAACTGTATATGACAAAAGATTTTTAATGCATGGATACTACATATGAGGTAGTAATATCATACATCACAATTCTAGACATTCAAATAATAAAAAATGAGCTCGATCCCTTCATCAGGAGTGGAATATTCACGATTTCATGCAGTCATAGGTTTTCTAGCTTCAATTCTAATCTACAAAATTAACTTGTAAGTGTGATGCTTCTAATATCAGGTAAATACATTGATCATAACTGATTGCTAAGTTTCACCCTGTTAGAGGTTATGTAATAATATATCTGTAAGTAGTCATCAAATATCTCGGGGAATGGTAAAGTGAAAATATCAAAATAAAGAAAGAAATGTATAGGTCCGTAATAGGTCACAATTTATGTGGAGGTGGTCTCCTTGGAGATAAACGTACCTCACATAGTCTTTTAAAAGAGAGTCTTGTCTCAAGTTGCTGTATTCCCAGTGTGGTGTGTCCCAAATCACTGGACTGTAAGGAGTTAAAGAACACATGGAGTTGCTAAATTTGAAAGGTTGTTAAATGGTTGTGTTGATCATAGTAAAGGAGGGCTGCTACATACCTACAGACGTAGGGTGTTTGAAAAAATTGAAAGCAAGTCAATTTGAAGCAGACGTTTTATCTAAAGGAAAATGGATGAATGTCAGAGCACTGGACATGGAAAAAAGGGGCTATTGTAAGGATATCAACTCATTAGATGCGTGTAATCCGCTTAGCTTAAGTCTGTGTCTCGAGACGTTCGAATGACGCGGCTGTTGGGGCAGAGTTGCTTGTAGTGTTGTGAATGTTGACGTAAAGAGGAAATGATGTCCATGTAGAGAAGGGTGTCTATTAATGGTCGGTCCTTTGTGCAACTATAGTGTCAAGCAAAGGGGCGAATGTGTGTTTGGTTGTCATAGTACTCGAAGATGTAACCTGCCGCAGATGTAACATTCATGCCAATCGGGTTGTGAAAGATTTGAAGATATATCGGGCATTGTATTCACCATATCGGGCATTTTTGCCGATCAATTATCAAGTATTCATGGTTACATTATTTCCTGTGTTCTTTTCACCAGAACATATAGGAGGTGTTGCATTGTGAGGTACATTATGCATAGTACTCAATATACCACATAGAGTAGGTTACAATCAAAATGATCTAACAGTCATCTGCTTCATAATTCTGTATCTCCTTTGAATACAGTTAGGAAGTTGGGATATAGACATTCTTTTGATTTCTTGATGTTGTCATATATGAGAGTGGAAAGAGATAACGGGCTGTGGAGTGGTATGAGGATCGTTGACTATTAGATTATTGGATGTTAATTTTGTCTAGCCATACCAGAAATACCTTTTTCGGCTGTTAGGGGAATGCCTGGAATGATTTTGATTGGTAGTAAGGGGGAGAACCTTATGCTTAAACCATATCTCTGTGCGATCTTCCTCCAGATTGCATAAGTGGATAGGACCGTGCTCAACATGTTGTGCGGTACCGGAATGTGGCTGATAATGACAGCTCTCAACAAATTGGGGGGTGCGAGAGCCCGTTCCACCTGTATGTGTAGGTGGATGAAGTGTATTGTGTACCAGTGGCTTAGAAATTGTGCCTGGGCCACCGAATAGTATTTCTCTATATCTGGGAGTGCAAGGCCACCGCGCGATGTTGGTAGTGTTGGTGTTGCGTAGGCTACCCGTACTGGTTTCCCCGCCCACAGTAATTCCAGGATGAGACTTTTGACTTTATGGAAAAAGGATCTTGGCAGGAGTAAAGGTATGTTCGTGAATAAATAAAGGAGTTTGGGAAGGATGACCATTTTAGTCAGTGAGGTTCTACCCCATATTGTTAGTGGGAGTGACTTCCATCTGTGAACCTTTCCTGCAGGGAGCTTAGTGTTGTCTCATAGTTATCTTTATATATCTTGTTGTGGCTGAGGGACATGTAGATACCTATCGGACCTTTGTGCTTTCCCACTTAAAGCCGTGATCGTCTGCAAACTTAGTGGTACACGGGGGTCAGTGGGAGTATTACTGATTTCGAATGGTTGGTTTTGAGGCCAGAGAT
Organism: Ambystoma mexicanum; assembly: GCF_040938575.1. Taxonomy (NCBI): domain Eukaryota; kingdom Metazoa; phylum Chordata; class Amphibia; order Caudata; family Ambystomatidae; genus Ambystoma; species Ambystoma mexicanum. The sequence continues at coordinate 1,261,130,812 of NC_090925.1, read as the reverse complement.
ATGACTGAACTTAATCACTTCCTGCGTTATTGGGTTGAGGTTAGTTTTTGGGTCGTTACCAAATGAGACATCGTCAGCATATAGGGAGACCACTAATTTATGGGGTCCTAGCATAAGATCTCTGTGCAGTTGGCTGGACCTTAGTCTCGAGGCTTGAGGTTCCATCACTAGGGCAAAAATGAGGGCTGACAGGGGTCAGCCCTGTCTGGTCCCGCGCTCTAGTTTAATGCTGGGAGATCTTGTGTTTCCCCAGGGTGGAATAGGATTGCGGGTCATTGTAAAGCAGCGAGACCAGTTGGATAAAGAAGTTCCCCAGTCCCATTTTTTTTTTTTTTTTTTTTTTTGAGCGTTGCGAACATATAAGGTCACTCAACTGAGTCAAATTCCTTCTCGGCGTCGAGTAAAACAGCTATTGCTTGCTGTGTTGAATCAAGGGCTTCTATGACGCCGAATAGCCTTCTGATGCTGTAGGTCATGCTGCGCCCTGGGATAAAGCCGACTTGATCGCCAAGCACCAATGCTGGCATGGGAGGGAGCAGGCAAGCCAATAGAATTTTGGCCAGGATCTTGTTATCCAGGTTGATCAAAAAGATTGGTCTGTAGGATGCGCAGTCTTCCGGGGGTTTACCTTCTTATCACATTGGCTTCTCGTAGTGTGGTTGGGAGGATCCCTCGCTCTATGGATTCTTCATAGACTTGAAGTAAAAGAGGGGTTATGATGGCCGTATAGGCTTTGTAGAATTCTCCTGTGAGCCCGTCGGAGCCTGGTGCTTTGGTGTTCGGGAGCTGTTTGATTGCTTCCAGGATTTCTTCTTGTTTCATGAGTGCATTTAGGGGTTCGCTTAGCTCATTGGCTACTCAGTATAATTCGGTGTCATTGAGGAAGTCTTGCAGTGTCTCGGGATTTATGCTACCCTTGGAGCTATATAGGTTTTGATAGAAGTTACGGAACACGTTAACCATTCCTTCCTCTGTGTAGATTAGGGTCACGTGTATCTCTGATGTGCTCCACCCGGATGGGCTTTTTGTCGATTGCTAGTAGCGCTCTGGGTTTCTGACCTTCGCCGTATTGACGGATTTGATGCCTGCGGCCTAGGAATTTCAGCTTGCGCTCAGCTCTTTGTTTAAACTTTATTAGTTCTTCCTTAAGGTCAGTCTGGGTCTGTGGTTCGTTAGTGGTAGTGCATTTGAGTTCGAGCTCTTTCAGGCGTTGTTCACTATTTGCCAGTTCACGACGTATCAGTGTTAAGATACCGTTCTCTTTTGCCATGCACACTCCACGAATATAGCATTTTAGTGTTTCCCACAAGGTGCCACCAGAGCCGACAGAGTCCTGATTCACCTCCAAGAATGTCGCAATTTCCTGTTGTAGTTCCGCTGCGAACACAGAATCTGATAGGGATCCTGGTTTGAATCTCCAGTTGGTGAGACCTGGCGCTGTAGTGGCGGAAAGCGTGAACTCCGTCACCATTGAGTGATCTGAGGAGGATCGCAGAAGAATATGGCTGGGTCCCCAGCTGAATGGACCGTGAGCTGATGCCAGAATGTAATCTATATGGGAACTGGTGTTGTGGACGGCTGAATGGAACGTGTATTCTCTTGCATCCCGGTTGGAGTATCTCCACGTGTTGACCAGATCAAATGTATGGCAGACCTCCTTGACCTGAAGGCTCGCTTTGGATGGCCTGCCAGTCGTGTTGTTCGATTTATCGAAGCTGGGGTCCATTGGCATGTTGAGATCCGCTCCCCTGATAATCGGATAATCATTGCTGAGTTGATCCTTCCCAGCTGCGTCATGACCCAGTTAAATTTGGTCGGTCTGTCTGTGTTGGGAGCGTACGAGTTCACTAGGACTATTTCTCTCCCCGCTAGGATTCCTTTCACCAGTAGGGCTCTTCCCTCAGTGTCTTTTTTTCGATTCGATCAAACTGAAATTGGCTCTTTTGTCAAATAGAATTGCAACCCCTCTTGCATAGGATGAGTATGATGAGTAGTATCTATGGCACCCCCAAGACCGGGCCCAGTGTTGTTCCGAGGTTGGTCAGAGATGGGTCTCTTGAAGCATGGCCACGTTGATTTTGTGTCTCCTGAGGTATTGGTGGATTCTCCTGGTTTTTGCTGGTTGGTTGCCACCTTGAATGTTCCAGGTGGCAATCTTAAACAATGTTACGCATGGATGGATGGATGGTTGGTGGGGGATGCGTCCCGGCCGGCAGGTTTTCGGCTGGGGCATGGGCCTGCGTGAGGATTTGTTGGAACTTATCGTCGTCTGAGTGGGGTTCCGTAGCATGGTCATGATGGCGTGTGGGTGAGCAGTCGATGGCGTCCTCATGATATTCTTGTCCCTCTCTTGTGTGGACAACCCCAACTGGCCCATGGTGAACCTTCCCTTATAAACGCAACCGTTAACGTTGCTGCGCGTGGGGCGCTAGTAGCCTTCCGAGAGGCGAGAGCCTCCCCTGATCTAAAGAATAGAACTTCTCTGGTGAATATTTTCAAGTGGTATAGATGGCTTGATGGCCCTGCCGCCCGTGGCATGGTTTATTGCGGGTCTCTCCTCATCCGGTCTCTGCGTTGTGGTCTTGCGTTATTGGAGGCTGGCCCGGTCCAGATGGTCACTGGCTTCCTCCGGTGTATTGAAGAATTGAGTTTTGCCCTTGTGCTGGATGTGAAGTTTCGCGGGGAAGAGCATTGAATACAGTATTTGATTGTCCTGTAGTCAGCATTTGATAGTTGTGTATGACCTTCTTTGTGCCTGGACAGTTTGGGAGAAGTCAGAAAAGAATTGAAAGCGATCTCCTTCGTGTTGGAGGTCTCCCTTTTCTCTGGCTGTTCTGAGTATTGAGTCGCGGTCTTTGTAATTTAGTAGTTTGGCTATAATTGGGTGTGGATTTGCGCCTGGAATTGGTCTAGTATTGGGAACTCTGTGTGCTCTTTCAACAACAAACAGTTGGGAGAGCGTCTCAGCTCCAAAAAGTTCCATGAGATCTTTTCTACGTGCTCTTCCATTTTGACCCGAAGCTGCTGCTCCCTGACCCCAACAATTCTAATGTTATTTCTGCGAGAGCGCCCCTCCAAGTCCTCATTTTTGGCACACACTGCTTTCATTTGGGACTCCAACGCGGTTACCCTCGACGTCGGGGACGTTGCTCCCTCGTCAAGGTCTGGCACGTGTTGTTCAACTGTTTCTAATCTGTCTGCATGCTTGTCCAGGCGATGTTGGAGTTGATCCACCTTCGAGGATAGTGTCTAATTTGCTACCTAGACCTCCGATTCCAGCTTTCAGGTCTAGTAGGATTTCTCTGATGTCAAAGTTCTGTGCTTCTTCTGCTATTTGGGAGGCTTTCTCTGTGGGTGACTGCGGTCTGCTGTTGGAGTTAGTCGATTTGGTGGAAGAGCTGGCTTCGAAATGTAACTTCCTTTGGGATTTGTCGGTCTTCCCCATGTTCAACACTGAAGTAGTTCCTGTTTGCACGCAGGTGTCCACCAACAGCACTGAGGGTAATGGCTTGACGCGGACACCAGCTTGTGGCGGTTCGCTTGAGCTTTATAGGCTGGTTGTGACGACTGGTTACCGGACCTTACGCGCTCGGAGTAGATTGTGTCTAAAGTAGATCTGGGGGTTTGCGCAGGACCTCTGTTACAGGATGGCGCGGAGTCGGGCCTTTAAAGTATTTGTTCCCAGAACTGCGTGCTTTCAAAGTGTAGCCGTACAGATGTTTGGTGAGCGTTGTTTGCTTATGACATCGGTTATTGCTTGTATGGTTCTCCTGCGGTTTCAGTGGGTCGTGACTCCCAGGTCGAGGCAGGTTCCGCTTTCAGTTCTTGGCTGGCTTGGTGTGCCTGGGAGTGTGGTTCTTCACTCGCGCTTAGGCTGTCATCCCGTGACTCTGTTGGTGGACAGGGTGTTGGATTTACCCGTCTGTGTTAATTGCCTGGGGCCACCCCTGTGCCGCGTGTGAGGATTGAGCCGCTTATGAGGTCGTTGTGCTGTTGAACTTTGTTGCCTGCATGCGCCTCTGCACACAGCGTGACCGGGTTGGGACTGTGTGGCAGGCCAGCACGGGTGGCCGTGTGAGGTGCCCGGAGCTGATGGAAAAGGCGCTTCACTGCCGCCTTGTGATTCTTGTGTTGTTGGTAGCTGTGCCACCTTGTCTCGCAGGGGGTCTGCGTGTGTTGTCTTTGCCCCGGGGAGGAGATCCACACTGAACGCGGAGCGTCCCCGCAGCAGCGAGCCGCTGCCGCCGCTTACCGACAGATTGGTTGGTGGTGTATGCGGCTATCTGAGGGGCCATGCATGCCCTGTGGTGCGGAGCAGCCCGGCGAGTGGAGAGGCGCTCTGCTGCCGCCGTCCAGTTCTTGTTGGTTGTGGTGGTGCTCCGCCTCGCAGTGGACCCCTGTGTGGTGTCCTTGCCTCGGGAGGGGGGTCTGTGATGACAGCAGGTAAAGGCTAGTGTCTTGCGGGTGGACCGGGGCACTCGCAGCGTCTGCCGTGACGGGTGCTGGCTGGCTGGTGATACGTATGGCTGCTGAGAGTGCCGCGCATGTCTCGGATCGCTCCTACCTTGTCCGGGGCCCGCCCGTGCACCACGCCGCGGTCCCCTCACTCCTCGATGGGTTAGCGGGCGGGGCTCTCTGCAGGCAGTTGGAGCGCTTGGTCTTCTCCCGGCGCGTCGGACCTCGCCCTGTTCCTGGGTCCCCGGCGAGTCAATCGCGGCCCCTGCTTTGGTGATTGCCAGCCATGCCGACAGTGCGGCCCGTGCCACCGGGAATCCTGGCGCACTGCGGGCAGGCCCCTGTCGGCCGTACCGCTGGAGCTCAGATATTCGGTTGTCGGCTACAGTCATGGGTTCCGTATTGATGGCCGTGCCTCCTGCGAGGCCCAGGCAGCAAGGGGTGATGAAGACGTGCGCTACAGAGTAGAGAAATTTCAGGATTTATTAGGAGCTACACGGAGCTCTTCAGGGAGCCACCATCTTGGTCGGCCCTCTAGCGCCCTCTCGGGAGGTATCTATTGTATGGGGCAGGTGTGCCAACTATTTTCCTTACTTTGCACCAGGCGAGTGCAGTGGTGCTAGCAGGATCAAATCTGCAGCTATCCATGAAGCTAGTGGGGAAAATCAATGAACGGATACCGTTGTCACCCGCTGAGTGTTTCTCCAAGCGTGTGAGGGAGAGGCGGTTCCTCAGAGTACCAGTACGCAGCAAATTGTGCCTGTGCAGCATTCCAGTACAAACTAAGGCCCAATATGTCGCCGAATTCAGAGACCTCTGACATGATGGGTTCCAGGTGGATGGAGGGTTCCTTATGTATAATAGTGTGTTGTTGAAGTATAGGGAAATAATTTCAGGTTCCTCCGTCATCCTGATAACCTTGATGTTTATGGCGTATTAGGTCTGCGAGGTTTGATGTTAATTGCAAATATGAAGTGTTATAGGGGGCAACCATGCCGGGTGCCCCTTGCTTTCACCAAAGGGTACATATAGCATCCCATTAGTGTTGACCTTGGCGACCGGGGATGTGTATAACAGATGCAGAGAGGCAAGGAACTCCAGACCAAACTCTTATTTCGTTAACACAGCGTACATGAACCCCTCCAGGAAACTGAATCGAACGCTTTGGACGTCCAAGGAGGCTGCTAACGCCTGGGTCCCCGAGTCTATTTGGGCTAGTACATTAAAGAGGCCCCGTAGATTCAATGCCTTAGATCTCCCAGGAATGAATACCCAACTGGTCCTTGTGAATGATGTGTGACCTGAATGGCATCAGTCGTTTGGCCATAATTTTAGAGAATATTTAACATCTGTTGATTAGAGAGAGCCGCATTGTTCACATGCCTTGATGGGTTTAAGCAGGATTGTGATGATAGCTTCGCGCCTAGTGGCAGGTAGTGTCGTAACTTAAGGGATTAATGCCATAGTAGCAGTAATTGTGGGGCAAGATAAGTCTTGCCGCTTGTAAAATTCAGCTGTAAGGCCGTCCATGCCGGGGGCTTTCCCGATGGTAAGTGTTGGATAGCTTGGGTGCTATCAGTCAGGGAGATTAGTTGATCTAGAAGGGTTCTTGCATCGTGGGAATGTAGGCTTAGTGGTAATGTGTCTGAAAACCTGTCAATGTCATCTGGTAGGCGTGTATCCTCATTAGCATACAGATCCCTGTAAAACGCGGCAAACATGTCATTGACGGCTGCCAGAGCGTGTAGAAGGTTCCCTGAAGAGTTTGTAATCCCGGGATACACCCGCAGCCTCTTTCTTGGCGAGGCCTGCAAGCAAGCAGTTTACCCGGTCTATCCCCCTTACCGTAGTTTTGTGCGGCCATAGGGATATCAAAGAACTTCACTTCTCGTTCCGCATGTACTCTGAAGGTTTCTAATGCCTCTTTAAATCCGTGCGAGTGTGGCTGAGGGGGGAACAGTTGTTAGGCCCTTTCAAGTTTTTTTAACCTGATCTTGCTATTCTCGATGTCTTGCTGTATCGTTTTGAAGGCGCTTAATTCGGTAGGCATTGCGATCCCACATATGTCAACTTTGAAGGTTTCCCACAGTGTGCTGACCCGTGCCACAGCCCACGTTGGTCTCAAAAAACTATTTCACATGGTCAACTATAGTGGATGGGTGTGCCACATCCAGCAACGCTTGTGGTTTAAAGTGCCAGTTGTTTCTGGGTCTTGAGAGCCCGGATAGTGTCAGGTAGAGACGGACGGGGGAGTGATCGTGGTATGTTCTTTGGAGCGACTCCACCCATCAGCACATCGGAGATCAGCGACATATCGATTTGGGCGGAGGAATCGTGAACCAATGAGTAAAGGAAATAAGATCGATCATTGCCATGAGTCGCCCAAGCGTTGACTAGGCCAAGGGACTGCATGCCACCATTTATTGTGATGGCAGGAGATAAAGGGTAGTATTGAAGTCTCCCCTAACCCCCACCCCAAACCTCATTTCAACATCCTGTTTTTAACTCCTGCAGCTCGCAAAGCCAGAGAATGCTGTTTGGGGGTGCTGTGATGTGAAAGCAAAAATAATCATGTGCATTCTGGAACTCTTAAGACATTTTTATTTTACCAATTGAAGATAAAAAGAACTTGAAGGGTGTGCGCCTGTCAGAGGGAGACCTTTTGAGCAAGGGGAGGAGCCAGACAGGTCCAGGACCCGATGGGGAACCCATCGAAGGTCTCCGACAAAGACACAGTAAAGTCCTTTGCACAGTCAAGTCTTCAAACGTATTGACACCCCAAAGAAAGCTCGAAGAATCATAGAGGACAAGAACCCTCTCCACCCACTCCCCCCCCCCCACCCCTCCCCTTCTTGCTTCATCAAGAAGTGAACAAGTTTGTGCCCGGATGAGTGGAACTTGTGTGAAAGGAAGAGAAGAAACAAAAGGGATCTGAGCCCGGCTGAGGGGGATCCGGGGTGAATCATGAGTCTCCTGAAAAGGGAGCAAACATTGTACAAAAGGGGGAATCCGAGCCCGACTGAGGGAGATCCGATATGAAATAAAAAAGAGGAAATGTTCTGAGCCCGGCAGAGGGAGACCTAGAGAAAAGAATGTTGAATCAGTATATAGTTGTGTATGGAATAAGACATTGAAATACCAAGAGGCTTAATGAGATGTGGAAGGACGCTATACTGAGAGATCCTTGTGCGCCTTAGAGACTGCCTCCTTATAACAAGTCAGTGTTCTCCAGGTGCTGCGCTGTTCCCCCTTGTCCTGTGCTGAAACATGGGGAAGTTACCATTCAGCAGTCCTGAACTACTAAGCCCTGTCGACCTTTCATTTGTTACCCACTGTTTCCTTATACACGTCATCATACACCCTTTTGTTCTTTCTAACTACCCTTTCCTCCCCTTTCTAAACGTTGTGAAATGCCATTTTGCTCAGTTTTCATTTAAGTATTGCCTATACTGATGCACTGTCTTGTTTAAACTGGTTCACAAACTTATGGGAAGTGTTGCTAGGGTGTGTAAGAAACTAATTCTAGATAACTTGCGCTTTCCCTCCCTTGTGAGGAATTGGTAGAGTATCCCTTGTGTGTGGTTTTCACTGTGCGTTTTGCTCAGTTTTCACTTGGTCTACAATTTAACTTGGGGAGTGTGTATATTTTTCCTTTGACTTATTTTAACTTGCTTGATGACTGTGATACATGTGTTTTATTAGAAGGGTATAAAATAAATATATATCTACTTTTTAATACAAAGCTTTGGTCAGTGTTTCCTTGTGCCATAGTACTGTAGGCCTATTGTGTAAACCCTGAATACTGCTCATCTCCCTCTTCAGATAAGTCTGACTGCTCAGCCACAGCTACCAGCTAAATCTTTGTGTTACAGACTGATACCAAAGGGGATTTATTACCCTCACCTGTAGCCTTAATCTTCTGCAGTGCTCCCTAAGGGAACTGCACAGGATTCTGCCTAACACTGTTCGCCCGGGAGAAAGTCTGCAAAGATCTGTGTATTTGCATCTTTAAGCTGTGAGTCTAGAACCGTTTCCAGTAGAATTCACACCCTAAAATTTGAGTGACAGGACCTATTCTTCAGATCTTCATATTGCAGTTCCAAGTTTCGTGTGGCCCTAGCCAGTTCCTCTAATGCGATGTCGCAATGTCTTTCGACTTGCTTTCTTGTGACAGAGCTTGGATTGCCTGTTTGTTGGCCTCAACCCGTTCACTGAGTGACAGCCAAAGTCTGTCAACGATTGCTTTATTTCCATTGAAAAGGATGTAAACTGTGCTTGGAAGGTGGCTGAGAATTTATCTTGAAATGACTTGCAGTTAAATCCTCTTTTGCCGCCGCCATTTCCTTCTCTAGAGAGTCAATACTATGGAGCTGAGTGGGTTGTGCTACTGGCCATCTCCAAGCCTGTTGCTCCCCAGAGATTTTGCAACGGATTGTGTTTAGCCTGCAAATCCCAGTGGGGCGGTGAAAGATGGGCTTCTTTCTTTCCCCTCAGCATATGATAGATTATACCCACCAGAGCGACCCTGCAGGGATTGGGAGTACTGCTAGAGCTGTGCGCGAAAGCGCTGTGCCAGTGTTTTCACCACATGCATAGTTCATACCATGCTGCAACTCTTCTGTGTGTTGGACTGAAAGCGTATGCTATTACGTGCCGCCACGCCCTATGAATTGGTCTCCAATATTAGATCCACCAGGTTAAGTATGTGTTGACAGTCTGATCTTTTACCCCCAGCAGTGGTAGTCTGTTGATGCTAATGTGCCAGCGAATACACCACTACTGTACCACTGTCCTCTGCCAACATTTCTACACTTTAATTCATATTCTTCCTGCCGCCTGGGCGAGCGGCAAATAGACCGTGCTGCTATCCATATCTACTTATGGTTACTGTACAGTAGTATGCCGCTGGATATAAAAAGCAGCACTGAGACTTGTAAGCAGTGCTATCTTTAATGTCCTGGAAGTCCCCACCTGGCTTTGTTATTTAGGGAGAATGCCCAAACGTGCACCAATCCTTATGCCGTGAGTTGCCTCAGCCCCAGCCTGATTGACTTCATTTGCACAGAGTCATACACCCAGAAAGTCTAGTGACCCAAATCTTCTATGCGGGCCAGCGCTAAACCGTTCCCATCAGTCTTACGCCGTTGCAGATATAGAGGATTACATCAGTACTGCTTTGTCCATTTTACTCTCCCTTGTTTGTTCTTCACGTGTCCTAGTGCGGGAAACTCGGGAGGCGTGGGGGGAAAGGGCGCCCTGCCGGTGGACGCACTCCTCCCTCTGTGCTGCTGTTCCCAGGCCATCCCTCATCCGTGTTGCTCCCAAAGTTTCACTTTGCAGTTCTCTTCCCGCAGCTACGTTGAATATGGTCTTCTGTAGCAAATGGCTGTACTTAATGAGGCGCAGCAGTGCTTGTCCACCTCAGCTCTAGTCTCTCAGTAGCTACACACAGATTATGTCCACACAAGTGATCAGACCCGAGCCCTTAACGAGCGAGGTGCGCTGAAGGCCAGTGAACAAACGCATACAAAATGCTCCAATCCGTTGTCATGCAGACCGCCGCGTTGTGCCCTGGCGATCTTTTAGTTTACTGCAGCATTCCGGAGCCGCAATGTATTTTCAGATGTCCTGCATTGTAAAAGTTTACGGCCTCTCCTGATAGGTGAAGTGGAGAAGAGACCTGTAGAGACGTCTTCAACGCCGGCCATCTTGGAATCCTACCCTTTTTCTATTTTTTTAATATACCATTTTATTATGTGTTAAAACACATGACACAATTCAATCAACATTCCATCAATTTGCCATCGTTAATTTGCGTAGGTACTTGCTGTAATAACTCAGTCCCACAAATATTAGAGAACCAGTTTATCCACCGTTTTCTCGGGACTCTGAACTTACATAATTGGTTGTAGTTCATCCATTCCCATCTTCCCATTTGTGCCAGATCTTAGCGGCTTTCGTCGGACATCCCTGAGCAATATAAATACAGTGTTCCATGAACGCACACCCATGGATCCTAAATTACTGTTAGGTATCTGGGGGATCAGAGATTTGGGCGACATGAGAAGCTTTTTCTATCCACTATAATGGGTCTGATCAAGCACAACATTGCAAGAGAATGGTGGGCCGTGGACCGCCCCAGCTTTGCACAGTGGGTCACAATGAACGCACACCCGTCTACATTGGCAGACAATTATTATTTTCCAGGGATTCCAGTTTCTCCTTGACTTTCTCTAACCTTCTTTGAGCTCCGAAATCGATACTGACAGTCTGCTCTTCATGGACTTGATTTCATACAAAAGCAATCAGATATCTGCCTTCGTAGACCCTTCTTGGATGACGCCTGTGGTGGTTGGAGATTCTACCGTTGTCACCTCAACCTTTCAGGGTCCCTTCGGCAGATGCTTAGCAACTCTGCAGCATCTGGGTGCAACATATGGTGTTTACAAGTGTCTTTGGGATACCCCAGTTAATAGACTGGTATAGGTTGCATGAATTGGGGATATGCTAAATTGGCTTTTATTTTTTGGCAAAGCAGAAACTGGTATATGCTGAATTGTTTAACATTCGTATAACATGTTGATTGAAATACACCTCAGATTGTTTTTGCACATGCATCCTGTAAGTAATCGGAAGTAAGACCTGGACCAAGGGGCCTTGTGATGGTTGCTATAGACTTTATTAAAGAAGCAAGAGGGTTGTAAAAAAGACCTTTAGAATGGATTGTGTACTCCTACCAGGCCTCCAGATAAGGCCTTTTTACGCATGAAAATCTTGTAAACGCGACAGCTTTATTATTTCCCTGTGTACATTTACACAAAAGTTTAGAGCAGAGGTCAGTGCAAAGGTCAGGTTACTTGACAGACACCAGAATGCTGCTTTTGATGATTATTTACATGGATGTAATTGCAAGCCATGGAAACAGAATGTATTTCTCTGAAGCATTTCAAAAAAAGAAACTGCACACTGTGATAAAAGGCATGGTTTCTTTCCAGTCTTGCACAATTGTATTTTTCAGCGTTCCTGTGCTGTGTGCATTTTTACACTTTTTTAATTTGCACTCTAATTATAAAAAACGCGTCTAAAAGGATGACTATGCACGATCTAGTTTACATCCATTTAACCTTGCAGTCAATGGGGTACATTAGTATAAATGGTCAGTGGCATTAGAGTCTTTCCTCAAGGGCGAGTGATTGTCATTGCACCAATCACAGGCGTTCTAGCTTCTCAAATCTTCAAGACTACAATTAAAACATCCAAAACCTGACTTGCCAGGAAGAGCTGTTCTAAAACAAACAAATGTAATTTACATTCGTAATACAAAAAGAAACTCAGAAAAACCTGTCCCTGTGATAATCCAGATAAGTATTTAACTTTATGTAGCGCTTCATACATGGTTCGACCAACATCTAGGCACTGTGATTATTATACCTCAGTCGATATTCAGATAACCGACCTCTGAAAGATGTTAGCCAATAAGATAGCTGAGCTGGTTGAGCACTCATTACTGCGATATGTGTGTGATCTGTAGATTGCAGGTTTGAATCCCGGGAAATCCCATCTCAGCCTTTCATCCTTTCAAGGTCGATAAAGGAATATTGACTTTGGTTTGGTGATAATAGAGATAAATATGTTATACGTACAGTGCTTTGCCAAGGGTGCTATATAAATGACCATTTGACCATGATGTTAGATATAGAATTTAGCATGGAGTCCTTGCTTCTGTGCAATGTTGTATCATAACATTGGCATAACATTAGGTAGTAATGCTCCAGGAAATTGGAACTTTCATTAAAACATGAGAATACAATTCTCCTATCGAACCTCCAAACACACAATACAATTCAAGGTTCCTTTACTATGTAATTGGCTAGGTTTTTGTGTTTTCAATATTTAAATATATACAGACGAGATCAAATGGCCAGAGAAATAAATGAAAGGTGTATTATGTCAATGCAGAAAGCTGCTGCATAATTCCATAAAGTTTTTGCATGCTTCTGCTGGATGTCGCATACGTTCTAATCTCTTGCAAAGGAGGAAAGTAATTTTTGCTCTTTTAAAATCGCATTTACTCTCAAAGTTTAGAAATGGCAAGTAAAGTACTCCAACCTCAAAATCTTATCTGGAACACTGACTCCAACATATTCCTAATCTTTGACATGTTAATGTCCAGCTTCAGCTGCTTCGAAGAACTTTTTTTCGGCAGAGGGCGCCCTGCGTCGAGTCGATGTCCCTCGAAGGCCTCAGTCGAGGGTGTTATGATCATAGAACCTATAGATGGCACGCTCAGCGCCTGTTGGCCTCAGTTCTGTTTTCCTGCGACTGCATTTGCTTAGTCTAACAAAAATTGGCGCGCCTCTTTGTCCAACGACTTGTTTTCAAGAAATAATTAAAAAAATCCTTCGATATATCTTCATCTTCACCGAAGACTGGTTAAAAAGAAGGCCGGAACTGTAGGTCCAAAATGTCCCTTACTGACCTGCACTGTCTGCTTATGGTGCCTCGGGGAGGACCACGACACGGCCAGTTGTTCCAAGTGTCCGTCTATGACAGGAAAGGCCTTGAAGGAGCGCAAGATGAAACTCCAGATAGGAAGAATACCCAAATCCCCTAAGCCCGACCTTCTAAGCCTTCGAACGACTAGTCGAGTAGAGACTCTTCTGTTGGCCTTCAATGTCTTCGTCCAACGACTCACCCGAAAGGGTCACATGTCCCAAAAAAAAAATCTACCCCAGCCGAATGGGAATCTTTCCGAAAGTAAATTTTAAAAATGTTTGCGAAACAAGGTCCTGGTCCTACATAGCCTTCAAAGCAAACCGTTAAGGATGGGCCTCGCTCTAAATCCTGTGCACCCTTGAGCCCGGGAAAACTGCCTGACAAACATCGTGAGCCCTTGAGGCCTTCTTCCGATGAAAAGCACAAAGAGAAGTCGAGGTCCTTCAACGTCATTGAAGCCTACACTAACTTTACCTGGAAAGGTTTATGCTCCTGTACCCAGAGGAGTTTTTCAAATCACTCTCTTCAGTCTATGAAGATGAGGAACACTCTGATGAGGAAGATGCTCCTCTTGGGTTGAAATATGGGACACCCAATGTTCCTGAGTGTCTGATATCAGAGGAGTACAGGATTAAAGTTCTATATGACAATTTAAAGTCTGTGAGTGGAGTTGATAATTCACCCGAACTGGAGTTTGGTAGGTCTGAACCTGGCAAACATGCCGACGCTCCATACAGACAGATCACCACTCCCTTATGAACAGGATGATCTAACCGATATTTTAGACAAAGGTCCTCAGACAGACCTTGTTTTGCCCTTTCATATGGCATTACAAAAGAGGGTGGCTTCAAATTGAGAAATTCCAGAGACCAATCCGGCAGTTAATAAGAATCTGACAAAAGAATACTGCCCCTCCAGTAGTGACTCCAACTTCCTTGCGAAACACCCCACTCCGGAGATTCTGGTGGTGCAAGCGGCTACAGCGACTTAAAAACAGACAGCGTACCCTACCATCCCTCCTGATAGGGACAACAAGCATGTAGATGGATGGGGGAGAGGTCTTTTCAGCAGGGAGCATGGCACTGAAATTGGCTAACTCCACCTGTGTCCTGGCAAAATGTTAGTATACTCCGTAGGCTTGCTTATGTATGGCGGCAAAGCATATTCCAGAGGGGGAAGAAAGGGATGGCTTCTTGGCTATTGTTAAAGACAGCAAAGGAGCTAATTGTGTAGCCCTTCATTCAGGATTGGATACTGCAGATAGTGGAAGCAGTTCTATGGCTACCAGCACTGTAATGCACAGATATACGTGGTTGAGGAAGTCTAGGCTTCTCAACATGCCTTTTGATGGGTCTCCTCTTTTTGGCAGCAAGGCTGACTAGAGCCTTGAGAAGTTGCAGACCTTGACGGCAGCAGCCAAATCTTTAGGCGCCGCTGTTAGGCAACCTCAGCCTTTTCGTCCTAGGGACAAACCTTGGAGGGCTTGATATTTTCACTACTACTCAGTTGGAAGGGCCAGAGGAATGGCCAGTCAAAGGGGCCAAAGAAGGTTTCCTCGTGGTGGACTAGGTAGGGGTGCCAAGCCAGCTCAAGCAGCAGCCTCCTTACCATCAGCTTCTGCAGCAGCCGCCACAAAACCACTCTGAGGTCTTGTTACAGTACACCAGTGGGGAGCAGACTGTCTCAGCATCTGCAAGAATGGCGAGACATTACTTCAGATGCTTGGGCTCTGGAAACAGAAGCCCATTGTTACTGCCTTCCTTTCATAAGAATACCTCGGAACAATCCACTGGGGAGCCGCACTTTGATGGTTCCGGATCCGCTCCTTGTGCAGGAAGTTTTATCCCTGCTGGCGAAAGATGCCATAGAACCGGTACCTGTAGCGGAGAGGAACAAGGGATGGTACTCCCCATATTTCTTTGATTCCCCCAAAGAGGACGGAGGACTGAGACCCATCGATACTTGAACAGGTTCCTGAGGAAGGGCAAGTTCAAGATGGTCACACTTTCTCAGCTCCTTCAGGCCTTCCAACTTCAGGATTGGTTGGGCTCATTGGACCTCCAGGATGCTTATTTTCATGTGCCAATTCATCTCAAGCACAGAAAATACCTGAGGTTCTCAGTTGGTGGTTCTCACTATCAGTTTCGAGTTCTGCCTTTCGGGCTGACCCCCACCCAAGGGTTTTCACCAAACTGATGGCGGTGGTGGCAGCGAATTTTGGGAGAGGGGGATTCACGTCTACCCCTGCCTGGACGATTGGCTGATCAGGGCGCATTCTTCCGAACAAGCTCTGGTTCATCTGAAAGATACCAGACACTCTCTACACAGATTGGGCTTCTCCCTCAATTACAAGGAGTCCCATATGACACCTCAACAGCTCCAGTACATGGGGGGCTGTTTTAGACACATCGTTGGGAAAGAGCTCACCACATGAGTTGAGGGTTCAAGACTTTCTTCAGGTGGTTACCACATTTCAGAATGCCCAAGATCTTCCAGCCTACGATTTGTTGAGGTTGCTCGGCCTCATGGCATCCTGCATTTTCCTGGTGCCAGAAGCCCGCCTGAGAATGAGATCCCTTCAGCGGGCTCGAAGAACACAATGGTCCCAATTCTCAGGAAAAATGTCATTCCATACAGGGTCTCACAGGATCTTCTATGGTGAGCCTGCAGGGAAAATATTCTGAACGGAGAACTCTTTTGGCAACCATGGCCAGAAATTACAGTAGTGACGTACGCCTCACTCACAGGGTGGGGAGCCCATGCCAACGGTCTGACAGTCAGCGGTCGTTGGTCTCCATCAGAGTCCAAACTACACATCAATCTTTTGGAGCTGAGGGCAATCGGACTAGTGCTGAAGGCCTTCCTGCCCTCTGTCCAGGGAAAGAATGTCCTGTTAATGACAGAAAACACGGATGACCATGTATTACCTCAACAAGAAAGGAGGTGTAGGGTCACTACCACTGTACAGAAAGACAATGCAGCTCAGGTACTGGGCAATTCAAGAAGGAATCTTGTCAGCAGTTCACTTGGCTGGAGAGGAGAGCACGGCAGCGGACGCTCTCAGCAGGCAGTGCACAGTCTACTACGAGTGGGAGCTAGCTCAGGAAGTCCTTCAAGAGATCTTCACCCTTTGGAGAATCCCTCAAGTAGATCTGTTCGCGACCAGGACCAAACAGCAGTGCGAAAGATATTGCTCCAGGGAATTTCCCCCAAGAGGAGTTCTGGGAGATGCGATCGTAGTGGACTGGGAGTTTCCACTCCTGTACGCATTTCCTCCAGTCCCCGTCATTCTTCACGTGATCAGGAGGTTGAGAAAGTTCAAGAAGCGCATGATCCCAATTGCCCTGGATTGGACCAGGAGAACGTGGTAGCCGGACCTTCTAGACATGTCCATCTGTCCTCTGATACGTCTTCCTCAAAAAGAGGGAGAGAGGGAGAGAGAGATATCAGGAGATCCGGTGCTCCATCCAGAGGTCAACCTTCACGCTTGATTTCTGAAAGGTTTAGATACAGGGATTGGGACCTCCCAGATGACGTTATGGAGGTGTTATCTTCGGCTAGAAGATCAGCAACAAAATCCTTGTACCATTGCTGTTTTATAACAAGTTTTGCAACTGGTGCAAGGAAAAGAATACAGATCCTTTACTGTGTAAAACGCGGGCCATATTGTCCTTTTTATCTTTAGCCAATTTGGTACTCCAGAATGGTACTATTAAAGGCTATCTGGCAGTGCTGTCAATTTTTAAGTGCTTGTCATAGGAATGCTCCTATTTCAAAATCCCACTGGTAACTCAATTCCTGAAAGGACTCAATATATAGCCTCCATCTCCTTTCCAGGTTCCGGTTTGGGACCTAAATCTGGTCTTAAAGTTCCTAATGTGTGCACCCTTTGAACCGCTGCACACATGTCCTCTAAGGTTGTTGACCTTTAAAACCATTTTATTGGTTGCTCTCACATCAGCCCGCAGAGTGAGCGAGTTGCAGGTACTGTCAGTAAAGCCACCCTTTGCAGTCTTCTACAAGGACAAAGTTGTCTTGAAGGTTAAATCTTAATTTGTATCGAAAATCGTTTCGGATTTTCATTTGAACCAGAAAATTGTCCTTCTTCCTTCTACCCTCCTCCTCACCCTGGTAAGGAGGAAGAAAGACTTCATAGGTTGGATCCTATTAGAGCTCTAAGCTTATATTTTTCGATAATATCCAAAATACGGTTTGATGATCCTGTATTCACAGGGTATACAGGACACAAACTAGGTCAAGCTGTTACCAAGCAAACCTTATCTAGGTGGATAATTCTGGCTATGTCTCAGTGCTACAGTCTGGCAGGGAAAGACCCTCCTGAAGGTTTGCGGGCTCATTCCACCAGGGGCATGGCCGCATCTACAGCCCTTCAAAGGGGAGTTCCTAGAAGGAATTTTTGTGATGCTGCAACGTGGTAATCATTGCACACGTTTACAAAGCTGTAAGAACACACTGGGCAGGATATGGCTTTGAAACAAAAGTTGGTCTTTGACTAAAACTGCAAAATAAAAAAATATCAGGATATTGTTCTCCTTAAATGTAGTCCAAAAACAGCTTTGGTCTGGAGCTCCTTCGAGGATAAGGAAAGAATCTGGATTTAGTCCTCATAAGCCCAACAGAGTTCTGAAGCTCCTTCCTCGCCTCTGAGTCTGTTCTGAAACAGAAGGGAGAATCTGTTAGTCCCTTCTTGCTGTTTAGTTTATATAGGGGCTGCAGTCCCCTAGACCAATCAGGGTCCACCATACTATGGCGCTTTGATAAGCCCCACCCCTTCTTTCTATATCGTATGCCGCCATAATGGATTCTGCACGGCTGACTCGCGTGGACTGCTTTTGAAACTTCCCTGCACTGGAGTTTTGGGTAAGTGAAAACAAGCTTTGCCAACTCTCCTTTTTGTTCTTATATCCGTGACCTCTTTAATGTAGGTAACTCCTACTCCGTCGCTTCCGGGTTCCTTCCATGGGGTTTTCCATTACTTCCCACCGTGTCCGAGTTTTTGTGGAGACACGTGCATTCAACCCTGACATTCTTGCCTTGACATGGTATTATTTAAACTTCCTCTTTCCGCGACCATGGACACATAAGGGACGTCCCCTTTACTTACCGCCTGCCCCTTCGCCTTTATCTCAATGAAGGCTGCTCGTTTGCTGCCGACACTACTGTTTTCTCTGTTCACCGCATCATCCTTTGTTGGGGAGGCTGTCATGGGTATGTCCTTTCCCCACCAGGTGTTTTCCGCTGCGTCTTCGTCCTCCCTCTCGGATTTCGGGTTTGCGCCGTATTCTTTGGGCAGGATTTCCTTAAGGGATATAGTCCTTCAACTGGCCATTTGTAGCCTTTTCCAAAGTTCCAACACAAAGTTCCAGAAGGTGCAAAAACGAGCACATTTCCACAATCCTCAGGAGGGAGTCCCCTTCCCCTGAGTTTCTCACATTGTTTTCAGTTCACACTCACAATTCTCAGGAGGTGTTTCTGTTCCACTGAGTTCTTCAGACACTCTATAGTTTTGCAAACGCAATAGTTTCCCACATTTAAAGTTATTTACTTTCACATTCTGTTGTATATTTTGTGTGGGGCTCAGACACACAATCGATTCTCCTCGTGTATTCTGCTGCCAGGACTTTCTTACTTTCTTCACTTTGCTTTTCCACAATCTGCAACTTTCCAATCCAGGGGTTATGGTTAACCTTCCCCTGGGTTACACACACACTCAAGGGGGTACTCTTTCTCTCCTTGATTTTCACAATTTAACCATCATGGTTCTTTTTCCCAGAATATGTAATTTTCCAGTCCAGGGGGGTTGGCTCCCCTTCCCCTTCCCATTCCCCTGGGTGTCAAACCGTCAAGGGGTTCTCTTCCTCTCCTTGACTTTCACAATCTATTCAACATTCCCGTCCAGGGGCTATGATTCCCTTCCCTTAATTTCTCACACCTAAGAGGCTGTCTTTCCTCTTCTTGACTTCTTGCAGTTTATTTGCAGTTGGGTGAGGGGCCCAGACTCGCAATCACATTGCCTGGTATACTCTTTGTTTCACCAACTTCAGGGGGCTTCCTTTTCCCTGAATTACACTTCTAATTGCTTACACATTCAAGGGCTATGAGTTTTCTCACACTTGGTTGCGAGTCCCCGACTCAGTGTTTTCATCAACATTCAAGTGTACGGTTTCCTTTTAATCTCAAACAGTTAACAACCTTTCTCTTCTCCTTATTTATCTGTTGGGTCCACGACCCGCTCTCATTCAAATGTGTTATTCCCTTTGGCTGTCCCGGTGTTCCAGCTTCCTTGCTGACAATCAGCCAATTTATTAACAGTCTTCAGCAAACACTTCGGAGTGCCCCAGTGTCCAAATTCCCCTATTGGGTTCACCGGTCTTAGTCTACAGCTCTAGGATCCCTTGTGATGTCCCATTCATTCAGCGTTCTGCCCTTCTCTCTTTGGTCCCTGCTGTGCCCCCTACGTCGCTTGACAGCTTCCTCTACCTATGGCACATGTGCAGCATACCTTCCCTCTCCGTCTGCCGCTTCCAGCAGATTTCCCACGCCGCTCTGCAAACTGCTTCTTCTCAGTGTCCCGACCAGCTTCGGGAATGGTATGGGTCTCCCTTCCCTGTATGTTGGGCCTTTTGAATATCCCGGCATCGGTCACAAGTTCCCTACGACTAGAACGCATTGTGAGCTGCTTGGTGGATGTGATCTTCCTTGCTTGAGCCCTCTTCCTCATCCAAGTATGCCTATGTGCATATGTCTATGTATGCCTATCACTTTCAAATGGAGGTTCTACATCACAGTATGCCATACTGAGATGGAAAGGTAATGGATTGGTATTCTCATTCCCTAAAGTGGGGGTCGGGGGTGAAAATACCATGAGTGGAAAGGGGATACCATGCTGCCGTCAGTGAGTCTACCTCCCTCCCATGAGTGTGGTCAACCACCCCCATGGTCCGGATCGGGGCATGGCTGCCTTTCACTGGCCGTATGGCAAGATAGCTTCCCAGTAGAGGGAGTGATGATATGACTAGATTCATCCCAATCCCCAAAAGAAACAAATGCACTACCCCTTTTTAAATCCTGGATGCAGATGCAGACGCACTATCCAACAAAAGGCAAAAGGTGTGCAATTTCCATAGAGAGTGGGAACATTTTTTTTGTCCAGCTTAAAAAGAAAGTGCATATTTAATGTACAGTGCCCAAGTTACAGTTGGGGAGGGCAGAGGGGGGAGCATATTGTAATAATACACACATCATGAAAGTAATGTTCCCAAAGGAAGCAATCTGGATCCTAAAAGGGTAGGTAAACTAAACTCTGCAATGCAAATGCTGTTACAGAGGCATCCTTCAAAGTTGCAAATTATTTGATGGAAATAAATTGTACTTTTACAGATGGTGCAATTGTGAAGGGAGCAGAGATTCCTGAGTATGCTGTTAGAGATTTTAAAAACTGTCCTCACTGTGTCTGCCATGTCAGGTGTGTAGTTAGGTGCAAACACTTTAGAAAACAGGGTATCTGTACTAAACGCCTATGTGATTGCCTATCTCTGTGAATCTGCTACTACCTGAAATCATCCGAATGCTGTTGCTGTTCCAAGCTACACACCACATTACTGAGCACAGGTGGATACCATGCAGTGCTAGCCTTCAAAATGAATGTCCTGATTGATTTACTAAATTCTGATATGCTTCACAATTTTTAGGAGACAGCTAGTAATAGAAAATATTGAAATTAAGGTGTTTTTGAAGTTAGTTAATGGTAAATGCATATGTTTTCCCTGTGTTATAAAGAGTAAAACCGTAAAAATCTTCTTACAAATTCTCATGCTCATGGACATCACCACCCAGTAGCTCTCCCCAGTAGCTCCTATCTATCTGCCATTAACTAAAAGAAGTGCTTGCTAACTTATAGATTGGAGACCTCTGAAACCTTAAATGCAAGACTGTGTTTCCAAGGAAAAGGAGGACCAAACTCTCTAAAGTGGTATGCATGGCAGAAGATTCTGGTTCAACTCAAGAAATGGTATAGGCTGGTAGTGAATCAGTTATTCCCCATAGTTAAACCCAGAGAATACACCAAGCTGGTAAACTGAAAACTGTACACATTAATAGAATCCCCTATCAATTATCCACTGGTTCAAATAAGTGCTGTGGGTTAAACACGATGCATAATAAAACAGTGCATGTTTAAAAGCAATAATGAACCTTAGACTGACCCTAACTATTCCTAGGCTAAATGTATACCAACTACCGGGTTATAGCCACAATACAAATGCTACGGGGTGGGAAGAAAACGAAAACTGTAGAACACCATAAACTTACATCTGTAGCGTCCTAATCGGGACCAAAAATGACACATATAGAGTCAAAATAATTCTATGCAAGTGCAGAGAATACAGCAATGCACTTCATGGGATGCCAGAGGTGACTCTCAGGTTTGAGACCCAAAAGCTCCAGAAAGAAGAAGCAGCAGAAGGGGACCTACTGTCACGATCCATGCCCCCGACCCCCTCTGGTATAACCACCCTCTGGCAGCAGTGGGGCTAAAGCCCTTCACACTGGCCCCAAGGGCCTTACTCCATCAGAAACATACATGGAGTCAGTCCTGGCGCCTTTGTCGCTGGGCTCATTATCAGGAATAAAGCAATTCCAATTTTGGACCCTAATCCAACATGGAGGCCTATTACGCAGCTCAGTTCTTTAGAACCAAACCATGCGTCTAGTGTTTTGGGTGTGGCTGGGTCTGGAACTACTTGGCCTGGAACTACTTTACCTGGGCTATTTAAACCACACCCAAACAGCAGAACGTGCTTCGCGTTACTCTGCACTCCTGCAGCGTAACGCTCAACGTGTCCAGCTCCTGCTCATCTGCTTCTCTGGCAGCTCGATCTTGAAGCCCTAGATCCGGATTCCATTAATAACCTGGAAGAACAAGAACAGCATTAGCGGGCAAGAACACATACCTGTGAAGTAACCGGTCTTGAATCCATCCTGCGCTTCGCTTACCTCGCCCAGCTCCTGAGTTCGCCGCAACCTGCAAAGGTAAAGAAACGAGGACAGTATTAATAACAATTCTTACGTGGGCAAGCAGCGAGTCCTGGCAGCACCCTGCGCTTCTCTTACCTCACCCATCTCTGGGTTTCACCGCAATCTGCAAGGGAGAAGGAACACGGTCAGCATTAACAAAGCACTTACCTGGGCAAGCAGCGCTTCGATCCTTCATCACTCTGGAACATCACCGCGACCTGTACAAAGAGAGGAGAACACAGGTTAGCAATTAACACCAATAAACAGAGCAACGCTCCGCGCATCAATAATTCACTGTGGTCTTCGCCGTCGGCACGGCAACTCCGAGATCGCAACCATCCCTGTGAAAACAAAAAGACATTGTTAGGGAACAGCGTAGTGGAGCAAGACGCCCAGAAGACAAAGAAAATGGAGGGAAAGAAAGAGACAGAAAAGACATTATAACTCACCTGGAAGACAGCAAGCAGAGTCCGAGTCACAGCCAGTTTGGACCCGACATAAGGGCACACGGACCAGTGAAGCAACTTGGTCCACGGAACGCCCGCACCAACCACGTGCCCTGCACAGAGACGCAGGGCGGAGAGTTCAACACACAAAAATCTTAAGGTGAGCAATAACCCCAAGGGAGGGGATTTGGACGAGAGGGAGGTGGGAGACCACCCATCACAGAACCAGTATCTTAACCCTCCATTCTCCTGTTATAGGCGCTACCCAACGTCTGGCACATAACCAAGCAGAGAGGGGTCCGGGATAGCGTTTAGACCTCCATCCAGTATCGTGTGGCGCCCCCGTGGATACCAGCTGAGCCCAACACCTACACAACCCCACGACTACGAACTCTAGCGATCCCTGAGTGTAAATATGAAGACTGACTCTCCAGGCCAGGGTTAAGTACTTGCAGCACAAGTTTCAGGGAACACTGCCCAGGTATGGCAAACAACCCAAGGGAGTGAACTGCTTCAGTTTCAGGTTGAGTTACAGGATCCAGTCACCCAAGGACTTGAACACCCAAACAAACGATCCATATGTCTCAAACGAATAATTAGATTTTCCAGGTGTGACCCACCAGTCGTAAGTGAAGGCAACGGCGCATGAGGCAACAGGAAGACCTGGGCAGTTTAGAGCTAGGGGAAAGTCGAACTGTCCATACCGCTGCAGAGGGTGCAGGTCTGTGCTCAGTAAGCAACCGTTTTCCCACCAGCCATTCTAGGTCCGTCTCATGGCTTCCCTAAAGAAAGGGAAGACCCAAACCATAACATTCTACAGTAGGCCTTAAACCAGAAACCATACTAGTACATTGGGATACTAATGCTGTAAAACGATGAGGCCAAAACGAAAATACAGCTGCCACCAGCCTACTTTACAAAACCAATGTAGGCTGACCAAATCACACTAGGGCTAAAATAGAATTCTGCCCTAACAGAGAGTTACAGATCATTATTATTTTTTTTTAATTAAAATGTTTCTGGTTTATTTCTTAAACCTTTACACTTATGCAATTTCATACATGTTTAAACTGAAATATTTAACATAAATAATTCATCAATTCCATTAGTCATTAAATGTGGTATTTTCTGAAGATATATCAGTCCAGAAATGGACAATTGCAGTCACTATTTTTCTATTGTTTCCCATTAGAATGTCGCTCCAGCGTTCGTCACTTTCCAATTCATGGGGTGCTGCGGCATATCTTTTGCTAAATGTTAGGAAGAATTCTCTGTAAGGCTAATTTCCCAAACCTAGTGAGCCCCCCAGCAGCTTTTTTTCTGGATTTTTGGGGTTTATTTTTTTCTCCCCTGCTAAGAGTGAGATTCTTTTGCTCGCACTCTCAGACATGATTTGAGGTGTTCCTTTAACTTTCCATGTGTTTTATGGGCTATGGGGTCTTTTACTCCATAGGGTCTCATGTGTTTTTGATGTGGGTTACACAGCACCCTCCGTGCCGTAGCCCAGGGGTGTCGTAGCGACCCCCCCAACATAGACTCCATACCCTGGGACTGACTACTGTCTCCCAGGGCATGTAAAGTCACCATTGGCTTTGCTAGTCCCAAATTATGAACAGAAACCAGTACAAACCATCATATTGTGGACGTACTGGTCGCGGCAATTCGATTGCCCCGGGGTCTGTTGTTCGAGAGGGCACGTCTCCGTCCCTCCTGATCGAGTTTTGGCTGGTGGCAGTGGATACTACTTTTTATATTCAACCGCGAATATATCTCTATGGGATTTTCCCATTGTTCGAGGCTACCAACTTTATTTAATTCCTATAGCCTCGAACATACCACCGGCTTATTTATTTAATATGAATTCACCGGTTGGTATTTTTTGCCAGAACTCTATTCTAAAATGGCGTTTGTGTTCTCTTCTGTGACTCCAACCCAAGTCGAGCCCTTTGTTCCACTTTTTGGCAGGCTTCTCCACAGAAGCCTCCAAAAGTGGTGCCACGCTGTCTGGGTACCACAGGGGGCGTGGGAGGGGGTTTAGGCACCCTGGACTGAGTCGCACTCTTGTGTGATTGGCCCAAGTGGCTCACCACTTAGCATGTTTGATTGACAGCTAGGCTGAGTGAATGGGGGTGTGCTGCATAAAAGCAGGGCTTTGGGGACTGGAACTTCAGAAGTCGCCACAGGACCTAAGAATCCGAGGAGGGAGAAGCTGAGCCGACCTGCAACGATGACACCACCAGTGGGGCCCTGCTGAACCGTCTCACCACTTTTCCCGACGACAGAGATCTCCAGTCCGGAGAGTCTTCTTCCTTTGACTGGTGGGGATAACCAGTTTCGCCTTCTTTTCACCTTCTTGGAGCATCTCGTGGCCGCCTTGCCCGTGCCAAGCTCTCGGCAACCGGAATACCATGGTTTACCACTACCGCGAAGAGAAGGGTAGTGCCTTTTAACCGGAGAACTCCGCGGCTGGTTTCTTCCCTGGCAGTGCAACGACCTTCATCTTTCCTCCACGGCGAGACCTCTTCTTCCTCTGGACGAAACACCGACGTGCACCTGCTGCCAGGAACAACTGCCCCCGCTGGAGCTTCCTTCTCACTTAAAGTACTGTGTCCCGTCTGGCTTCCCTTGTGACAGATCGTTCGGGGTGACAGTAAAGCCTCGACTTTCTAACATGGGCTAGCCTGGGAAAACATAGCTAACGTTTTCTGACTTTAATTTCATCCTTTTTGTGCGAACTATCTACAAAGACTCTTTGGGCATAACCCCACTGGTGAACCTGGACCCCTTCTGCTTGCTCTCTCCAAGAGTGGGGCCTTGCAATTGACTTCCTTGCTCTCCAGCAGAACTCTGCCTATCCTGCCTTACTGTGGTTTAAATAGTGTTGTAGTTGGTTCATTGCTCTAGATTCTCAATCACATGTAAGGTTTAACTTATATTTGTTCTTTTTATTTTGGGTTTCGATCCTGTCTAATCTTGATAGCAGCTTTTTGGCATGTTGATCTTTGATTTCATCATTGATTTGTCACCTGACCCTTCTGGATTTGTGAAATCTGGTGTATGATCTGTAAGTTTTGTGTGTATTGTGAGGGGTCAGTAATGTGAGGCGGACATCTGCTTGTAGATTTCTAAAAATATGCCATTTTATTAAAGAAAATATAATGAATACCTTGCTTGCCCTACTCTACAGAGGAATTCCCTACCTAGTTTAATGACTAAGGGAACATTCTCTAGCATGGGTAAACTGGCCCTCACACAATATACAACAGAAATTGGATAAAACAATATCAGAATGGCTCCCTCCTCTCCTGGGAAAGGTACCTTCCCCATGATTCGAAGTCTCTTCAAAATGTTCAACAAAAGGAAGAAAAGTTCCAACCGGTAGTTCAAAGTCAAAATAACAGTTCACCAAACAAAAGTCCACTGTTAGCAACTTCTTATTCCTGGGTGAAAAGATCCCCTTCCAACTTTCAGAAAGAAAATGGCACCAATGGTAATCCTGATTATGATTTCTCTGCTTTGCGATCTTCTGTATTGATTTGCACAGTTCAAAGAAAGTGTGATATTCCTCAAATGGCAACAATATACACTTGACCACTTCTTATGTTACAACTTAACATTTGGTATATTTGTCAGGATGTTTTTTTCTGTGTTGCTACTTTTAATTTCATCAGTACTTCCAGTGCTGGTACCATGAAAACCAACAACCTTGTTCCACAGTACGGTCTGACACTTTGACATACCACCACAGTTCAAGTGCAACTACTACAGCTTCAGTAATTATGGTGGTCTGGCTTGGGTAATGCTTGTTCCTCTCGTTAAAGCTTTTAAACTCTTAACTCTCAACTTGTCAATGTCAATTCCGGATATAGTATAGCGTTCAGTCTTCGAGATGAAAACCCAATAGGGCACACACAGCCTTTCTTTCAACCAGTTTCCAAGGGTTGAAATGGAACCAAAAGCTTGCGTTCTGGTATAATGGTAAAGCATGAAGTTCAAATGTCTTTCAGGAATTGTAATTGGGCACACGCAATCTCCTTTTGTTATAGTTTTCGCTCTGCAAGATATTTTGGTAATGTTTAGTTGGGAAGCGTTCTCTCTGCATAATTGGAGACACGCGACCGCTTCGTTATAAGTCTTCGATACACCAACAATGGGTTTCATGGGTTTTAGCTTCACATTTGAATCTAGATCTTCTGCGTTGCACACGAGTTCTACATTTCCATTGATGGGAAGACTTATAAGACAACAAACACGTCTTCCTTGTATTAACTCTTATGCAAGTAAAATAGGAGCTGGCTACCGACAAGGCTCACGCAGTGCACCTGAACGCTGTGCTTCACTCACCGGCTTCAGTGTCACTGGTCCTGCGGGTTGCAATGTTTCCCTGACTCCTCCTCTTCTACTCCTTGCTGGTGGCCCACACCCTTCTCCAGCATGGGTGGCTTAGGTCTGGCCACTTAATGTGGGAGTTTCCTTTTCTCCTGTGACCCTCGGCTTGCCTTCTTCTGGCCTCAGGTTTGGGTCCACTGCAACACGACTCACATGCGGAAAACATGGCCTCCTGCATGTCTTCTGCTGCACAGCTTCTGCATTTTTAGAGTTTGATTGAAAAGGACTCTCTCAGAGCTTGGAGGGGAAATCTGCTTTTGCCACACTCCGTTATCCTGTCTATGCTGCCACTTTGTTGTGATTTGCCAGCCTTGTGCTTCTCTACTAGTGTTGCTACAGCCAACTGTCATGATCTCTGCTTCCAAAAGGTCAGGGTTTTCCCAACTCCCTTGGAAGCAGATCCATAACCCAGGTTCCGAGTGCCAACCAGTCCCAATTGGGACCTTTTGGACCCAGTCCTGGCGCCAGTGGCACCAGGCTCATAAATATGCCCAGTCCCAGCGCTGGAAGCGCCGGGCTCATAATGCTTGGGTGAACTTACCTTCAGCAGACCATGCTGCTTACTTGCCTGCCAGTTGAGCCTCTGATCCTCTTCTGTTTGGAACTACTTTTCCTGTTGGGTGGGGCTGGAGCCACTCCCTAGATTCAGAACACTGGAACTCTTCTGGAAGGCAGGAACTCTTTTCTTACCAGGAACTCTTTTCTTACTTAGGCGTGGCTGTGGAAGGAGACACCTAAGCACTACAGGAGGCTATTTAAACCACACCCGGTGGATGAATCTTGCTTTGCGTTATTCTGCAACCTCTGCAGCAGAACGCTCATCGTGTCTTCTGCATCCGGTCCAGGGCCTAAGGAAAAAGGCTTACCATCCTGAATCCAGTCTTCAGCAACACCTATAAAGACAAGAAAGAACAGGTTAGCATTCCGGCATCTGAAAGGCAAAGGCTTACCTACTCTTCGTGCGCTCCGGAGGTCTTCACACTGCATTCCGCCATCTGAAAGACAAAACAAGGTGCGTTTAAAGACATTGGGGAACTTTAATACTCACGTGCCATTACTCCTTTCCACATCTAATCCAGTGGGTATTCCGGCACCCTGCAGCCGCTCCGAACTCGTACCTGCAAAATAAAAAGACAGTTAGAGCGCATAGTGAAGCAGGCAACAAGCGCTTACTTACATGCTTCCAGGCGCTTCTATTGATCACACGGGCTCCATCTTCAACTCACTTCAGCCCGTCATCCGCCATCGCCGGAACCCTGCAAAACAAGAGACATCATTACTAAAGACTTTAAAGACATTTGAATGACTCGAAACTTACCGTTCGTGCAGTAAACG